>NC_080112.1:88450594-89058371 GCF_950005125.1 Chionomys nivalis
TGGGGATCATGGAGAGGATAGAAGGGGAGGGGAAGGGAGAGGAGCAGAGAAAAATATATAGCTCAATAAAAACAATTTAAAAACAATAAAAAATTTGTGCCATAAACTAAACTTAACCTATTTTATTGTCAGTCTAGTCAACTAATGTACTAATATAGAGATTATTGTTGTGTTAAAATTTAAAGCAAATATTCATGGCCTAAGTTTGCCTAGTTTTGGCTGCAATGAGTCAGTTTATGAGTTACAAATCCCATGCTCTCTCACTTTTAAAAGACATGGTTCTGTTCTGTATTTGTATTTGCTCAGTCCATGGGTCAGGCAATTCTGAGTGATTTTATTGTCAGTCAAAACTGTTAGTTAGCCAGATTTTTCTGGTAAATACCACAAGGTTTGATTTGCTAATCAAAGATGTTATTGAGGCTGACTGGATGGCTCACTGACAAAAAGTGCTTGTCATCCAACTTGATGTCCCTAGTTCAACTTTTGGGACCCACATGGTGGGAAAAGATCTGATGTCAGCAAATTGTCCCCTGACCTCCACATGTGCACCATGGTACACATGCACACACAAATACTCACATAAATAACACATTACAATTGAAGGGTTTATTTAATTTGAACATTCTGGTGCACTCCTTCAGCCCTGACTATTTAATCTTAGGAGTTAGAAGCCAAACAGGGCAACATAACAAGATCCTTTCTCTACTGGAGTATGGTAGTCATTTCAGCACTCAAGAGGTTTGCAACAAGAAGATTGCCACCCGGAGCATACATAGTGAACATCTCATTAACCAGGACTACATTATGAGACCCTGTCAAAATACAGAGAAAAAAAAAAAACCTGTTTCAACAAAAGAAAGCAAAACAATCTTGTTTCTTTATTAGTTTTGAGCACAAAATTTTGTTCATCCGATTGTAGTTCAAGGAACTCTGTTCATGTCATTCTGGAACCAGGTATTGTTAGTTAGAATGGATTGTATTAGACTAAATTGCATTTTCTACTCAACTTAAGTACAACTTTTTTTTTTTTTTTTTTTTTTTTTTTGAGACAGGGTTTCTCCGTAGCTTTTGGTTCCTGTCCTGGAACTAGCTTTTCTAGACCAGGCTGGCCTCGAACTCACAGAGATCTGCCTGCCTCTGCCTCCCGAGTGCTGGGATTACAGGCATGCGCCACCACCGCCCGGCAAGTACAACTTTTGAATCATACCGATTACCCGAGAAGATAAGTCTGCAGAGAAAGATGTTAATAGTAATAAAACAGGACGTAAGCCAGCTGTGTAGTAGTTTATTTTAAAGTTCATCTGTCTACATTATAAAGCTATTTATAAACTAAGCAATTTTAATAGATCTTCCTTTCTTTTTTTTTTTTTCCATCTTGTTATTCTCTTTTATTTCCCTTGAACGAACATGAAAATGCTTTCTTTTGTCTTTTATTTATTTTAGGAATGTATAAATATCTCTGGGAAAAAACTTTTTGAGTTATTCCCTTTGTGTGTGTGTGTGTGTGTGTTCATATTCATGGGTGAGTGCATACATACATGAAAATGCCAGTGGACAACCTTCAAGGTCTCTGTCCCCCAGCCATCATACAGCTTTCTGAGACAGAATTTGGCATGTGTGTAAGATTGGCTGGCCAGTGAGCCCCAGGGGTCTAAATGCCTCCACTAACCCATCACTGGGATTACAAGTATATACTATCATACCTGACTTTTTTTTTCTTGTTGATTTTTTTATTAATTAATTAATTTAATTATTAAAGATTTCTGCCTCTTCCCCGCCACCACCTCCCATTCCCTCCCCCTCCCCCAATCAAGTCTTCCTTCCTCCTCAGCCCAAAGAGCAAGCAGGTTTCTCTGCCCTGTGGGAGGTCCAAGGACCACCCACCTCCATCCAGGTCTATTAAGGTGAGCATCCAAACTACCTGGGCTCCCACAAAGCCATTACATGCAATAGGATCAAGAACCCATTGCCATTGTTCTTCAGTTCTCAGTAGTCCTCATTGTCCATTATGTTCAGCGAGACCGGTTTTGTCCCATGCTTTTTCAGTCCCCGGCCAGCTGGCCTTGGTGAGTTCCCGATAGATCATCCCCATTGCCTCAGTAATTCGTGACTCTAGAGAAGCTAAATAAGAAGGTGAACCCAAAGAAAAACATATAAGCATCCCCCTGAATATTAACCTTCATCAGGCGATGAAAGAAGACAGAGACAGAGACCAACATTGGAGCACTGGACTGAAGTCTCACGATCCAAAGGAGGAGCAGAAGGAGAGTGAGCACTAGCAAGGGAACTTAGATCTTCCTTTCTTAACTCCTTACTGCAAACCAGTTGTCACATGCTCCATTTGCCTCTGGTTTAGAGAAGTAAACTTTTCTACTGTAAACATGACCTGCTTCAGACAGAATGTGACTTTTGCTCTGATTCTCAAAGGCTGTGAATGAGTCCCTTCCTCTTCACTATACTGCTTTCTTCTCTTGTGAATTATTATCATGGTAAAAACAAAGATATTTTTATGTTTTCAGTCACTTGAGTGAAACGGTTCATGGCTTCAGAGAAGTAGCAGAAAGATGAAGTTTTCTTGCATTCAGATGCAGTGTTTTTAGGAACGCTTAATCAGCTTTCTGCCAACCACCGTCTTCTAATGAGAGTAGAAATGAAAATTTGATGGCTTTGTCTCACAGAACAATAGCAGAGGTTTTTAAAAACGCATCCCTCCAGAGACTCATATCAGAGTACTGGACTGAGCTTCCAAAATTCAGTTGAAGAGTAGAAGGAATGAGAATATGAGCAAAGAGGTCAAGACCATGATGGACAGATCCACTGAGTCAGTTTGCCTGAGCTAATAGGAGCCCATGAACTCTAGCCAGACAGGGAAGGATAGGGCCAAACTAGTTACTCTGAATATGATTGACAGTTGCATGATTGGGGCAGACTGATGGGCCACTGTGGCACCAGGATTTATTCCTACTGTATGTACTGGCTTTTGGGATCCTATTCTCTTTGGATGTATACCTTGTTCAGTAAGGAGGGCCTTGGACCTTCTACAAAGCAATGTGCCTTACCCTCTCTGAGGATTGGATGGGGTGGGGTAGGAGGGTGTGTGCAGGGAATGGAAAGAGGGAAAGGAATGGGAACTTGGATTGGTATTTTTAAAAAATTCTAATAAATTAAAACAACAACAACAAACTCGGCCCTCTGTCTTTCTAAGCTTTGTACAATAAAAGTTATTGTTGTTTAATCATCAATATTGCTTTCCTTTATTCATTAGAGGTAGTATCTCGCCAAGTAGTTGAAGTTGGCTGGTTATGTAGCCGAGTCTGACCTCTAACTTGGAATCCTCCCATTTTTCTCTGTTCAAATATTGGAAATACTGGAATGTATTCATGTATTTGGTGTTGTTTGCCATTTTTAATGAATGTTTATTTTGTAGTAAAGGTTTATTGAGGGGATATGAGAGCAAGTAATCATGCTTCAGTGAAAATTCTACAGGAGAAAATAAGTAAGTGGGCAAATGGCAGGCAAGTGCATAGTATGAAGGAAATACACAGCAAATGTTAAGAAGCTCTGAGAATAATCATCTCATCGAGGCTCAGCTACTTTTCCTAAAGCTTCCTTATAACTGGTCAAATTTGTAGGATGATCAAGAATTGGTTTTAAAAAAGGACTAATGCATAAAAATTTAGTCTTTTCTATTTCCTTCACCCTTTCAGTATTATGTCTTTCCATGTAATGACTTGACTCAAGGATGAAAATTTCATTTACATTTCTATGGCTATAAATGAAAGAAAAGTCTACTAATCCTTAATTTCTCCTCTACAGTTACTTACTTAATTTCCCTAATTTTAGTGACACCTTCACCATTTCAGAATGACAAGAACATTTTCTGAGAACAAGTATTGCAAGTGCAACTTTTCTCCTTATCAAACCCGACTGCTAAATTATAAAGTGGTGGTACAACATGCCATAGTTACTTAAGCATAGTTACAATAGCTAATGGAATCTATTTTATTTTCTTTGACTAATATAATTATATTATTTCCTCCTTCCATTTCCTCCCTTCAGTCTCTCCCATATAGCTCTCCTTGCTCTCTTTCAAACTCATGAGAACTAAGAGTACCATAAACCCATGGCCAAAGCGTTGGTATAGCATTTTCCTGCAAATGTGACTTTCAGGTCAACATTTTTTATAGTGCTGTACTTTACACTGATGGCTGACTTAACATTTACAGACATTCTACAGAGAATGCCAGTAAAGTTCAGGAGCATATTACAAAATGAGAAAAGCTCAAAGCACCAAAACGACAAGTCATAGAGTAATTGTTTGTAAAGTTAATACAATAATTTGTACATTAAGAAACCATAGGGCTGAAAAGTCTCCATTATAACTTAAATTTATCTACTAGCTGCCTATCTTGTTTAGTTGACTAAAAGTGTCATATTTTTTCAAATTTAAATTACTCTGGGAAGCTGAGGGCATAGTTTAATGGCTGAGTCCTATCCCCAGCACCAGGAGAAAGTATTGAAAGTGAAATTATATTACAAGTTTTTATAGATTTTATGTTTCAATTTTCTTTATAACTTAGGCAAACTTAGACATAATTGTCAGCAGTATAATATAAAAATATGTTAATGTCGACAAGTTACTGATAAAGAATTAAAAAGGAAACAAAATTAAATAACATTTTATAAGCAATATATTACTAAATGCTAAGGTAGAGGTCTTTTGAGAAGACATCACAAGACATTCAAACCAGGCATGTCAATATACATCTGTAATCCCTGGACTAGTGTTTGATGCAGCAGAGCCTATTGTTAACTACCAGCCTGGGCAACATAATGAGACCCTGTCTCAAAAGGAAAAAAATATTTAAAGTATCAAATGTGCAAATGTAATACAATATTTGAAATTTCAATAGATTACTAAACAAAGAATGGTGCCCACAGTTAATTATGAAAGTACAAACATCATTGGTTGTGTGAACCAATGTTTAAAAAAAATGTTTTCTAAACAAAATTCCTGAAAATTGTTTTCCATATATATTTTCTATTTTATTTCTTTTCACACACTATAGGTAACTGTTATGTATAGTATTTTTCAAAATGAGTTCCAAACTCTTATTGGAAGAAATCATTATTGGTGTAAAACACAGGAATAGTCTTTTGAATTTGTTAAGTGTCTTCTACTCTTGAATATAATAAAGTCAATGTTATTAACTAGTTTGACTATGATTTTCAAACTGGTAATCACTTCAGCCACTGACTTTACATTTAGTATTTACATAAAATTTAATTGACTTAAGAAAAACTTAAGCTATTGAAATTTACAAGGGTTATAGTAATGCAAATTTTTCATTATTTTCAAAATTAGAGCAATGTAAACCTTATATGCCATTTTTTAGTTTATTTTGTTGGTATGTAAAACACTGTATTACAAAAACACAATAGATGTATAATTTATTTTGTTGTGTACCTTTGTGACAAAAATCTGCTTTCTGTTCTTCCTTAAATGAGATGATAAAATTTGTTTTAATGAAATATATAAATATACTGGCTAGAAGTAATATCGGTCAAATTTTCCTCCCTTTCTAGCTTTGCCTACTTGCTAAGATACTTAAACTATTTTAAACTGTAGATATTTTAAAATTTTTTGCTAAAAAATGACTTCAAAATTCATCCTTTATATCAAAAATAACAACCTTATCCACTCTAATAGGCTGCAGAAATAATTCTCCAAGAACAAGCTAGACCTGAACCTCCAAGGCCTTTATTGCAAGACAGACTAATAATATATTATCAAAAGTTACCCATGGAAACCCCTCGAAAACAATGGTAGAATGTACTTCTCATTTAAGGAAAATAGTTCCAGACTATATACGTGCTCAGTATGTCACACACACTACATTCTTTGTAAAGAAGACAAAATAATTTTTTTCAGTTCAAGGGTTCCTATATCCCATTCTGGTCATTAGTTTAAATAATATAGTGCTTTATGAATAAATGATTCTTTTAAATCATGTACCAATAGGAAAAATTGGACGTAAAGTTAGCAAAGATGACCCTTGTTTATATTGTTGCTTTAACAGAAATTTGCTCATAATCACAACTGCCTTTTATTGAGGGCTTAATGTTATGAAGTTTTCTGGACTTGACTCCAACTTTATTAAAAGGGGGGGGAATAAAGGGTGTGCAAAATATTTCATTTGTTCTTCATTTTTTCCTGCATGAGATGAAACAATTGAACTTTGTTACTTTCATTTCTAAAGTCCTCTGCATCCATGAGAATGTTTTTAACCAGTGTTAAACAGATGGTGTTAAAAGTATGGTGTTAGACAGATATTTGACATCTAACCAATCTAGAAATTAACAGTCTTCTTGGTTGCTGGTTATGTTAATGGTAAACTTGATGGTTTATCATTGTCGGCAAAACAATCTAATCCTTATGTGGTGTGTCAGCATAATAATAATAGTAAGTTAGCATTTCATTGATAAATTCATTATTTCTGTAGTCAGTCCTATAAGATGCCATAAATGCAAAAAGACTGGTTCAATGGCAGGATTCTTGTACAACTGATGTGAAATGAACAGTATATTCATATCTTCCTTGTAGACTGTGTAATAAAGATAATTGACTATATTTCTTGTGGAATGGGAAGACTTAATTAGCCCATGACCTTTGGAATGTATAATAAGACTTTTTTGTTATCCGGTCCACTAATACATCATAGCATTTATTAATGATAAAATGAGTGGTGTTTATAGTATAAATGAATGATACACACCATATCTTTTAAGGACATGATTATAGCCTATTAAAAATATCAGATTCCAAGTCAATAAAATATCATGATTATAAGATAAAAAGTATATTATTGTTCTTTAGTATTCTTTCCATGACATTAAACTTCATCTTTTTATTAATTGATATTTTTTGTTTTTTTAGTATTTTTCATCTATGTATGGACTACAGAAAATTCTTACCTGACTAGAACTGAAGAAAAAAATATAGAGCTGAAATTCACCTATACCAGTTATTTTTGAAAGTATTTGGTTTTAGTTCTTTTTCTATAAAAACATATTTTTGAAACAATATAGTAATAAATGAAATCCTCCCACTACCATTCCTGTTTTTGTAATTTGGTATTTTGGTGAAAATGCTGTAATACTTTATATTCCAAAAGTACTTTTACACTCATTCTTAGTGTGTTTTTAAGTAGCCTCACAAAATGGCAATTATTTGTCTCCTTTCCATTATAAAAATATTTCCCCATGTCAAGAAATAACCAAGAATATCAATGTAAGTATGTTTTTAACATTTCAAGACGATAAAATACAAAGTATTTTCTGTTACTACATTCTGAGTGGGAAAAAGAAAAGATTATATTACAGAACATACACTTGTCCCTTTGTTGCAGATGAAATCCATGATGAACTCCCTAGGAACTAGGTAGCACCCAACCCTGCCAAGCATGCTTGCCTTTTCTGAAAGGTATGCAATTTCAGGACAGAAAATAACTCTGTAAATACTGTAGTCTTTTAACTCTAATCCTCCACTTAACTGTCAGCCAAAAGTTCTGAAGCAACTTTTCCTTCAGTTAGTGAAATATCTACTTTGAGGAAGCATTTGATTTTCTAAAGTGTGAGAAGGGATCACAACACCCAACACACTTGGCTATTTCAGTGACTTTCTAAGATGAAACTGATGCCCAAATATAAAACTACTCAACTAATTAATATTTATCATAACTACAAATATTATGAAATTTGTTAGTAACATTCATCTGAAAGAATTAAGTTATCAAAAGGCATATAATTTGCATTAATAAATATATCTCCACTTTTCTTAGAAATTGGGGCTTATCAATTAGGAGAAATTTTTGATAGAATGTTGGCATTTTAAAAGATAATTTTATAAAAGTTTAAGTGTAAAAAGTATACTTCTCAAAAGTGAAATAGTTTGTACATAGAGCAAATTCATTTTCTACATTCCCATTGTCTGAAACTCTTAAAACATTAGTCTTTGCCAAAGTCTAAATTGAATGGATGCAGAGGCCCTGTTTTTCCCGTACCCTTTCCCCAGGATGAAACTTTGGCTAATATTTGCTAAAGATTTTTTTCAATGCAGGAAAGAAGATTTGGAAGTCCCTCTGTGGCATTCAGAGACATTTGTTTGTAAGAGTAGTTAAATAATATGCTGGCAAAATTTAATAATATTATAAAGATAAACCATCTCTATTTTAACCTACCATGTTCATTTCTGTTTCAGCATGTGTTGTAAGGAATGCCACAGACAGAATATTTATCTTTTCCATGTGACATAACCACTGATGGGTTAAAACTAGTTTAAAACCCAACTTGTATTTCCCAAGCTGAAATGTTTCATCAGATTTCTAAGAGTGATGTAGAGTCGTGACATCTCCATCACGCTTGGTCTGACTAGGATCAATCATAATTGCATCTCACATTATTACTTTCTCATCAGTAATATATGGAATAAGTGTCACTGCTTGGGCTATCAGCATCATTATATATTTTTCAATTTGGCAGAAAATTATTTCTTTTTTCCAATAATTACAGGCATTAACCTATCCTGTTTCTTATAGGAAAACAAACTTAAGGCAGAAACTTACAATGAATCCTCTGATTTACGGGTATTTTACAGTTTGCAAAGACATGATGAGAAGATTCTAGGCGTTCGGAGTATAGTAGGGAAAGAAGAAGAATGTGGAAGATAAAAGTCTTATCTCTAAATAACACATAGATTGTTTTCCTTTCTCCTTGCTAAACAAAAAAGCAAAGATTTGTTTTTATGAAGATTAAAAGGAGTCATTACTAAAAAAAACTTAGACAGTAGAAAGCTTAAAAATATGCTTTTTTTTCCTTTCTCTCAATTTTTTTTGTCATGATGGGGCTTGAGCTCAGGGCCTTAGACGTGCTAGAGTGCTGTTGTATATGCTTACAGCCCAAAACATCCTCTCATAGATAGAAAAAAATCTCAACGTAATTCCCAGGGCAGAGAACTTCATTTTATTTTACACTTCGTAATTTGCATATATGTGTATGTAGACATATAAACATATATGCATGCAACAATAATAATCAATGGAAAAGAAGCTATCAACTTGATAGTCAGGGAGACATGTTAAAAGAGGGTAGTTACCAGGGGCTAAAGTGAGGGTGATAGTGATGTAATTCTTTTCCAAATAAAAATACCTTTAGAAAGAGCAGCATATTAAACAACACAGAAAGTCCATTTATATTTCCAAATGTCATTGATAAACATTTCTTTGCCTTAATAACTATTTCATAATTAGTTCATTATCTACATTAAATACTACTACTCTCTCTAAAATTTTATTTAAAATTATCATTTGCAGAAAACATCACATTTCAATCTATGCTAAATAACCTTTAATTTGAAATTGTTTAATTACTCAAAATTAAAATTTGATACATATGCATATATTATATGTATGTATGTATATATATATTCATCTTGTTTTTAAAGCCAGGGGCCAAAAATTCCCATGCATGTGAAAGTTGCCTACCTACTTTAGAAGAAGAATATCATTATGGGCAGGAAGACGCTAAAGGAAATTTGCACATATGATAGGTTAATCCTTATCTTCCTACCCTGTATGTCACCCAGTCAATGACAAGAGCCAGAGTTATTTATTCAGCTTATCACATTGACGATTTGCTCCTTGTTTTTCCTAGTGGAATAGCATAAATATTCAACTCTTGCTGTGTTTTGAGGTCTTAATTATCTCACATCTGTATCAAGTAAAACACTTATTCCCTGTCATTTTTTCATGTTACTCTAATGAATGAAGTGATATAGTCTGTGATTAAAGAAGGGCCAATTTAATAAATGCTTAATCATCTATAATTCTGTTGTTTATTTTATTTCTGTGTTTAGTTATTTATATTTATTTTTGCAGAGTTAAGGATCAAGCCCAGGGACTTTGCATGCAATTTTGTACAAATTATTTTATATTTCTCAAGATTATCTTAAATTAAATATTTAGTTAAGGTGCAAAATAGTGGAGATCATTATAATTTTTCATATACACATTATTTTGGAAAAAACAATTACATTACACTTCCAAGGCTGAGCTTACTGTACTTAAGATTACTTCCCACATAAGCATTCTGAGTTGCCGGTACTATATGTATTCACTAACATGCCCAGCTTTTAATCTATTACAAGTTTTGGTGTTTAGGAGACTCTTGTTGAAATCAACAAAGACATCTCACTTTTTAGGTGAATACAAGGCCCCTATTTTTTGTTTATTTGTTTTATTTAGAATTTGGCTATGTAGCCTAGACCTTAGTCCCCCGTCTCAAATCTCTCAGGTACTGAGATCACGGAAGATTACTGCCTAGGCCCTACTCAAACATAAGCACTTTTCATTGTCAAATACAAATAGAATTTTATTAACTGAGTCCATGTTTTTCACTTAGTCGTTTAACGGAAATGAAATATCTTAAGGCTAACGTCTCCTAAGTGATGTGTGGGTAGCTTCTAACTTGAGACTTCTGAGACAATGATTTGCATGATATGAAACAGGTATGGGAAAGAACTTTAATCAATTGTTCTATTTTTGGCAGAAGTGGCAATGTTTTCTAACAAGATACAAAAATTTTATCCCCATCCCAAAAAAGTCTAATGTATTGTTACTTAGGCTAAAAAGCCTAATGTTCTTAGAACCTATGGTATTTAAACTTTACCAAGGACATTCACATTTCTGTCTAACTTGAGAATTCTGTGTCCATAATCTGCAGGATATGAAACAGGGATGGAAAAGAAATTTAATCATCCTTCCTTTTCAATAAAAATGTTTTGAAGATCTGTTCTTTCCCCTATGCAGTCCGACTGTTAATCTGCAATACCACTATGACAGTAGAAGTTGAGTTTCTCTGTAAAATTCCCATTGTAACTACAAAATTAATATCAGCACCATAAAATTTTGGTTATTACATCTTTCTAGTTTGAGCTAAGAGAATTGTTAGGAGAACATGTTGGCAATGAAAACATAATTTGAGAGAATTCAATTGAGTCCTTTTTATGCTGATTTATGTCAACCTTTATAAGTGTGGATGTATGTGTGTGTGCATATATGTATGTGTGTGACCAGATATGCAGGCTGTACATCTTGTTTCAAGTACATTTTGTCTGATAAAATTTAATGTAAACTACACAGTTGGGAGAGAATCCTCCTATTCAACGTATATCCATAGTATCTACATGCCTTGATTAATGCTGGGTTTCAAAAGTAGTTTAAAGCATAAGAAGAGAAAGGCCAGTCCTACTATAGAGAGCAATTTTCTTTTCTTTTCTACTTTGTGTTTTTTACATTGATTTTACTGAGCTCTATGTTTTTCTCTGCTTCCCTCCCTTCTTCACCCTTTCTCGTCAACCCTCTCCCATGGTCCCCGTGCTCCCAATTTACTCAGGAGGTTTTGTCTTTTTTTATTTCCTATGTAGATTAGATCCATGTATGTCTTTCTTAAGGTCCTCAGTTTTTCTCTGTTCCCTGGGATTGTGATTTGTTGGCTGATTTTATTTGCTTTGTGTTTAAAAACCACTTATGAGTGAGCACATATGATAACTATCCTAATATCTAACAAAATAGACTTCAAACTAAATCAATTTAAAGAGAAAAAGGACATTTGTCACAGGAAAAGTCAATCAAGAGGAAATCTCAATACTGAACCTGAGAGAAGAGAAAGTGGGAAGTACTGTACAACATATGGGCACAGGAGACCACTTCCTACATATAACCCCAGCAGCACAGACATTAAGAGCAACATTGAATAAATGGGACCTCGTGAAACTGAGTAGCTTCTGTAAAGCAAAGGACACTGTCACTAAGACAAAAAGGCAACCCACTGACTGGGAGAAGATCTTCACCAACCCTGCAACTGACAAAGGTCTGATCTACAAAATATATAGAGAACTCAAGAAACTAGACCGTAAAAGGCCAATCAACCCAATTATAAAATGGGGCACTGAGCTGAACAGAGAATTCTCAACAGAAGAAGTTCAAATGGCCAAAAGACACTTAAGGTCATGCTCAACTTCCTTAGCGATCAGGGAAATGCAAATCAATACAACTTTAAGATACCATCTTACACCTGTCAGAATGGCTAAAATAAAAAACACCAATGATAGCCTTTGCTGGAGAGGTTGTGGAGAAAAGGGTACACTCATCCATTGCTGGTGGGAATGCAAACTTGTGCAACCACTTTGGAAAGCAGTGTGGCGGTTTCTCAGGAAATTCGGGATCAACCTACTCCTGGACCCAGCAATACCACTCTTGGGAATATACCCAAGAGATGCCCTATCATACAACAAAAGTATATGCTCAACTATGTTCATAGCAGCATTGTTTGTTATAGCCAGAACCTGGAAACAATCTAGATATCCTTCAATGGAAGAATGGATGAAGAAAGTATGGAATATATACATGTTAGAGTACTACTCAGCAGTAAAAAAAAAAATGCCTTCTTGAATTTTGCATGCAAATGAACGGAAATAGAAAACACTATCCTGAGTGAGGTGAGCCAGACCCAAAAAGAGGAACATGGGATGTACTCACTCATATTTGGTTTCTAGCCATAAATAAAGGACATTGAGTCTATAATTCATGATCCTAGAGAAGCTAAATAAGAAGGTGAACCCAAAGAAAAACATATAGGCATCCTCCTGAATATTAACCTTCATCAGGCGATGAAAGGAGACAGAGACAGAGACCCCTGGAGCACCGGACTGAAATCTCAATTTAACCCTGTCTCAAAAAACAAAAATAAAAATAAAAAAACAAAACAAAACAAAACAAAACAAAACAAAAAACAAATCAGGAGAAGGAGAGAGAGCACGAGCAAGGAACTCAGGACCGCGAGGGGTGCACCCACACACTGAGACAATGGGGATGTTCTATCGGGAACTCACCAAGGCCAGCTGGCCTGGGTCTGAAAAAGGCAATGGGTTTTTGATCCTACTGCACGTACTGGCTTTCTGGGAGCCTAGGCAGTTTGGATGCTCACCTTACCAGACCTGGATGGAGGTGGGTGGTCCTTGGACTTCCCACAGGGCAGGGAACCCTGATTGCTCTTTGGGCTGACGAGGGAGGGGGACTTGATTGGGGGAGGGGGAGGGGGAGGGAAATGGGTGGCGGGGAGGATGCAGAAATCTTTAATAAATAAATAAATAAATAGATAGATAAATAAATAAATAAATTTACTTCAAAAGTTGCTACTCCTACACATTGTAAGGAATTCTTTCTTTACAATTAATAGGATTCTTTCAATATCTATAAAAATGGATCAATTTTAAATCTAAATAACATTTTATTTTTTCTTTTGAGTGTGGGCCATTTCTTACCTCACAAAACTAGAATAAAATTTATTTCCTTTTATTATAGCTTGGAATAATAGCGAAAGACAATCAAAGGTAAGTGTATCACAAGATTAAAGAGACTTCTGTGTTGCACATGGAGACATTATGCTAGGCATTTTGGTAGATTTTATTTTTTATTTAATGTGGCTTTTATTTTTTCCCATGGTTTTTATTTAATGTGGCTTTTATTTCCATATATGTTACGAATCCATTGCAGACAGAAGTTTCTGTCATACCCTGGTCCTGCAACCATAAAGTTTAAAAGAGACACACAGAGGCTCATATTAATTATAAACTGATTGTCCTATTAGCTCAGGATTATTACTAACAAGCTCTTACAAATTAAATTAACCCAGAATTCTTGTCCTTGTTTAGTCACTTGGCTTGGTACCTTTTCTCAGTAAGGTATTGTCATCTTGCTCCCTCTGCATCTTGTTTTTTTCCTCTTTCCAGAATTATCCTAGTGTGGTTGCCCCACCTATATTTTCTGCTTGGCTAGTGGCCAATCAGCATTTAATTAAACCAACACTAGTGACAAATCTTTACAGTTTATGAAAGCATTATTCTATACTAATTCGTAGTCAAAATTTATGATTACAAACAAGAGCTTTGTCAGGATTGACATTTGCCTATTTACTATTATATATTGTTATCAAGGATAATTATTAAAATGTAAAATGTATCTCTCAATCACTGAAATAAAACTTCATTTATTTTAGCCAATGACACAATTTTGGTCTTTTCATTTATTAAATGATCATAATGTTGGGACTTAAGTCATTTCTATGTGTAGCATATTGAGAATTAAGGCAACTATTTCAGGTCATCACTTTCTTATAGGATGAATCAATTCACTACACTATAACCAACTTCAGGGAAGTGAAAGACATAGTGTAAATGATAAAGATAACTATTATGGGAGGAAAGAAGATTAAGTAATCTATTAACAAGCACATGTCAGGTAAGTACAAGATATGGAGAGAAAATTAGACTGTAACCTTCTGAACGTTTACTGCCTTCTTCCTTCCTCTCTCTCCTTCCATCATTTAGAAGCACTTCTTTGATCTATTGTTCAAGTGTTCTTCATATTGCAATATTTCTAGTAACTGAGAGTTCCAAGCTTGACACTCTCTTATGTGGATGCCAGCTAATAACCTTTCTGGTATCTGTTAGAATGAATTCTTTGACATACATGACAAATTAAATCTTCGTGTAAAAATCAGAATGGAAATTCATGTTACTCTATAAGTACTAAAATTAAATAGAAGAAAAAGTATTCAGTCAGAATGTTTCTAGTCACATTGTTCCAAGTACCCAAGTAAGATTGTTTAATTTTTATCTATTTTTAATAACAAGAAATATTTTTGTGCTTATAAGCTTGCATCGTGTTATGTTATATAGGTAAGAATAACTGGTGCAAAGAACTAACAATTTTTTGCAGTTATTAAACTATGAGTTTGGTATTACTTCTGTCATAAGAAATGTTAGTATAATATTTATAAAATCTCTAGTTTTAATTTGTAGATACAGTATAGGAACAACAGGCAGCAACTGGCAAAATGTTCACTTCCATATTTCTTTGAAGTTTAGATATACTTGAATTTGCTTTTAATATCCACCATGAGCAACATATAAAACACTCTCTCAGAGTCCTCATCTTGATAAACCACATTAATGAACAGAGTGTCAAGAATTCTTTCTGGTAGATGATTCGGATTTTAAAAGCCTGAAAATGTGAGTTCCATAACTTCTATTTTAATAACTGGTATGCCATTCCCTGAAAGTACAATAACTCACCTATAGAGTGTATAGAATAATCATCTTACAAGCTTCAAAGTATTGCTGTAAGACTTGAATGAACTAACATTAATGACACCATTCACTATAAAGTGTCTCATCTATTGTGCATTTTAACTTAAGATCATTGGTTAGTTGTAATTATACATCACAACCACAAAACTTAAAATTTTTAGATTTATAGTTTGGAAAAGTATGGACAAGGACACAGTGTGATCAAACCGGACTCCCTAAACATGGCTGACTGAGAAGCCAAGGACAATGGCACTGGGTTTTGATCCTACTGCATGTAATGACTTTGTGGGAGCCTAGTCTGTTTGGATGTTCACCTTCCTAGTCCTGGATGGAGCGGGGAGGACCTTGGACTTCCCACAGGGCAGGGAACACTGACTGCTCTTTGGACTGGAGAGGGAGGGGAGGGGGGATGAGGGGAGCAGGAGGGAAGTGGGAGGAGGGGAGAAGGTGGAATTTTTTTAAATAAAAAAAGAAAATAAATAAATAAAAAAAAACCCTGCCTGAAATGAAGAGGTACATTTTCTTTTAGTTTCCTTATTGAAATAAGCAAGAATTACATTTTTTTGAAAAAATAATTATTCTTTCAATGCCACTAGTATGATGTGAGAATTTTCCAGAGAAAAACTTTCTGTTTACATGAGAAATTGTAAGCATGTAATATTTCAAATTCTAACATTTAGGTTGTATAGTTACCATAGTAACACAGTTTCAAACACTGGTTCACTAGAGACCATATGTTATTATTCATTTTTCTAGGGATTTTTCTTAGTAGAATATCCTGGAAAACTAGACTATGATATTTCTGAAAATATATATAATGAAACTTTGGGCCAGGATGTATTTATAGAGTTGTGTTTCATTTAACTATCAAGCAGAGATGTTTAAAAGTTACAAATGTCTTCACACTGTCCTGCTTTGGAGCACATTGTTTGTATGAATACATGATTATGAACACAGTTTCTCTCTTCTTTATTTACTGTCCATACCATCATTCACCATAGCCCTGAACTAGCCAATGACTGATATATTTTCTTGCTAGAATACAAGATAATGCATTATTAATATAACTTTAGGGATTCAATAGCGTATAAAATAGAATTTTAAGATTTCTTTGAGTTGAGTGGGCTAACAATTCATCAGACAAATGTGCTATTAAGAGGACCAATGACCTAAGTTTGCTATGGATTCACATAGTGAAAGGAGAAAATTAACTCCTTCATTTTGTCTTCTGACCTCTATATATACACTGTGTCAAGTGTGTGCCCTACACATATAAATAAATAAATATATTAAAATAAAAAATTTAGAACTATTTGGTAATTATTTGTTTCTAACTTTTCGTTATTCTTGATAATTTTATGCATGCATACATACAGTGAAATACTATCATATATACTTCATCGTTTCCTCCTCCACCTCCCTCTTCTTTATTTATTTATTGTTTCAGTAACATACAAAGTCAAGTCAGTCTTTTCTATGTGCACATGGCTGTGGGCTTATTGACTGAAGCACGAGAATCCTATCAATGCCAACATCCTTAAAAAGAATGAATTTTCTATCCTTCAGTAACAACGCACTACCAGCACCTTCCCAGTAAAGTGTGGAGCCAGGAGTTCTATTCTAAAGATGCTAAAATTTCTATTGGCTTGATCTTGTGCACGTCTTATACAGGTAACTGCATTCAAAATGACTTTCTAGTGTTTCGAAATATAACTTACTATTCCGCTTGCACATAAATAATATGCATGGTTACTGTAAACAGTGTGAAAAAATTAAAAAGTTGTAAAAAAATCATCTAAACACCTATGTATGACAACTATTAATTATTTATGTATTTTTGCCTGGCTTAACTGAAGTTTTCATGTCCGTATTTTCCTACTTAATCTCTAAATTTAACATTTAAGTTAAAACTTCACATCATCACAAGATAATAGACATATTGTAATAAATAGAATAGAATTTTAGAAAATTAAATGTAGGTTACAGGTGCAGCTCATTGTTAGAACACTTATTTCCCATATGCCGACCACTTAGTACATCTCTGCAGCAACATACATACACACACCAGATACCAAATTTTGATACCTTTCTAGCATACTCAGAGTTAGGTATCTTTGGGGATGACAAGACGGCTTATCCTGTAAAAGAACTTGCTGTACAAGTCTGATGATCTGAATTCAACCCATAGAAAGCACAGTGAAAGAAGAAAGTTGACTCCTGAAAACTGTTTTCTGACCACTGCATTCTCCATGACATATTTTGTATTTATACAAACACGTACCACTACCACTATCAGCACCACCATCAAAAGCAGTAATAATAATATCAATAGTAATAAATATTATCCTTAAATGTTTGCAAATAATTACTTATATCTGAAATATATTTGTTTGGCAATGTTTGTAAACAATTACTTATATTTGAAGTATGTTTGGCAACAGGGAGCATATTTTGCCTTGAAAAATTTTTAGTTGGCTAGTGAAAAATCATAAAATTTAATGTTTATCCATTAAAAGGAAAGCAGAAATTTCAATCACACTAATTGGAAGGAAACAATTAGCTGAAAACTTCCAGACTGTTATTAATTTTGTTAATATGACTTTTCTAACAGCAGTTGTACTGCTTTTAACAATGAAAATTTAAAGTTAAGACAAGTCCAGAAAAATGGGCCCAACAGTCCACATAAGTATAGCAAATGCTTTCTATTTCTGAATTTAACATCAATATATGTGTGCATATAGATGTTATATTTTTCAGAACTGTATATTAAAATCTACTGAATATCCTGAATGGAGAATGAACTGTAGTTATTTTAGAAGAATATTTGTAATTACATTTTATCAGCAAATCTACATAGCAATGTTTTTATCTGTTTTATCGTTAAGAAATATTAGTTTTATAAAGAAACTAAATAGTTTCCCCTAGATATACAGCAGTAATGGTCTTGAAAATAATTGATGGTTACAACAAATAAGTGCTTATATACAACTTTATTAGTGTTTTGTGGTAGTAAGGATTGAACATATATCCTGTAGCGTGCTAGGCAAGCACTATACCACTCGTGTGCTATTCCTAGACACATAAGAATTTATTTATTTCATGAATTTTATAAAATACATATTTGAATTTATTCAAGTACTATGGAACATTATTTCAAATATGCTTTTCTCTCCAAGTTACCTCACTTTCAGATTTGACACTTTTATCTTATAAAGGTCTTATGCTCGGTGGTTTTACTTCTAACAAAACCCTAAGACGTTCTGATGCATCTTTATATAAATTGGAGTGTCCCTTTTTATTTCTGTCATTGAAAAAGGAAAAGACAAATACTTTAGAGCTGTCATTACTGATTCCTTGTGAACTTATCTATGAAAACTCTATATTAGATTCTTTCTCAAGTATATTGAAAGTGAATATGGCCACCTTAATTTTTTAAAGATATGATTACAATGCTACTTGCAATATTTTTTTTTACTTTCAAATGAAATGCCAACTTTGAATAATGGTAATGTCTCAGCCCGTTTTACCTTCCCGTTTCTTAAAAATCAGTTTACATGAATAACGTCAATGACTATAGTTAATTGTGATGATTAAAGAAGTATTCTGTAGGTATTGTGTTATTTTAAAATTATTTATATGCTAAGGTATATTCTACATATTAAAAGTCATCATAGATCAACTTGATGATTGACAATATATATCATATCACGATGAAATATCACTCATAATGGAACAGTGAAATGAATCAAAATAAGAAAAGTGGTAATAAAATACCACAAACTGAATGTGAACCTGCGTTGTGTTAATTTAAAAGTACAATTTACTCTGTTCCATTGATCGACTTCTCTGTTTTTATGCCAATACCAAGCTGTTTGCAATACTGAGGCTCTGTAATAGAGTTTGAGGTCAGGGATGGTAATGCCTCCAGACGATCCTTTATTATATAAGATTGTTTTGGCTATCCTGGGTTTTTTGTTTCTCCATATAAAGTTGATTACTGTCCTCTCAAGATCTGTGAAGAATTTTGATGGGATTTTAATGGGGATTGCATTGAATCTATAAATTGCCCTTGGTAGAATTGCCATTTTTACTATGTTGATCCTCCCAATCCAAGAGCAAGGGAGATCCTTCCATTTTTTGGTATCCTCCTCAACGTGTAGAAGAATGAAAATAGATCCATATCTATCACCATGCACAAAACTCAAGTCCAAATGGATTAAAGACCTCAATATTAGTCTGAACACACTGAACCTGATAGAAGAAAAAGTGGGAAGTACTCTACAACATATGGGTACAGGAGATCACTTCCTACGTTTATCCTCAGCAGCACAGACATTAAGGACAACATTGAATAAATGGGACCTCCTGAAACTGAGTAGCTTCTGTAAAGCAAAGGACACTGTCACTAAGACAAAAAGGCAACCCACTGACTGGGAGAAGATCTTCACCAACCCTGCAACAGACAAGGGTCTGATCTCCAAAATATATAAAGAACTCAAGAAACTAGACTTTAAAATGATAATTAACCCAATAAAAAAATGGGGCACTGATCTGAACAGAGAATTCTCAACAGAAGAAATTCAAATGGCCAAAAGACACTTAAGGTCATGCTCAACCTCCTTAGTGATAAGGGAAATGCAAATTAAAACAACTTTGAGATACCATCTTACACCTGTCAGAATGGCTAAAATCAAAAACACCAATGATAGCCTTTGCTGGAGAGGTTGTGGAGAAAGGGGCACACTCATTCATTGCTGGTGGGAATGCAAACTTGTGCAACCACTTTGGAAATCAGTGTGGCGATTTCTCAGGAAATTAGGGATCAACCTACCCCAAGATCCAGTAATACCACTATTGGGAATATACCCAAGAGATGCCCCATCAAATGACAAAAGTATCTGTTCAACTGTGTTCATAGCAGCATTGTTTGTAATAGCCAAAACCTGGAAACAACCTAGATGCCCTTCAATGGAGGAATGGATGAAGAAAGTGTGGAATATATACATATTAGAGTACTACTCAGCGGTAAAAAACAATGACTTCTCGAATTTTGCGTGCAAATGGATGGAAATAGAAAACACTATCCTGAGTGAGGTATCCCAGACCCAAAAAGAGGAACATGGGATGTACTCACTCATAATCGGTTTCTAGCCATAAATAAAGGACATTGAGCATATAATTTGTGATCCTAGAGAAGCTAAATAAGAAAGTGAACCCAAAGAAAATCATATAGTCATCCGCCTGGAGAGGAGAAGTAGACAAGATTGCAGGGCAAAAACTGGGAACTTGCGGGTGAGGTGGCAAGGGGCAAAGGGGAAATGGGATGAGAAACATGAGAAGGGGAGGATGGGAGGAGCTCGGGGGATTAGGATGGTTGGGATATAGGAAGGGAGGATACGGGAGCAGCGAAGTATATATCCTAACTAAGAGAGCCATCTTAGGGTTGGCAAGAAACTTGACTCTAGAGGGGTTAGCAGGTGTCCAGGGAGATGTCCCCAGCTGGTACCTTGGGCAACTAAGGAGAGGGAACCTGAAATGACCCTATCCTATACTGATGAATATCTTGCATATCACCTTAGAACCTTCATCTGGCGATGGATCGAGGTAGAGACAGAGTCTCAGTTTGGAGCAACGGTCTGATCTCTTAAGGTCCAAATGAGGAGCAAAAGGAGTGAGAACATGAGCAAGGAAACCAGGACCACGAGGGATGCACCCACCCACTATGACAGTGGAACTGATTTATTGTGAGCCCACCAAGGCCAGTTGGTCTGGGTCTGAATAAGCATGGGTTGAAACTGGACTCTCTGAGCATGGCGGACAATGAAGGCTGATGAGAAGCCAAGGACAATGGCACTAGGTTTCGATCCTAATACATGAACTGGCTTTGTGGGTGCTTAGCCTGTTTAGACGCTCACCTTCCTGGACATAGATAGAAGACCTTCGTCTTCCCGCAGGGCAGAGAATTTGGACTGCTCTTCAGTATCGAGAGGGAGGGGTAATGGTGTGGGGGGAGGAGAAGAGGAGTGGGGATAGAGGGAGGGGACTGGGGGGAGGGGGCAATATTTGGGAGGAGGGGAGGGAAATGGGAAACTGGGAGAAGGTGGAAATTTTAATTAAAAAAGAATAAAAAAAATAAAAGTACAATTTACCATTAACACCGAAAAATGCTTCTTTAGTATTTGTTAAGATTGATAGTAATTTTCATTTTGCTTAGAATCAAGCATAGTTCCTGGTACCAATTTCTTTACTTATATTTTTATTCTGGTGGTTATTAGACATGTGTATTGGAATTAAATAGTAAACTAATACTAGACTGAGTCTGTGAATCCAGGAAAAAGTATGGAGTAGAAGTTACTTAAGAAGAACGCAATATATAGCTTATTTTTAATCTCCTTATCTATGACTTTTCATGTTCTCCACCCACGTATCTCCAATGTAAATCTAACCATAAATACACTTTTGAAGGTTAATTATAGTATTTTTGTCCTTCAAAAGATGGTTTTCCTCATAGCATTCCAGAAAACTAAGTAAAGAATTTTAAAGCAAAAAAAAAAAAAAATGAGTAGGGAAAGTACAATAGTCCATCTCAGTAATCATTGTGTTGAATTTGAATCATTAGTCATTAATCTCAGGTATTCATAAGACTTGTTAACAGGGTACCTTCAAATGTATTGTGAAAAACTCTTAGTGAAAGAACTTCATTTAAACAAACAGAATCACAGATCAGACGTATACATTTAGTCACAAGTTAGTAATGGAATACAACGTGTCTTTTGCAAAGGAAAACAATGCTTAGAAAAATGCCATAGAATTTCTCAATGAGAGTCTGTAGCATCAGAACACTTTCATTATTTGCTATTGGAAATCAAAGGAACATTTGCATTCTAGGTGTACATATAATGTTTTTCAATGTTGGCTTTTGTATGTCCTTCCTCTTCTAAGATACTCGTAGATATAGGGGGTAAGTATATCATGCATAAAGGAAAAATATCCACCATAGATAAGAAGAAAGTGCATACATGGTTTGGACTAAACTTACTCTAATGTAGGCACTAAAAAGGTTTGTGGGTATTTAGGAAATATTTCTATCATAAATCTAGATTTAAATGTATGTAGCTATTGCTTTGACTTTCTAATCTTACACAAACTGTACACTAAATGCATTATAGTTTATACCATTCAAGCTTCCCATGACTTTTATATACTCCATGTTCACAAAAATAAGACAAATAAGACTTGGTTTAGTCCCTTGGTTTCCTGGAATTAAATGTTGCCTGTGAGGTTTATGCCATCTAGTTCCACAACTGTAGTTCCATATCAGATTCCAGCTGCTCTTAATAACAAAGAGGTGGGACAGAGAAACTGAGGTAGGAGCAGAAACACAAATGTGTTCACAGAGAACACACACACAAAGAGAGAGAGAGAGAGAGAGAGAGAGAGAGAGAGAGAGAAAGAGAGAGAGAATGTTGTAGAATATTATTTTAGGATGCATTACGTTTGTTTATGCTGTTAATGCTGTGGAACATCTGGTTTTTGTTTTTTTTTTTGTTTGTTTGTTTTTTTTGGATTTTTGAGACAGGGTTTCTCTGTAGCTTTTGGTTCCTGTCCTGGAACTAGCTTTTCTAGACCAGGCTGGCCTTGAACTCACAGAGATCTGCCTGCCTCTGCCTCCCGAATGCTGGGATTAAAGGCGTGTGCCACCACCGCCCAGCCGGAACATTTGTTTTAATGATGTAAAGATGTGCTGCATACTTTGTTGTTGCATTTGTTTAACTCTGAAACTGTGATTCTTTGCCTGTCTAAAACATATGATATTCCAACAAAGAACTGAACAGTCAATAGCAAGGCAGGAGAAATGACAAGCATGGCTGGCAGACAGCGAGACTAAGTAGGAGGAGAAATCTGGGAGAATTTGAAAAAGAAGAGGACAAGGAGAGGAGGACACTAAGGGTCAGTTACTCAGTCACACAATCACTCATGGAGTAAGAGTAAAAGTAAGATATACAGAAGTAAGAAAAGGAATAATTCCAGAGGCAAAATGTAGATGGGATGATTTAAGTTAAGGAAAACTGACTGGTAACAAGCCAAGCTAAGGCAAGACATTTATAAGTAAGAATGAGCCTCCACATGTGCATTTACTTGGGAGCTGGGTAGCGGGCCCTCACAAAGAGTAATAGAGTAAAAAGCAACTAACATCATTTTGGTGTCCAAATGTCCAAAAATAGAACAATAATGTGCCAGAAAACCCAAAAGCAGAAAGCAGGATCCTATCATAGAAAGTGGAAGCCATTTGCAACACTCTGTTGTGTTTTACTATATGTTGTTTTCACTAAAATCTATTGATTTTTTAAATAAACAATTATTTTACTATTTTACTGATCAATTTAATTGTACACAATCTATAATGTAGATTTGTTTCTTATAGGTTTCTGTATATTAAGATGCACAGAACGTCATCCTGTATTTTTTCTCTGCTTGATATAGACCATGGTTCATTTCAACCTCAAAAAACAAATAAATAAATAAACATTTAATGAATATGATAAACCATAACTACAAAATCCAACCAAGCATAGAAGAAAGTGAGTATAGGCAATGTTGTTTGTTTTACAGGTGCCTTGTAGTACTTTATTACATCGCTAAATAACTAACTACAATATGTCAGGGCTCACACCCAGGGCCATTTTCATGCTAGGCAAGTGCTCTAAAACAAAATAGCACCATCATTCCAAGATTAGTATTATGGATTAGATTATGTGAATTATTGCCAATAAAATTAAAGTCTTTAATCTCTTTAATATTCAGTTTCTTCACAATCATAAAGTATAATACATTGTATTATAAAGTTTTGAAATTATGTATGAATAGAAATGTTCTCAAAATTTTGCTAGTCTTAGACTTGACTTTAAGAAAGAGGGGATGAATTATGTGTAGAACATTTCAGTTGACTCAAGATTGGGAATGCATTTGCATTTCTACACACATTTTGAGTGCAGTTTGGAGGAATTTACTGAAGTATGTTGTTTCTTTCAGTTAAAAAATAGTTATGCAATTTTATAATGGTACTAATACAAATAAAATTAATCAAGATTACACAGTACTATACCCATCATAAACATTCTCCTTAATAAGCATAAAGGTAAGAAATACTATGTGAGATGCTGAAGTGTCTGTTTATGAAATGTTATCTCCCTTTCACATATTACTAAAGAGAATTTAAAAGCAGAACCACTATTTTCCTTCAACTTTGGTTTTAGCACAAAGAGGAAGAAACTCAAAAGAGTAAGTGGTATGGATAGAAATAACATGTTGTGGACCAAAATATGCAAATTTATTGCATGTGTTTATGCACACATGTTAGCTAGTTCGTTGGCTGTAAAAATTCTAATTGGATCTGCATCTGCTAGCAGGTGAACTAACAAAGTTAGTTGGGGATTAATATGTGAACTTAACTTATTAAGAATGGTTACTATATATTTACAAGAAAAAAATTAATTATAAATCCTGAATTAAATGAGTTTTGTATTATAGTAGTGGTTACTGAACATCTTTTGGACCGGAGCACACTCTGTGCCAAAAAAAGATAGGCAAGTGCTAATATGCATACTTGTAATTCATTTCTGGAATAATGTTGAATACTGATTGACATCCGAAGTAAAGAATTACGTATATCTTTTTGTCGTTGTTTCTATGGATGGTGAAGAAATACATAAACTTCAGTAAGCATTTTGCTGGGTATGCAAAGAAGCTATAAGCTGTATCATAAGTCTAGGTTTAAATGTATGTAGCTACTGTTTTGACTTTCTAATCTTGCACAAACTGTACACTAAATGCATTATATTTATCCCATTCAACCTTCCCATGACTTTAAGACCTTCTGAAACCATAGAAAAAGGATGTTGCAAACCAGGAAATTAACATTGATACAAAATACCTTGCTGCCACAGAATTAGGTTATCTTAACTCCCCCCCCCCCCCATTTTACACTATAGGAGTTAAGGAGTTAAAGGTAAATCAAAAGAACCCTGACTCTGTGGAAATTGACATACTATTGCATTAACCTAACTTAGGAGGCTAAGACTATGGATTAGTGGCAGAGTACAAGCCCATCCTGTTAAAGACCCCAAATTTTCATCCTCAGCAGTGAATTGCCAAAATGATAACTAATGGACATGTTAATTAAATTATAACAAAATCCATGTGAACTATTGAGGCAAGGATAGTTATAAAATGAATGAAAGAGTGGATGAGTGATGAATCAATGAAACATTCCTTTCCTTCATATTGTGGTAGTATTCTAGTGATGGAGGAAGGTCATTGGTTAACTAATAAAGAAACTGCCTTGGCCCATTTGATTGGCCAACCCTTAGGTGGGTGGAGTAAACAGAAGAGAATGCTGGGAGAAAGAAGCTGAGTCAGGGAGTCGCCATGATTCTCCCTCTCCAGGCAGACGCAGGTTAAGATCCTCCCTGGTAAGCCAGCTCGTGGTACTACACAGAATATTAGAAATGGGTTAGATAAATATGTAAGAGCTAGCCAATAAGAGGCTGGAACTAATGGGCCAGGCAGTGATTAAAAGAATACAGTTTCCGTGTAATTATTTCGGGGCATAAGCTAGCCATGAGGGCGGCTGGGTGCCGGGGACGCAGCCCTGCCGCTCATATTACAACATTCTAGAAAGATTGCTGTGTAAATGTAGAGATCACAGAGACCTGGGAGATTAATCATGCTAATCTTTCCATGTCTCCTTCCACCTTGATGTTCTCTGCTTAGATATTAGGCACTGAGATTAATGAATCCCTTAAAACTAACAAATTGGACTACAACTGATGATAGTTAATTGTGTAACTGTGTGATAAAAAGAAATTGAGAAAAGATAATAGAATCTCTTGGAAAATATCTGTGGAAGTTCAAAGTTCTATACAGTAGTAGCAGAAGCCAAGGAAGTGTACGGAACAGTAAGATAATTTATTTTCTTCCTCAGGGTGACCTAAATGAAGATAAGTTGGCTGAAATTACCATGCATACAAAAATTAATACATATTTGAAATGATAATGAAAATATGAAGAAAGCCAGGATGTAAATAATCAAAATAATTTTTCTGTGATTCAGCAAGTTATTTTTGCAACTTTAATTAGCAGGTCAATGCAAATGATTAGAGTTTTACGGTATTAAAACTGGAGAAGGTACAGAATCTTCCAAAAGAATTCTGTCAAATGAGCTAATGGAATTTAGGATGTAGAAAAGAATTCTACTTTGTGTAGTCCCATTGGCCCACGGAAGGCAATGTGGTTCTATCTCCTTCAAGGCTGTTGGGGTGGTCCTGAAACAGCTGTGAAATTAGTTTTTGAAGGAACACTTGAGAAGGAATAAAATAACTGACAACTATAAATTGAGTATGTCTAGCAAAAATTTAACATAGCTTAGGAAAAAAACTTCCATATAGCTTGAAAAGATGATAGCACTGTAATTAAGTATGAATAAGAACTTGAGTGATGCCATGTATCAACAGATTTTATACCTAGCAATACCCAGTTATTGGATCTAAAGCTTAACTTAAAGCAAAAGAAGCAGTTCAATTATTACTTACCCTTGTCTTAGTGTCCATTTTTGTAAACAACTGAATACACACATCTCACATTGTTGGTCTTCTTTGTTACTTAAGCTAAGTATAACACTGTTTACAAAAATTTTTATCATGATCATCCACCTGATTGTATTCAAGTTTTGATTTTGTAACTTCCAGGTATTCCACTAGAAAACATGCAGTTCATAGTCATAACTTATTACTTGCTTGCCACATTTGGGGAAACTATCTCTTAGTCTCTTTTTCTCATTCTCGTTGTATCTCCCATTGTCTCAGGAATGGATTCTGTGGCTCCAGTTAGTACTAAGTACACTCTATAATAAAGCAGGAAATTTTTCCATGGACCTGAGACATTAAATGGATAAACAATTTGAATATTACTTGGCATGATTGTGTGCACCTGTAATCTGAATGCTTGGGAAGTATGGACGGAGATCATGGTCATCTTTTGCTACATAAGAAGTCAAAAGTCTGCTTGGCTTACATAAGACCCTATCTCAAAAACTGATAGACCAAAAAAAAAAATACATTTCACTCTCCGTGAGAATGACATAAGCAATCAGAAAATGATATTCCTCCTACCACCTACTATAAGAAGCTTTCCTACATTGGCCTCTTTAGCATATGACTGGTTCAGTAGAGCTTGAAGTCATGGTTTTTTAGCCATTGATGGACCTATAACTTCTAGTATAGCAACTTCATGGAAGGATGAAAAGAATGATATGGAGTAAATTTTCATTGCAATAAAAAGACCTTATTAATAGAAGGCACATTTGAAGTTTTATGAAGATAGTGTAGTCTTTCCAAAATGAAATAACATAAAAACAATTTGCATTTTATATACCACAATCAGGACTCAGAGCCATCTTCTACTAATGTTTTCACCATGTTTTTTGAAGTTATAATATAATGACACCATTTCTCCGTTAACTTTATCCCTCCAAACCCATAGCCCTTCTTCTTTTTCAAATTCATGACCCCGTTTTCATTAGCTGTTTTTACATACATATATGTACATGCATACATATATATGTATACATATTTATTCCTGAATATAAACTGCTCCATCTGTATAATTACTGATAAACCATGCCTAGTACTGGGAACCTAGCCAATTCCCCATGACTACTGAAGTCACGGATCTTAGAGTAAAGCCTACATCAACAACTTTACAAAACCAGCATAGTACCTTACGATATTCTAAAGATTTGTCCTTATATGCACAGATAATTGTAGTTTTTACCCCCATCAAGGGAACTTCTCTTTACAACAGATAGAGATGATTACAAAACCCACACCCATTCAAAATGCAGAGTTTTGAAGCCCAGTACCAAAAGATCCAGTGAGTTTGTTTTTAAAGTGGTATATTTAAATAAGTTCATATTTCTAAAACAGATGCTTACTAATTTATTAAGTAAATATCTATATGAATCCCCACTCAAACCCATTCATGTGTAAGTAATTGATGCAGAATGGTGAACAACACCTGCATTATCTTTGTGTGTAGAATGAAAAAAAATGGAAAGGAAAAAAGAAGAAATGAAAGGAGGAGGATGAAGAGCACAGAAATGTCTAGTTTCTGTCTCATAAGTGACAGTGTGGATGAGACAAATGTTGTGGTTCATGCCTTTAAGCAGAAGGATGAAAAGTTCATGGTCATCTTTTGTTACATAGATAGCTCAAGGCCAGAGTAAGCTATTTGAGACCATGTTTCAAAAACTTCCAATCAGTCAATAAATCAAACAATAAAACTGTCAGTAGACAAATGAGAAATAAATGGAAAAGTGGATTGAGGGCAACCCGCATAAAAAGGTTTGACAAAACTGATTTATTATATTCAATGTGATCTTTACATCATTCACAAAATGCATTAACCAGTTTGTTTTTTTTCTAAGGTATATCCTTGGCCTGAGGAAATTAGCATTTTCAAGTAATGGCCGGCCATTCATTAAAAAAAAAAAAAAATCGCAGGAACAAATCAAACTGAAAAAAATGTTTCAATCTTTGGTCTTAAAGGGGGGGCTGTTAGATTGCAAAATCTAAGATGCAGAAACCCACAGTCAAACATTATAACTTGGCGGACCCAGGGGAAACCCCTAGAAGAGGAGGAGGAAGGATTGTAGGAGACAGAGGAGGGGTCAAGGACACCAGGAAAACATGACCCACAGAATAAACTAGCAGGGCTCATAGGGGCTCACAGAGACTAAAGTGATAATCGTGGACACTGTATGGGTCTGCGCCAAGTCCTCTGTAGCTTGGTGTTTTTGTGGGACTCTCAAAAGTGAGAGTAGGGGCATCTCTGACTCTTTTACCTGTGCTTGGGACCCCTTTCCTCTTACTGGGTTGCCATGTTCAGCCGTGACATAAGGGTTTGTTCCCAGTCTTCTTATATCTTGCTATGCTGTGTTTAGTGGATATCCCTGGGAGGCCTTCTGTCTTTTTTTTAAAAAAAAAAAGGGAAACAGAAGAGGAGTTAATCCAGGGGAAAAGGGAGGTGGAGAGAGGGACCATGAGGCATGGAGGGGGAGGATACTTCGGCCTGGGTATAATGTATGAGAGAAAAATAAATTCTAAAAAAAATCATAATCTATTACTCTATATCCTTAAATTAGGAACAACTAATGTTATTTCCATACTAAAATTGCTTTCTAGTAACTGACTAGAAGTTAAACCTGAAGAGTAGTAAAATGATACACTGAATACTTGCAAAGCATTTTGGATAAGTTTTGGTATAATGATGCATATTGCGTGTTATGAAAAAACAAGCTAAGTGGCACAGAGGCTTACAAGGAACACAAACTGTTTCATACTATGGCAATAGAAAATGCAGATGAAATTAAGAAAGGCATGATTATAACAAGATTTCATAGTGATCCAGGAAGTTTTATTTTTAATTTACTGACTTTTACAGGATTATTGATCGAGTATATTTACTTACATTTCTACAAAAGATGATTTTGGTCCCATAATTATTATAAGTACCAGATTCAAGTTCTGAAAGTCTCTGAGGAGGGGAAATTAACTGCCAATTCTCTGGTATTTTTAAGACACCTCTATTCTTATTACATGCTTTCAGAAATGATAGTCATTTGTGCATCTTCCTTATATCGATTCTCTCCCACATAAGATGATTAGCTCTGTCTGGTTTGTAGTATTTTATCCTCCACATAACAGGTGCTCAAATAAGATTTGTTGGCTTATTTTTTTCAACAAATACTTATTGAGGACCTGCTATATGCCAGGCATGAAGAAATGCAATGTCTTGAATATGCTCTGTCATTGCCTTTAAAACCGTTAGATCATAATTTTCAATTTGACAACATTACAGAGATGCCCCAATATTTTTAGTGAGTACTTCCTAGATTGTTTTCTCTATAAACCTCTTTTCCACCTCTATCCTGTTTATAGTTGTATCCAAGTGTACAGCTCTTGTGTTTCTGTGGCCTACAATGTGTTTTATTCTGGCTCTTGAACTAGGTTTCTTAATATAAATTTAGCTTGGATTTCATTCCTTACATAAAGAAATAGATACCCAAACAATACCAAGTACTTTTAAATTATAAGGAATATATGTCTAAATCATTCTAATACTCTACACAAAACTTTCTATTTAAAATGCAGGAAATTTATCTATTTATACTATTTTTAGTAATCAGTTTTAACTGTGAGAATGAGAATTTTGAAAATTTTAAAATAAATAAGCTATAGAAATCTCCCATGAGTTGAACATCAGGTGATATAGCCACCAATTCCACTGTCAACTGTAAATACTCCACATCTCATGTGTCACCAAAGTGATGTTTGATACATGGTCATAATATATCCTCCAAAGGGATGATTTTAGATTTCTTTATTTTTATTTTGGTTGTGTAAGTCTCTTGCCTGAGTATGTAAGTACACAGAATGCAGGCAGTGCCCAAGGATGCCAGCAGAGGGTGTCAGATCCCCTGGAGCTGGAGGTAAAGACAATTTTGAGTCATGTGAGTGCTGGGAACGTAAAGCAATAAATACTCCTAACTGCTTTGCCATTTTTCCAGCTCCTAAATGAATGTTTAACCTCTAATGGAAACTTTGACTCTCCATGCGAGATTTTAACGATGTTACATAAAAGAATAACCAATAACAAATAAAAGTAGAAAATCAATATTCAAATCCAAGATGTGGGTTTTGAATCTAGGCTGTGGGATTTGGAGAAAGGGTTAGCAAAAAGTTTAAAAATGGAGAATTAATTAATCTGTACCAAGTACAATGTTATCCTTTAAGAGTTTGTGGTTTATCCTTCTGGACGTCTTCCAATCTCTATTAAGTTCACACTGCATGTTCTGAGTATTGAATAAAAATCTACACAGCCCATGCAATGAGCACACCCTAGAGATAAGTATGGTTGCGATATGAGGTCCCAAGGTGATTATCACTTCATCACTTTTTTCATTAAGAAAAAATAAGTTAAGTACATTTGAAATGATTAATTTACAGAGCTTAAAATTTAACTAAAGAATTAAGGAATATTAGAGATTAAAGAACCCATAGATTAGCAATCCCTCACCGTCTAGCACTATAGGTGTGCATTTTTCTAAACCATATCAAGAAGACAAATATCTACTCCAAATAAATATTGATGATATTTGAGAACCACTTGGGATCTCATCATAATTTATAAACTCAGATTGGAAATGCCATTGTGTGTTACATAAAAACCCAACTCCATGCTCTGGCTAGTGAACCAGTGACTAGGTGGTTTCGTGGAAAAAAAATAATTGAGCACAGGAAAAAGGAAGCATGGATTACACTTTACATTTCTGTGAATTTGTACAAATTTTTATTATATAATAAAAGGGGCAAATGTAACTAAATTTGCTTATTTATTTTGCAAAAGATAAAAGAGTTGATGTAGATCAAAGATCTCTGTCAATTGTAAAAAGTAAACAAAGAGAATTAATTCTTATTCTTACCTGAATCATTATTAACTCCTCCTCGCAGGTCTCATTTGTTATAATTTTTTTGTTATTATTTTTATACTGTTTGTTTCTCTTCTCTGAAATGTTTTCAACATCTTCTATATTATTGTTCAGTTACAGGACCCTGAATTAAATGTTAAAATTTATGGAGTAGCTATGTGAGGTCTATTTTTATCACCTATTATTCTTAATAAACAAGTTGCTGGGAATACAGCTGTGAGGAAACAGATGATGTCTTGGCTACAGTCAAGTTTAGAATAAAAGGGCAATACAGGGAGAGAGTTAATAAGGAAGTGAACAAATGCATAAAATAATTGAAGAGGAATAATGCTGTAAAAATAAAATAAAACAGATTAAAATGAAAGATGGGTTGAATAGTTCGGAAGGGTGGTGTATCAGGGTAAATCGATGGGGCAATCACATGTAACCTGGGACTTGAAGAATGCGGAGCATCTAGCCATAAGAAGATCTGAAAAAAATAGTGTTACACAGAGACCACCAGGAGCACATGACTGCAAAATGAGTGTGACCTACAGTGGCTGAGGAAAAAGAAATGCCTGTGATCATATCATTGAGATATAAACACTGGACAGATTTAAACATGGAATGAGTTAATATGAACTTAAAAACAAGCAATCAAACATTCACTCATGGTTTGGTAGTGTTGCTTCTGAATCCTATAAATACATTCAACAGCGTCACCTGGAACATCATTTATTAACTGAAAATTCTGCAAATTTAACTTGGGCTTAAAACCTACTCCTACTGTAGATTTAACCCTGTCAATGTTAAGAACAAATGTGAAAAATATTTAAATGAAATAATTAGAGGAAAATAGAAGATTACAAAGCTTTGCCTCTGAAACTGACATACATTAAGCATCAAATTATCACTTTACTGAAGCTTCTACTTCTATGTCAGAAAAGGGTGAATTGTGAAGCAATATTAGAAAAAACTTTCATGAGTTAATTAATATTCCATTCATATCTCCGGAAATTATTTTTGATAAAAATACTAATATAGCTTACATGGCTTGAAATATAAAAAGAAACTTTTCATGACAGTGTCAGTTTCGAAATAAACTACCACAAATAAATGGATAAATGGCAGAAGAATAAAGATGACTTTTACCTACCTCATTTTTACCCATAATACTGAAGATGAGAATCAAAGTCTCCTACATGCTAGGCAAACCCTCTACTACTGATCTGTGTGCACTGGCCCTTTCCTCTTTGTAATGTCTCCTGCTATAGAGGTTGCTGCCATGAGCAAACGGTGAATGAGCATAAGATCTCTCTCTACAGAAGCTATACCAAGACACAGATCACACTGCTTCTGTATCACTCTTTCTTAGCACACACATTTTTTTTTTCTGTCCACAGCGACAATCACCTCTTTTCCATGAGTCATTAAACACAGTCCTACTCTTTCCAGGCTTGCTCAGGCTGAACCAGACATTTTCTGTTCTAATTTGCTTTTTTGCCTCATGGTTTCATGCAACTTTTGCTTTGATAATCTGTACGCCTCTGCAAGACTTGGGGGAATCGGTTCACAGTAACTATAACTTACTCTGTATTTCTTTCCCAGTGCTTGGCACAGTGCATGGCAGGTGGGCATAACTTACCAAACTCTAGTCAAATTGCTGAGTATTAGTCAAACTTCCCACAGATACTTTCAGCTAAATAAAACAGAAAATCTGAAGCATCATAGCAAGAGCCAAACTCAAAAGCTCAAAACAGCAAAAAATAAATGTCTATATGAATAAAAATATATAAAGTCAATTTAATTATTATAGTTCCAGAAAATAGAAATTTCATTCTCAATATAATTGGTGCCTTACTAACAAATATTCACTGTGCTCTAAAACATGAAACATTCAAGCATATGGTTACACTAAACACATCTCAAAGAATGTCCCAAAAATCTAAATATGCTTTTTAAATAATTTCAAAAACCTTGAAAACTTTATCTAACGATTTCGAACATTATTCATCTGTCAATTAGACCTTTAAGAGGTCCTTTATTATAGTTTTAAGTTAAATTACAGCTAACTTAAAAATATAAATATGTATATTAAATCCATAGAATTCTAGTTCTCTAGGATTCTATTGGTTCTTTGCTTAATTTTTTGTTACTTTTTTTCAGGACTGAATGTTGTTTTCATTGCCTCACAGAAACTATGTATCTTCTTGCTGAGCTACATTCCCCTGGGCTAGACTCAAACCTACAGTCCTCCTGTCTCTTCAGGAAGTTGCATATTGGCATATGCCACCATGGCTAGGTCTTTTTTATATAATTGTATAAAAATTTTATGATATCATATACTAAAATATAATCTTTTGGCTATGCTTACTATTCGAAATCTGATTTCTTTTTTGATTGATTTTTATTGAGCTCTACATTTTTCTTTGCTCCCCTCCTTGCCTCTCTTCTCCCCCCTCTAGCCCTCCTCCAAGGTCCCATTGCTCCCAATTTATTCAGGAGAACTTGCCTTTTTCTACGTCTGATGTAGATTAGATCTATGTAAGTCTCTCTTAGTGTCCTCATTGTTGTCTATGTTCTCTGGGAGTGTGGTTTGTAGGCTGGTTTTCTTTGCTTTATGTTTAAAAACCACCTATGAGTGAGTACATGTGATATTTGTCTTTCTGTGTCTGGGTTACCTCACTCAATGTTGTCTAGCTCTATTCATTTTCCTGCAAAATTCAAGATGTTGCTATTTTTTTCTGCTGTGTAGTACTTCATTGTGTAAATGTACCACATTTTCCTTATCTTCGTCTCATTTGTCATTTTGTCTAAAACACCGACCAGTCCACCTAGATTTAGTACATTTTTAGTGACATTTTGACATTTTTAGGTGATCCTATCTGCTATATCAGTAACATCTTCTAGCGAGCATATATATCTTGAAATTTTTCATAAAATTTTCTTTTCAAAATCATTTTTATTGTTGCCCTGTCTTACCCTGAAACATGCTGGAAAAATTTTCAATCCTGTCTTTAATTTCTTTTTACAACCTGTGATTAACTAACTGTGTTGCTCTTCATTTTCTGATTTTAGCTAGTTCTCAATTCTCCATAAACATTTTACATTCTTAATTTCTTCCTGTAGTTCTGTTCTTGTCCTTTTGAAATCTACAGACAGAGATATAGGGTTTCACTATGTTTCTTTGGCTAAGATAGAATTCCTGGCAAACTTCTTTTTGTCGAATACTGGGATTAAGGGCATGTTCTACCACACAAAATTCCCTTTATGCTTTTAGATGTATTTCTGATTAAGACATATTTCCCCTGAATATTTGTCATTCATTCCTTTTATGATAACAATGATCATTATTAATGCTTTTTCTTCTACTCCCCTATAAAGACTACTGTACATGTTTCACACCTCTCCACTGTGACTTTTTTGTTGTTGTTGCTGTTGCACATTTCCTATTTCCTAAAACTCTCTCTTTCCTGTTATCATTTTACATGAAATATTTTTCTTTGACTATTAATGAATTCTTTTTTATGCCTGTCATATCCTGATATTGTGCATACTCTATTTTAGAGAGTAGCAATTCTTTGTTTCCCCTCTTTTTATTTGCATCTTTTCCACCTAAATAGTACAGAAATTCTTGCTATTAGTTTGCTTCCAAATTCCATTTGCACCCCCTAAATATAATAAATACAATCATTAAGTGATGTTTTTCTTATGTTTTGAATTTCGTTTATGTTTTATTCCCTCTAAGGCAACCACAGTAAAAAAAAATATTGTATTTCTGTTACTCCACCTTAGATGATTTCCATAGTATGCTCTTGCCCTATCAAGAACCTTCATTTTCCTCTTCATAGAACTAGCCCATGTGAAGACCTCCAGTTACTTACATCACACCCATAGACCAGGCACAATTCAGTAACAAAGCATTAAGAATGTAGATCTTAATTAGTATCCTTCCTTCTTTCATTTATTTTTCTCAATATGTTGGCACACATTGTTTTAAGATTTTCAAGTCTTAGAAAATGATCACCTACTTCCAAACCTTTATATGCCCATTTTGTCTAAGGTAGCTAAACTATCATCAGAGACTAAAAACCAAAACCTTCAAATTTTTAAAGCATGAGATATACTACCTCAATAAACAGTACAGAAGAATGTTAGCATCTAATTGTCAAAAAGTAATTCAAACACGAGGGGATTAAGACAGAATGAAGAGGCTGTCTGTGTAGTGATTTTTCAGCATGAATTTGGAGGCTCATGACATACTTTCCCATTTTATTAACTAAATTAAGACTAAGTTCATTTACATCCAACTTCTTAGAAAACTATAGTCACTGCAATAAATATAAGCTCATACTTTATTCCAGTCAGTTACATCATTTTTTTGAACAACCTATGTACTTAGATAAGTACACACATTGGGGGGGGGTAGTTGAATACACCATGAAGAGTACTAAACTTTTAAACATGCTACCCTAAGAATTTTAGTCAAAAATGTACTTTTCATTTAGCTTCATGGGGTGGTGTAGACTTGTAAGCCCAGCACTTGGAGAATTGAGGCAAACAGATCAGATCTTCAGCTCAAAGACAGCTGGGCTGCAAATGATTATTTCTCTCTTTGTCTCTCTCTAAATATATCTCTGTACATCTGTCTCTTTGTCAGTCTGTGGTCTCTCTCTCTGCATTTCTGTTTTTTCTGAATCTATAACTCTTTGTCTCTCTTTCGGTCTCACTCTGTGTCTGTCCCTCTTTCACTCTCTGACTCTCTGCATCTGTCTCTCTGTCTTTGTCTCTCTCATTCTTTCTGTTTCTCTGTAAGTCTCCCTCCATGTCCCCCTCTCTTGGCCCTCCCTTACTCCCCTCTGTGTGTGTGTGTGTGCACGCAAGCACCTCTATTTCACTCTCTGTCTGCCTCTGAAATGTAGTCAGCAGAGAAAATATAATTGATAACTACTAACTTATGCAAATTGTTCAATGTTATAAGTAAGTTAAACTTTGATAATTTCCTATGAAAATATTGTGACACCGAGAACTTTATCCAGTTAGAAATTTATAGTTTGTATCATGTAGACAAAAAATCAGAGTTCCAAGCCCTCCCCAAACCAGATCCTACTCCCTTACTGTCCAAGTTATGTCATACAATTTATCTATGGCTCATATTAAATTAATACATACATAAATAATATGTGAAGACTAACAAAACAATATGGTGTTAAGTCTGTTTAAAACTATTAACATTCACAAAATATGACCTAAAGTAAGGATTGCAAAGCAATCAATATGGCTACCACCATTTCCCTAAGATAATATTTAATAAGGTTGCTTCTAGAGCTCTTGCCAAGAATAAAAGCAGTCAGACAACATAAGTGCTCTTTAATCTACAAAACCCATTATTTATGATTCTCAAAAGACTCCAAGGGAAACACTAGTAGTCTGATGTTACCACAAGCTCATATCTGAGAGAAAATAAAATATTCTTCCCTCTTTTGAAAAATTCCATGCCCTGGTTGAAAATTGTTTTCTTAGAAAACAAATTCCTTTTTTTAAAAAAAGAAAAATCAGTCTTGGGGCTTTCCCCCATTACATATTCATTTATCACCTAATAATGCCAATGTTGGACAAACCCCCCTCCCCCAGCTCCTGCTGCAGGGCTTTCTTTCCTACACACGCCCCCCCCCCAAGCCTGCCTTGTCTGCAAAGTCCTTTGCTGAGGATCAGCTTCCTGCTCCTACACTAAGGCTACCCACCCAGAGCAGTGAGTGCCTGACTAGAGGGCAGGCCTCAAGGTCCCCGTGAGGGAGCACGAGCCCCTGCTGCTGGGGCTGCAGGGTCTGCTGTGCTCTTCTGGACCCACCTTGCCTGCCTCGTTCTTCCTTTGTCCCTGGCTCATTGGGTTACCAGGTGTCCCTGTGTAGGTGCTGAGAAGTTCCATCTGGACGGGTGAGTGTGTGCTATCCAGGGGCAGACTGTCCGGGAAGAGAGCACAAATCCCCCTCCCCCAGCTCCTGCTGCAGGGCTTTCTTTCCTACACATGCCCCCCCCCAAGCCTGCCTTGTCTGCAAGGTCCTTCGCTGAGGAACAGCTTCCTGCTCCTACACTAAGGCTACCCACTCAGAGTGGTGAGTGCCTGCCTACTGGGCAGGCCTCAAGAATCCCCGAAAGGGAGATCAGGCACTTACAGCTTGTGCTGCACGGTCTCCTGTGTTCTACTTGACCCCGCCCTACCCCACACATTCGCCCTTTTGTCCACGGGTCATTGGACTACCAGGCATCAATGTTTTGGTGTTGAGGAGTCCATCTGGAAGGGAATGGTTCCTGCCCCTACACTGAGGAGATACACCCAGAGAGTTAGTCACAGCAAAGACTGGACCAAGACACCAGGCCTCTCCTGCCTCCATTTGAAGGAAGAGATGGGCAGGTGCCAATGCAAGAATTCCTCCAACAACCTGAAAAACAACATGACATCACCAGAATCCAGGGATCCCGAAATAAGAAGAATTGTACACCCTATTCCAGAAGAATTAGAAGAATTTGACTCAAAAGTGAATTATATGAAAATAATAGAGGAGATTAAACAGGAGGTGAAAAACTGCCATAATCAATTAGATATTACAAACAAAAAGGTAGAGGAAATGAATAAATCTCTCAAAGATACCCAAGAAAACCAAGAGAAACAAGTAAAAGCAATCACACAGGTAAGGGAAACGGTTGAAGACTTGAAGAATGAAGTGGAAGTAATAAAGAAAACACAAACCAAGGGAAGGATGGAGATGGAAAATTTGGATAAACGAACAGGAACTACAGAGACAAGTACTACCAACAGATTACAAGAGATAGAAGAAAGAATCTCAGACACTGAAGATACCATAGAGAAAATAAACACACTGATCAAAGAAAACAGCAAAACCAACAAATTCTCATCACAGAACATTCAGGAAATCTGGGACACAACTCAACTATAAAGAGGCACAGGCTAAGAGATTGGATACGAAAACAGGATCCAACATTCTGCTGTTTACAAGAAATACACCTCAATCAAAAAGACAGACATATACTCAGAGTAAAGGGCTGGGAAAAGGTTTATCAAGCAAACAGACATAAGAAACAAGCAGGTGTGGCCATACTAATTTCTAACAAAGTTGACTTCAAACTAAAATCAATCAGAAGAGATGGAGAGGGACATTATTTACTCATAACAGGAACAATTCATCAGGATGAAGTCTCAATCCTGAATATCTATGTCCCTAATATAAAAGCACCCACTTACATAAAAGAAACATTACTAAAACTCAAAGCAGTCATCAAACCACACACACTAATAGTAGGAGATTTCAACACTCCTCTCTCACCAATGAACAGGACAATCAGACAGAAACCTAACAGAGAAATAAGAGAATTAATGGAGGTAATGAATCAAATGGACTTTGATGGAGGTGGGTCATCTTTCTATCTGTTGTTTCATTGGTTAAGTAATAAAGAAACTGCCTTGGCCCCTTTAATAGGACAGAAAATTAGGTAGGCGGAGTAGACAGAACAGGATGCTGGGAGAAAGAAGCCGAGTCAGGAGTCGCCATGATTCTCCCACTCCAGACAGATGCAGGTTAAGATCTTTCCTGGTAAGCCAGCTCGTGGTACTACACAGAATATTAGAAATGGGTTAGATCAATATGTAAGAGCAGATGCAGGTTAAGATCTTTCCTGGTAAGCCAGCTCGTGGTACTAAACAGAATATTAGAAATGGGTTAGATGAATATGTAAGAGCTAGCCAATAAGAGGCCGGAACTAATGGGCCAGGCAGTGTTTAAAAGAATACAGTTTCCGTGTAATTATTTCGGGGCATAAGCTAGCCATGTGGGCGGCCGGGTGCCGAGGACGCAGCCCTGCCGCTCTTATTACAACAGGACTTAACAGACATCTATAGAATAATCCACCCAAATAGGAAAGAATATACCTTCTTCTCTGCAGCTCATGGAACCTTCTCAAAAATAGATCATGTACTCGGTAACAAAGCAAACTTACACAGTTACAAAAAAATATTAGTAACCACCTGTGTCTTACCAGATCACCATGGAGTAAAGTTAGAATTCAACAACAATGCTATCCCCAGAAAGCCTATGAACTCATGGAAACTGGACAGTCAGCTACTGAACCACACCTGGATCAAGGAAGAAATAAAGAAATTAAAGTCTTTCTTGAATTCAATGAAAACAAAGACTCAACATACTCAAACCTATGGGACACTATGAAAGCAGTGCTAAGAGGAAAGTTCATAGCATTAAGTGCCCACTTAAAGGAAACGGAGAAAGCACACATTGGAGACTTAATAGCCCACCTGAAAGCTCTAGAAAAAAACGAAGCAGACTCACCTAGGAGAAGTAGAAGACTGGAAATAATCAAACTGAGGGCTGAAATCAACAAAATAGAAACACAGAAAACAATCCAAAGAATCAATGAAACAAAAAGCTGATTCTTGGAGAAAATCAACAAGATTGATAAACCCCTATCCAAACTAATCAAACGGCGGAGAGAGAATACGCAAATTAAAAAGATCAGAAACGAAAAGGGAGACATAACCACAGACAGAGGAAATTCAGAGAATCATTAGATCTTACTACAAAAGCCTGTATACCACAAAATTGGAAAATGTAAAAGAAATGGACACTTCTTTTGATAAGTACCATATACCAAAGTTAAACCAGGACCAGGTGAAAAATCTAAATAGACCTGTTAGTCGCGAAGAATTAGAAGCTGTTATCAAAAACCTCCCTACCAAAAAAAGCCCAGGTACAGATGGCTTCAATGCAGAATTCTACCAGAACTTCCAAGAAGACCTAATACCTATACTCCTTAATGTATTTCACAATATAGAAACAGAGAAGTCATTGCCAAATTCCTTTTATGAAGCTGCAGTTACTCTGATACCAAAACCACACAAAGACATAACCAAGAAAGAGAACTACAGGCCAATCTCACTCATGAACATCGATGCGAAAATCCTCAATAAAATACTGGCAAACCGAATCCAAGAACACATTAGAAAAATTATCCATTATGATCAAGTAGGCTTCATCCCAGTGATGCAGGGCTGGTTCAACATACGCAAATCTATCAATGTAATCCACCATATAAATAAACTGAAAGAAAAAAAACATATGATCATTTTATTAGATGCTGAAAAAGCATTTGACAAAATTCAACATCCCTTTATGATAAAGGTCTTAGAGAGATTAGGGATACAAGGGTCATACCTAAGTATAATAAAAGCTATTTATAGCAAGCCGACAATTAACATCAAATTAAATGGAGAGAAACTCAAAGCTATTCCACTAAAATCAGGAACACGACAAGGCTGTCCACTCTCTCCATACCTCTTTAATATAGTGCTTGGAATTCTAGCAATAGCAATAAGACAACATAAGGGGATCAAAGGGATTCAAATTGGAAAGGAAGAAGTTAAACCTTCATAATTTGCACAGGATATGATAGTGTACATAAGCGACCCCAAAAACTCCAGCAAAGAACTCCTACAGATGATAAACACCTTTAGTAGCGTAGCAGGACACAAGATCAATTCCAAAAAATCAGTTGCCCTCCTATACACAAAGGATAAGGAAGCAGAGAGGGAAATCAGAGAAGCATCACCCTTCACGATAGCCACAAATAGCATAAAATATTTTGGGGTAACTCTAAACAAGGAAGTGAAGGATCTATTTGACAAGAACTTTAAGTCTTTGAAGAAAGAAATTGAGGAGGATACCAGAAAATGGAAGGATCTCCCTTGCTCTTGGATTGGGAGGATCAACATAGTAAAAATGGCAATTCTACCAAGGGCAATTTATAGATTCAATGCAATCCCAATTAAAATCCCATCAAAATTCTTCACAGATCTTGAGAGGACATTAATCATCTTTATATGGAAAAACAAAAAACCCAGGATAGCCAAAACAATCTTATATAATAAAGGATCGTCTGGAGGCATTATCATCCCTGACTTCAAACTCTATTACAGAGCTTCAGTATTGAAAACAGCTTGGTATTGGCATAAAAACAGAGAAGTCGATCAATGGAACCGAGTAGAAGACCCCCACAAACCTATGAACACCTGATTTTTGATAAAGGAGCTAAAAGTATTCAATGGAAAAAAGAGAGCATTTTCAACAAATGGTGCTGTCGGAGCTGGTTGTCAACCTGTAGAAGAATGAAAATAGATCCATATCTATCGCCATGCTTAAAATTCAAGTCCAAATGGATTAAAGACCTCAATATCAGTCTGAACACACTGAACCTGACAGAAGAAAAAGTGGAAAGTACTCTACAACATATGGGTACAGGAGATCACTTCCTACGTATATCCCCAGCAGCACAGACATTAAGGACAACATTGAATAAATGGGACCTCCTGAAACTGAGAAGCTTCTGTAAAGCAAAGGACACTGTCACTAAGACAAAAAGGCAACCCACTGACTGGGAGAAGATCTTCACCAGCCCTGCAACAGACAAAGGTCTGATCTACAAAATATGTAAAGAACTTAAGAAACTAGACTTTAAAATGCTAATTAACCCAATTAAAAAATGGGGCACTGAACTGAACAGAGAATTCTCAACAGAAGAAATTCAAATGGCCAAAAGACACTTAAGGTCATGCTCAACTTCCTTAGCGATAAGGGGAATGCAAATTAAAACAACTTTGAGATACTGTCTTTCACCTGTCAGAATGGCTAAAATCAAAAACACCAATGATAGCCTTTGCTGGAGAGGTTGTGGAGTAAGGGTACTCTCATCCATTGCTGGTGGGATTGCAAACTTGTGCAACCACTTTGGAAATCAGTGTGGCGATTTCTCAGGAAATTTGGGATCAACCTACCCCAAGATCCAGTAATACCACTCTTCGGAATATACCCAAGAGATGCCCTATCATATGGCAAAAGTATCTGGTCAACTACGTTCATAGCAGCATTGTTTGTAATAGCCAGAACCTGGAAACAACCTAGATGCCCTTCAATGAATGGAGGAATGGATGAAGAAAATGTGGAATATATATATATATATATATATATATATATATATATATATATATATATATATATTAGAGTTCTACTCAGTGGTAAAAAACAATGACTTCTCGAATTTTGCATACAAATGGATAGAAATAGAAAACACTATCCTGAGTGAGGTGTCCCAGACCCAAAAAGAGGAACATGGGATGTACTCACTCATAATTGCTTTCTAGCCATAAATAAAGGTCATTGTGAGCATATAATTTGTGATCCTAGAGAAGCTAAATAAGAAAGTGAACCCAAAGAAAATCGTATAATCATCCGCCTGGATAGGGGAAGTAGACAAGATTGCTGGGCAAAAACTGGGAACTTGCGGGTGAGGTGGCATCGGGCTAAGGGGAAATGGGGTAAGAAAGGTGCGAAGGGGAGGATGGGAGGAGCTTGGGCGAATGGGATGGTTGGGATATAGGAAGCGTGGATACGGGAGCAGCGAATTATATATCCTAACTAAGGGAGCCATCTTAGGGTTGGCAAGAGACTTGACTCTAGAGGGGCTCGCAGGTGTCCAGGGAGATGTCCCCAGCTGGTACCTTGGGCAGCTGAGGAAAGGGAACCTGAAATGACCCTATCCTATACTGATGAATATCTTGCATATCACCTTAGAACCTTCATCTGGCGATGGATCAAGACAGAGACAGAGACCCAGTTTTGAGCAGCGGTCTGAGCTCTTAAGATCCAAATGAGGAGCAGAAGGAGGGAGAACATGAGCAAGGAAGTCAGGACCACGAGGGGTGCACCCACCCACTGTGACAGTGGAACTGATCTATTGGGAGCCCACCAAGGCCAGCTGGACTGGGACTGAATCAGCATGGGTTGAAACTGAACTCTCTGAACATGGCGGACAATGAAGGCTGATGAGAAACCAAGGACAATGGCACTAGGTTTCGATCCTAATACATGAACTGGCTTTGTGGGAGCTTAGCCTATTTGGACCCTCACCTTCCTGGACCTAGATAGAAATGGTCAGGGAATTTGGACTGCTCTTCAGTATTGAGAGGGAGGGGGAATGGAGTGGGGGGAGGAGAAGAGGAGTGGGGATACGGGGAGGGGAGTAAGGGGAGGGGGCAATATGTGGGAGGAGGGGGAGGGATATGGAAAAAGGGGAGCAGGTGGAAATTTTAATTAAAAAAGAATAAAAATAAATAAATAAATAAAATGACAATGTTGGAAGTTAATTATTAGTCATGATTTGAGGTAAAATTTACTGTTAACTTGTATCTGTAAATAGTTAACTGAAAATTAATGATTAGTTCAAGAAATCTTCTTTTTAAATATTGTTTTGTAACCAGCTAGTTTCTAGACAAACTAATATACCCTCAAAGCACACATCTTTCTAAGGAAAATGAAAAGCTAGAAAAATAGTATTGTTTGGTTATAATAGCCCTACACATGAAGCAAAATCCAAGTAACCATAATTACAAACCTGAATAAATGCATAAAAAGGAAATTAAAATAAAAGTAGACTTGCCTGCATCTTTTATTAATCTGAATGTCATTTGTACATTTTATGGATCAAATACTAGTTTGTGAGTTTGTGGAGGAGCTATTGTGTAGCCTACAGGATGCTCCATGTTCTTTCCTAAGCATTGCAAATACAGTACAGTGGAAATTTCTGTATTAACATATATTCATACAGTAATTTCAAAATGAGTACATGAACCAAGTTTTTGAAAACTTTTTTCTCTAGAGCTAGAACCCTGTATACATACTCTACTACTGATTTAAACCCCCAACTCCATATTTAAAATGTCCTAATATATGTTGTATATTTTTATTAAAATCTCAAAGTTTGTGTGACAAATTGAGTCTGCGAGTAATGGGCTAGTCAAATGATGACACTTGTTACATCCCCAGACTCACATAAAGTTAGAAGGAATTAATTACGCAAAGTTTTCCTTAGAATCCCACATTCATCCCATGCCTCATACGGCCCCATATGTACACATCATATATACACAATAACAATAAATAAAATTAAGTTTAGGTTCCCACTTGTAGCAATTCCTTCCTACCCACTTTGATTGCTTCTTTTTATCTTATAAAATCCAGTAGTATGCAGTAAGTTATAAAGGTACAGATTAAACATTTATAATCTAGACAGGAAGCTATAGTTTACTTTATCACTGCCGAAGTGAATGTCATACCCTGAGTGAATGGCACACTTCTCTCCCTCAATGATCTTTTGCAATGATAGTTTGCTGGGAAATATCATTATACTCTTTACTTTTGAGAGTAATTTGAACTTTAATGAGGAAAATGGAAAACTAATTGTTGAAAGAAAATTATCTTTCTTTTCTTTCCCCTAAACGTATGAAAATTTCCATGCCACTAAGTTTGGCTAGACAGGAATTTTATTCTTGCTGCTAGATTTACTTCAAAATATAGCCACATAAAAATGAAAAGGTTCAGTATTGGAGTTAGTCTGAAAACCACTTTCAGCATTTCACAAAATTGCTACTTAACTTTTCAGAGTGACTATACTAACCAAGGTCAAGAAAGCAGAAGCATTGCCAACAATACAGGAGTCTTATTTTCACATTCTCAAATACAAAGTCTGAATGAAAGCAAATCTACTTTCTTGTCAAGTGACATCTCAGACTTATTTTGAATGTTCTATATGAACATAATTCAGTGACATGAATTTATATTTGAAATTTGCTCTTAATAAAAAGAAGTACACAGTAGCAGGGGCTACAGAGCTTCCCTAGCACATGCAAGTTCTCAGGTTCTATTGTCAGTACTGCAAAAACAATAAAAAAATTTAAAGGAGAAGTAGAAAGCACAGTAGAATAAAAGACACTATGATTCCATCTTATTACACAGAAAGGCCCTACTCTTGAAAAGACAGTCAGAACTTTTTGCCCACTACATGCAAGAAGCTTGAATATGAAGAATATACTTTGCCTTCATTACATGCATGGAGTCGTGTAAATATCAAGTCTTCAAGATATTACTATTCAGTTGCATGGGCTATCAAATTCAAAATGAAATTCAATAATTTAAAAAATAGAGATAATTTGTGATCTTAAGTATTAATTAAGGCAACTCTTAATTTCTCAGTTTTATTTTCTCATAGAAAAAAATGAAAACATATGGGAGCACCTTTCCATTTAATATGAGATTTTAAATCTCATAAGATCAAAGAATGAATGCACTTTTTCCTGTGATGTTGCAAGTAGTGATAAAATGTAACTGGCAGTTTTTAATTCTCCCTTTCTAATGGACCATCTGTGAACTTTATTCCACAAGTACTTGGCATCATGTAAGAATTCTCCGGTGATTATTGTTACTCAGTAGGCATGCCTATTGAAATCCCTGTTTCACGTTGTCATTCAACGTGAGGGTAAAATATACTGAAGAGTGGATGCTAAGAGTGATAAAATCCAGTTGCAGTATTCACGATTCAAGGATGCCTTGTCAGCAGTCAATTAAAGCTAAGACTATCTCTTTTGATGAAGCTGTGAGGACTGCTATTAAGAATAGATTACAATTTAAAAATTTACAACAGTCTGACACAGTTTAAACAGCTTTTGCTCTGCCAAAAATATCTTTACTTTCTTATAGTTAAGAGTGAGTTACTTATAACTCACTAGTTCATTTTAAGTTTATAACTTGAATAAAATATACGATATAAATGTATCCCAACCTTATGAAGCATAAAAATTACAAAATTTATTAGGTGTTGACTCCTGACAGTGGGAGTGGGGGTTCTCTTTTACGTGTTCTTGCGCACTTTTGCCTTACCCAGCCTTGTGTTTTGCCTTTTTGCCTTGCCTGACCTGTTTTGTTTGTTCGTTTGGTTGGTTTTGTTTTGTTGTTGTTGTTGTTTTTTGTTTCTAGAGACAGGGTTTTTTTTGTGTGTAGCTTTGGAGGTTCTCCAGGAACTTTCTTTGTAGACCAGGCTGACTTTGAACTCACAAAGATCTGTCTGCCTCTGCCTCCTGAGTGCTGAGATTAATGGAGTGTGATATCACTGCCTAACTTGCCCGATATTATTGTATTTTGATGTGCCAGGTTTGATTGATATTCCTGGGAGACCTATTATTTTCTGAGGGGATGATCTGGGGGAGAAAGAAGGTGCGAGAGAACTGGGAGGAGTAAAGGGAAAGGAAGCTGTAGTTGGGATTTATTGCATGAAAATATAAATAAAAATTAAAAATATTTATACTTTAAATATGATTATATTTGCCTAGACAGTATTTCAATATAGTATATCAAAATTTCTTCAAATATTAACATTCAGAGTAATCAAGTTTCATAAAAAATTATTATTTCTTAGACTGAACTTAATACATACTTAAGAATAGGAAGATTATAAAACATATTTCTCATTGGAGGCAGAGGCAGGTGGATCTCGGTGAGTTCAAGGCCAGCCTGGTCTAGAAGAGCTAGTTCCAGGACAGGAACCAAATGCTACAGAGAAACCTTGTCTCGAAAATCAAAAAAAAAAAAAAAAAAACATATTTCTCATATTTTAATGTTCTCAAATGTTTTTATTCTTATACAACAAATTAGCAAGTTAGACAACACTACTAAAAGGTCTCAGTTCTTTTATTACTATGTTTCTTATCTTTGGAACCTCCAAGGTATCATTTTAACATTATGGCATAAAGGCAATGCATGACTTACACATTACATCGTGCTGCTGAGAAGAAAAGGTATTAAAAAAAAGGTCTCCTGCATTTCAAATCTTTACATTTCAAAACATTTTTCTTTTATGCTACCTTGAGTTTAAATGTAGCGGTTGTCCTGTTGTGAGGTTGATTACAACCAGCTGATGAATCTTCTATCCCAACGAAATAAATCATGGTGACAGTTGTCACTATGGCCTCCTCCATGTATTTCATAAGCATGGAGGAGGACATGTGAGCACCTGCCTCCTAGATTTAGATTGTGTTGGTGCTATGACAATGTAATCTAAAAAATGCAAAGAGGTACCTAACAAATGAGTTCATACTTTGGTTATGATGTTTTCCTCCAAAAATAAAATTTCTCATGAATTTGAAATTAGTATTTAAAACTATATACAATTTAATCAATAAATGACATATGAAAATGTTTCTTACACATTGATTCAATATATAAATAGAAATCAAAGAAGATTTGATCAAAATATTTATATGATGTTTGTGACAGGAGTATCTTTTTTCTTTTCATAATAAAACCAGTGCAATCAAGTGTTGATGGAGCTCTAAAAGCAAAAGCAAAACAAGAAATACTAAAAATCATTAAGAATATTTATTATTTCTACAGAATATTAATAAAACTGTTGATAAGATGGTCAATTTTATGTTCAGAATATATCAGTTTTAGCTTTAAAAAGTGTAACATGCAAGGATTTCACTTATAACATAGTTGACCTATATTTGTTAAACTATTGTTCTTGGGAATTAAATATTTATGATCCTAAATCCCTATTGTAATATTAATAGTGACCAATTTCATGTTCAACACACTCATTTTTCTGTTATAGTTTAGTCTTCTGGTAGTGAATAGGCTTTCACTAGTTGTTCATAATTTATGCATAACTTGATTTGGAAAATTCAACGATAATTCCATTGAACCAGTTATTAATTTCTAAATTAGTATGACAAAATAGTGGGCATGGTGCCACATACTTTTAATTTTAGCATTAGGGAGGCTGAAGCAGGAGAGTAGCAAGTACAAGGCCATTACGGGCTATATTCAAAGACTTTGTCTCAAAATGAGAAAAATAAGTAAACCTCATCTTTAACGAAACATAACTTAGTCAGTAGCCCTGAAACACAATAGGTACATATTTACCTTTTTTCTGTTTTGGGAAAGTTTTATATTTTATCAGTAAAGAGGGTCTACTCACTATCCTAATAATTTAATTAGGCTACACTCATTTAAAAATTATACCTACTCAGATACTATTGACTTTTCAGGTAGAAAAAAAGAAGAGAAGGAAGAAGAGGAAGATGAAAAGCAATGGCAAGAGCCATCATTACCTTCTAGCTCAATTCTCTAGTTTTTCAGTTATTTTGAGACTGGATAAATGATTCAAATGTCAATATGAGCTAACACCTTCATTTTTATTTGTATTCTTGATTCTTGCAAAGGCTCAGCAAGGGGTCACAAATCTTTAGAAGTTATGAAATGAGGCATAAATTTTGAATTATGCTCTGATTTTCCTCTCACAATTATTGAAAACAGTCAGGCGGTGGTGGCGCACGCCTTTAATACCAGCACTTGGGAGGCAGAGGCAGGCAGATCTCTGTGAGTTCGAGACCAGCCTCGTCTCCAAGAGCTAGTTCCAGGATAGGGTCCAAAACCACAGAGAAACCCTCTCTCGAAAAACCAAAAAAAAAAAAAAAAAAAATTATTGATCCTATTGCACGTAATGGCTTTGTGGGAGCCTAGGTAGATTGGGTGCTCACCTTAATAGACCTGGATGGAGGTGGGTGGTCTTTGGACCTCCCACAGGGCAGGGAAACCTGCTTGCTCTTTGGGCTGAGGAGGGAGGAAGACTTGATTTCGGGGGGGGGATGGGAGGTGGTGGCGGGGAAAAGGCAGAAATCTTTAATAATTAAATTAATTAATTAATTAATTAAAAAAGAAGTTGGTTCTTTTATAAAACCAACATCAAAATATTACTAGAAGAAATAGATTCTGAGTTCATTCTTTATATAACAGTGGTATGGACACTAATTATATATAGATTCTGCCTTGGTTCCTGAAATTTTTTTTTGTTGTTGCTTTGTTTTTTTGTTTTTCGAGACAGGGTTTCTCTGTGGTTTTTGGAGCCTGTCCTGGAACTAGCTCTTGTTGACCAGGCTGGTCTCGAACTCACAGAGATCCGCCTGCCTCTGCCTCCCAAGTGCTGGGATTAAAGGCGTGTGCCACCACTGCCCGGCTTCCTGAAATGTTTTGAAACATGGCTTTTGCAATTAAATTTGGTCATTAGAAGTTATTGTGAAAAAAAAATTATTGAAAACACACACAGAGTTATTAGTTTTTATTGACTTGAAGTAATCAAATACATACTGAAAAATTAACCTATTAGCTCTAATTTTGATCTTTTCTATATTTAAACTTTGAAATGTCTGCAGCTTACTTTTTATGCACATTGTAAAATGATTCTATACAGTTTTGATTGTTCTCTTTCTACTTCTCTTCTATTTAGTCAATTTTAAAAGTTAGAGGTGCTTTTATAAATTGAAGGAGCAAGAAGATTCTGTAGAATAAAAAATAGATTTACAACTTTCATATTCTGCATTGAGTTGAATAAACAATGACAACACCAAAAAACAAAACAAAACAAAAACAAGATTCTCTGCCATGGATTTACAACTCTAGTTCTATTCCTTTTCAGTTAACTTTTAGATGCTCAGACCTCTGACTTGAAATTTAATGTTACTGACTTTTACAGTACATTTACAGATTTTAAAAAAAAGCCCAACATTATATACTTTTTCAAAAATGTGCCACCGGAGAGGGTTGAAGGGGAGGGGAGATACAGGGAGAGGATCAGAGAAAAATGTAGAGCTCAATAAAATCAATAAAAAAGTAAAATAAAAAAGTGCCATGAAAAAATTTAAAAAAAAAATCTGATGCAACTATATGAACATCCAGAGAATCTTAACATTTGTTTCCTTTCTTTTGTTTTACTATTTATTTGATTTTTGTCTGTATACCTACCTACCATCTATCTATCTATCTATCTATCTATCTATCTATCTATCTATCTATCTATCTATCTATCTATCTATCTGTGGTATTGCTATCATTAGAATTCAGGGCCTTTTAGGTACGCTAGGCACATCACTAAGCTATTAGTGAACAATATTAAGAATATATTTGAAAGGATTTCCATTGCCTTACCATACTAAAAGAGGTACTATACTGCTGCACTTATAGCAATGGTTATAAATGTTCTGTGTGCACAAATGAAATAGTGAGGTAATTACAATGCTCAGATTAAACTTTAACTATTTGCTTTTCTTATAACATGATTCAAAATCTATTATAGGTTTTGTTTTGTTACTTTTAGTTTAACGTTTTCTTTGCAAAATCTTAAGTGTTCTCTATCTTACATCCTACCACCCTTATCATGAGCAGCAGTATCAATAATTCCAAAAAGCAGGAGTTGGATGTGATTTACAACTAGATTTAAATATATGGTGGCACTTCTAACCTATCAGAAAACAAAATCTGTTTTTTTTAAGTGACAAAGATAAAATGTCATCTTAAACAGTGCTTGCATTTGATCTTGTTTTTTTTATTCACCATATTAAGAAAGCCCAAAGTTTATTCATAGATAAATATATAACAATCCTTATAACCAACTACATTTTAAAAGTACATAAGTATTTGATGGGTTAAGATACTGTTTTCATAATCAGATTGTTTTTAAGCTAAATCTGTCTCTAACTTCCCCAGTTAATGGAGAGAAGTATCTGTGTAAGTCAAGAGTAATGTATAAACCATTTTGATGGTTTAGAACTATGTTCCCCACTCCTTGAAAAAGAAATACCTTCCCAGGAAAGTGGGCCTTCAGCCTTGAACTAAGTGGATTCACAGAAGACATTTAAACTTCTTTGAGTTGACAAGAATCTCTTGCTGTTCAATTGTTCTACCTGTACTCCAGAGAGCATGGTTTGCACCTCATGTTGGGTGATGAGCACTGGGAACAAGAGCAGTCTTTCGGAAGCCATAGTGGTACTGGAAATGAGGATCTGGTTTCACTTGTGTAAAATGGCAAAGGAATTCACACACAGGATTGTGGATCCCTGAGCAAGTGCAAGCCTCAAATACTACCTGTGGCATAATTGAAGGTTTTACTCTGAAAGCGTGCAAGGCCAACTTCTCCTGGAGGAGTTCCCTACTATTATTAAGTATGTACCACCACTATATCTATGAATGGAATGTGGTCTCTATCCAATTATGAAATAAAGGGTATGTCAAAAAGTGAATTTAACACAACAGATGTTTGTTGCTTTTGTGTAAGTTACCTCGAACAATTGTTTTTGTTTGTTTGTTTTTGACAGAGTGACACATGATCTCAAAACTGACTACAATACTATGTCACTGGAAACGTGACAATAGTGATCATTGTAAAAGTCAGAAGAGGAAATAACTTGACAAGTCATTTACATAGACCTGGTGGACAGTATTATACAAAGTACTCTTACCATTAAAAATCCTGATGAATGAATGAATCCACTTCTTTCCTTTATACAACTAAAGAAAATAAAGTCAAAGTGCATAGTCTTTTCAGTGTCTTCAACTTAGGAATTGGCAGACACAAACTGACAGACCACAATTTCTGAGTCCTGGCGTTCTTATTTCTAACATGTCTTTGTGCTCACTGTTTTTCAGTGAGGTGTAAAGCTGTGGAACATAGTCACTTTAGTCACTATGCTTGTTCATGGGACTTCATGTTCACAGTACCCTTTACTAGGAAACTAGTATAGCCCAACAAATGATGCTCCTTAATTGCCTCTCTGAATTCCCACGGGGCTTACTGACTATACCAAAAATGTAAGCTTTACAGTTAAAAACACAGAAGTTACTTTGCAATGATTTCATGTACAGATCTTGAGTTTTTAAGGTGTTTTTCGTAATCCTCTGGATAAGGAATGTTTGTTTATAATTCTTTGTGTGTCATCATACAATACTTGGGCCTGTATGACTGAGTAAAAATAAGCATGCAACTGTGCATCCAAATAAGGATACTCTTGAGAGTCAAAGAAATTATTATAGATAATAAGAAGTACAAGCAGACTAGACAACTACAATGTATACTCACCTTAATAGTACTGAATTTTCTCAGCATTGAATTAAAATCATTCCATTTCATCATATAATTATCTGGATATGAGAGTTTGTTTGCAATTTATCCATTATATTAAGACACTGAAAACTCTTGACCCATTATGAAATTTTATTGAATTTTTGTATATGGATGTAATTTGCTCAGGAGGCATTAATACTTCAACAAAATATTTATTTGTTGCATTTTAAAATTATTTTTTGAGATAATAGAATTATATCATTTTGAAATTCTAGCCATGTTCAACATGTTTTTAAAATATTTAGTGCTGAAAATAAGTTCAAGAATGACAAAAATAGCTTTGATCCTAATTACTTCTCAGTAGAAAATAGACAATCTAGTGTCTTTCTGTGTAGGGTAAATGACAGAAGATGATGTTAGGATCTATGGTTCCTGGTGTCTAATTTTGAAGTTCAAAATATTTTTATATAAATCTTCTCAAAAATGAAGTTTTTTCATTTCTTGAGGAATAAAGAAAGGAGGAATAAGTAAGGGAATCAAGAAAAGTTTGATGATAAATTCATGCACAAATAATGAGTAAAATTTTGTCTACTGTCATACTTGATCATATTTCTGTCTTTTTATCTATTATCTGTCCATGCATGTATCTACCATCTTCCGACTACTTACCTATCATTCACTTACTTAACATCTTTCTATTTCTACATCCACCCACCCACCTTCCTAGACAGACAGAATACCTTTGGACATCAAAAGGTAATGAAATAAATCTGTGCATTAATTTATGTCAAAAAATAATGTAGCATTTTGGTTTAATTGCATGTGCCTGAAGTTCTGGCTATTGTGGTGGGTGAAGCAATAAATGGCTTGAATGTAGTCACCCAAGGTCAGTCTGAGTAACCTAGTAGCTTAGTATGAAACAACAACAAAAAAGATCAATTTTCTCTGATAACTGACATAATATCACAATAATGTATATTTTAATGCTTCAATGCATACTAAATATTCAAATATCGCTGATGGACCAATCTATAGATTCAATATGTTATTGTGCAAAACCAGGAGGTTTGGTGAATAAAAATACACTGCGGCAGAATGAATTTTAGTACTTGAACTATGGCAATTTCACCATCTGCTTCAGATAATGGAATACTACTCAGTGGTCAAACACAATGACATCTTGAAATTTGTAGGCAAATAGATGGAACCAGAAAAAAAAATTGCTGTCTTAACAGCAATAAAAACAAACTAAAAAAACAAACTAAAAAAAAAACAGAATAAACTTACAGAAAGATCCCGGCAGGATAAGTGTATCAAAGGAAGCATTACATAGGTAAATTGATTGTGTTTCCTCTTGAATAACACATTCTATAATAAACACACTTTATTAAAAGATAAACAGCTGTTTATAGCAAAGACATTCCTAGTCTTTATCACAAAATGTTTTCACATTAGTAAATTATCATTCTTTTTCAATCACAAAGTTCCAAATGAATTTAAAGTAGTCCATCAGGAAAGAATAAGGAGTGAAAAATAATTACAAGGGAAACAGTGTGCTTCCCTTAGATAAAAATGATTGACAGAGACTCACATATCCACATGGACCTCTATGAAAAGTTCCAAGATAGTATGATTTTAAGAAATTAAAATCTATTGAAACGCCTGACTTCCTGCATCCTGTTACAAGTGTGGTGGGAGAGGGGCATTAAAATAACTCTTAAAACACAATTAAACTAGTAAAGGGCAAACAATAAAACTGTGTTTGAACAAAATTTCTTCACTGGATAAGTGGGTAAGGTGAGCACTGTATCGTCTTATATTTTTAAAGAAGATGACATTTACATTTATTTCCAAAGGGACCAAGTCTTTGAAATTTATATAAGGAACAGCCTATGTTCTCATACTTCATATTAGTCACAAACTTCAAAGTGTAATATTTTCTTGGTTCTCTAACAATAATAAACATGAGAGTCTAAAGAACAGTGTATTTTTTAAAAATATACTCTGAATTGCTGATTAGAAAATCAATCCTAGGTTATAGTCATCTATTAGGAAAATGGACCATTATCTTAATTAAGCTTCTATAGCTATTACTAAAGATTTAAATTTTATCATAGGTATGTAATTTTCAGCGATATATATCACCTTCATTGTTCCCGAGAGGGTAAGTTTATAATGAGTTTCAAGTTGTGTACATCCTTTAACAATGTTGACCTAATTATCAGAAAACAAACAGGATCCAAAGATCCTGATCCTTATTACTTTTTGGTGTAGGCTTCCACTTTAAAATCACTTTCTAGAAAGATATGGCTACTCTTTAAATCAATAAAAAAAATTGTGAGATCTTTCTTCAGTGTATTGCTGTAGGAATTTCTACAGCCTAGTAGCCTTTAAGTTACCTGCCCACGTGGGTGTGGCCTCTTATATATGCCAATGCAATGCATGCCTTGGCTTTCTCTTCTGGCTGCCCGATTTGGTTGCTGTTCCCCATTCGAGAAGAGGACTATTATTTGTGACTCTACCCCTAAATAAATAACCCTTTATTATACTCACTTCTGAGCTAGTGTGGAATTTCTTTTTAGCATCCATCTTTGGTGTATTTATTTTGCTTATAGAACTTACCATTGATTTCACAAAGTTATATTTACTAAATTCTTTTTTATTTCTTTTCTGAGACAGGGTTTCTCTTTGTAGCCCTGGTTGTCCTGGACCTCACTCTGTAGACCAGGTTGGCCTCACAATCAGAGATTTGCTTGCCTCTGCCTCATGGGATTAAAGGTGTTTGCCACTATCAACCAGCTTTTACAAGATTTAAAATAATTTTGTTTTATATAGTCCCAAAATTATGGCATTCAATATTGCCTATATCCAGTTCTGCTTATAATAACCAATGTTTGATTTTGCAGATAAATTGCATGAATTTACTCATCAGTAATTGTTCATTGAGCTTATATTTTCTGAAAGAGACTGCTGTTTATGAAACAGCGGGTTCTAACTTGTATGTGAAGATAAATTTGTTCTTAAAGAATCTCCTACTACTCACTATGTGGTAGAATGAGAGTATAGCAGAGATTTGAATATTTGAACATATCTTAAAATTATAAAGAGGCTAGCAATGGTGCTGTAGGAATGCCTCCTGTTGGTTCCTGACTGCTCAGTCCTAAAATAATCACATAGGATCTATATTATTTAACCCATTTCTATTAATCTGTGTATCACCAAGAGACTGTGGCTTACCAGAAAAAGTTCTGAGATCTATCTCCAGCTGGACTACATGGCATCTCCTGACTCTGCCCTTCTTTCCCTCAGCATTCAGTTTTGTTTTTCCCACCTAGCTCTGTTACCTATAGCTCTGATATAGGCTCAAAGTAGTTCCTTTAGTAACCATGATATTCACAACATACAGAGGGGAATCCCACATCACCTCCCCTTTTCTGTTTAAATAAAAAGGAAGGTTTTAACTTTAACATAGTAAAATTACATATATCAAAACATGTATTTAACAAGATTACAGTTATAATATTTATATCTATCTTTTATCATAACTAAGGAAAACTAACTATAACTATATATTCTTCAATTCCATGGAAGACTCCAGAGGATTTCTTTTCATTAAAACACTGCATGGCCCATTAGTTCTAGCTTTTTATTAGCTAACTCTTACATCTTATTTTTTCTGCATCACCATGAAGTCGGGGCCTATCAGCAAAGTTTTAGCATATCTGTTTCCAGTGGAGGCTTCATGGCTTCTCCTGACTCTGCCTCCTTTTTTCCAGCATTCAGTTTAGTTTTCCCTGCCTAACTAAGTTATACCTTGTTATAGGTCCAAAGCAATTTCTTTATTAATCAATGGTAATCACAGTATACAGAGGAAAATCCCACATCACAATGGACATTGAAGTAAGACTTGGAAAAAAAGACTTCTCTACATCTAATTTTCTACATCATATACAGGTGGTGAGGAAACTAGAGAAGGCTATTTTGTCAGAAATCTAATAAGAGCATGGAGCAAACAAAATTCAAGGGAATCAAGTCTCTAAGGACAATTGCTGTCTCATTTCAACGTGTCAAAGGAAGAAAATCATGTGTTGTCCTTTCTCAACAACGCTTAATGAACATTTTTTGCCAAGAAATTTAAATATGCTTTCATGAAATCTCATCGAGAACCTTTGGTCATTCCAGTAAGATCAAACATATTTATGGACTTCAAATCTGAATATTAAAGGGGGTAATGTAAATTGCTAAAAGCTGCACAGCTAGCAAGGCTTAAAGTGATGCCCTAGCAAGGATAACACTGAATACTTGCTGTTAACCTGTTATGGACATCACTACTTTTACTTAAGGGTAGGGGTCATGGAGCTGCCTGCCTTTCATTACCTCATAGTTGTAAGGAACGGCCACAGAACCCATTTAGATTTGTACCCACCAGCATGCAGGAGGAGTCCACAGTGTGACTCTCCCAGCTTTTGGAGGGTTTTGCTTTCGCACTGTTCGATGCCCAATTGGTCATGGGACAGACAAATGGGTCACTTGCCAGTGCTACAGACAGCAAAGCTATTGAAGGGGTCACGTACTCTCTGCAGAGGAAGCAGCTAGGAGGAAGGAGTGAATAAGAAACTGGAAAGAACTCAGAAACTAATGGTGCTTTCACTCAGCAGGGTGATCTACCAATTAGGGTCTACTTCAGAGGAAAGAAATAGGAGTTGAGATTTAGTTGAGTCTAAGACCAGAGCTGCAGCACAGTCACTTTGTAGTACATTAGAAAACTTGCTCAAAGTTTCTTGGCCTCTGTTTCTCCATATGTTGAATGAAACTGTTATGACAGTTACAGGGAAAATGTGCAAGATCCAGTGCAGTACGCAACCTTGGATGTTCAAGTCTGTCATGCTTAGACACCTGTCTACTTCTTAAAGTCATCTCTCTTTTTTAAATTACTATGTGTGAAACATTTATTTTAAAACTTATGGACCTTCTTCTTTTTTTAAAAAAAATGTCATTTTTAATCTCTTTGTGTGAAAGTTTTGCCATAGGCCAGAAGATGGTTACATATCTCCTGGAACTGGAGTTGTGAGTTACCTGCCTGATTCAGTCCCTTGGAAGAATAGCATGGACTCTTAACTAGTGCATCCTGTTGTGCACCAGGGAATTATTTGTAGTTAATAATTCTACATATTTTTACTCCTTTTATAATTCCCCTCTCACAAAACAAAGTTGTTTTGTACTATGTTGCCTAAATTGACTTAAAGGTGGGGTGACAACTTACAACTGTGTAATATTTCCTAGAAAAGAAAAAGGATCATGGCTGGGTGGTGGTGGGACATAACATTATTCTCAGCACTCGGGAAGCAGAGACAGACAGAATTTTGTGAGATCAAGGCCACCCTGGTCTACAGGGTGAGTTTCAGGACAGGCTCCAAAGCTACACAGAGAAACCCTGTCTTGAAAAAAATACAAAATAAAATAAGTACATGGATCATTATATCTGAATTGTATTAAGGACAATGTTACATCTTTCCTGTGTGGATGGACCACATTTTCACTCAAAGGTACAAAACCAGAACACAAGGTCTTTGATACATCTCCCATTTTCCCCCTCCTTGCTATAACTGAAAAACTGCTACTTGGATATACCTCTGGCAAATAATCATTATTTCTTACCCTATGTTTTATTTTATTAGGTTAGCAACTGGTAAAATTTTATAAAACAAAGATAACACTAAAATAATACTATATCAAACAAAAATACACCTACCCAATGCCCCCTGGACGTTTGCCAGACTGAATGCCCACTATTGGGTACTCAGCCACCTGAATTCTCAGAGTCTGGACTCAGTGCACACAATGGGATTAATTATAACCCTTAGTGTGTGAATCACTATTATCATTGCACCACCCATCACTCTCTTGATATAATTAATTTGTTATTTAAAATTATGCGGTGTGAATATCTAATTTTAGGAGATAATGCCAACATTTTTCCAAGTATTTGTATGATTTTGTATTTCTGCCAGCAATTTATAGTAGATTCATTTGGTTCATATTCTTGTATATGCTTGTTTCTTTTAAACTTTAAAATTTTTATCAGTGTAGTCAGAAATGTTACTTTTATGTTCTCTACTCTATGAATCTGTTTTCTAAACACAAATTGAGGATTATGTTTTTTTTTAATTCATAGACACTAAAAGTTTAAGGAAATAAAAACAACAAAAACAATTTTAGAATTTGTATTACTCAATATATGAGTATGAAGATAGCTATTCTTCAGAAATAAAAATTCATAAGCTCATATATGACCCATAAGATGACATTTTCCAGTCTGAAGTGATAGAACAGTGGCAAATGAAAGGCAAAATAGAAAGCCATGTGTTGTTTTTGACTAAATGTGGACATTTGATCTTTACCAGTAAAACCCTCAAGTCATCTGCTAGGGTGAATGCCTTCTAGCTGAGAGAGGCAGAGAAAGCACCCAGTTGACCTTCCTCCATGCACTGATATCTATCCAAAATTCTATTTCTCATCTGATATCTCAAACTAAAAGAAAACCCTGAAACTGAATGTCCCTCTCTTCTACTTCCTGTGCATCTCTCTATCCGTCCTCCTGACTTCCTCTTATTCTCTATGATTTTCTTGTTCACTTCCTGGCAACTGGCTGATGCTCCACCTCTTGTCCTATAGTTGACCTTATTTAATCCTGTTTAAAATATTCAAGCAGAAAGCTCTTGGATCAAAAGTGTATGCAAGGGCTGATTCAGACCACTGTAGTGATATTTTATTTGTATTTTAGTAAATACAGCTTACATGAAGGCCAGTGCAAAGAAGCCACACTAGGCAGCCATACAGGCCAGGCAGTGGTTGTGAATACTTTACATCTTATAAATTATACTAGTATCCATAGAGGCTGGGCAGTGGGGGTGCACACCTTTAATCCCAGCACCAGAGGGGAATATAATGTTTGAATGAGACAGGAATTTCTCATCTTTCATTCTGGAGATTTTAAAGCGGTAATAGCTTTCTAGTGGCTTGGCAGCTTTTGCTTTTCTGATCTTTAGGTTGAACCCTAATGTCTTACTCCGGGTTCTTACAAATCATACTACCATTGACACCCAATGTAGGGCTATTTAATCTTATAAATTTTATAAGATTAGCATGTATATATACATATGTGTGTGTATATTTTGTCATGATGTTAATGGTCATATAGAGTACTAATTTTAGAAAAAGGTTTCATCTAGCTTCATGTACATGATGTAGACTGCAAATTGCTCAGAACAATTTTGAGGTAACTAGCTGAGATGATTCAGCCTAACAGATTACTGTAGCCATTATTTGAGACCAGTCCTGCACTTTCCCATTTATACAGAGCCTGGACAATGAATGATACAGCCACCTCTTCCAAAACTTGATAATTAACCCAAATTTTCGTTTCAGGATCCCCCAAAGATACTGTCACCATCCAGATAGCAGGAAGTAAAATTAAGAATATGATGCCCACATTCCCAAGAGGTTGAGTGGGTAGTTTTACGTCATCCAATGAGTTATGGATATTTGTCTTTGTTTAGGGGTGTTGGTTATAAGTTCTTATTGGTAATGATCAGAAGGAAAAGCTAAAGAAAGGAAATTAGATTCAAGGATGTTGTTTTGAAAAGAAAAAGTGGATATAGATATGATAGAACAAAATAATAGATTATTGAATCTATTTTGAAAAGAAAAATGTGAGAATATACATGTGATAAGATAAAAGGTAGATTATTGAACTACTTTTAGTTAGCAACAACTAATAATAAATGTTTTACATTGAATTGACTTCTGTACATTGTATACAAATTTCTATTGATACAAATTTGAGATTAATTGTGTTAAAACATACTGTATATGCCTTTCTACTCTTGTTCAAGGTATTGTGTTGGTACAACTCATTTAACAATCTCATGCAAATTTTTCATCCTTGAAAATTGCTATTACCAGCTGTTTAGAATAATAAATCCAAGTTAGTAGTTAATTACCTATTTAAATCCAACTTACAGTCATATGCTTTCAAGGTCAAGCAAAGATATATTTTAGATAGAGAGGTCACCTTCAAACACTTCATAGATTGACATAATATGGCATTTAAGATGTTTTAATAACATTGGTTATTTTGGTCCTTTTTTATGACAATGATTCATGTCTGCTCCTGGCTGCAACAATCTACTTCAGAGAAGATGATGGGCATCATAGAAACTCCACATGGAGTTTACTTTCTTTGTGGAAAATGTAAGCCACTGGTAAGAAAATGTCCTTGCCACAACTACTGATAGTATGCTGTTCCAATGGGACAAGCAGAACACAAAAGAAAGTGACTGCCAAACCTTGCCAAGATAAGGTGGGAGAATCCTTGAAAATCCCTGCTTCATAGAAAAGTCTGTCAGATATTCTAGTCCTGTAGGCCAAAGATGCATGCCCCAACATTGCAGAGGAACTTTGGGTGACTGCCTAGGCAGTCAGCTGTTTTTACATTTCTCACATTATTTTGGAAGTTGCTTGCACATACTTCCTGCTTACTCAGTTATTATTATTATTATTTCCTTCTTTGGTCCCTGAGGTAGTTAAACACTAGATATTTATAATTATAGTTTTCCTCTTTTACCAGATGTAGAAAGCAAGTTATAATAGTATGAAGTAAATTAGGTACAAGACTTTGGACTCACCAAAATAGGATAGCTATGGAGCACTTTCTCTGAATTTATCAAATGCAAATGGACTAGATATTGGCAATGTATTTATTGCCTGTATACAGTTATTTTACTTATTGAATATAGTTGTTCTTATGTTAGGTATAGTTTTTTTTTTATTTTATACCAAAAGTGAAATGTAGTGATATTTTATTTGTATTTTAATAAATAAAGCTTGCCTGATGGTCAGTGCAAAGCAACCACACTAGTCATCCATATAGGTCAGGCAGGGGTTGTAGATACCCTTAATCCCAGCAGCCACACCAGTTAGTCATAGAGGCTGGGTGGTGGTAGTGCACACCTTTAATCCCAGCACTAGAGAAGAATATAAGGCCGGATGAGACAGGAACTTACTTTAGTTCAGTCTGAAGATTTTAAAGGGGTAAGAGATATCTAGTGGTTTGGTTGCTTTTACCTTTCTGATATTTAGGTTGAACCCAATATCTGACTCTGGGTTCTTATTATGCATGCTATACACCACAACTAGAAACAAGTTTTTCCAGTAAATAACACAATCTTGAGGTTCACAATGTGATAAAATATTCTACAACATTAATGTAATGACATATGTCTTTAATCCCCGCAAAAGTAAACAGATCTTTGTGACTTCTAGGGCAGCCTGCTCTATACAGTCAGACTGTCTCAAAAATGTCTTTGATCAAGTAAGAAAATGAACATAGTGCCTACCATGTATAAGTGACCTACGCAAAGAGCTTGAATGGCACATAGAAAATAGATGCCTATTGAGTTGAAAGAAGTAATGCAAAATAGGGAGATGCTACAGGCTAATTTATAGGAAGGAGTATTTTCTGAAGGAACTTTAGCTGAACTGTGGGCTTCAATGACTCTTTATCTCTTTTTATATGCACAATCTCAATATTTATGGCACACTGTTCTTTTGTTTGATTCATGTTAGTTGTCTTATCTTAGAAATAAAATCCTGAGAACCTTGAGAGGCCAGAGATCTTGGTGACCCCCTCTTTGCAACCCCATTAATTCCTGATAGTGCTGACAGTATAATAGTTCTATGTAACTGTTTGAGCATTATTCAAGGGTATCCTTGCATTACTATCCAAGTATCATCCTGACACATTATTCTACCCATTCTTTATTGTAACCTTCATAGACACAAAGAGAAGGAAAAATACAGTTCAATCAAAAGCACTTAAATAGTAGTTCTGGAATCTTCTTTTTGTCTTATGTTTACAACAAATTGTGTGAAAACTTCTGAATAATTTAGAGCAATAAACAGTATACTTTCTCTGTGGCAGGGATGTTTTTATATGTTGATTGGAAGTTTTTGGTTTTTTCAAAAGTAGATTATATCTTTTTTAGTTCTAATGCAACTTAATGTGTTGCCTATTAATATGAGCAGTCAAATTAACAAACTTGGATTCATACAATTTTTTAAATACCATAAACTGAGACCTTTACTTTCTCTATGGCATGGATATAATAAAGTATATTGAAGGCAGAGTTGCTAGATCTGTGTTTGCCAATGATTGCTGTCCAAATGGTCATTGACCTTCCTCTGAAGGCTTTGGAGAACCCTCTATCATTTTCCCTTTCTCTAATTTAGTTAATATCCTGTCCCTCACCTACAACTCTGCCACAATAACTCAAAGTCAGTGTACTATGGAAAAGAAATTAAATATTTTTAAATGCCAAAATTCAATGTTAGATGTTGGCAATAACACTGAAGTAATTTGTCTGGGAACAGGTCAATCAATTATAATGAAGGATACATGGAAATTACATAAAATTCTTATTAATTACTTCACTTTTATTTGCTCATTGGGAAACCTAAAATATAAATCAGTTCCCTGAACTGGGGAATAGTGAGAAAAGAAAAACCCAGTTTAGTAGGCTGCAGGTACAAATCAGTTGTAGACCATTTGTATAGTTTGTGCAAGGCCTTGAATTTAATCCCTATCACCACAGACACTCAAAAGGAAAAGGTGATCTAGATAGAAAATAAGACAGTTGACAGACTCGGTTTCTAAAACTTGTGCCATGCAAAAAAACGTTGACCATGCCAATGCCAAACACCTTAAAAAAACCCTATCGAGGTAACCACCTGCTACCCAGGTCAATCTGTTACAAGTGTAAACATTACAGAGCCCTCCCTGTATCTACCAAAGTGTCAAAACTACGAGATACATATGAGAAATCTCTTTCTGTGTATCTATGCACATCTAGGAGTTTCCCTTTGTGGGAGTGGCTACCCATATTGTGATCTTCCCCTAATCAACATCTTGATATCTCTCACTTTACCTATTTTACCTTTATTCCTCTTAGTTAAATCATGCAGCAAGTTCACAGGAGTCATCAGCTCTGTTCTCTTCAATGGTCATTGACTCCCAAAATCTTTCATGAGCTCCTACTTAGATACACTTCTCCAATAATACTCTTTCTTCTGGCCTCTCCACATTCCTAGATCAATTCTGTTCTTCAGTTTTAAGCTCAAAACCTCTTCTTCCACACAGCTAACCACAAGCTAACCTCCTAATTTTTCATCTCACATTAGTCTCATGGTGCCTTCCATGATCTTTCTTTTCAGTTTTATGTTTTGAAGTAAACATTTTCCTAAAGCTATAATCACTTTAAAATATATTTTGCTGCAACCATGATTCTTCAACAATATGGCTGACTAAACAAAACCCAAAAAGTACACCTAAAGATATGCTAACATAAAAGAGGGAATTTTCACAACACCCTACTCTACCCCTAAACAAATATCACAAGACCCTATCCTTACAGGCAACTAAGGAATGCTGAGAGAAGGAGAATTAATCTTCTCAAGGGATAAGATTCTTGATTGTTTATCTAATACAAACTGGTGAGTCTTGAAATCATATATGTATAAGTAAAACTAGAGAGACTAAACATGCTGTGTTTACACATTGTAAGTACACATATCTATCTTCATATGTATATGAGCATACATTATACAATATGATATATATGTATAAAAAGAGAGCAAGACAGAGCAATAACAATGGAAAATTATGTCAAGAATTTAAGAGGAGTGGGTGGGAATAGTTGGAGGGAGGGAAGAGAGGGTGCAATGATGAAATTATATTTGAGTTTCAAAATTTTTAAAAATATTTTTAGTCTGTCTTCATAAATCTGAAAAATATCTGTAATATGAGGGTTCCATAATGAAAATACATGTTATGACTTTCTGTTTAGAAACAGTAATAACTGTTATACAATAATAACGATCTGTTTACAAACTAAAAATGTGGCTTTCCTTTTAAAGGCAGGAGAAGTGCCAGAATTATCAGTATGAATATTAATTAAAGAAAGAACAAGGAACAAATAATGTAAGAAAGTTATGTTGCACTTAAATGTTAGCACATCAAGTACTCAAATACAAATTTAAAATAATTGTCAAAAATATAGTAGAATAAAGACAATCATTTGTTCTTTTATATCCAGGAGAACATGATGTGTTTTCTTAAAATCAATTAGCAGATAAGTGTAGGTCCAATTTAAAGTAAGCAAAGATCTGCAGAAATGCAAGGATTTAAAAATAACAAGAATGGAAATAAGTAATTCACTCACTGTCATCTAACATTTATTGAAAACATTAATTAACATTTCTTACTGTGGGTAAACATTGATTAAATTATAAAAGATAACTTTAAGCTCTGACTCCATTAGATTTGTAGACTTAATAATATTATGAATAGTGTTGTTTTGTTAAGTGCACAAATATTAAGAAGTGCTTGCTGAAATCTTAGAAGAGGAACATGATAAAAGGAGTGCTGGTGCAGAAAAATATCTCAAGAAGTTTCAGAGATGTGTTGTTTTGAATTTTCTTCAAGCAATTCTATTTTGTGGACAAGCACTGTTTTTTGGATATAAACAGTAAGCTCATTTCCTACTATGTAGCCAGAGGTATCAATATTTACCATCTGGTTTGACTTTATTTAAAAATAAAAGGTAATTTTCAAGAAAATTACAGATTCTTCAGTACTTACTAAGTGATTTCTGTATGTTAAAAATTTCAAGAAACCATTCGTGCAATTTCTTTGACAAACTTGTACTGATTTCCATATGAGAACTAAGACAATTGGGATTAAAGGACATTTTGAATCCTTTGTAAAAACATTTGTGTGTGTGTGTGTGTGTGTGTTTCTGTGTGTACCACAATATGTGTTGGGAGGATGGGGCCACCTATGGGAGTCAATTCTCTTCTTCTACCCTGTGGTGCTTGGGGATGGAACTCAGGTCATTAGTGTTGGCAGTCACCATCTTTACTCACTTTGTCATCTTGAAGACCCAGGGTTAAAAGTTTTGATAAAGATAATTATAATAAATATATGATAGAAAAGACACAATGCTAGTTATCTGCTTGCACCCAGGATGTCTTTGATTGTAAATGCTACCAAATTTACACTAACAGCTTTCACTAGGAATGTTTAGTGGAGATTGTATTAAGTATGGATGATAAAAATTGGTTTTATTATAATGTGAAAATTGGAGGAAATAGGATTAATCACATCCAACATCACGAGAGACACTGTCATAGTTTCTATTATATTATATTCTACATATTATATTATATTCTACATCTGAGAAAGTTAGTCATCTGTCCTTTGAATGTTAAGCATGAGCATGCACGTGTGTGCACACACACACATCAAAGAGATAAAGAACTCTATTATTTTCTATACATGTATTTGCTACTCTTGACAACTTTCTTTAATAAAGCCATGATGCCTTTCTGTTCATCATTAAAATCAATTAAATTGGGCATGGTTGCTCAATCTTGTAACCCTAAGCATTTAGGAGGCTAAAGTTTGAGAACTACCCCATGTTTAAGGCTAGCTTAAATTACATGGTTCAGTGTGTACTAATCTAGTCAGGCCTACAGAGCAAGGCTCTGTTTCAAAATAACAGAACGAGCAAACAATCTCATAATGTCTACCTAAGTTTTATGTAATTTGTTTTTATTTGATGATCAAAGCTGGAGAAAAATCTCTTTTATATTAACTGGTAGAAAAACTAGAATTTCCCCATTGAGAAAGAGTAAAAATTCCTCTGGAATTTTATTTATAACCTACAGTTTATGGCAAACTTGGTGTCCATTTTATAGTATTGCTGGATAGGTTAGGTTTTCCCATCTTTCTTAGTATGTTAAGCAGTGACCAAATTCAGCATTGATTACACTGTTGAATAAACTTTTAAGAAGTGTCTTGTGTGTAGCAGGTGTTCTGTAAATCTTAAGTTCCCCTTAGCAATTCAGTTAAGCACATCTTGGAATCAACAAGCCACATAACTGGGAAGTGGTGACATTGCATGAGACAGGAAGTAGAGAGAGATTCAAAGAGAGATCTACAAAGAATTAAGAAATATGTTAATTTTGTACTTGATATTATATATATATACATATATATATATATATATTTGATTATGGTATTTTTGTGTAATATCTATGAGTTACTTTTCCCCCGAAGAAGCTACACCTACATTGGACATTTTATCAGGGCAAGTAAAATGATGAAGAAGATGTTGATGCCAGTGTGATGGTTAGAATGCTGCGTTTTCGGAGGGATGGAAGGTATCTTGGGAACTCTTGTCCCTGTGAATTGCCATTTATTTCCTTCTGTTTTGGGTGAGTTAATAGGTAACTAGTGGGTAATCATGTGGAATATATGAGCAGACTCCTAACTTCCATTAACTCAAAAGTGAAGACTGTCATGAAATTGCATCTGAGAACTATAGAAAGAATGCTCCACTTAGCTCTAGTCCACCTACTTATGTATTTGAAAAGGGTTTTAATTAATGACTTTCTTTGTTCTGTTACTATAAGAACTTCATTAAGTGGTTAACCTACTGTAATACAGTATTTGGGGAATCCTGAATATGTGTTTCCAGGCCACAGTCACTGATAATTGGCTCCAGAATAAACTATCTCTTCCCCTTTCAGGTGTGTGCAGTGTATTTTTGCAGCAAGACACCCCATCATTTCAGCCCATTACTATCTCCAAGGAATGACCAAAAACATCTAAAGAACCTACATGGTCCTGTTACACACAGCATGCATGCCTATTCCTTAGCTTATTAGCAATGTGTAACAGCCCCTTAAACATTTGTAGAGATCGCCTTTTAAAGTCCTCACTCCTTCATTCTTAGTTCCCCTTTTTTCAGTCTACTGTGCGCTTTATAACAATAAAAAGCATTGACTTCAGAAGTCTGCTCTTCCTGACTACTCAGTGTTCATTTCACCTCTCAACAATGAAGTTTCAAAGCCAGATGATTTCTACAAATGCTTCTACAAAGCTTTTTATCTCAGAACAGTTTGCAGCCATTTTAAAGTCCTGACCTTACTATTGTAGTGTCTCAGCCATTTCCATTCCCTTTCTCTCTCATAACAGACGAGTTCAATGTTGAAATTCTAAAATGCAGAACTTAATAGCATTCCCCAGTGCTCACTCACCATGCTCACCTGATGCCACTACTCATTCAAGTTTTAAACTATTTCAACATTCCTATGGGAAATTCCCATCTTATTGGGTTTCTTGGTCAAGAATGAATCCCTTTTCTCATTTACACTTGATGCTTTAATTTCTTTAAACGTACTGATGTTCTTCCTCATCTCTCTTTCTCTTTCACTCCCACTTACTTGTCTAGAAAAGTCTTATATCTTCAAGTCTGGATTGTAATGATACTACAGAGCTCATCTTTCTCACACTACCCTCCTAAACTATGACAATATCATTGGTTAGTTTTTCCTTTCTCCAGTAAGCTGGTCTGAAAGTTGTTTGAAGTAGAAGCCAACAATAGGGTTCAATATTTAATCAGTTTAAAAAATAATCAAAATATCAACAATATTGCATGGCTTGGAAAGGGTACAAGTATTCAGACTTCGGTGTGGTGTTCATGAGGTTTTTATTTGTACCCAGGTCGACTATGTATACTGTCTCTGGCTTTCTGAGCTACAGGCAAAGGGCCTACATGATTCACAATATCCAAAGTCTGTACTATGAGACTTTTTAAAGAGAAAAACGGTTGTCTCTTGCGTTCTGACCTTGGTCCAAATTTAGTCCCTGGAAACTTGGGAGCTTGTTCGAAATAGGCACTTGGACTCTTCATAAAACCTGTTGTTTGAGAATCTGCTGCATAACAGGATCCCCCGAAAATTCTAGATACAATAGGTTCCAGAAACACCAGTCTATAACTCATCATGATAGTTGAAAATAGTTTGTTTAAAAATTCAACTGTTTAAAAATATAAAAAAAGAAAAGGTGACCAAGATTACAAAATGTATGAGTCATAGCAGATACATGAGATTTAAGACAAATTTAGGCTATTGTGAAACAGTAAAGGACAACTCATTAGAACAAAAATAAAATAATAAAACAATGGAAAATTAAAGAAGCTTGAAACTATACATTTTTCTAGTGTGTCTGTCTGTTGTGTTCTCTGAGACAGAAAAGCCCAATTGAGATAGCCCAGGATGGCTTCAAACTGTCTATGTAGCAAGGGTGGACCTTGAAACTTTGAGCCAATAAAGTGTCTAGGGTATGTTTCTGGGGATAAAGGTCAGCTAATGCTTTCTAAATTACATTAAGTATGTTTTTAAGTCTAATCTTTTAAAGTAGTGAAATTTGGGATCAATATTTTTTGTGTGACAAAGCCTTTGATCATGACAAGCACTTACATGCATGTATTCACTGACGTTGGCAGTCAATGAAGTTACTACAGACTGTTTGGTTACTTACCTTTCAAAATAGTGTGACTTTCACTAATTTTGAGGAAGGTAAAACTTTTTTTATAATATATGTATTTTAAACCATCATGTTAGCCTTGTAAGTTTTAGCACAGCCTACATCTAATAAAAATGTATTTGTACTGTACATGGTTTTAAATTTCTAGCTAGGTCAACTGGATTTTACATAGATTTATTTTTTATGAGTGCATATTTTAATTACATTTCTACACATTTATAGGGCAACAAGAAGCTCTTTAAGTATCTAGACAATCCCATATCTTTTGCATTCAATGAAGTGTTAAGAAGTCCGGCTTAAAAGTGTAGTTTATCAAAAATACTGTGTATAATGCCAGATCACAAAGCCTGAAATCTTACCTGTGCTTAAAATACTTTGACTGATTGTGTCTCTTCTAGTAGTACTATTATTTTATTATATAACTTTTATAATTATTGTAAAACTGATGATCAAGTAGGTATTCCAATTAACACACTGTGTTCTTATTGGTGATACAAATGTGTTAACCAATATAAAACAATGATATGTCAGTGCTTAGCACTGAATTCTTTGCTTCCTTCATACCTTTCTGATTATGTTTTAATTTATTCAAATGAAGAGTTGAAGGTAAAGAAATTATGCTTCAAAAATACTGTATTTTAAATATGTTTGGAAAAGACACATTATAATACAGTGCACACTAAAATAGTGGAACTTTATCAATAGTAATATTTGACATATATTTTTATTTTTTTATATCTTTATCAAATCACTTGCAAACCTAGAATGAAACATTCTGAAAGTTATGCATCAGAGAGTTCATATCAAGCTGTTTGTTAAGTGAATTATTTTAATTTCTAATACCACAAGGTCACGAGGTTCAAAATAAAAGTTCTTCCATTTTTAAGAGAGTGGCAAGTATACATCTTGTCCTGGAGGTGTAGAGGTAATCTATTGGTGCTCTTTCTTTGTTCCATTAACTACTGAGATGAATAACTTTCAGTACTTTTATCATATACTGAAAAAACAAAACTAAGATACCAATGTTTACCTTCAGTACTTACTGGTATTATTACAAACTTTATCTTGTTCAGAGGGAACACAGCTGTTCAACTGAAAACTGTTCAGTTTTCAAAAGGGTATAGCAATGGGAAATTATATAGTTTCCTCTCTATCTATCTATCTATCTATCTATCTATCTATCTATCTATCTATCTATCTATCTATCTCCGTGTGTGTTCATGTGTATATATATAACATATATATTTGTATTTGAATCTGTAGGAGTACAAGGAAGCTATTACTAATTTTGAGGATAGTAAAACAAATCATGTGAACCTCCTTTTATTTTTTAAAAACTATTCTTATTTTTTTAAATTGTCACAGAAACTCAAAAGCTCTGTAGTAGTGTGCTTGCCAAGCATATGTGTGCCATGTTAATCTTGTCATGGGAAAAAAATAGCTTATAGGTGTTTAGGTATATAGGTATTATAATAGAACTCTTGGTACTCATCTCTATACAGTGAGTATTAGCATATTAAGAACATTAGCTACATCATTGAAATAAACAACTAATTTCTAACCATTTATAGTAGGTGAGTAGGGGATCTAGTTTTAATGTCACTGACACGCCCTGGCAAGGAGAGCCTCTAGGAGAAGTGAAATTGTCGAAAACTTTACCTCCAAATGGATTTTGAACTATATTTTGCCTTTGAATTTCTTCTAGGAGGAATGGGATAGAACTTATCAACAATTGGTACCTTAAGAGGAATTTACATATCAAAGTTTCTCTAATGGATGATTAAGAACCAAGGCTCAGCAGGTATGTGCACAAAGAGTGTACAGGCCAGAAAGAGATGAAGTAAACACTTATTGTGGGGTCACAGACACTGAGCATACAGAGGTAGAGACATGATGTTTTACCTAAGGCAGAATAGTACTGAAAGGGTGGTAGCAAAGGTAGAATTGACTGACCTCGTATTATGATAAGACTGACCTTGGCCTTTCTCTCTGTACAGGGCTTATGATGCTGTTGATCAGCATGAGATGATCTTGTGTGAATACCATGTAAACTTACCTGTACATCCATGTTAACCTATTTCACCAACACACTGAAAACATCTGTGGTACACTTCGATCTTCATAAACTTACAGTGAGAGTTCTCCTGCTGGGATACTTCACAATTTTACACTTTGTACATTTTGAATTTCCCCTAAGTATTTATTTTATTCCAACACATGAAAAACTAGTGAGAGAGAGAGTAATAGAACCCTTTTAAAATATATAAAATACAAGAAGTGTTGTGTCTACCATCACATTAAATATGGATGTGCTTAATAACATGACAGGACATTTGATGCTGGTTGTTTTGAGTATGGGTACATGTAGCCATTTTGATATATCCCCATTACTGAAAAAACTCACTAATTTCTTCTTTATTCCATTTTTCAAAATCATAAATTATGTGTGTAGCAGATATTCCCATTCCTATTTCCTTCTTAATAACTTTTGAAGTTTAGTAGGCTTGCATATTTCACTTGGGTTTTGTACTGATATGTATATACTAACATTAATTTATATGTATAGATATAAACATTCTACTAAAATACACATTAAAATATCCCTAGAATAATGAATTAGATATTTGCAATCGTCAATAATTCTAAAACTACGATTGTAAATTCATTTTGTGGTATTAGCTACATAAATATGACAGTGAGAATTTTTTTCTTTTTCTTTTTTCCTTTTTTTTTAAATTGATTTTACTGAGCTATACAATTTCCTCTGCTCTCCTCCCTTACTCTCCCCTCCCCTTTAACCCTCTCCCATGGTCACCATGCTCCCAATTTTCTCAGATCTTGTCTTTTTCTACTTCCCATGTAGAATAGACACTGAGAAATTAATTGAGAATTGCTTAACCTGTAATTTATTTATTCAGTCACATAATCATGCTTTTTTTCCTCCCTTCTTTCCTTCCCTCTTTCCTTGATTCTCTCCCTCCCTGCCTCCCTTTCTTCCTCCTTACCTCCTTCCTTCCTTCCCTTCCCTTCCTTTCCCTTTTCTTTTGTTTAGAGATTGAGTTTCTCTGTGTAGCCCTGGATGTCCTGGGACTCACTCTGTACGACCAGGGTGGCCTCGAACTCAGAGATCCACCTGCCTCTACCTCCTGAATGCTAGGATTAAAGCTGTGTGCCACCAAGTCCAGCATTCATTTCTCTGCTTTTCATCTTTAATGACTGATAGTTTGTCTTCGTTGGTTTTCAGAATTGTGACTGAAACCAAAGGTTCTCATCTTCTTTATACTTGGCCTGAAATGTCATGATGATGATTGTTTTATTTTGTTTCCTGGTACGGACCTAGATTCTGCTGCTACTCAGTCAAGAACCTTACCAGCTTCATCTGTCGAGAATAGTTAAAGAGGTTTGCTTTCTAAAATCTAACACCAGTAAATTATAGTCTGATTTCTTTATTCCAAACCACAGCTATGAGTTTGCCACTATAGGCGGAAATCAAGAGATCATAGCTTTTCATCACTGACCAGATTTTCCTGACATAAAACCTCACGATAAAATAATTTCACGAAGTCGAGATAGTGGATTGCAACTTGATAAGGGTATCTGCGTCACACATAACTTGATAAAACATAATTTGATGAGAACATAATTGTTTTAGGTTGCCTTAAAATAATTTTCAATTGATGGTATATGTCTTAGTTTGGGGGCAGGTCTAAGTTTTCAAAATAGTTGTAATCACCTATATATAATGGTTAAATATTAATTCAAAATAAGATTCTCAAAGCATGCTTATGGGTATACTTACAATTAATTTGAAAAGATGATGCTCATTGGCCTATGCCTGCAGGTATTGGTTGAGAACCCTAAAAGTAAACATGAAGAAAAAATAGAATAAGGACCCTATAAGTAAGGGCCTAGCCAAGGTACTTATGCAATTGTCTTTGGTAAGGCCTGACTGAAAAGTATCTGGAATGCTATCCACGAACTCCACATGAAAATCTTAGCTCCATAAGTTTTCCAGTTGAAGCAGGTGCGCCTCTGTTTGTCTTTCTGCTCAGGAAAAAAAATCTTATGTCAGTTTGATATTGTAAGTGAACCGGCAAAAGTCTACATCACATGTTAGGTTGAGCCATCATTTCACATAAGACAATTGTTGTTTGTTCCATAGACCCCAAGAGGATATTAACCTATGGGAAAGAAAATAACACTTGACAATCATCATTTAAATGTCCCTTATCATAGCAGTATCAATTTTGTACTCATTTATTTTTGAATGTGAAGTCGAGGTTAAAACAAATATTAGCTACATTTTTAAACAAACTCTTAGTAATTTTAATTTCTTATTTTAAACAGGAAAAGTTTCTCCAAGCACTACAAACAGGACAAAGATGTTTTAAATACAGATACTTTCTCAAAATACAAGCAAATATTTTTGATGAGCCAAGTAAAATGGAGTGAAGTAGATACCATTAAAATTATGAAAAATATATAGAAAATATTATTCTGTGATTTGAGCTTATTAAAATAATGAAATAACAGACCCAGCAACATAATTTGGTATGAGTAATATAAAAATATGTAAATTGCAAATTTTAGTCACAATTTTAAAAAATTTGATGTGATTATATTTCACAGTATCCAAGATTGAATGTATTATAGCAATAACTTACTCTACCTCTCATTCCTTATAATGGTGGTACAACAAAGGAGTTGTGAGTAAAATAGGAGAGAAACAACCTGAATAAAAACTTCCCTTCTTATCTAAATTTTATTTAAAAATGCATTTAATATTAATAAATTTGTATGACTACTTTTTTGTCACTTCGAGAAGTTAGTGCAAAGATTCATTGCAGCAACTGTGACACTAAATGTTCAAAATTAAGATTCTGTTGTATGGGAACTTTAAAATATTTAAAATAGAAAAATCAATTTCTTTAGGGGAAAGGTGCATAAAGCTTATTCTCCCTAACATATTTCAGGAGGCAGAGATACAAAATTAGCTATTTTCAAGAACAGTTAAGAATCTATGCATAGTGAAGATACACTTGTTATCGATTTATATGATACAAAGTATAGATTGCACTGCAACAAAGAATATCACCTCGCTACACTGTAGTAATCTACTCCACCTGTTGCAGTTCCAATTTAATTTAATTTCACCTAATTGTTCAGTACTCATGGAGGGAATATTTCTGGTTTTGATAACACAACTGCGGCAAGTAGAATAGGCGCCCCCTAGTGGTCACATGTGACTACTGCAGCCAGAACAATTTGTGATGTGATGTCATTGTTAGGATTTTTTTATTCAGTTTTCCCTCACATGGAAAATAATATACTCGTCTAAGGTTTTTTGAAAAGTATTTATCTGAAACTTAACAAGCAAAAATATTTTCTGATCAGTCTGTTTCAGATTTTTAAAAGGTTAATTCACTAAAGTTAATTCTTTTCTGAGTGTATCCTTCCAGCCTAATCAGGACATTTTCTGTGTTGTTTATTGTTTGAATGGAATTATGTAGCCCAGGCTAGCCTCAAATTTATGGCATTTTCATGTATCTCTCTCTCACGACAGGAATACTTCACTGTGCTCTCTGACTCATGGCTCACATCCTTCTTTATGGTAATATTTTCATCTATCAACATATCTTTCCCCATCAGCTAACTATAAATTTCAGAAACATTTTATGATGCATATATTATCAGTTCAAGTCTTTGATCTCCCCTTACCTTATTGAGCTACTACAATTTTTAAATTCCCACAATAAATTTGATTTTTGGCAGTGCGAGGTGGTCCTGAGCACAACCGTGTTTTATATATTAATACAAATACATGTTTTAAAGCGCACCTTTTAAAGTTTTTCGAGTCTCATATAATTACTTTTGACTTATAATTGATATATAAAGTGACATAGAGGATAATTCTGTGATTATTTAAGAAGTTTTACTTAACATTATACAAATTATTACCAATATTGAGACCTGAGCCAATGGATGCTAGCATCACAAAAGAGCTGAATGCACTTCTCTGTACATTCCCAGATTATCATAGTCATTTAAGGAGGAAACTTCTTCCATTTAGGATTAAAGGAAGACCACAAAGAGACGGCGTGTTTGGGTACGGGCAAACCACAGCTATAATGAGCGATTTAACTAATAAACAAACATCTTCCCATTGTGAAACAGGTACTTTTGGTAGAAACAGCTGATTTTGTGAAAAAGCGTTGAGTCCTCTCTTGGACCCATAAGATAATGGAAGGCAAAATAAAAGTCTGATATTTATATTGTCACTTTGTGTGTTTGCCCTTTATTTTGGTGGAAGGCACAGAGATAAGTCATTGTCCCAACACTGTTGCCGCCTTGGATTCCAAGAAGAATAAAACCTTACATGACAGACCTCTGCCAAATGTACAACATCTTGCACATTTTTCTATCCATTTGCTATTAATAAACAGTGATTCCCTCACTTTTCAATGTGAATAGAGATCTTTAAGGATTCACACATTTTTGATTTGGAGAAGCCATTATATGATGTCTATCTCCTGACTTGTGTTCCAACTCAGGCCTGGAGAACGTTAGATCTGAACAGATACTGCGTAAGTGTTTGACACATTTTTGAACTGGTAGGCTGTTTGTTACTCCAGGTGCCATGGAAAGTGTTCTCCAAGCCTTTGTACTTTGAACCCCAACTTGGCTTTTTATCATTTCTCTCCATTTCTATTTCCTGATACTTCTTTCTTTTGGGGCTTTCCCCTAAACATTTTAAGCTTCTTTGCTTCTTTTCTCTAATGCCTTCCTGTCATGAGGCTATTTGTTTGCCATCTGCCTGAAGGGCATGGTCTTTTTTCTTTATCTTCTCCATTCTTGGGTGGCTGCTGTGACTTTATAGCTTTGATTTTTTTTCTTTTAAATTCTAATAAAACTTTCCTTTGTGCTTGCATCTGAATCCATTCTTAAATTGTTTTATTAATGAGACTAAAAGCCTAAAAAGGACACATGATTTCTCCTGTGTCAATATAATGTTAAATGAAATAATGTTTCAACATAGTTTTAAGCCCATCCTGTATATGAAAGGTATTCATACAAATGAATGGGAAAATAGTCATAGAAGGAAAGAGATTTCATTTTATAAAGTTTTTTTTTTTACCTGAGTTCATAGATTTGTTCTTGTTGTGATTGCATATTTACCATACTCTATAGTTCAGAGGCATTGCTTTAAAAATGACTGAAGGTCACTGGTTTGTTTCCTTATGAAAATGACATAATGGATTAAAGATGGACTTCTGTAGCTAGTGACTCATGCTTGCATTTGTACATTTTTAAGGGATGTAATTTATAGAGTAAGCATCCATTCTTGAGCTGTGTCAGACGTCAGTTGCTCAAATTAAAAAAAAATCAAAGCTTACATAAGTCTATGTGGCCAATCAACTAATATAAGTTTAATATAAGCCTCAAAGATTACTCTTTTCTTCCTGATGTGAATATGTATGCATATGATGCATAACACAAACACAATTACATCTTCTGTGCTCATGTCAGTAATAATAAAAGTCATAGTCTTCAAGGTATTTACATATTTGTACTAAGTTTCTAATTTTTAAGCCAAGAATGCAAATGTATTTTTGTTCATTCTGAATTTATTAAGCATTATGTGATTCTCAAGGACAGTATGACGCAGTCAAAATTTTAAAAGCTTTCTCTTATTCTGTCACACAGGCAATGGACTATGTGGGAAAAGAACCTGAATTCAGAGTTAATAGAATTCTCTCTATGGCTTCTGCACTAATAATAACTATTCATGTAACCAAAAGTTAATCAAGAACCATTTTTAATCTTACTTTAGGCATTTTTTAATCAGTAGTGGCCAGAAAGGTGTCTTTGTGGGTAAAGAACATGTAGCATAGGCCAGCTAGCCCGAGGCCAATCCCTGCAGTCCACATAGGGGTGGAAGGAGAGGATCAAAGGCAGAGTGTTGTCCCCTGACCTCAGTGAATGCTCAGACCTGTCCCACACAAACCTCTCTCTTTCTCTTTCTCACTCATTCTCTCTCCTCTCTTTTTTATCCTTTCTCCTTCTTTCTCCCTCTCCTGTCTCCATCTCTCTGTCTGTCTCTGTCACTCTCTCTGTCTCTCTCTCTCTAACAGACACACAAGAACATTACATTGATGTTTTAATTTTCAAAAACCCATACACAGTATGGAATCCCTCAGAACTATGAGAATACTTTAAGTCCATTGATTTATTATTATGTTTACTAAATAATTCATGATTACTTTCACTGCTTCATCTATATTTTGAAAAATTATGAAGTATCTTGTTAATATTACTAAAAATAATCTAATAAAAATAAATAGCATTTTGGTATCAGAAACTAATAGTCATAGTCAAATGTTCAGCTCACTTACATGCTGGTACTGTTTCCTAACTATATGTATGACATCTATTTAATACTTCTTTACAGTATTATATCTTGATATTTGTTGCATACCAATATAATTTGTGGCAGTGATTTAAGCAGGGAGGGAATGGACATCAAATTCTGCTTTGACAGTTGTATGACTCTAAGCACAGGTTCTGTATTTTCTGTCATGTTCTTATGACCTGAAGTAAATCAGGCTTCAAAAGTTATGTCTCCAATGATCATAAAAGGCACAGGAGTCACAGTTTAAGATCTTAGTACAGAAAACTGAATAATTACTTCAAAATTATTTTATATGAACACAAATAGTGCAATTTTAGACTCATAAAATGACAAAAAATCTAACTATGGTTTTCATAGGAAAGTAATTGGAAATCAAAAGGGAGCTATGATGGCAGCCATGAACCAAGTATAAATGGCCTTTTCTTTTCTTGTTTCTAGTGTCTATGTCACCCGCAAAGATACAAAATCAGAAAACTTCTAACATGGGGGTCAGAAAAGGTGGTATGAAATAGAATAGTGGCCTCTAGTTAGTTAGTTGAATAGATGCCCATGACCGTCTTTGTCCTTTGAAGCCTTTACACACTAACCACCTATGTGTCCCATATAAATCTAATATGTTTAACGAACCAGGAATTTTCTAGTCATGAAGTTCCATCTTAGCCAGGAAGTTAGCAACACTAATGTTAAGCAAGATATTAGTGAATTCCTATTGAGAATTCTCTACTGCAAAGTGATTTTGGAGTAAAATAATATATATTAATTTTTTACTAGTTTTCTACTGAAAGAAAGGGAGGTTTAAATCTAAGGGTCAGTGCTATGTATATTATTATAACATCATTCAACAATAATATGTAAAGTGATATTGTAAAATATTGAAACCATCTTCTGATACATGGGCTCTGAATTTCACAGTAAATATGAATAGGCTATGGATAATAGGTATAAGAAAAAATAACAAGTTGAAGTATTTTTGGAAAATTAGAAGCAGCAATCAAACTGCACTTCATTGACTTTGGAGAAACCTTACTTGGCTAAAACACAGTGGGATGGCTGGTATCCCAATTTATTCTACAGAAAGTGATTTGGTTTTTATTAAGGTTTTCATAAAAGACATATTGCTCATCAGTCACCTATGTTTATATAACCTTTGACCACATTTAAATGAATGTCTACTCTTCTGCAGAAACACATTTATCATTTATTTTAATCATTTCTATCCTGTCTCTGTCTCTCCCACTCCCCCCCTCTCTCACACACACACATACACACTCAAAACTCTATATAACTTTTGTTTTAATGATGCCGGAGATGAAACTGAGAGCTTCACAGATTAGACAAACACTGTACTGCCAAGAACACACCAAGCCCCTACAATTTCTTATATTTTTGGTTGTGAGCCTTGCCTTTAGTGGCTGAGCCATCCCTCCAGCCTACTTCCAAATTTTCTTAATTTTGTCATTTATTTATTAGCACCACCAAAATTTCTGTGAAGGTATCCATAACATAGAAGGCAGGGAAATAGTGGAAGTCCTATGAAATCTTTAATGAAATAGCATGGTATTGTTTCTTTTTTATTTATTTATTTATTTTTTTACATTTCAAACATAGTTTTCCTTCCTACCTCTCCTCCTGCCCTTCCTCATCTCCCCCCAACCAACCTTTGATTCACTCTTCCTAATGGGTAAGGGCTCCCATAGGAAGTCAACAAAGTCTGGCACATTAAGTTGGGACAGAAGCATGGTATTGTTTTAATCTGTTTGTACAGTTAAGTGTATGATCACAAATATAACTTTTCAACTTATTTACTATTAGCTGTCTTATTTGCATAAGTGATACTAAAATATTGGCCCTAATTAGTTTGTGGTTAAGTTGAAAATAAAATAAGAACACATACTGAAACTATATAACCAGATATAAATGCTATTACTCTGTAAAAAGAACAGCTACAACTAATAAGGATGCTATGTGACTATTTTTTTAAGCACTTTCAGCTTTGTGTTGCTTTTCTTAGAAAATAAATGAAAGAGGAGGAGAGTACAGTCTAGAACATAAGGATAGAATGTTGGGTGAAATTTAACTCTATAATTAATTTTTTAAATTGCAAGAAATAGAAAATATTTGAAAATAGATTGGGTATGGTGGTGCATATATTTAATCCCCAAATTCTGGAGTGAGTGATAGTGAGAATCATGAATTTGAGGGCAGCTTAGTCTACAAAGTGAAAGGTAGGTCTACGAAAAACAAATTGGGTGTGTGTATACATAATGCAAATTTAATATAAATAGATATTAGGAAGAATATCATAAATGTACCTGTTATGTAATATCTAGTAAAATGAAGGAATATAAAATAACTCCAACTTTCTTTATTACTATGGATCACAATTATATATGTTCAAAGGTTGGCAATATGAATCCCTGGAATTTTGCTCTTGTTAGAAATAACATTGTGTGAAGAATTCTGGTTCATTTAACTTTACCATTTTGACTTCTGTGTGTTTATCACATTTCCAGAACTTAAAAAGGTTTCTTAAAGCCATCTATTTTTCTTTCTAAGGCATTATCAGGTTATATGTACATATAAAAATGACTAGAATTTGTGTGTGTGTATGTGTGTGTGTGTGTTGACAGAGTCTCACGCAACTTAGGCAACTGAACATGTTATATAGTTAAAGATGACCCTGAAACTTCTGATCCTCTTGCCTCTGCTTTTCAAGTTCTGGGCCTACAGACCAGGGTCATCACATCCACTTATGGATATTTAGTTATAAAGTTTACTATAGAAAAATAATCATTGTTTCTTAAGTAACATTTATATAGCATAAGGAAGTTGGTAATTGTTATACTATGTTAACAGTAAAGTATACCATTATGGTTTTGACATCATTAACTCTTTTTTGTAAGGTTTGGAGCTGAACTACCATTTAATTTAGATCACAAGCCATAATTATGTTAGTTTTGCCCCTGCTAGTAAGAATCTCTTACATTCACTTCAAGCAATAAAAGAAAAACAAGAGACATTTCCACTTAGTTACTCATAAAAGATGAATGATCCAATGTAGGACAGTGGAGTGAATGGGACAATTGCAAGTTCAAGACCATAGGTGAGGATAGACTTTTGCTTGTGTAACAATTTCCTGTGTGGTTGAAGAATCACAGTTGCTGTTTACTGAGATTAAAAAAAAACAAAAAACAAAAAACTATGATCTTCCCATTATAATTTAAAATCAGTTTTAAGAACTGTAAAATCTTTGAATCTTTTTTAAGTTTATAGTATTTGAAAAGATATTAGTAAGCAGTCAGTTTAACTGTTTTTTTTTTTCTCCCAGTGCTAAAGACGGAGCTGAAGACCTTCATGTGTGCTAGCCAAATGCTTTTTACTGATCTGCCTAGGAATTTCTCTTCGACAAGGAAAGGATACAGAGGCTCATTAAAGCCTAGCACTCAAGTCACTTAACTCTTGATTTTGCAGCTTAAAACCTTTTGAACAGTGCCTGTATTTTCATACATTAATTCTCAGTCAAAGCATTCAATTAAGTCATAATCTATAATGACCTATGCATGTAAGCATGAATTAAATACAATCTCTATCTGTGTATATATGACCTGATAAAAAAGATAGCTAGTACTCAGCTTAAACTCCAAGACAATGCTCATAAAATCTTTGATATCATGCCTAGCAGATAGTCACACTGAATTTTAAAATATTAAGTTAAAGGCAATAAACAAAAATAAAATAAAACACAATAGGCTAAGTGCCTAGTAAAATTGAAATAGAAAATTTGATAATTTTATGTATGAAATTAGATGATCTTTTACTGTGATCAGTGACTTTTTCTATATTGTGTATATAAAATTATAAAACACTACATTTTAACCATTATTTTTTATTTTATTTGGGTTTTAAGTGAGATAGGTTGCTATGTACTTCATAACTTGATTTGTAACACAGGCTGGCTTTCAACACACTACTCTCCTGCCGCAACCTTGTGACTACAGGCACACACCACCATGCCTGGCATTGGCTTATTGGCTTTATAGTCAGCAAAGTAGCTTTCTTCTCCACAGTTTGTAGCAAAACTGTACATTTCCCCCTGAACTAAGTCCGAGAATTAGTCTGCTGCCATTCCTGAAGTCCTACCTTACCAGAAGCTCAGGACTCTACAATTTACCTGGTGCCCACTGTATTTATTCTTGGCATTTCACAATTAGTTTGTCATTTTATTGCCATTGACCCTGTAAATACTCTGCATTATTTGTGCTTTTTGATCAAAGCAGAGTATGTGTGCAGCTCAAAATTGGAATGGAGATATTTTTTCTTGCAGTGACAGCTAAAGAACTAACAATAAGACTCTACAATCACAATGGCAATGAAAAAAAGAAGCATACATCTCAGAAAAACGGTTTAGTTACATTTTCCTCTCGTTTATTCTGAGGGGGGAATAGAAGGAAGAGAATTGCCCTGTCTGTATGCTAGTTTCTTTTGGGAAGTTTTATATAATACACATGTTAGGATCTATCAATCATCTAAAATAGCATTGGCGATACACCAAGCCCTTAAAATAATACTTGATGAAATTACATTATTTTTACATATTATTCATCTTATAGTTGACTAATTTGGAATATATATTTGGTAAATATGAGCAGTATATTTTATAGATTTAATTAAACAAAATCTAAAAAATTGGTTGCTGTTTACTAATAGATATATTTTATAAATTGAGATAGACTGTTATCCAATGAAAGGAAGAAAATAATTGTCCTACCTAATGAATCTACTATATTGACTACTTAAATAAGATCTGGAAGAACAAGAATCATGCTATCATTGAATAATATTTTTACAGCATAAATATATTTTATATTGCCATTTGCAATTATTTTTAAATTAGATATGTAATGAAAGGGTAAAAGTAATTCTATCAATAAACCTATTCATTATTGCTTCCTTAAACTATAGGTCTAAAAATATTTTTTTAGGTCTAAAAATATTGGTAGAATAATACCAGATCCTTTGGATTTACTTCACATGAGCATTAAAGCACAAAATTTCCCCTGAAGTTCTTTTAGTTCACTTATGAAAGTGTAGGGTATGAGCATTATAAACTTCCAGGAATCAATGGCTAATCAAAAAATAGAATAATATATGAAAAATCTATAAAGCATAAAGCTAACTTTAAATGTTTAAAATTCAAAAATCTACACATTCATGATCTTATCACTGCAAGCAATTTAAGAATAACAACTTCTGATATCCTATATAGAAAAGAGAAACAATTAGACTTTCCCATCAACATCAATGTGGATCATTGAGATAACTAGTTGAAGGTCAAATAATAACAAAGTTATGTAACAGAGCTAAATGTGTAACTAGCTCTACACACTAAGCACATGCTTAACACCTAGAAATAGTCAGCCAAATGGTCAAACACACATACACACACACAAATAGCATGTGTGTGTTTCTATGTGAAATAGAAAATAAAACTGTATTTTAGAACTAAACTTTAGTTAATCTAAGACTTGTAAATCTTTACTTGTCTAAATTATGTTCAGGGAAATAATAGTGCCTGATACTTGATTTCTTAGATTACAAAGCATTGATTTCGTACAATCGGCAGCATAATCAATGTAAATTTTCTAATTGATTCCATATTTTAGACAAAGGCTTCATTATATATAATTGCCGGTTGGAAAAAAAATTGCTGCATGTGGTAGAATATGACAAATCTGGAAGACCACATAGACCTAAGAAATATTTGGTAGAATAAGATTCACACCAGTATTTCAGTATTTTCTAATGTTTCTCTAATAAATCTAATAACCTTCTATTATTCTGTTTATGCACTTCCAGCATTTCAATTTTCCTGTTTGAATCGCAAGTACTCAGCTTTAAAAAATGACCAAATATGATTGATTTATGTTGCAGTGACACTAAATACAAACCATATAATTAGGTGTAAACATAGGTGTAGTGTACATAGGTTCAGTAGAGTATACATAGGTGTAGGAGCCCCTGCACCATGAACATATTTTTCTATATGCTATTTTCCTGATCTCATTTTATTGTTTGTAACTCCCATGAAATATGCTTTATTTTTCCATTTTTGAGAAAAGGACTTATCATTTTTGAATAATGGTCTTGCATATAGCCTAAATAGACTTCAAACTTAAAATCACCTTGTTCCTGAATGCTGCTATTAAGACCTCATAATTCACAGCCGTATTTCCCTCAGCTGCTTAATTCTCAGTCCTCCAGCACCAATGTTTCTAAATTATTTGATCTGTTTAAAAAAAACTGAAAGCTAAATCTACATGAAATGTTATGTGCCCATTTTATTGCCTTGGCAGGTTTTAAGGGAGAATGTCAATAATATCTTCAGATTTATAACCACCTGTTCAAAGCCTAGTGATAATAGTACAAAACAATATGTAACACAAACAAGAAGAGTTTACTGTGTAATAACGTGGCCACTATATTCAAAAGTACCTGCTTTCAGGTTTCAGGTTGTTCAGTACAGTTGGGTATATTATTTCACCTCCTTGCATGCTTCAGTTGGCCAATGTACAAACTTGGGTAATACTATTACCTTCTCATGGGACAGTTGTGAGGCTTAAATGAGAAAGCATATGTAAACCTCTTATACATGTGTACTATGTATTATGCAGCAATTTTCAATGAATCATGTCTACTATTATCATCATCCTTTATTATATCTTAAGAAGAATAACTACTTGCTAACTTGATCAAGTCTTCTTGATTCGATTGTAGGGAGCTGTACATAAAAACATTGAATGAGACTTGATTCCTGATCTAAAATAGGAGATATGTGAGTTTAGAACGAACTTTTAAAAAAAAGATGTGAACACAAGACATTTAGTTAAGGGCATTTACTAATAACATTAAAGAAGAAATGTTTTCGTGAAAATAAAGCAACATGGCCACTGTAGCTATGTAATACACTAATATTTTTGTCTGGACATTAGCTGACGTGGCTTTATAGCATTTTGTTGTTTTCAGTTTTTACACTCCTTGCACCCCAAAGCCTGTCATTACTGGATAATACATCTTTGAACACTCATGCTCCCTGCTGCGCTGCCAGTCCAACTGACTCATCTTCTGTAGGAGGCCAAACACACTACTCACACATTTTTTTTTCCTCTAAGGCCTGCCTAACTAATTACCGCAATAATTTTGGTTGCTTCCAAAGAGACTTCAACTCTTTTTCTTTTACGCATTTGTTCACTACTTTGATGAGAAATGTACTCCCTTTCTTGTTCCCCAGAAAATATCTTCTACTTACCATCCTGAGTAAGGAGAATGTTTAGAAACTTGGGATAGATGAAATGGCTGACTACCTAAACATTTTCAGTTTTTCTGCATGTTCCAGAAGAAACTTGATGTTAGGAGATGTATACTTATGAACTCATAAGGATACACTTTTGTATGACATTCAGCATATTAATATATGGCTGCTGTGTGAGAGTGCTGTTCTCAAAGCTTTCTGATAGCTACAGTACAGTTATGCATCATTAATATGCAATGACATTGTTAGCCCTTTAAGTGGACATTTGGAGTTAAATGAAAATACTACTAAAAGAAAAGAAAAATATTCCTGAATGTATGATTTAAAGTGATACAAAGGGCCATGAAGGCAGTTTGTGGGTCAAAAGGTTTTTCTAGTTCTTTTCTAATTAGACCAGGCAACCAATCATCTATGAATCAGGGTTACCTTAATTATAATACTAAACAGCAGCTAGTTGTATACAAGCGCTGTAACTTGAAAGTATCTTCAGAATAGTGTAGATGGCATAGACTTAAACATATGTTGAAAGAGAAATCAGCAGAACGATAAAGCAGAGGTGAATGCTGGGTAGTGGGACTCAAGCTCAGCATTCCAGCTCTTGTACATCTTGTTTGAAATCCTGCTCATACTATTCTAATTGCTCATTAAAATGCCTGCTAGAGGCCAGTCAAATGATGGTGCACCTTAAATCCTTGGTTGGCTCTAATGCTGAGTGTGTGAAATGGAGATTACTAGGCTGTTCTGCAGTTACGTTCTCTGCATGTAGAGAAATCTTAAAATATTTTTCGAAGGCAGTGACAGAGAGATTGAACATTAATTAGGCTGATACCTGGTGATTTTCTTCTGAGATTCAACAGTACAATACACAGGAAAAAAATGACATAGGTGTTTTATAATGATGACAAATGATAATATAAAATACAGTTTTCAAAATAGTTTAAAAGTATATTATAATGTTCACAACAAACAAGTAACATTAATTTATTATACCAGTATATATTATATTACTATGTGTTATTATATTACAATAATATCTTCATGATCCCAATATGTAGTCAGATTTTCACAGTTGGTTTGTGGCTACCAAGTTAATTAACTAAGTATTTATTTCATTAGACATTATGCTTTCAAGGACGCTCTACTAAAATATTCTCAACACAAGAGTTGTGTATTCTTGTTTCTTGAAGGATTCCACTTCTATATAAGTGAAGTGGCAAGACACGTGTTCATATACTAACCAAATAGTCTGGAGACTAAGGAGCCATTAGATCCTGGAACTTAATTATTGTTTAGCAGCAGGGCTCTGCAAACTGCAAACTTCAGTCTCAGGCAGCTGAAGACACTTCATGCTGGTGACTGATAATCTCTACTCTATATTCTCTTGGTTTTGTGCTTCCTTTATTTGAAAACGTATATGGCTTTTATCTGGTGAAACTAAAATGAACCAGGAAGATAGTGAGGATTCATTTAGCTTTCAGACTATTATTGAGGTTTGGGTATTTATCAGATCAGCCAAATTAAGAAATATCCCTAAACAGTTAAATTCCAAACAATATTGAGAACACTGCAAACCTAACAGAATGTTAAGAGTTTATATTTTAGAGGGGAAATCTACTGTCTTCTGTAGTGTCAGTGCTCATACTTCTTAAATTCCTAGCAGATTAGTGGCACATTGTCACAGGTATCCAGCTTAAAATTAGGGCATTGTTTTTTGCAATGCTGGAGATCAAACATAATGTTTTTTACATTCTAGGCAAATGCTCAGTTGCAGCCCAGGACCTTCAGTTTTTATTTCTGTTGCTGGAGAAATAGATATGTTCTTCTCAGGTAACCGTGTAAGCACAAAGAGGTACTTTGTGCTTCCTTGCATTAATCTATGAGAAAATATTTGGAAATTGGGGAGAAAACTGGCTGGTATCAGTAACATTTGACATACAATTTTCCTATTCATAATGATGCAATACTCTTGAATCCCTGCCTGGCATCCAGGAGGTTCTAAAAAAATCAGTTTTCAAGATCTTTTTCCTGTGAATTCATACTGCGTCAAAGACTATTATGTTATTACTGGAAAAAGTCAACACTGCATCCATGACAATTTTACATGGCAGAAAAAAGAAAGACAACAGATAAAGGGTTAACAAATTTCCATCTGTTTTGCTTTTAGAAAACCCCTATCAATGTTGTTGCAAACACCCCAATCCTACCTGGCCACTGCAATCACAGCCTTATTCACCTTCCGACATATGGGGCTTGAGTTGGGCTCGCTGAGGCAGATGATAGGTGCTATTAGGAGAGAAATGACGTGCACAGAGCACATAGTTTTTTCACTTTCCAAGAAGACCAAAAGAACAAATTTAGTGAATGAAAAACACAATTAAATACCCTATGGTCTACATCCTAAATGTATAGGGGGCAAAAAAGTCCCTACCTATAGGGTCGGGTAGGGAGTTGTAGATGATTTCCCAAAATAAAGGTGCCAAAAAGCATACTTCTCTTAAAGGGCAATATTGCGTGTGTGTGTGTGTGTGTGTGTTTATGTGTGTGTGTGTATGAGATAGAGAAAGAGAGAGAAAGATGATGCAAAAGAAATGAAGAAATAATTTTTCTGCGATGCATGTTAATTGCCCATTCTCATTGTCTTAATGTAGTCAACTCCAGGTGATGGTTTATGTATGTATACTGCATGAATGTTTTGTTTATCAGAGTGTATGATTTTATATACACACATATGTATGTATGCATGCATGCATGTATGTATATCATATATATATATATATATATAAACTTCTTATTGAAAACTTTAAATTCAGTCTTTATACGACATCTTTTTTCACCAATGTTTATATGACGTCACGATTGTCTGCAACAAGCTGGGAGTGCAGAGATTACTAACTGCGCAACATTTTCTCCCCCCCCTCCCATCAAGCATTTTAGTTCAATCCCATGTTCCCATAATGGACATTTTCTATGCTTATCCTATTTAAGAGGTAAATGGAAAGGGGAATATATGTTAAGGGAATCAGTTAAAGCTTTTTTGAATGGGGCAAACTGGTAAATGTTAATGAAGAACCTGCCAGGTACTTGCAGTGATTCTGAACTGAATTAAATAGCCTCTAACCGCTGATGTGGCCTTCTGTGTTTCTTGGAGGGGCTCTGTCACTTAAAATAAGGGGTCTCGAACATAGTGTGAAGTGTTTGTCAGCTTAGTCACCTACTAGCATCTAATAGGAAGCAAGGCGCAAAGGGCTCGACGCAGAAAAGAAACAGACGCATAGACATGTTTTGCAATGACGAACTTTATGTCGCACCAGGAACCAGCAACCTGTTCATGTTTAGCAATTCCGTAGTATGCTGGCAACACTGCTTGTCAGTTTAATCTGAGCAAAAAGACCAGGATAAGAGGCAGAACTGGAGACTATTCCACAATCCTTTACAAAATATAAAACTGTCGCCAAATGACTTAGGTAAGCTAATAAAAAGGCTCGCTGGATACCCTTAGACCATCCTCTTAAACTTACGTGATCATCAGCAGCGCTGTTCAAATTCAGCCAGCAGATGTTAGACCAAGACACAGATCCACAGTGTGTTATCTCCCAGAGTTAACGTGTGTTCACTGAGACCCGCCAAAAACGAGGGTCGGTTTTAATAAGAACATAATAGAGATCATTTGCCCCTCCGTTCAGCCCCGCTCCCATTACTTCAAGCTCTGAGCCTCCATTCCACTTAGCCCGAGTCCAATTTCTTAATATGGTGAACAGTTTATATACCCCCTACTCGATTGCACCGTCCTCAGCCCAACCCCTGGACCAGAGAACCCCCGCGTTCAGTTTTACTCCTCCTCCTTTCCATCCCTCCCTGCCCTCTTCCCCCTCCCCTTACTTCTAGAGACCCCACCCCAGTCTTACTCTCACAGCTTTTCCTGAGCGCGAGGGTCCCTTTGATCCTTGCTTCCCTCTAGCGCTTACATCTCAGGTATTCCAACCTCCTCAAGACTCCCGCTGCTTTTTTAGCGAAGCCTACGTCCTTGTCTCTTCTAGAGACCCCCAGCCTCCCCGCGATCTGAGCGCTCTGAGTCGCTCCCACCATCCTCCCGAACCAGTGTGGTCCTGCAGGGACCTGTCTAAGCTCCCTTACCTCATCCTTTGCCTAAACCATTAGGGTCTCAGCTAGTAATGCCGCCCGGGGGCTCCAACTTACCGCTAGCGTCCAGGAGGAAGACCAGGCAGGTCGCCGCGGCGGCAGCTAGACGAGAAACGGACTCGGCTGCAATCGCCCAGCGGAGCCCGCGGCAGTCGGTGCGCTGCTCTGAGCTGCGCGCCGCAACCTCGCGTCTCAGCAGACGGAAAGAAGGATGGAGGGAGCTCGGCGCGAAGGACAGCGCCGGCAAGTCGACCTCCTGTGGGCAACCTGCGCCCCCCGGAAAGGTTTGGCTGGTATTGTTTCACTATCCTACTCTAGCATAGTAACTGACACCTCCAGCATCTCCGCGCCAATCGCTTCTTCTTTCTTCTTTGAAGGCCCCTAACTAACTACACTATTCTAAGCGGACGAAGACCACCACCGGAGCACCACGACGATCTCCACAACGCCGACGACAAACGATGTTCAGAACGAAGGAAAGTTCATATGCAATAAGGTAAGGGATAGATAGGCCAAAGGAGCAACCAAGATAAACAATCTTGCTGCTCCAAGGGCTCAATCATTAAGATCGGTGCTCCCGAGGAAGCTTCCTCGGTGAGCACCAGAGCGCCTACCCAGAGCCGGTGAGGCTGCACCGGGCTCTTAGGCAAAACCAGGGATGAGGGGAGGAGCCAACGAGGAGCCAAGAATAGCCAATCAGTGCTCAGGGTTACAGTGCTCCGGGCCTGTTTGGACCAGAATCTTAGTGCGTCTGGAATCTGCTGGCAGGGAACTCTGAGACCCTGTGGCGTGGGTGGGGAAGTGATTAACTTGATTCATAAGGCACAGGGACCCAGGGAAACTGAGGTCGTCCTTGGCATAAATAGGAGATGGGGAGAGTCTCAAAATTCGACCCTCAAAGGTTCAAACTTTAGGCACATACTGCAGAGAGACAGATACACACACACACACACACACACACACACACAGAGAGAGAGAGAGAGAGAGAGAGAGAGAGAGAGAGAGAGAGAGAGAGAGAGAGATACAGACACAGATAGTAAAACAGGGAGACACAGATAGACAGAAGGACACAGAGAGATACAGACAGAATGACAGAATACACAATGAGACAGAGACACACAGAAACAAGCAGACAGGGAGACAGAAAAAGTAACATACAGAAAGAGGCAAAGAAGTAAGAGTTAGAGAGACAGAGACACACAGAGAGATAGAGATACAGACAGACAGACAGCCTTTAGTTTCTGTAACACACTTTCAAAGTTCTATAAATCTCACTGATTCTTGACAATTCTGAGGGTCTTCATTCCGACTCTCAGGCACTCCTCCGTCCCTCAGGAACAACTGACACATTGACAGGATCAAGCCTTAAAGGCCTCAACCCTGTTTGGTGGCTGGCTTCCTTACCCTTGCTTCTACTCTTAAATTCAAAGGGAGAAAAGAAAAATCCTCGACTTTGAAGACCTCAGAAGGCAGTTTTTAATTCCTTCTTGATGCCACACCATACACCCTGCTGAGGGCTTTGAAATAAACCATGAAGGTAGCTCTTTCAGCTCTCTCGGGGAACTGAAAGTATCTCCAACAGAGTTTAGCGTGTATGCTTAGTTGCCCAGCATCTGCAAAGGCTGTCAAGGCATAAATACAAAAGTAAGGTCAGGGAAGAAGAAAAGAAAAGAAAAAAAAAAAACCTCCCTTTTGATAACTGCTTGTCCACTCAGCTAAAACCCAGTAAGCAAAACTCTTCCCCATTAACTCTAAAGTGCCGCTGGTGGGGCAGGTGCCTGCTGTGTCCAGACTGCAGTGCAGAGGTTGATCCACCTCGCCAGGATGCCTCAGGTACATCAAAATCAAGCCTAGGAGTAGAAATGCTCCGGCAGAGAAAGAGGATAGAACAGAACAGAGTAGTTGTATATGTGTGTAGGGTGGGGTGGGGTATGTGTCTCTGCAGCGTGGACAGCTGCTTGAAGTAGAGACTCTTTCCTCAATGCTTAGAGGAAGCTGAATCAAAACAACAGATCGTGACCAGTGCAACTATTTGGGACCCAAGGACAAAGCAGTAATTGTATAGAAGAGAATGCAAAAGGTCTGTGTAGTGATTTGAAGGATCAAACCCAGAAAAATGCTGAAAGGAGGGCATCAGTCTGCAGCTATGGGACTGTTGACCCCAGTAGCTACAGAAGGTGGGAATAGAGGAAGAGTTGGGAGAGATGGGAAGAGTTAGGTTTCCTCTTCATTCTGGGTGCCCTAGTGCCAAATATTGCTCATCCTGGCTCTAACTGTATTGCAAGAAGGGAGTCTGAGGATGGAGATTCTATCTTTAATAAATTCGAACACTTTGAAAGGCCTTAAAATTCAAAATTTGTCCACCACCCGTTTTTTTTGTTTTTGTTTTTGTTTTTGTTTTTTTTGCCCAACACAAGGGAAAAAAAAAAAAAAAAACCCTTGCAGTTTGCTTGAAGCATCTGTTGAATGCTCCTGTTTGATGCTCGCGACACAGGTGGCCGTGACAGCGCTGCCAAGTCCGCAGACTGCACCACACTTTCATCTGTAGGATTGCTTTGTTAGTGAAAAGTATTTTATAAATACAAAAGAGAAAAGCGTATGTCTTCTTTTTAAACAAGCACTCATATTTTAAAACTCTCCACGCGTCTTTTTTTTTTTTTTTTTTTTTTATGCTAGCGACTGTGGAAAGCGTTCATACTTTCCTCTGTAGTGCGATTTCTGTTGACTGTGTCGGAGGCAAAAGACGTTTGTATTACTTCAAAGTGGTAACTCTGAATCCTTATGAAATATATACTATGGAAACATAGCTCACTGAGGCCTGGGAGAAAGATACCGTCAACCTAAACCTAGTGGTCTCTTTTGCCAGTTCCCGAGGAAACCGGCGAGGGGAAATTGACCACAGCAAATGCAATTGTAGGAATGAGAGCGACAAGGATGACAGATACTCTTTTTATTCCTTATTTCGCTCTTTAGGTTATTCTCTCCATCCGGAGGCGGGGGGGAGTTTTGACAAGATATAAGTAGTGGAGCTCACTCCGTGATTGGATGGGCAGAAAGTTTGCTAGCAGGGCAGAGCGCTGAAAGCGCTCTCCGGCTTAGGAGTTTGAATAGCCTGACACCCGCAGACAAGCTTGCCTTTGAGAGGCGCTGTCGCCATGGTCCCGGGGCCAGTGATGCTGAGCCTGAGCAGCATGAAGCCGCATTCCTAGTGCTGATTTCGGACACAACAGCATTTTCACTATCTCGGCGACTGTGGCACATCCATCCAGCCTTACTTCTCTAAGCAACTGCCTGGCGGAGAGTTGCTGATCTGATGAGATTTGGCGATTTGGGAAACACTGGCTAGGGAGAATAAATACATTACAGAGAGACATTTAGGACTCATGTGAAATTTGGAGAAGTAAATTCTATACAGGCGCTCTTTCAGGGATCTCAGTTGTAGAGGATTTTTCAGGCAGTGAAAAATCTGAGACGGGCAGTGCAGTGGGATTAGTGTGAGTTTTTATTGTGTTTCTGATACTTCTTCAAGTCTAGGGAAGTTTTTTTTTTTATTTTTATTTATTTTTTTGTGGGGGGAATCATTTAGAGTAAATTCCTTCACATTGATGCAAATAATAACTGATCCAGGGAACAGGAAGAAACCCCAATAATCACCACTGAGTTTCTTCCCAGGGGATTTCTTCTGTTTGCTATGCACTTCTTTCCAAAATGTAGGTTTAGAAATTCAGGAAGAATGCAAAAAAAATTATTATTAAGTAAGGAAAAGTTCTTCATCATATGAGATTTTGAGGACTTTCTTATAAATTCCAGCCATGGATAAATTATTAGTCATTATTATTTTGCTTCTTAACCGGAGAGCCTTATATTCCCAAAGATTGTGAGACAGATTTTAAAATGAGCACCCCAATTATAGCACGGTGCTCCAAGGCAAAGAATTCCTTCCTCAGAACCGAAGAAGTCAAACAAAATTTACCTGGGCAGATTTTGTAATTTCCTTGTTTTCCAGAGAATATAGATGCAAGATATTCTGCTAATCATTTTACCCACAGATATTTTATTCCTTAAAGCAAATTTTAATAGCTAAAGTTTTTTTAAATCTGTAATTGTATTAAATAGCATTATTATTATTTTTTGCTTAACCAAAAAAAAAAAAAAAAAGAAAAAAGAAAAACAAATCCAGTATCAGATCCCTTTATTGGAACATGTAATGTCTAAAGATAATTTCTTTGTAACATTTAACACAGCAAATGTTTGTTATGTTTTCTCATTCAGAGTCACTAAGTGATAACATTTGTCATATATAGACAGCTTATATACATATACATGAAGTCTTAAATTTTAGTTCTGATTCTTTTTTTAAATGACAAACAGCAGCAGAACTCTATCGCTATGTAGGAAGGCAGGGGGCAGTCTCTGATCATGTCAGTTTTTCTTCCTGTGCAGCTGCCTTTTAGTGGGCTCCTCAGTTTAAGGGAAAATCAACCATCAACTCTGGTTCTCTGATGCACTCACTAAATGGAGAAAACCTAAAAGCCTTTTGAGTGGAGTGCGGAGGTCTCAGTCACATACTGTTTTTCCATTTCTCGGGAAAAACCAGAAGGTGTCACGTTTAAAAATCTCTGTTCCTTCTTTACAGCAAATCTCATTGAATGAATTTAACCTCATCTAATATTTTTCTAGTAATGAAATACGCAATGAAGCTTCTAGCAGTACTCTTTTTATTTCATGCTAGAGACTGAGGTTCATGTAGCCTAGGCTGGCCTCAATATTGCTGTCGAAAAAAGGATGATTTTGAACTTCTGATCCTACTTATCTCAATATATATTTTTTAAAATGATACATTATGAATTCAACTTCGAAGCTAAGAATCTAGAACCTTCAAAGACAAAAAGCTGCAAACTATTTTGATGCCAGTTCCCTGGGCAAATATGCATTGTCTTGTATCACATTCATATTACAAAGAAAGCATCTTATGTTATTGTCATAGATTTTTATCGTAACCTCTTAGAATGAGAAAGGTAGCAATTAGAATTCTTATTTAAATTAAAAATTCAAGGTTAGTGGATTCTCTTTGGGCTCTTTCTGTTGACGACCATCTGTCCTACCCATACATCCTATTTGATTCTTTTAGAACAGCTCCATCTCTAATCTTAATTCTTTCATTAACTGGACATTTTATCAAGCAACCAAAGGTTCGAGAGATATCTACTGAGTGATGAATTTCACTTTCTTGATCAGTACCCAATACCATTACAGTATTTCAAATGAAGTAGTCCTTCCTTGTTTCCTTCTTTTCCCCCTTTCCTCCCCTCCCTCTTATTATCCTCCCTTTCTCCTTTACTCCTGCCTTCTCTCCTTCCCTCTCTCCTACCCCCTTCCTCTCCCAATCTTAAGCACTCCCATGTAACCATATACTTTTATTCTTCTCCTTTTCCCCAAATATATCCTAGCAGTGGGTGCAAAGAAGACAAACAGCAAGGATAACCGCTAATTACTGGCATCAGAAGTTAATATTGAAAAGTACAAATTAAATTTTGCAATAACCTGAATACAAAAACTCAAAGCAGTTTGCCAAATTGGCTCATAATACCAGAAGGTTATGCCAGTTTGGACTGACCAAGATGAAATGTAGTAAGGATGGATGTGAAATGTTATGTGGTACTGAGATTCTCTGCCCAAATTTGGGTCCGAGAATTTGGAAACATGTTTTTAAAAACATGACTTGTTAGATGGTATGGAGGTCAAGCCAACACTTCAGTATGGCTGCTTAGAAGCTTAATTTTACCCTTACTTTTGCAATGTTTATGGAAATAGTCAGGGTACAACTGAGCTTTGTGTGTTTCCAGACACATTAAGAATGACATCAGAAGATAGGAATTTATTCAAAAGTAGGCCCCAGCCCATGAAGTGCTGGGATAAGTTTTATGAGGAATTAAGTGTCATGATTCCCTATGACCAGGTGAGGATATATTTGGAGGATTTTCTTACAAACAGGGAACTTGCTTGTTTTGCAAGGTCACTATTCATTTCATTTATAGCTTATCCCTCAGTGCTGAACAGAGTCCTTGTCACAAAGCCAGCATTAAAGAGCATAAAACTGGAATTAGTGGTGAAACTCAGTGACTCAATTGGAGGGTTTTTTTTTTTTTTTCATTCAGAATTGACTTAAGTTTGAATAAGCTTTTCCTGGATGAATTGAGTTGTTTAATACCAAATTGCTCCTCCCTGACATAGTAAGTCTCTTAGGGTATGTGTTATAGTGGAGAGCTGTTCGTGAGGAAAAACAATGAATAAAAATTTTATGCTTGTTTTTATGCTAAATTTGGAAATGACCATAAAAGATATTTCTGTTCGGGTTTAAAGGATTGCAAATAATGTGTCTTCTGTAAAATGAAGATTAAAGAAATTATTCATTTTGTGTTGACCATAGATTTGGCATTGCTAACTAGCCTCTGGAGCATTGATGTTGAGTGTGATGCACGCATGAGATACTGACTTCCAAGGAAAATAAGGTCTTGGAAGCTTGTTTCATTGAAACAAAAGGTATTTTGTTGAGCTTCCAGTATTTTTAGAAGTCTAGTATACTCTCTAAAATGATCAAAGCCAAAATACTAGTATATGATTAAAATGCATAACAAAACATTGCTATGAAAAATTTGAAGTACAAAGAGTGAATATTAGCTTTAAATCAGTGGCTCTCAACCTGTGGGACATAATCCCTTGGGGGGGGGTCAAAGAATTTTTTCACAGGGGTCACCTAAGACCATCTGAATGCACAGATATTTACATTATGATTCATTAGAGACGCAAAATTACAGTTATGAAGTAGTAACAAAATTAATTTTATGTTTGGTTATCACCACAAAATGAGGAATTGTATGTATCTTAAGGATCACAGCATTAGAAAGGTTGAGAACCTTCAAAAGCTAAAGAAAATTTATTTTTTGTTAAACTGTGTAATGTATGTCTATTAATTTAGTATTATTCAATATCTTTGTCTAAAACTCTTGCAATTTGCACTGAGATATTTTCCAACACTAAGAACTGGCATAGAAAAAACAAAGCACAAGTAAAAATGTGTTGGGTAGCTTTTTTTTTCACAGCTAATCATTTTGTGTAACTTTATAAATTGATAGGGGTTTCAGACTACGAAGAAGTCTTTGAATCAAGTTCTAATTGTACTATTGTTTTCTGTCAGAAGTACTACAATTCACCAAGATGTGATAAATTGGAGTGACATTATGGAATATGTTCATGTCAAGCTTAAAAAGTAGTGTTGAATTTTGAAAATATGCACCTCATCATGCTGTCTTTGTATAGATGAGTGAAATCCTTTTGTTTGACTCTCTTCTTTCATAAAAAATCTCAATAGTAATTACTGTTTGGTGTGGGGGGATATGGCTCAGTAGGTAGGAACATTATTCCACAGGTATGAGGACTCTAGTTTGGATATTAGCATCTATATCAAAAAGTGGATATGCTGGCATTTATGCCTGTAACCCCAGCTCTGTGACATTAGACCAAGTCCAGATTTAATGAAAGACTATGTCTGAAGAGAATATGGTGAGAATGAAACCCCACATGATGTCTTCCTTTGGCCTCTGCAAATGCACACAAATACATCATACTGTTATACATGAATAAAATGAATAGAGTACTTATTATTCATTATTTATTCAGTGTTACAAGATATTTTAAAATATATAGTTTAAATTAGAACTGAGGAATAACTTCTGCAAGTCAATAAGTATTTTTTTCGCCACATAAAGCTGAGTTACAGTAGGTAAAGTCACTTGTTCAGAATGATGTAAAATTAAGCTTAGTTCAGAGATCTGTTGTTTCCTGATTTCCCTAAGGCTGCAATGAACACACTGCACATTAAGCAGACACATTTTGTAACTCCAATACATGTGGGAATCTAAAACATCTCAAAGGTAGTAAAGAGCTCTTTAAACAAGAATTTGTTATTTGAAGATAAAAAATCAGCTTGAACATTTAAATTACCTTTGAATATTGTTAACAATTTCCTTACAAATGGGATAACAAAAACAAAAGTGAATTTAGCTTATCACAAATGCTTGCAATATGGAATTTTCGCCTCCTAAAATATCGTTTGTTGAGATTTTTTGTACTTTTGAAAAAGTTGCCTTCCTTCTTATATATTCATTAGATAAGTGTATAAATAAGGAAGCCTATACTTCATTGCAAAATGCTTTCAAAAATCTTGAACATATAATTTTAAGTAATAATTACCAAAATTACATAGTTACATTATTTTTCTTTTTTGATATCTAAACTTTCCATGGAAAATAACATAAGCAAATGAGCTAAGCTAATCCATTTGGATAACATGGCTTAGAAACTCCATATCTCATGAAAGAACATCTGTATACAGGTGAGGGTTTTTCAAAGCCCTTCACATCTACCCTCTTTTAAACTCACTGTATTGGAAAATTCTAGATATAACAAAAACAAACTGGTGTTAAAAACATAGTATCACCTATAGCTTAAACATCAAAACAACCTCATCATTTGGTCCATCATCTTCAGGATTCTGACCAATAGAAATTGTAAACTGTTCATTAGTTTCCCTGCCATCCAGACCCGAAACTATTTTAATTACAACACTTTTTGACCAACAGTTTAGATGTATGCCTACATAGCTCTTATATTTTAAATTAGCTCATTTCTATTAATCTGTGTGTCGCCACAAGGCTGTAACTTACCAGAAAGGTTCTGGTGACGTCTTTCTCTTTCAGCAGCTACATGGTATCTTTTTTTACTTTGCCTACTCTCTCTCTCTATGTCTCTTCCAGCCTGGCTATAATATGTTCTGCCATAGGCCAAACGTATTATTCATTAGGCCAATTTTATTCATTAACCAATAAGAGCAATGCATATACAGAATTGACTAGTTAACAAGGGACCAATCACTTGTTCTATTGATAAAAACTTTTAATAATTTTATCAGATTTTATTTTTGTTTCTTTTCACCATGACATGTTTTTGTAGAATTTAGATATGTATTATTATTTAGCCTAAAGCCATTGGTTTACTGACTTCTGCTAGATTATTGGAAATGGACTGTCCTTAAGGAAAATTTTCCATGCTCAATTTGCAGATGTTTCAATGAGGTTGAACTGCCAAATATATTTTAATATTACATCAAACTGATCATTTTCCTCACCAATAAATGCAAAGTGCTCCATCTCTCCAGGATTCAAAGGTAAAAGAAAGTTCAGTCATTATGATGCTCTGAAAGCAATTTATAGAAAGTGTACTGTCTTAATATTTTTAATACCAAAAAATCCATGACTACATTTATACCCATTCACATAGAAATCCTTCATCTCTACAAGCAGAGCTTAATTGGAAGCAAAAGTCCACATAGCAATGTCTGTTTGCCTATCAACATTTAGTAACTGTCCAATCTTGAATTTAAAAAAAAAAATCCCTAACCAATGTTCTTGTTGTGTTTATTTGCAGTTGTTTCAGTCTACACTTGATTCAAATATCCTCAGTTTTCTTTCTTCCTTTTTCTCTTCTCTCATGCCCTTCCTCTTTTCCTCTTTCTGTCCCCCTCTTTTCTCTAGTCTCTTCTTCTTTCAAGGCATACATATTCTACTACATTTTCTAGTTCCTCCATCCCAATATTTTAGACCTTTTCCTATCCGTGTTTCTACTATCTGCCATGTAGATATAGATAGATATCTAGAAATTTAGATAGATAGATGATAGATAGATAGATAGATAGATAGATAGATAGATAGATAGATAATATATCTTTATGAGTCTAGTTTATTTGGTTAACATAATAAGGTATGGGTCTATTCATTTTCCTGTGACAGTCATATTTTAATTATTGATGGCTAAATAAAATTCCCTTGGGCATTTGTACCATATTTTCAGTATCCATTCATCTGCTGATGTTTGTCTTGACTGTTTCCATATGGTATCTATTGTGAAAAGTACAGCAATAATCATGAATACAGGAGCATTTCTGCTGAATGCTGACATGGGATACTCCATATATAGCTGAGAAATTTTGCTTTTATTTTTATGGAATCTCCATGTGATTCTGATAATGGGTATACCAATTATTCTCCCATCAGCAGATGTAATGATTTATCTTTCCCCACATCACTACTCTTTCTTTCTTTCTTTCTTTCTTTCTTTCTTTCTTTCTTTCTTTCTTTCTTTCTTTCTTTTTCTTTCAAGAAGATTTATGTTACTCTCTCTGTGTGTGTGTGTGTGTGTGTGTGTGTAGGAGTGTGTGTGTTTATTCCCACACAAGTGTATCAGATCCCATGGAAGTGAGGTAATTATGAGCTACACAGTATGGGTGATAGGAACCAAACGCTGGAAAGAATAGCCAGTGTTCTTAACTGTGGAGTCATCACTTCAGACACTTTTTGTTTTCTTGAAGATAGCAAAATCATTTTCAATTAGTACTTCTCTGATTGCAAAAGAAGTTGAAGAATTTTGCTGGGTGGTAGGGGCACACTCCTTTAATCTCAGCACTCAGGAATCAGAGGTAGTCAGATCTCTGTGAGTTTGAGGCCAGCCTGGTCTGCAAGAACTAGTTCCAGGATAGGCTCCAAAGCTACAGAGAAATACTGTCTCGAAAAAATAAAAAAACAAACAAACAAACAAAAAAAAAACTTGCAACTGAAGAATTCTTTAAGTATTTACTAGTCATTCGTATTTCCTTTAAGAATTATCTATTCAGGAAAGAGACAAGATCTCCTGAGTAAATTGGGAGTATGGGGACCATGGGAGAGGTTAGAAGGGGAGGGGAGAGGGAGGGGACAGAAAAAAATGTATAGCTCAATAAAATCAATTAAAAATTAAAAAAGAATTATCTGTTGAGTAACACCTTTACCTTTCATTGATTGGATAATTTGATCTTTTTGTATTTAGGAGTTGTATTTCTTTAGTGAATATTAGTGTCACATATTTCATGCTATCTCATTTTTAGATTTGGGCTTATACCTTATATCAGTTTTAGAAAGTCCCGACCTATGTACACATCTTAAAATATTTTGACTGTTGTTTTCTTTATCAGCTTCAGCTCTTGCATTAGATATTTTACTTTTTAAAATTTAATTTGTATCTGTAGATTACTTTCAGTAGTATAGGCATTTTCACACTGTTAATGCTTTTATTCCATGACCAGGACTTTCTATCCTACGTTGTTTTCTTCAGTTTACTTTTTCAATGTTTTAACGTTTTCAGTATTAAAATGTTTCACTTCTTTGATTATGTTTATTCTCAACCATTTTATTTTACTTGATAAAGCTATTCTGAAAGGACCATCCCAAGCTAAGAAGTTTCAATAACGTTCATCATAGAAATAGCCAGAAAAAGCAAAAACTATTTTAATGCTCATATGGAAACAAACTATCCCAAATAGTCAAAACAATCCCAAGCAGAAGCGATGATGGAGGCATCCTTATACCTGATCTCTAACTATACAAGGAGATTAAGAGATCAAAACAACATGCTAATGGTAGAAAGCTGTGTGCACACATGATGCAGAATGGAAGAGAGAAAAATAAATTCATATAGCTTTTTCCACCTAAACTTTGACAAAGATGTCAAAAGCATACATTGGGGAAAAGGTAGTCTCTTCAGCAAATAGTTTTAAGTAAGCCACAGTTTATATAGATTTTCAAAGAAATGCCTTCAGTTTTCCCTCATTTGGTATACTGTTGGTATGTGCTTGTCCTCTGCTTTTAGTATGTTGTTTGATGTCTTATTCTATTTCTTGTTTCTTCAAGGATTTTTTTTTTTTGCTGCAAAAAATGTTGACTTTGTCATTGACTTTTGTTGGAGGAAGAGGCCGCTTGTTGTTTCCCAGCTGCTTAGCCCTGATAATCACACAGAAACTGTATTAATTAATTAAATCACTGCTTGGCCCCTTAGCTCTAGCTTCTTATTGGTTAATTCTCAGATATTAATTTAACTCATTTCTATTAATCTGTGTATTGTCATGTGACTGTGGCTTAATGGCTAAAATTCTGTTTAGCTCCAGCAGGGCTATGTGACATCTCTCTGACTCTACCTCCTTTTTCCCAGCATTCAGCTTAGTTTTTCCCACCTAGCTCTGTTCCACTATAGCTCTGCTATAAGCCCAAAGCAGTTCCTTTATTATTCAATGGTAATAATAAAATACAGAGGAAAACCCCACATCACCTCCCCTTTTCTGTTTAACTAAAAAGGAAGGTTTTAGCTTTAACATAAATAATACTTTAATCAAGAACAGACATACATATAACAAAAATGTCCTTAAGATTGTATCAATAGACCAATATCCATACCAATGTAAATCTCTATAACATATCTCCCTTTAAATTTAAAAGAATATTTAAAAGCAATATTTCGGAATATGGGCAGTTATTCTCCAAACTACTTCATTCTCTTTATTGGGCAAAGTAAATTTTTGAGGGGTGTTTAAGGCAACCTTTCAGGGGGACTTGGTCCATCAAGCCATATTAGTCTTGAAGCAATTCACAGGTTCTCATCCTCTGTGGAAACAAAAGAACACCTTTTCCAAATCAACATATCCTTAGACTCAAATTTTGAACTGAAGGTAACTTTAAAGTATTTATTTTGGCTAGTTTAGCAGTCCTCAGAATCAAATATCTCTCTGTAGTCAAAAAATTAAAAGATAACATAATAATATACATAATCCAGACTCTGTGTGTATATTCCATCTTTACATGGCTTATTTTTACTCTATCACTTTTTAATATTTTTTCATTATCTTTACTCCTTTAATATATAACTGTCTATACTGTCTCTTTAAAGACTTTGGTTTATTTTTAAAAATTACTTTTTATAACTCTGTACTCCTTTTCTTCTCTCTCCCAAGCCTATATACATTTATACAACACTGTGACCCATTTAGAGTTTTTTTTTATCTGAATCTGTCTTTATTGTGTATTTATAATTGTTTTCTCACTAAGACTGCTTCTTCAAATGATAATTGCTTCTTATAAACTTGTGCTGTGGCATTACTAGGGTATAAATGTTACTTCATGCTTGCTCCTCACAGTCAGCATTGAGGAACACTTGTTGACTCTGAGAGTCATGCACACCATCCCGCTTCCAGGCACACAGCTACACCAAGTTGCCATGAAGCAAGCCACAGCATGCTGCTCACAAACCCCATCCAAATACTCAGTCTCCTGAAGGAGCCAGAAGTCATGCTCTCAGCAAGGCCCAGAAAGCTGCATTTCAAAACTGAGTTTTATTTTGTTTTTGCTACTGCTGAATCAGAAAAGCCTCTCTTAAAGGAGCCACAGTACACCACCAGCAAACAGTAAGAAGCTGTGTTAAACTCTGTATTTTTGTGTCTAGAATATCTTTTCAAGCTCTTTCAGGGTTTAAGTGGATTTTAGATTGCCACGTTGGGCACCAATTTGTAGTAAGGAGCTGCTTGTTATTTCCTGATTGTTTAGCCCCAAAATCTTAATTTAAACCATTTCTAGTACTTTATATTTTACCACGAGGTTCGTGGCTTACCAGCAAGAATGTAACATGACCACATCAGACTTTGCTTCAGTTCCTTTATTTTGGAATATGAGAGCTTTAAATTATGTTGACATATATTATTTGGAAATGTGTGGAATAAATGTGTGTACAATTTAATTAGTGCACATTTATATTAAGAAGATCGATGCTAAGTGATTTAGTGAACAAATCCTGAAATAATACAGAAATTGACCAACAATTTTGTTTTGACAATGTTAATTTGTTGGTTGCATTTAGAATGGAAAAGGTTTAGTATAAAAGTATAACATTGTATTTATTAAAAAGCTATTTTTTGAAATGTCATCTCTGTGCTTTTGATGACAGTATACTATGATTCCATAATTTCTATACTGAAAAATTTTGGCATGTGCATTAAATTCTTTGAAGTTTCTTTATTCATTCATTTGAGAGGTTTGTGCTACAGCATGTGTGTAGAAGTCAGAGGATAGCATTCAGGAATCAATCTTCTCCTTCTGTCATGTAGGTCCCTAAAATTGAAGTCAAGTTTCCAGGTTAGGGAGCAAGCACTGTACCTGCTGAGCTACCTTGCTGGCTTTTTTTATTATTTGAGAGTATTGCTTTTATGTCAATTCTACCTCTCTCCAACTCTTTCTCTCAGTGCCCTATCTCTTAATTTCATGGCCTCTTTAATTATTATTATTTTTAATTGCTCATTTCCCCCTACCCCAGAGAGTTGGCTTTGTAATTGCAGGTGTGGAATTCAGCTTTCCCGACTTCATGATGTTTCCTGTTAAAGTCAGAAGTAGAATTTGAAATAGTTCAAAAATGGAACTACATATTTTTACCACTAAGTAAGATCCCAGATATGTGTTTTTCATAAACTTATTTACTAAATTTCTTGTATACCTAATTGTTTGGATGTCTTTTTGAAGGTGTTGAATTTTGTCAAATGATTTATCTGAGAAATCATATGAATTTTGTCATTTATTCTTTTAATGTGGGATAGCACACTGATAAATTCATATATGTTGCATCATCCAAGTAACTCATGGTGTTTGTTGTCATGAATTCCCCTTTTTAGAACAGCTTCTCCTAGATTTTAGTATGTTTTATGGAATTTTTTTGTTTATTTGGATGAGAATTCCTTGACACAATGGTTGTTTAAGAGTTTCTGGAGAAGAGCTAATTGGTACAGTGCTTGCCTAATATTTAGTAACTAGGCACTGTATTTACTTCCTAGGACTGGAAACAAGATCATTTTATTTCAATCCTACCTACTGTAAGTTTAACTTTTTTCTTTTTCCATTTCCTTTTTTGTCTGAGACAGGGTCTTACTATATAGCTCTGGCTGGCCTGCCTTGAGCTTACAAGTGATAAGATTGAAGGCATGTGCAATGACCAGCCTCAATTTTTCTTTTGTTTCCTTTTTTTGGGGGACTGTCCTGGAACTAGCTGTTGTAGATAAGGCTGGTTTCAAACTCACAGAGATCTGCCTATCTCTGCCTCCAGAGTTGGGATCAAAGGTGTGTGCCACCACCACCCAGCCAGACTCAATTTTTGTTTTAAAAATTTATTCTCCTATCAAGGTAGAGCCATTAGTCCTGGCATCTTTGAGTGTAACCCCATGGACTATTATAGTTAGAGAATTATAGGTGCCTCTGTCACTGAAAGTCAGCATTACACAGAAACAACAAGCAATGCCTTGTTTGTGTATTGTTGATTGGAACATAAAATGCATAATTAATTTTCCAAAATTTAATATCAGAGATATTATTGGGGAAAAGCCTCTGATCATCCATATAATCAAGGGCAACCTCACTCACTGATATTTCATTTTCAAACAGGCCAATGAAGTCTGGCACTCTGAGAGGAGTTAACTTAATATCATTCTTCGATAAATTTGAAATTCTTTAAGTTCCTTGCTTTCCTTAGGATATGTAAGGGATATAAAACGTGAAATTCCTCAGCTATGGAATATTTATCATGAAATAATCATATAGCACTGAGATATTTGTGAGCTTTTCCTACCAAAGCATCTAAAAACTTGCCATTCCTGATACCAGCCCCCAAGCAACACTCTCTAATAATCAAAGCCCAAATCAAAATCTGACCAAATTTCATGCTGAGTCAATGGAATTTTAAGTGTATGAAACTTCAAATGTATCTCTGTGGAAACTGTAGTGGGTCAGAATGTATGTGTCTACGTTTCTATAGGACAAAGACCATGATTCTTCAAAGGAACAGAATGATGTAATTCTTTTGCTTTATTTTCAGGTTAGATAGCAAAGTACTCTTCATAGAATCATATATTTGAGATTGATTCACAGAAGAGGAAATGGTGATTTGCATTTGAAATGGATTCTCTTGGTGTGGTCTTCCACTTACCATTTCATTCCTTACTTGCTTATTTAAACTATCCAATGTCTATTTCTGCATTACCTTTTGAGGGGGATTTGTACAATTTCTGTATTTTTTCTAGTTTCACCCTTAAAATTAGAAAAAGAATACTATTAGTAAGAATAGCTCTGGAAACCACTGGATGCAATGATGATTCTCTTTATTATTTTTGTTTATTAATAAACAGGGTTGAGTCATCAGAATTCATAATTTTTTCAATTTCTTTTATCTTTTCTTTCTCTCTGTTTCTTCTTCTGTATCTCTCTCTTCACACTCCCCTGCCTTTAAATGATGTCTTATAAAATGAAGTAGCTAGATCTTTTGGTTCATATTCTTTTAGAGACTAAAATGGCACATAAGATGTTTATAATTCCATTATGTTTTACATAGAAAACAATGCCTTACATGGATGTCTCTAATTTACTCAAAAACATTTTTGAAATTATCCTGTGTTTTTATATTTATGAAAAACAGGTGACAGTGTTTTGCAGTTTGTTACCCTGAAGTCACTTAAATAATTTTCCATTAGTCTCAAAGTAATGGTCTTATTTTTGAAATAATACATGTTTGAGTTATAATTTTCAAGTGATGTAATTTACCTTTTAAAAATTTATACCTCAGTAGTTAATATGTTTACACAGTTGTGCAATCATAATACCTAGTCCATTCTGATCAAAAATTTATTAATGCAATTTATGTTTGTTATTAGATTATGTTAATCTTTGCATTATGTATGTTTATCAAATATCATGATCTATGACGTGAATACATATATACATATGCTTTTATTTGTCAATTATATTTTAATAATGTTAGAAAAATGAAATTAAAATCAAAATTAAGAAAAAAATGAAGTAAAATGTGCAAGTTGTAGGAAATATAATCTTTAAATATTTTGCTATTTTTTTGAGAATTTGATGCAATGTATTTTGATCATATTCATCTCATTCTGTTAATGCCACTCAGTTTTCCCTACCACCTAATTCTCTCTCTGTCTCTTTGTCTCTGTCTCTACATTTTTCTCTCTCTCTCTCCCCCCTGTCCTTTTCCCGTGCCCCGTCCTGCTCTGACACTCCAGTTTTGTTTTCTAACTACAGTTAGGACTGTTGACTGCCCTGGAGTGTGCCTGGTACACCAGGAAGCACAGGATAAGAGAGAACTGACTTTTTCTCATCCCCCAGCAATCAACTATCAACAGGTTCTCAGCAGCTGGGGTGGGACTTCACTCCCATCTTTCCTCTTCCATTCAGGAATTTTGCCTGTCTTGAGCTTGTGCAGGGTCTGTTCATGCTGCCACTATTGCTATGGGTCTATCTGTGCATCTCTCTTGTTGTGTTTGGGAAACACTGTTTCCTTGAAGTTATCTAATACCTCTGTCTCTTATAGTCTTTCAACTCTGTCTTAAGCATAGATTCCTCAAGTGTTGAGAGGAGGAGTGTTACATAGATATTCCATTTAAGGCTAAAATCTCTAAAGTGTCTTATTCTTTGAATATTGATCAGTTTTGTGTCTCTGTGTTAATTGACATTTGCTTCGAGGAGAAGCTATGATGATGATAGCTGTGTGATACACTAAAAAAACAGATATAGCTGTATGTAATTAGGAGTCATTTTTATTGCCCTTTAACTAAACAAGATTAGCAGGTTTTGCCTAGAGCCCATGACCTTTCTGGACACAAGATTTTGACCTCATTTACTGTGTCAGGTTTGTGTTCCATCTCATAGAGAAGGCCTTAATTCCAATCAAAAAGTAGTTGGTTACTCTGAGAACATTTCTGCTGCCATTGTGTCAGTGAGCATGTCTCATCAGGCTGCGTATTAAGTATTGTAGTTTGCAGGGCTAATAGCTGAGTGAGGTTGTTGATTTTTTTCTCCTTTGGTAGTGTGCATAGCACCTCCCAGTGCTGTAAAAGTATTTGGTAGGGATGAGGTTTTTAGGCCAGTATTGTCTTGATTTTGCCAGGCCTTCTGACTCAAGTATGTGGGGTCTTAAGTAATAAGACTATTTTATAAAGGGAAAAATATCACCAGATAAATATGGACTTCTTTGAATCATCGTGTACTTTTATGGAATATTATTTTAAGGTGTGTTATTTTTGTTTAGGTTGCATTTGCTTAACTCTGTGAAGCTGTGATTCTTTGCCTGTCTAAAACACCTAAGAGCTGAATGTTCAATAGCGAGGCTGGAGCAAGGAATGGCAGTGATGGCAGGCAGGGAGTACAAATAGAAAGAGAAATGAGGAAACAGGGGAACAAGAAAGAACAAGGACATCAGGGGTCAGCCACCTAGCCACCCAGCCAGAAATGGAGTAGGAGTGAAAGTAATATATAAAGAAGTAAGAAGAGAAAAAATCCCAGAGGATAAATGTAGTTGGGATAATTTAAGATAAGAAAAGCTGGCTAGAAATAAATCAACCAAGGCCAGGTGTTTATAAGAAATAGTAAGAAATAAGTAAGTAAGAAATAGTAATTAAATCTCCCTGTTTGATTTATTTGGGCATGGGGTGGCGGGTTCTCAAAAGCTAAATATTAAGAAAACCAACAGAAGTGTTTAGGTAGGTATTTCTGTATGGTTGATATGGGTGTACTTCGGATGTGTGACTAGTGTACATAAGAAAACTGTAGTCACATTGGGGCAGTAGAAAATGTAATATAAAGAATAACCAAAATTAACCTAATTGGGAGTAATGTGGTTTATAAGACTAAATAAATGTATTGTAAAATTATACTAATTTAGCATTATATGCCAGATATTTTGTATGCATTTTAACTTTTAGATAGCATTTAAGCCTACAAAGAGGACCTCAGTATCATACATTTGTGGATGACAATACAAAATGTCAAAAAATGATTTGTAACTGGAGTAGGACCAGCGATGGAAGATATCATAGAACTGCATTTATATACCCAACTCTGTTTAGAACATTAGTGGTATATGCATATATACATGTATCTTTTATATGGTCTATATGACTTTTTGGTTTATAGGACATTTTGTGAAAAACATGTTTACTACTTGCACTACAGTTTAGTCTACTTACCATACTGTAAATACCACCTAAATTTAAAAATAAGCAATTTTCTTTTCAGATGGAACATTCTTAAGGTTTAGGGGCTCTTGTATACCACATTTGGATTTTAAGAAGGCAAGAAAATGGAAATACCCAACACTAGCAACAATGATAAATTGAATGAAGTTTTTGAGAAAAAAATGTTCTGAAAATAGGAAATATTTTAAATCAAATTGAATTAGTCAATGTTAACAATAGATGAGAAATTGCATTAGAGCTATTTATCTTTTCTCTTCATTTCTATTATTTTAAATTATCCATTGGTTAAATTAGTGAGTGTTAGTAGATTTTCAGGACTACAAAATTTTTGGTAATTACTCATTGGAACTGTATAAATATGGTAACATCATGCCTTTATTGCATATTAAATACACATAAATCTTCAGTATTTCCTGTACTTGAATACAGTATTGAATAATATGGGCAATCAAAATTGAAGTTAGGAATGCAGAAAGACTACATTTTCATATTTTACTATTACCCAATTTATGAGTTCTAGTTGGATAGAAGTAGTTTGAGATAGATATATTGTCCCGAATGTTTAATCATGTTGGAATGCACAGAATATAATTTAAGGACATAGCTTTGAGCTTTTAATATTATAAATCATGAACACTGCTTTATGACACTTCTTTAGGGTTGGAAACCTACTAAGATGAATCTACATTGTACTTGCCTACTTTAAATTCATAAATATTGCCAGGTTCATAATTCAGTTCAAATATGAAGTGTGTGTTCAACAAAACTACATTTGTTGATGCTGTCATTATCATTAAACAGCTGTTCTTTATTTCCATGAGAGTAAGAACAGAAAAAAGAAACTATTCTTGTAGCACGACAGATATACTGGCCAGATAGAAGCATTTTCCTATAGGCTATGGAAGATGTTTGTGCACCTTATCAAGGGAGTTGTCGATCATTTATGCAAAAACTTTTAATGTAGGTAATGCTGCTTCTGGGAATGCACTAGGTGCAGATTTAATTCAAAATAAAAAGAGGATAAAAATTACTGAAGTTTCCTTTAGCCGTATAATTTAATGTACATTTTATTATAATAAACATGCTGCTTAATTGCAATATGCCGTCTCTAGAAATGGGAAATGAATAAGGATAAAAAAATGCATTGCCTTTTATGTCCATTTGAGTCTACCATTACTGGATAGTTAAGAAGCTTTTTTACAGGCAGAATAGATGGATAATTCTGACTCCTACTGAGACACATAAATGATTGACAGGATTCTCCTAATCTCAAAATGCATTCCAGAAGGAAAATTCTTTATAAGGCTTTTAGACCAGTTGATTATCTCAAATATCACTTGCCCCACATACTTTTTTAAGAGATAAAAAAGCATCCTCTACAGCATCCTATCTCCCTTTCTCATACCCTCATTACAATTTTTCACTATTTTTATAAATCCTACCTGAGTGAGAAATCACTACAATAAATCTTTTCCTCTTTGCATGCAGTATTACTATTTTGCAGCAGTTACATGTTCCATTTAATCTACAACACCACATTGATTAATATCTAAACATCTCTTCTAGTTGCTGTGTCAATCATCAAATTGATTCTAAAACAATAGTCTTTGTAATGTATAATTTGTGCATGTGTATGTGTGTGTGCGTGCATGCATGCATGAATGTGTGTATCCCTATTGTTTCTTAAAATATGGCCAACATATAAAGTTAAAAGTGTCAATTATAATTGTTTAAAAGTATCTTCATGATATGTCTCTAGACTACAGCTGTAACATGAGGGCCTGCTTGTTATGGTTACTGTCCTGCCCAGTTCCCACAGCCAGTAAGCCCCAAAGAAATTTACACAGAGGTCTCTATAAGTTATAAACTGATTGGCTCATTAGCTCAGGCTTCGTGTTAGCTCTTATAACTTATATTAACCCACTATTCTTATCTATGTGAGCCACATGGCTCAGTACCTTTTTCAGTGGGGTAGGGCACATCCTGCTTCTTTGGTGTCTGGACAGGACTGTGAAGGAACAGGCTTCCTTCTTCCCAGAATACTCCTGTTCTCATTGCCTTGCCTCTACTTCCTGTCTGGTTGTCCCACCTCTACTTCCTGCCTGGTTAATGGCAAATCAACGTTTATTTAAAAGATAATTGACAAAATATAGACAATTCTCCCACACCATACAACCATCTTTTTAAGTATTTACTTATTTTTATTTTATGTTTATGGGTGTTTTGTCCTCATATATGTCTATTCACCACATGCATGAAGTGTCTGCAAAGACCATAAGAGGACATCAGATCATCTGGAGGAGGTTTCTAGCTACCCTTTATGTGCTGCAATCTAAGTCCCCTAGAAGAGAACCCAGTGCTCATGGCCATTGAGACATCTCTCCAACCTTTACACACACACACATACACAAACACACACACAAATACCTTGAATGTTCTGAATGTTTTACTTATTAAAAATTTGGCACTTTTGGGCATGTATACAATATAATAGAGATGTATTCATTTTCATTGCTTTCTCTTGCCCCTCCTACTTCAGCCTACCCATTTTTTCTTCACAATTAGTATCCTGTTACTTTCATGTTGCTGTTTTCTTACCCACTGAGTTTAATTGAGTTTGCATATAAAAGCATGGGCATGGAGTTATTAAATAGAGAACAGGCAATTTACCAATGACTATACCACTGAAGAAAATGATACCTCTCCCCAGTCACCACTAACTACCAATGGCTCTTTAAGGAGGGATGGAGTCTTATGATTCTCACCCTTGTCCATAATGGGTTGTTGAAGGGTCCAATCTTGTGCAGGTCTTATGCATGTAATAACAGGTGTTGCTTATTCATTATTGCATTGGCCAGTTCATGACAGCAAAATGATATGAGAGCACTTTACAGTACTATGCCCCATCTTCCAGTTCTTACATTTTTTTCTCTGCTTCCTCTTCTGAGACTCCCACAAAACATTGCTTTATCTCAGACTTCTCTTCCATTTATAATCTTAATTCACTCAATATGTAAGTACAACTCTTGTTCTTTAAAGGATTCTGGTTGTAATTTACAAATAATTTTTCTCTACTTCTCCATCTGAACATCTTTAAATATAAACATTGTTCTGACATTTTTTCTTCATTCCTAGTCTCTATGCTCACATGAGTTCTTGGGCAGTCACTGTCTCTGATATATACCAACCAGTTTCATCACCTCTTTCACACTAGACTGAACTGGATTGGGACATCGTGACAGTCAAAACATTGGTCATTTTGTATCAGAGTCTTACATATATATATCATGTAGTTAAGGTGTAAAATGATTATTATTATAATTACGATTATTGCACAGTTAAATTTATTGAAGAGTTAGACGATTTAGCTTCACTTGCTTTGGGTTTGCATGGTCTTTCTCTCATTTCATGCTCATATTTATGTCTGTCCAAAGATTGACCTGAAGAATAAATTAACCTAACTATAGCAATAATTTTAGATTAATCCTAGAAACTAAGATAATTTTGCTATGATTTTGGACAAAGCTTACTGTCTAAAATTTAATCTATCTCCTATAAACCAAGACTAAATAATCCTGGACAAACTATTTAAATTTTTAAATTGTACATATTTTCAAATATTTGAAGATAGAGAATCAAATATTTTGGTATTTGGGATTGATACCAGGGCTTCATGAATAATAGGTAAGAATTTACCCACATCTTTACCCCTTTTTTAACATTTTAAATTGAGATTGAGTCTCACAAAGTTGCCAAGTCTGACCTCAACTTAACTCCTTCTATAGCTCATGACTTTAACTTTAATCTCTCTTCCATAACATAAAGAAGTATCTGGGATTACAGGTCTGCATCACTAGGTCCCATGACAATTAAATTTCTAAAATCCAGGTATAGAGGAGTGTACCTATAATACCAACACTCTTGTGGTTTAGGTATGATAGTCACAAGCTTGAGGTTAGTCTGGAATATATAGTGAATACAGGTGTATTAGCCAGGGTTCTCTAGAGTAACAGAATTTATAGAATGAATCTATATTTATATAGACAAAAAAGAAATTATTAGAATGGCATACAGGCTGCAGTTCAATTAGTCCAACTGGTTGTAAACTGAAAGTCCAAGCATCTAGTAGTTGCAGAATCCTCAAGTCTGGATGTTTCAGCTGGTCTTCAGTTTACATTGGAGTTCAAAAGAAGTAGGCTCTAATGTCATTGAAGGAATGAACGTGCTAGCAAGGCAGGGCAAGCAGGGCAAGAACAAAGAGTCTTTCATGTCCTCATATAGGCTTCTAGCAGAAGGTGTGGCCCAGATTACAGTTGTACTTCCTGCCTCAAGATCCAAATCAAAGGCATGTATTTTTTCACCTTGAGATCCGTATTGATGTGGAATTCCCCTCTGTATGCTTTGAATTCCATTGGTGAATAAAAAAACTGCCTTGACCTGTTAAAGGGCAGAACTTAGGTAGCTGGGGAAAACTAAACTGAATGCTGAGAGTAAAAGGAGGTGTTAGAGAGAAGCCATAAAGCTGCTGCCAGAGTCAGACATGCTAAAATTTTGCCAGTAAGCCACTGCCACATGGTGATACAAAGAATACTAGAAATGGGTTAAACTAAGATGTAAAAGTTAGCCAATAAGAAGTTAGAGCTAATGGGCCAAGTCGCAATTTAAGTAATATAGTTCCTGTGTGATTATTTTGGGAGCAGCCTGGAACCAACAAGCAGCCTCCCCCTGTAACATGGAGGGTCAGGCCTGCTTGTTTGGGTTTCTGTCCTGCCCAGTTGTCCCCACAACTGTTTTGGTAGCCCCCCAAAAAATCACAATATGTCTCCACAAATTATAAACTGATTGGCCCATTAGCTCTAGCCTCTCACTGGCTAACTCTCACATCTTGATTAACCCATTTTTTTGATCTATGTTAGCCATGTGGCTCAGTACCTTTTTTCAGTGGGGCAGGTCACATCCTGCTGCTTTGGTGGTCTGGGCAGGAGTGCGAGAAATCGACTTCCTCCTTCCCAGAATTCTCCTGTTCTCATTACATCATTTCTACTTTCTGTCTGGTTTTCCCGCCTATATTTTCTGTCTGGTCAATCAGTGTTTATTTAAAACATGATTGACAGATTACAGACAATTCTCCCACACTATCCCCCAACACCCTTTGATGTGTCCTCCATTTCTGAATTGTAGTTCATTTAAAATGTAGTCAAGTTGACAGCCAAGAATAGCTGTCACATAAGGTTTCACTGCAGAGAAAGTCTTTCCCTGTCTGCAGTATACTATAAACTGTGTATGATGGTCCATGTTTATAATCCTAACACTCCACAGAAGAAAGTAGGAGGAAGAAAATTTCAAAGCCGTCGTTGTCTACATAGCAAGTTTGAGGTCAGCATGGGCTAGAGAATGTGTCTCAGAAAAATATCAAATTTTAAGGAATTAGCACAAAATAATTTACATAATTTACTTGTAAACTCATGAACTATAGCCTAAAAAGAAACCTGAAAAAAATGTGATTTTTACTAAAATAGGCATATTAATCAAACAGAAAATGATCAGTTATAAAGTAAATCTGATCTTACCAGTAATGTTTGCTTTCTATGTGTACCTTGATACTGCCTGATTTTGTGCTTATTGTTTTTGAAGTGTTCAAATCTCTTCCCTCCTTTCCTTTACATATATTCTACAGAGAGTTTTGCTTGTCTGTGCCTTTAGGGATTACATTTAACATTCTAAATTTATAGCAGTCAACATTTAATTTATACCAACTTAATTTCACTAAACCACAAATTGGAGTCTCAAATTATATTAAAAATGTGTAATTGCCAAATAAAAAGATAATAATTTTAGTTTAATTTTTAAACTGTTTAGTCTCCTGAGTTATTAAAAAGCTAAGGGTGAAGATGCAAACCAATGTTAAAATAATTCTGGCCCATGTGTTTAACTCAATTGAGAACTTCATTGTAGCTTTAAGATACATAGCTTTAAAATGTTTTATAATGCCAATATTTGTAGAGTATATCTAGTAGCAATAAACTCCCTCAGATTGTGTTTATCTGGGATTGTAATAATTACCACCTCAGTTGGAATGAATATATACAGGATGTGATGGGAAGTCTTGGCTGTCAACATGACTGCATCTGCAATCAACTAAAATGTGGGTCTTTGGGTATTCCTATAAATGAATTTTTAAAAAATAGATTATTTGAAGCATGAATGTCAACCCTTAATTTGGGAGTCACTTTCTGGTGGAAACCTAACTAAAAGGAAAATGAAGGTAGAAACTTTGAGTTTTGCCTATTTGCTTGCCCTCACCCTCCTTAAGCATTCTTTCAAAGATAACATTCTTGGTCGGGAAGGTGACACATCTGGGAAGAGGTGACCTGAATTGAGAAATTGACTTTATCAGATTGGTCCATTCTTTTGAGTCATTTTCTTCATTGCTCATTGATACAGTAGGGCATAGCCCACTGTGGGTGATGAAATTCCTGAGAGGTGAGTGTGGGTTGCATAAGGAAGCTGAGTTTGTCACACTGTTTTATTTCTTTGTTTGCCTTTTAATTATTTTTAATGAAAATGTGCAGTTGGATGTAATAATACAGTAACTGTGAAAAATCTGTTTTTCTTCCTTCTTGAGGGTTTGTAGCTTTTAGTTTTTAAATGGTCATAGGCTATCTCTGTGCCAAGGATAAGGCTGTGATATGAGCTCAAGGCATTCTTAAGTCTTGTGTGAGCCTATGTCTTTCTCTTGTGACAGTCTCATCTTTTACTGTATATGTAGTTCTGTACTTTCTGTTTCCCAAAAGTGGAATAAGAGAAAAATGAGGGAATGAAAAGAATACTAGTCTTTTGAGTCTCATGGAAATCACTTCTTTCAAAATGAGAGGTCAAACCCTGGGGGATTGTCTGCATCTATGTTATCAGAAGCAGCAGCCAGCTGATCATTGATATTTGGAGGACAACATCCATTCCTCTATCAAGTTTTCCAAAAGTTATGTGCAGTTTGTCTTAGCACATATTTATAGCATGTCTTGGGGATGCATAGCTGTTACTAAAAATCTGTGCTAAAAATCTGAAATGGCTGAAAATTATTTAATTTAATTTTTATTTAATTCCTTCTGAAAGGTGCGTATTTGTAGCAGACTCTAACAATTTGAAATAATTATCTCTGATTCTGCCAGCTTGCCAAAATTTATGACAAGTGATACTTTTCACCATATACCTGGAATCCTTCTTGTTACAAAGTTCATTTTTTTTCGAGACAAGGTTCCTCTGTGTAGCTTTGGAACCTGTCCTGGAACTCTCTCTATAGACCAGGCTGGCCTCAAACTTACAGAGATCCAACTGCCTGTCTCCCGAGAGCTGGAATTAAAGGCATGTGCCACCACCGCCCGGCCAAAGTGCATTTTCAATTTGACCTCGAGAAGAGATTCTGAAATCCCTCTAGACAAACTTCATATGATATTAACTGTAACTGTGTGTTGTAATTGTGTCGATAGTTTTATGATCTTTCCTTATTTAAAATAGCAATCATGTGTCATCATTGTTGCCTCGTGGCATCTCTGATGGATGGTCTTTTAGTTCTAGCTAGACCACAGTTGGTCAGTAATTGTAATGCTATTTACCCCAGAAAGGAACCTTTTATTTGAATTACACTTTTGACTTTCATGTTATCTCATTAGAGGCAACAATTCTTTCAGATTTGTCTTCTAGAGCATTATAAATCACATTCCTTTTTGCTATATGGTAGTCATTATGTGACAATGAACAAAAGATACCTCTTGTTTCTTTTTTTTAGACTACATTATGTGGCTTCAGTTTGCCTTTGAATATTGACTGCTCTACTCTGGAAATACTTGTTTTAAAATTCAGAGTTAAAATTCCTATCATATGGCAAACACAGCCTCTTTTAGGGTGAGACTGTCGAAAAAGACCTACTTTATGTATGTGACCAAAACCCAATTCTGCAATAATAGTTGGTGATCATGTGAATGTTTCAGAAGGAATAGCTAAGCACAACTTGGTTTAAATGTGGAAATATAGGTCACTTTCACTTTGATTCTATTTGAATTTCTTTCACACTTCCCTACAGAAGTTTCTCTTAAATCTGAAACTAATTAATTTCCACTGTTGTAAGTTCTGACTGTTTTAATCTCCTCCCAAAGCTTACTTTAAAACTACTTTTTAATGAATTCCCCCTCCCATTTTGCTAGTGCATGGCATTATTTTAGAGCAGTGTTTGAAGTTTCCCTGCTGAGTCAGCAGCGTGTAAAGACTTTCCCATTATGGTATCAAAAAGCTGTGAAGGAATAAATAAGCAAAGGAGCTTATGATAAGCAAAGAAGAATTTCAATGTCCAATAATAGCAAGTAAGTAGCAGCCATGTAAAGGAGCATTATCAGAATGGAATTTTGCTTTCTTAATTAAGAATAGAAGAAAATGCAACAGCCTCCCAGTTTAAGAAAATGGCATGAGGCCGTTTAGTTCTTCAGTAGAAACAAGTTTCTCATTTAATAATTAACTTCGAATAATGTGATGAACATGTTTGCTTACATCACAGAATATGTTTTGAGTATCTGGACATACTATTTTAAGTTCTTGGGCACAATTCAATCCATCAATCTATGGATGTTTTTCTATCATTTAGAAATATACAGCACACGACTTCCCAATAATTAATTACTTGGCTTTACCCAACATTTCCCCACATGCTTTCTGTTGCATTTTAAAAATTTCATACATTTATTCATTCATATATTTGTGTATGTGTGTGTGTATGTGTGTGTGTTGTGTGTAGGGCAGAGAACAACTTTTGAGAATCGATTCTCTCCTTCCACTGTGTGGGTCCCAGGGACTGAACTCAAGTCTGGTTGCAGGTGCCTTCACCTGCTGAGCCATCTGGCTCTCTTGCTTTGGAAGAATAAGAACAAGAAAAGAAAAAGTCTGCGTGCTTATCTTCTCATCTAACATGCATCACAAGTGGTATTTTATAAATTCTGCTCAGCCAATAAATGCCTGTTTATATTGATTGTTATCAGATGTACTTAGACACTGGTTATATTTTCTAAATTCTAAGAATACAGCAAAGAAGTCAGTGTTTCTGTTAATTGGAAATATCTTTTAAAAATTTTCAGTAACACAAACATTCCAAGAGTAATGTCTACTTTTATTGAAGTATGCTCTGAAAAATGCCTTGCCCTATTTGTAAGTTGCCTCTTGCCCTTTATACTACACTATGAATTTTTAAACTTCATTAACACATCAGTGGGAAATGGAATTTAAAGATCGTGTTTTTCACATCGCACTTTTCATTGTTTTCCTCGCAGTTCTGAAATGAAATGTGAAATTCGGTAATGCAAAAATATCAAAACAAGGTGTTCTCTTTCAGAACACCATTGGAGGCCTTTTCTGTCTCTATAATTGGCATGTGACAAATCTATTTATTACAGGCACTTTTCTACTATACACAGAAAATTGTTAACCTGTAGGAGTGACAGATGATTTTGAGAATGTGTAATTTTAATTGTTACTTCTTTTGTCACTGAATTTGAAGACCTCATTAGACAATGGTAGTGCTTTTTGTGACATTTCAACTTCCTGTCAATGTTTCTATAATAATCTCCTTTATAAAATAATTCAGCCTTATTAGCTGAATATGTTTAGTATAAATTACAGCTTACCATAAAAGAAAGTTTTGCTAATTACACATCAACTTTTTATTGAAAATGTATTTTCATCATGTTATTCTTCCCCTTAAATGTTTACGAGCTTTACTTTACTTAAGATTTGCAAGGCCAAACTATTTTCTAATAAATTCCTTTGATATGATCAATGGGATCTTGATTTGCATATTGTCCTATAATTTTGTGAATATCTTCCTTGTAAGTAGTAGAAGGCTGGTAAATAATGACCTCATATAGACCAAGGAAAACCTGATTCTAGGCTCAGAGATTGGAAAGAAACTCTCTGTGGATTTTGGTTTTCCAGTCACTCCATCTTTTTTTCGTTTCTCTAAGTTCTGTACTCTACAAACACAAGTTGAATTTCAAAATACCAGTAATTCTCAAATAAAAAAGAGTTCATAGTTAGAGATTCTCCTCACTCTAGGCAATACAAGTTATTCTTCATATATAATTAATTTACTAGGTATAATTTAAAAGAATTAAATGATACAAGTAATATTTTAAACAGAACAATTCAATACAAATATTTCTGAGTAGTAATTAAATTTTTAAAGAAAATATTAGGTAAGAACAAATAATTTACAGTAATGGTCATGGTTTAGTTAAGATGACAATACTTATTTTTTAAGTAATCAAAATAATTTTATTGTACTCTAATATGAATTTTCATTCTTTTTTAGAGAAGAAATCTAAGTAAAGGAATTTTATTTGCTGAATAATTTTATATCAACTGATATTTAGTTGAGCATCATCTAAACATACAACCATGGTACTTACTATCAATTTTCAGTTTTGTTTCCATCTGTAAGGTAAAGCAGAGCAGTGTAAGTTCTATCCTGAGAGATTGCTTAGATGATGTGAAAGACTATCTAGAGATAGCTCCTTGGTGGAGAATAAAAAACTGAAATAAGCATTATGTAATATGAGTCTTTAATTTTGGTATGCCAAAAGAAATGGGAAAGCATTCCCGGGAAATTCAATAGTATAATCGGGAAGCCTGACAAAATCAAAGACATGATTGGAATATAGGTTTGTTTGAAGTCCAAATCCCGATGATAGAATGAGGAACAGAACATACATCATATTGTGCTCCCAAAAGATTTATCTCACAATCCTCTACACATTGGGAGTGGAATTGAAAAGTTAAACTGACATATTAACCAATTATAATATTTCATATTAGCTTTGATAGCAGGGAATAATAGACAACATGGTAAGAACCAATGGCAATTTATGGAATTGTTTAGGATAATGACTTGAAAACTGATTTTGCAAACTAAAGGAGAAAAACCAAAGATATACAGCTATTAACATCCAATTTGTTATGTGTCATGCTTCAGAGATGGTAAGTGACAGACTGTATAAGAATTTTAGAGTTTGAGATTTAGGAAATGGTTCAATGACTAGCAGTACTTGCAGTGAATGCAAGAAGACCCAAGTTCAAATGCCCAACAGTCTGCACATACCTATAACTCTAACATTGTGGGGTTTGGGGCTAGGTATTGACATGCAGAATCTGGGAATTTATTGTTCAGTTAGCCAAGCTAATAGGGTGAGATTCAAATTGAAAGAGAGACCATGGTTCAAAAATTAAATAAACAAACAAACAAATGCACCAAGTGAAAGAGGTAGGTGCCAGATGTTCTCTTCTGGCATCCACATGACCACTGAAAACATACCTGGGCACATACACATATACAAATACACATGCATACACATTATGCATATATACACACATTCATGAATTCAATTTCTTGCTATTATAGTAAATTGATGTCTGATATGTCCTATATTATTAAGACTTCCTGTTGGTTCATTGACTTGCAATGTGTTAGGATCCTAGAAGGAAATCTTAATATATAAGGTATGGCTTACACAATCATTGAGTTACTCACAGAAATTGAAGAATGCTACAAAACTCTCAACTATAGACCACGTAAGAGGTAAAGTGAACCACGATATTTCATAAATCTTTGTAGGTATAAGGTCCACACAAAGCATTCTTTATTGACTTGTGAATTAAACAGAAATTAGTTCACAGCATACTACTTTCTTAATAGAACAATTAAATTATCTGACTCAGTTCATAAATTACACTCTGTGTTGCATCATTGTATCCAGGTATTCTGCTGAGGAGTAGCTCTACCTGTACCTGCAACCAACAGGAGAAGGACAAAAACAGTTTCAAGGCCATGTGCCATGTTCTGAATCAGACTTTGTGTGTATGACTCTAGGCAGGCAATTTTCTTCAGTTTATGTGAGGCCTGCAGATATTATTGCAGTTTATTTGCCTGTAGAGGAAATTTACTTTACCAAAAGATAAGTTTGACATATTCATTTGTACCCGAACAGGCAGCAAATGCACAATACTTTGTTCTGCATCACCTAGTCTCCTTGATGAAAAGTTGTTCGGTGAAGGGGCTTTTGCTTCTCAGTTAATTTTCTGTCTGCAAGCAAATATCCTCTGAGCCAGTGGGAGTTTTCCTACCCTCACAACAGATTCAAACCCACTGAGTTTTTACATGGTGACTTGGTTTTCAAGGTAGTTGATAACTTAATAAAAAATAAATCCTGCCCAAACAATCATGTCTTACATTCTGGGGACAAGAATAATTGCTGCAAAGATATTTTTCAATCCATCTACATGTCAAAACTCATCTCATACATAAGAGCAAAGAGTACACAGAAAAGCATTTTAAAAGTTTTTCTTTGAGATCAGTTTTTCATACTGCTGTCAATTTTTTCTCCTCTCCTACTTCCACACATTAAAATAAGATATGAAAAATACCATGTATAAGACTTACTTTGATAACTATAGAATAATTAAATTATACATTAATAAAAAATACTGGAAACTTCATAAGAGAAGTCAGCAGTGTGTCCTAATTATAGAACTTTCAACTCTTCATCTGTTTTTTTTTTTAAAGATTTATTTATTTATTTATTTATTATGTACACAGTGTTCAGCCTCCATGTATGCCCTCAGGCCAGAAGAGGGCACCAGATCTCATTACAGATGGTTGTGAGCCACCATGTGGTTGCTGGGAATCGAACTCAGGACCTCCGGAAAAGCAGTCAGTGCTCTTAACCTCTGAGCCATCTCTCCAGCCCCCTCTTCATCTGTTTTTATGTAATGTTTTGTCCAATATACATATTATTTTCTCTTATATAAAGTCTTTCACAGCCTTTCATGGTGAATAAATACTAATCAAAGGTGTCATAAAAATTTACACATCCATCTAGAAACATAAATATACTACTTGCCAAGCTCTGGGTAATAACTACTGACAGCAACTGTCATGAATTAGATTTATTCTCAAGCTGCTCTTTGAGATAAGATATTCCCTGCAAGACATAGACAGCTAGTATTTCCATTCAGACTGTGTCTTTCCTCTATAATCTATGCTTCATCTATGAAAGCAGTCAATATGCAAATTCATAAAACAAAATCAAATGTATTCCTGTGTATATACATTTGGCAGTGGTATTAATTACTAAAACCCAACCCAAAAAGTCTAGGAGTTTAAACTATAAATGTTTCATACAAAAATCTATGTGAATAATAAAATTTTTAGTAATGAACTATAATAGATTATCATTTGTTAATAAGGAAGTTTAAAACCTTTAAAATTCCATTATGAGTTTTATGCCTTGTGAGAAATGAAGTACTTGACTATAGGAGCATCATTATTTAACTCTGTGTGGTGCTTTGAATAAAAATACCCCTCACAGGCTCCTGTGTTTGAATATTTGCTCCCCAGTTGGTGGAACATTTGGGGAAGGATTAGAATGTGTAGTCTTATTGAAGGAGGTATGTCACACTGTAGGAGACTTTGAGGTTTTAAAGCACTCATTCAATTTCCAGTCTCTTTCCTCCCTCTGTCTCTGTCTCCCTCTGCTTCCTACCTATGGTTCAAATGTTACCTCTCAGCTACACCCACAGTGACATGCCTTTGCTCTGTTATCATGTAATTTGAACATCTGAAAATATAAGCCCCCAAATAAATGCTTTCTTTGATAAGTTACCTTGATTATAGTGTTTCATCATTGCAATATAAAAGTAACAAAGAGGAATCAGAGATATTTAGTGATTAAGATCACTGGCTGCTTTTCTAAAGGTCCAGAGTTCAATTCCCAGCAACTACATGGTAGCTCACAACCATCTATAATGGGATCTGATGTCCTCTTCTGGCATGTAGGCATAAATGTTGAAAGAGCACTCATACCTAAAAAATACAGAAATAAACTTTAAAGAAAAGATTGGACCACATTTTAAAAGAACCCCATACCTAGGTACATCATTAAAAGGATAGCTTAGATACTGAGGCATGATACCTTGCTCAGCCCATATACATGGGGGAGGGCCTTAGCCCTGCCTCAAGTAGTATGGCAGTCTTTGTTGACTTATCATGGAAGAGGCCTCACCCTTTCTTTGAGGAGTGGATAGGGATGGAGTAGGGAATGATGGGGGAATGGGAGGAGGGAAGAGAGAGGGAATTGGGATTGGTATGTAAAATGATAAAAGGATTGTTTTAGTGCTCCATTAAGTGAGAACGAAATAAATTAAATAACATTTAAATTATTCCTTAAGTCACAAATAATTTGTAAGAACATGTTGTACATATTCTTCCTGACACCTATGTGTCTTGAATATTTTTCTGTACATTCACAGGATAGTAGCATAATTATTTAGCTTAGGATAAGAAAAAAGCCCAAACAACATATAGAAATTCTTGTACAATATGCTGTCAAAAACAGAAATGGATTATTGCCACATTACACACACACTTTAGGGTGCCCTTACAACAACATGGAAAAGAAAAATCTTCCAGTTTTTCAGACTCAAAGCATGTCTCAAAAGGTCCAGTTTGTTTTGAGGAGCAAATAATCTCCAGAATGAATCTAAACTAATTTATAGGCAGTAGCAATTCTTCAGGATTGTGGGCTGAATGTAATTACAACACTGATGATAAAAAGTCCAGATTTAGATGAACTTGTTTGAATGATATCAAATTTGTGACTTTTTGTATCTTGTTTGAATTCTCATCAAAAAGCATTTAATGCCAGGGAAATTTTCCACAATCAAGTGACACATCTAGTAGATACACATCATCATTTATGCAGTCACTTCAGAATTATTAAGATGACTCATGTTAAAAATGGTCTTGGTGACAGGCAGAGATGATGTGTGGGCACAAATTCTCCATCTCCCCACCATTTCCTGCAGTGTATCATTCGTGTTGAGTCCATAGTCAGTCAATAGGAAAGACTATTCCTGAACACTTTCTATATTTTGGAAGATCTCTGAGCTCCTCCTCGATGGGAAGTTCTTCCAGACGGAGTGTTGTCTTTGTTACAATATTTAGATGTGAATTTTCCTTTATTGGCCTCCCACACTTCTGATAGAATCACTATACAGGAACCCAGAAGTATATTCACTTTTATCACATGCTGCCACTCAAAACTGCTTCTGAATGAGGAAGGAGCTGGCATCCAAGGATTCTTTCCATGTACCCTCATTCAGAAGATTGTTCCCCAACTGCTTCCCATAGCCTGTTGTACTTCAAGTGCTCAACCACAATTTTGAGATTCCCATCTTTGTGTTTTGTATCGTGTAAATCTATGTACCTCCACTGTATTTTTGTCAAATTTCTGTGATTTTTTAAGTCAATATCAAGTGACAGTCTTGCACATCTGAGCCTCTGATATTTTGCTGCCCTCTCTCTGTTGATATTTAATATAATCAGTATTTTGCTGTGTTCTTTTATCTACTTACTTGTTCCATCAGTTTACTTGCACATTAATTTCTTATGTCCCCCATGGATTTTCTTATGCAGTACCTTTTCAATGAACACTTATTAAACCATGTTATGTTTAATGAACACTTGTAATAATAAATAAGAAGAAAACACTATCCTGAGTGAGGTAACACAGACCCAAAAAGATGAACATGGGATGTACTCACTCATAATTGGTTTTTAGCCATAAATATAGGACATTGAGCCTATAATTCGCGATCCTAGAGAAGCTAAATAAGAAGGTGAACCCCCCCCAAAAAAAAACATATAGTTATCCTCCTGGATATTGGAAGTAGACAAGATTTCTGGGCAAAAATTGGGAACTGGGGGTGGGGTGGAATGGGGGAAAGGGGAGATGGGGAGAGACAAGTGAGAAGGGGAGGATGGGGAGAGCTTGGGGGAATGGGATGGTTGGGATAATGGAAGGATGGATATGGGAGCAGGGAAAAAATAAAACAGAGACACAAAACAAAAAGAGAAGAAGGAAATAAGTAGAAATGATTAATATTAACTAGTATAATATTCCTTATAAATGAGAGTTCATAAAATACACACAAAACACACATACACATTGAATAATCAGAAAAAGAACATCATCATTTTTGTTTAGCTAGCCAAAGTTGTAGGAAGACCTAGAAAGGTGGTAGCAGGGTCTTTTCTGTGTAAATGTCTAAGGTTTCCATGAAATGTAAACCAAACAGATAGCTGCCCTCAGCTAAAGAAAAAATGATATAGATTTGAAAAATAAATTTTATCATAAAAATTAGAGTAAAGTTTCTTATATGTAAATATACAGACACCATATTCATTTCTTCACATGTAGTCAAGCCTTGCACAAGATCAAGTCAGCCAAAGTTCCAGTATGGGTAATGGAGGAGCTCATGAATTTCACTCCGATTTTAGGACCTATTGGCAATTGATGGATGCTGGGTGAGGGTAGAGACAATTCATTTTCTTCTGGAATATAGACTCTGAGTGGCTATCCATACTCAGTGGATAGTCCTACAACCATGCACACACAGCCAGCACTAAGTGGATTCCTTGAGTTAAAAACAAATTCCATGAAGTTGAGGTGGGAGATATGGGAAGAATTTGAGGATAAGATATAAGGGTAGACTTGACCCAAACTCAGTATATTCTTGTGTGAATATTAAACATGTGCAAGGTTCATTTTTATCAAAACCAAAGCAAGAAGGATTATTATTTGTGATTTCATTATCTAAGGTTAGATATTGAGAATATCACATAGAATAAATACAAATTCTTATTATATTTTTTTAATTTTCAATATCTTAAGGTGCTTCTTATTTTTGTGACACAACAGTTTATGTGAAAATAAATATCTCCAATTTGTATTGTTTCTTGATTTGAACACAAATATATAGTTAAAAGCACTGACTGTCATCACTTATTCAAAAATCAAGAATTAAATCTAGCTATATAATTTACAATAGACTAAATTTATTTGCACTGTAGTGACAGCTTCCTTCAAATATGCCAAAAGCCAAGAGTATCTGGACGCAAACTCATCCTGTAACAATGAACTTCACCCAAGTGAAACATACCTTCAGCTTAGTAGAAGGTAGATTCTTTCTAAATATAAGTATGATGAAGCTGGACGGATGGCTCAGTGGTTAAGCATAGTGACTGCTCTTCAGAAAATCTAGGTTTTATTTCCAACACCCATCCACAAGGCAGCTCACAATCATCTGTTACTCTAGTTCCAGGGATCCAACACTGTTACATAGACATACATGAAAACAAAACGCCAATACACACAAATAAAGTAAAATTATACAATTTAACTGTGTATGTGTGTGTATACTCAATATTATTTGAAAAACAAACCAAGATAAATGCATTTATTAGTATCATAGATGCACATTTGTTAAATGACCTATGGAGAAATTGCATATAGCTGTAGTTGGTTACTTTTTTACTTATTATTCTTTGTTCTTTAGAGGCCTGTCACCCAGCTCCCAAATAAATACACGGAGTCATATTTTTACTTATGAATATCTGACTTTAGCTTGACTTGATTTTAACTAGCTTTTCTTTCTTATTTATTTATTTATTTATTTATTTAAGATTTCTGCCTTCTCCCTGTCACCACCTCCCATTTCCCTCCCCCTCCCCCATCAAGTTCCCCTCCTTCATCATCCCTAAGAGTAATCCGGGTTCCTGCCCTGTGGGAAGCCCAAGGACCACCCACCTCCATCCAGGTCTAGTAAGGTGAGCATCCAAACTGTCTAGGCTCCCACAAAGCCAGTACGTGCAGTAGGATCAAAAACCCATTGCCATTGTTCCTGAGTTCTCAGTAGTCCTCATTGTTATCTCATCTTCCTTTTGCCTCTGGGCTTTAACCTTTTTTTCTGTATATCTTTTATTTCCTTTTTATTTCATGTCTGGCTATTTGGTTGAGTGGCTCATATTTTCCTCTCCTACATATTTTACTCTTCAGTCTTTTCTGAGTAGATTTTTCCTTTTATTTATTCTCTCTGCCTGCCAGCCCCACCTATTCTTTCTCGTGCCTATCTATTGACTGTTCAGCTTCTTATTAGACCAATCAGATGTTTCAGACAGTAAAAGTAAGACAGCTTTACAGACTTAAACAAATGTAATATAAAACAATGCAATACATCTTTGCATCATTAAACAAGTATGTCACAGCATAAACAAATGTAACACATCTTCAACTAATATTCCACAACATATGATGAAGATATTTAAGGTGCTAATTAGATATTAACTTAACTGAATGATACCCTCTGTTATCATGGGCAATATAGAGAAGAAAAACATGAGCTGTATGTGATAATTTATGACTGTAATCTCTGAATTCTGTGGGTTAAAGCAGGGAGATCATGAGTTCAAGTCCAACCTGGGCCACAGGTAATGACAAAAAATATGTAAGAAAGCAAAAGCATACTATAAGTTGTGCTCAGTCACCTGTTGATGATGGTGTACATCTTTAATCTCAGCACTCAGGGGGTAGAGGCAGGTGGATCTCTATGAGTTCAAGGCCAGCCTGGTCTACAGAGCAAGTTCTAGGACCAACACTATACAAAGAAACTGTGTCTCAAAAAACAAAACAACAAAAAAGTGTGCTCAGTCATGCTAAAGATTCATGTGCATTTCTTTTTTCTTGTCTTTCTTTGCTATTTTTCTGTTTAAGGTTTTTGGTTTTAGTTTTTGCACTTAAAAGTTTGAACTCTAAGGTTTGGAATTGCTAAGCTACTGCTGCACCATCAAGCTGTACACCCCAGTCCCAACATTCATCTTCAAAATTTTTATTAAAAATGACATGTATTTATTTATTTATTGAGTGTGTTTGTGTGTATGTATGTGATAGAGAGAAGAAAATTTGCATTCTCTCTACCATGTAGTTTCTGTGGATCATTCTGACATCATTAAACTTAGTGGCATGTACTTTTAGTTTATAAGCCGTCTTGTGGCCTGGTTCATCTTTGCAATGTTATTCAGAAGGCTGAAAAATAATTAATGTGGATTTTATGCAGTGTTTGTTGTATGAGGAAGAATCTCAAGCCAGGGATTCAAGTATGCTGTCCAGACAGATTGCTTAATCAATAGTTTGCAAGGCTCCTATAATTCATAGACTGGCAAAGATATCGAATTTATTAGCTGGGATTACCCATTAGCATCAGTTGCATTAACTGAACAACAATCACTGTTATTTATCAGTTAAGATAAAGTATTCCAGAAAAAGAAAAAAAATGTTTCCTTTTGAACTGTCAAGTTAGATAGTGTAACTGATCTGATGCTCATTTGGGAGATTGTTGGACAAGGTGAGAATCAAACCACTACCCTAAAAGTTTTCTGAAAACGAAACGTTTTTTAATGAGGCAAGAGTTTTTTGGCCATAATGATTCATCTTTACCGCTGATGCCTAAGGTGAAATTTCTCATGCATATAGTGCAATGGGAAATAGAATGAAGAATTAAACCAATTATTTGAATTATTCAGTACCACAAATCATGCTTTAAGGGAACACAGAGATTATCGTTGAATTCCACATCAGACGGACTGGAGCTTATCTGTGGTTGTTTATGTTGTGCCAACATTCATTGGCAGAATTCACTAATTCTGTCAATAGCTGTAATTTCTGCACAATCTCTCATTTTCCAACGTAAAATCATTAAATACTGATTTAAGGCCTTGCAGCTATGTTGTGAAGATACTAAGGAAAAGACATTTTTACAATTATATCAAAAATGCTAGTGAAAAACATACTTTGCTTTTTAGCAGTACAGTTACAGAGATGAGATATATGCATAGCACTATAGCAAGTACCGGTAATGTAAAAACATCTGATCAAATGGTGAAAGTGCAAGAACTTTAGTCGTTCTAAACTGCACACCCAATTGAAAAATAAAATTGGCTCTTTTACAAGGAAGCACTGAGTAAAAGATTTTGGTGAAAAAAAAAAGATTTTGGTGAGATCAATTCAAACATTTTATTTACTTTGGAAAAAACTAACTGGTCATATTCACCTGCAGATTGGTTGTTTTAAAAGAAAAACATTAGGTGACTTTATATACTGTTCAGTTTCTCTTCATTGAATTCTGGGACTGGTTTTCAAAATGAACTACAACATCAATTCATTTTATACTCTGATCTGATGTGTATATCCAGGTCTTTGTTTCTTAGTGATTTTTAGGTTTCTGGTGATTTAAATGCCTTCCTTGGTAAGTTGTCTTATAATTCCCTTTTACCATTTTTTCTCTACATAAAGCACAGTTGGACTGTTCTGCTATGTATTTTGTCATTTTATTCTTTTGAATTGTCTCATCTATTTAGGGATTAGTACCTGTATTTCACGGATACAACAAAAGATCTCATTTAAGGAGCTGTTGAGAAAGAGAGAACCCGAGGCTCATATCACCATTACAAAGGATCTAGATCCTTCCTTCTCTGTTCTGAGAATAATCCCAATCCCTTCTGATTTTCTACTCCTTTTCCTATTTTGTTTATTAGGTTTTGAAATGGCCTTTCTTTCTTCCTTCCTTTAACAACCTTATTCTCATCCTGGCCTTCACTCTATGAAGGATCCCCAAATGAGTTACCTTTGTAACTGAGGTCCAGTTCAGGAGACTATAATGACTTTATGCCCTAAGTGCCTTTTAGGATATTTTGTTTATAATAAGAAATAATAAAGAAACAAGTCACTGGAATATAGAATTTAGATACACTGTTTTTGTACCAAATTATAATTAAAATTTTATTCTAAAGTGACTTTTCAGCATTCAACGTAGTTGGTATTGTGACACTAATTATGGCGTATTTACCTCTAATAAAAAAGCTAGTTTGTATGTTCAGTTACAGTTCAACAATGCTTGTGTGTGTCAAAAGGGCATTGATTAAGAATGAATTCTGCACTGTCAATTCACTAGCACACAACGTCAACTAAAATGACTTTTACAAGTAGCAGTAATAGGTGTGTGTGCTTATTATTTCTCTATGTGGCTAGAAGATTGAGAATATGAAATTTTAGGGAAAATCAAAACAGTATGTATGGACAAAAAAGCAGTGGTTGTTTGGGAATGAGTGGATACAGAAATGAAAGGTGACATTGGTAAACAATGAAAATTGGTCATTAAATGTTACTTGATAGTTTTGGACAATTCCATCATTATCTCTGATAAAATGAAGAGTTGAGTGGCTTGCATACATTTTATTAGAACTTAATCACAAGGCACTAGGACAAGCATCAAATGTTTCCTGACATAAATTTTATTTTATCAACAAAGACTTCTGTTTAAAAGATTTTTCTGCAGTTTTTTGCCTTAGATGTCCTTGATGAAAATAAAAGTAGTATTACAATTTAATAGTAACAGTGCTTGTATTTTTGAAATCACAAAACCATTATTCTAAAGATTGCAACAACTGTCCTGACAAGCCTATAAATCTATGCATTAGCAACATTGTGTATGGTTTTACAACATGGAAATAGATGTGAACTGTTCAGTAATCTGTATATCATGAATTTAACAAGATTTTATTGATTTTATGGTATCCTATATAATACTTGGAACTTCTTTCCTTCTTCGGCCTCCTTTGTCTATTTAATTATATTTTTAGACAATGTTTTATTTCCCCTTTAAAATTATAATCTTTTTAAAAATATTAAGTTAGACATTTCAAATTTTAGTAGCAGGAAAAAGATGCAAGAAATAGCTGATAACCTACCTATTAAAATTGTCCTTTAAACCTTCACAGAGTAGTGACATTGTTACAATTAATTCTGCTCTTTTTATTTTTGAGGGGAAATGAAGGAGAAGTGGATCTGGGATAGAGGTGAGGTGGGACACTGGGAGGAGTAGATGGAGTGTAAACTGTTGTAGGATGTAATGTGTGAGAGGAGATTTAAAAAAATTACCAAATGAAATCACATACCACCAAACACAGGCAATACCTAATGTAATTTCTGACTCTATTTGCGTATTCTACAAATTTCTTATTCATGAAAACATGCACTGTGTAGTATTTGCTGACTATGTTTTTTTACATAGCATGCTATACTCAACATTCATCCACATTGCAGTGTGTATCATCATGTTATTTGTTTTATGGTAGAATATGATTTTATTTTATTGGTATTTCACATGTTGTTAATTTATGGTTTGATGGTCTTTTGTACTTTTTAATACTGTAAATATTGCTGTTTTGTATACAAACATTTTAATTATTCTGGAATATATACATATTAGCAGGACTTTGATTCTTAGAACCTTGATTAAACTTTTTTTTTTATTCTTTTTTACTTAAAATTTCCAACTGCTCCCCGTTTCCCATTTCCCTCCCCCTCCTCCCACATATTGCCCCCTCCCCCCGCTCTCCTCCCCCTATCCCCACTCCACTTCTCCTCCCCCTAGTCCACTCCCCCTCCCTCTCGATACTGAAGAGCAGTCCAAATTCCCTGCTCTACAGGAAGACCAAGGTCCTCCCACTTCTATCTAGGTCCAGGAAGGTGAGCATCCAAACAGGCTACGCTCCCACAAAGCCAGTTCATGTATTAGGATCGAAACCTAGTGCCATTGTCCTTGGCTTCTCATCAGCCTTCATTGTCCGCCTTGTTCAGAGAGTCCAGTTTCAACCCATGCTTATTCAGTCCCAGTTCAGCTGGCCTTGGAGAGCTCCCAATAGATCAGTTCCACTGTCACAGTGGGTGGGTGCACGCCTCGTGGTCCTGATTTCCTTGCTCATGTTCTCCCTCCTTCTGCTCCTCATTTGGACCTTAAGAGCTCAGACGGTTGATCCAAATTGGGTCTCTGTCTCTCTCTCTCGATCCATCGCCAGATGAAAGTTCCTGTGCCATTCTCCTTGGCCTCTCGTCAGCTCTCATTGTCCAACACATTCAGAGAGTCTGGTTTTATCCCATGTTTTTTTCAGTAGCAGTCCAGCTGGCCTTGGTGAGCTCCCAATAATAGATCGGCCCCCCTGTCTCAGTGGTTGGGTGCACCCCTCATGGTCCTGACTTCCTTGTTCATGTTCTCTCTCCTTCTGCTCCTCATTATAACCTTGGGAGCTCAGTCCGGTGCTCCAGTGTGGGTCTCTGTCTCTATCTCCATCCATCGCTAGATGAAGGTTCTATGGCGATATGCAAGATATTCATCAGTATGATTATAGGATAGGTTCATTTCAGGTTCCCTATCCTCAGGTGCCCCAATGAACTAACTGGGGACATTGCCCTGGGCTTCTGGTAGCCATTCCAGGTTCAAGTCTCTTGCCAACCCTTAGGTGGCTCCCTTAACTAAGGTATGAGTTTCCCTGCTCCCCCATCCAACCTTCCTTTACCCCCAATCACCCCGATTCCCCCAGTTCCCCTCATCTTCTCCTTCACACTTTTCTCTCCCCATCTCCCCTCATCCCCATCCCACCCCACCCCCCAAGATTCCCATTTTTTGCCCATCACTCTTGTCTATTTCCCATAGCTGGGAGGATATCTATATGTTTTTCCTTGGGTTTACCCTCTTGTTTAGCTTCTTTTACAGATGTTTTATTTTACTCCTCATTAGCAGAATATTGCTTTTTCAATCTCTCAGTATTGCCACTCTACTTTTAAAAATCATAGTCATATTAATGTGTGGGTAATTATCTCTATTGATGTTTAAGATCAAATTGCTAATCTCTGCAAAAAGGCTGTTAAATTATTAGAGAGATTCCATAGGATTTTTGATTAATTTGATCTGAATTGCCTTTTTAAAACAATACCAAATCTTCCAATTAATGACTATATAAGTATCTCCATGTAGTTTCGTCTTCCTCAATTTCTTTTAACAGTGTCATTTAGTTTTCAGTACAATGTATTAGTCATTCTTGTTTAAATTTATCGCTATGGTTTTTATTGTGTTAATGTTAATCACTTGCTTACTTTTATTTTACTTGAATTAAAATATAATTGCATACTTTTTTCTTTTCCCTTTTTCCTTTCCAACTGTTTCATGTTGCCCTCCCTGTCAGTTCCTCTCAGATCCATGACCCCCTTGCCGTTGTCAATTTTTTTAATGCTTTATAAATAATACTATTCAAAATGTCTACCTCCTCCTCTTCTCCCATTTCTCTCCTGCTTCCCCGCTCACCCTCCCTCTTCCCCCTCCAGTTTTAAGAGAGGGCACGGTACCCCATTCTTAGAAATTTAAATTTGTTTAATATAAGATTGTTTTAAGTTACAGAAGAGTTTTCATATTTCTAACCAATTTTGCATTCTTAGGATAAATCCCACTTTGTGATGGCTTATATTCTTTGTTATGTATTGTTGATACCATTCTGCTAATTTTTCTCACATTATCTATCATCTGTCTATCATCTATCATCTATCTATCTATCTATCTATCTATCTATCTATCTATCTATCTATCATCTATCTATCTATCATTTATCTGTGTTTATACATATTATTGTTTCCCAGAGAGCAGAGGACCACTTGAGGAGTTGGTTCTCTTCTGTGACCATGTAAATTCCAGGGCTTGCATTCAGGTCTCCAGCTTGATAGCAAGCTTCTTTTTAGGCTAAGTCATTCTCGTCAGTAGCCTTAAAGATATAATTTAGATGATACTCATATATATTTTTCACATCTATATTGGAAAGATATAAAAGTCTATGAGTTACTTTTTGCCACTTATTCATTAAATTTAGTAACAAGGAATTACTAAATAGGGAATTCAGAAGCATTTATCTATTTTTTGAAATATGAAGAATTAGTCTATTATTTTTTTGAGGTTTTATAGAATATCATACTGAAGTAATTTGTTTCTGATATTTTCTTTAGTGTTAGAAATATTCCCAAATCAATCTTTTTCTTTGTTAGTTATAGATGAAGCCAAATTTCTTTTTTCTAAGCTTTGGTTCAGTAGTTTGAGTCTTTCTAGGAATTGGCCAACTGAATCTAACATATCTAATTTGCTATATAAATTTGTTTATTGAATTTCTTTATTTGATTTCTTTAAGGTCAAGCGTAATGATGCCAAGTCCTTTAATTCTGAATTTAGTAATATAATTTTTTAAGGGTCAATTTTTCTAAAAGTTCGAAAATTTGTAGTTTTTTTCAAAGAGTTACCTATGAATTATTAAATTTTGTATTGTTTGCACATTTTGTTAATCCCTACTTCAGTATTTTATTTTATAGCCTTCTCTGTATAATGTAGAAACATAAATCATCCTTTTCTAATTGTCTTGATGTGAAGCGAAGCTTTAGTAGTGCTGTCTCTCAAATCAAAAGATATCATTGTTGATCATTATTAATGTGAATCTATGAAACTATAAATTTTACTCTATATTATTCTTAGCATGTATTTTTAAATTTCTTTCCACTTTTTTCATTGGTTGAATGTGTTGTTTAGTTTCCATATGCTTGTTAGTGTCAAAAATGTATCTGTATCTTATTTTATAATTTCATTTGATTACCATTGATAAGTACATTTTGTATCATTTCATTTTTTAAAATTTTATTCAGCTTTGTTTTGTGGCTTACATACATCTTTATTAATCCTTTACAGATATATTTAAGATTTCATATTTTGTTTTTCCTGGGTTAGTTGATGCTAATTTTGTATCTTTTATTTCTTTTTTTGTAATGTAAATATTTCCAGCTCTGTATTTTGATATTTTGATATGCATTGTTTTGTTTTTATCCAGTGTAAATAAAATAAATAGTACAAATGAAATGAAAATACTAAAATTTTTATTCAGCTTTTCTTATTAACTCTCTTTATCTTTTGTATGTTTGAATATTCTACAAAATTTCAAGTTTTACTTCTGTTACTGTTTTAAGCTTCATTCCATTTTGTGTCTATATGTACATCCTTCCTATGTATTGCTGCATCCACTCTTTTGTGTGGATTTTTACAAGTTTACTTGTATGAGATACTATATAAAGATTTTGTATCATACTATATTGAGTTAAATGTTACTGGGGTAATGGTTGAGTCAAGTTCATTTGCAGTTTGGTTTGTCTATTTTCTTGTGGATCTTCTTTATCTGTTAAAAATTGGACACCAAGGCTTTCAACTACATAACTTGTATCCCCTCATCTGTACAGCATATATATTAGTTTTCACTTAATATAAATTGGGTCTTTAATATGGAATTGAATGCGTGTTTCCATATTCCTCTATATTAATACATTATTCACAAAATTCTCATCTTTGCATCTTAATTACTTTTCTACTGCTGTAATAAACCACTATAATCATAAGTTTTGATCAAGTTCCAACACTGTAACTTGCAGTTTCAGAGTATTAGAGTTCATGATGTTTGAACATAGTCATGGTGCTGGAGCAGTTGCTGAGAGTTTACATGTTTACGTCCAAGTTAGATGCAAAAAGTAAGGAGTGTGGTTAGGAATGGCATAAGGGTTTCGAAACTTCAGAGCCAACCACAGTGACATGCCTTCTTCCAAAGGGTCACACCTCCTAATTCTTGCCAAGAAGTTCCACCAACTGGGGACCAAGCCCTCAAATATATTAGCCTATGTGTGTGTGTGTGGGGGGGGGGGGGGGGCGGTATTCTCATTTAAATCACCACAAGTAGTACTTTTTAGGTTTATTTTGACTTATTTAAGTAAACTACAGATTTCTTATGCTTGAATGATTTTCTCTTCTCATTTTCAATCTGTTTCTTGAAAATAAAACTTTTTCTGTTGATAACAGATATTCAGATCTCCTCAAAGCCCAATCTGACAGCCTCTGCTTTGTGAATGAACTCATTATATGTTCACATTTGTTATCATTTATATAATTGGATATAAATAATCATGTTATTTTTATATGACACATTTTTATCTTGTTTTGCATTTCAGTCTTGGTTTGCATTAAGTTAGTATTTTCTTATGGTGTTTAAAATTATTATGCTATAATTTTGAGTTAATCTCTTAGAGATATTCTGGAGCTTATGAGATACATATGAATATTAAATAATTAAATTCATATTTGTACTGACTTAATTAATGAGTCATGGATGAGCCTTATTGTTTTTTAAACAATCTTTTCTCATTTTACATATTATTCCCAGTTCCCTTTCCCTTCCCTTTTTGCCTCCCCCCCCAACTTCCAATCAGCCAACCCACATCACTCCTCAGAGAGGGTAAGGATAAGGTTAAACCTATTGTTATCTAGCTATATTTTCTTCCTTCCTTCCTTCCTTCCTTCCTTCCTTCCTTCCTTCCTTCTTCCTTCTATCTTTCTTCTCTCTCTCTCTCTCTCTCTCTCTCTCTCTCTCTCTCTCTGTCATTATTTCTTTCTTTCCTTCATTGTTTTTCAAGATAAGATTTACTGTAGCTTTGGAGCCCATTCTGTAACTTGCTCTGTAGATTAGGGTGGACTTGAACTTACAGAGATATGCCTACTTATGCCTCCTGATTGCTGAGATTAAAGGCTTGTGCCACCACTGCCAGGCTTGTATTTTCTTTTTAAATTCAATCACTTTTATCCACTTTACGAAGTGAATAGCTTGCTATCATTACACTTTGTTTTATTTCACAACTTTTATGGAAGCTGTATTTGAATGAAGGACCTATGTATTTATGGTGTGCTGTATTAATTTTTGAGAGTATATTTTATTTTTATATGAATAAAATATATTTTATGTGAATTTATAGGCAATTATTAAATAAAGTTGTATTGTTACCAATTAAGAAAGACTATAAACATTCAGCTACAATGATTTCTATAATTACCTCTAGGATTACCTTTAATAGTATTTTCATGATTTGGGTAAATATTTGTCTTAGCTATTTTTATTGCTGTAATAAAACAGTATGACCAAAGAAATGTATAGTAGGAAGGGCTTATTTGGGGCTTACACTTCCAGAGAAAATAAAGTTCATCAGCATTATGGCAGGGAGAATAGTAGCAGACAGGCTGTATGGCACTGGAGAAGAAGCTGAGAGTTCACATCCTGAGCTCAATTCCTCTTTGTGGATGCCAGAAGGAGAGAGTGCACCAAGGGAGACAGGAGGTTTTCAATCGTAAGTCTGCCTGCCTCCCATGACATATTTCTACCAATAAAGCCATACCTCCTAATTCTTCTCAGTCATAACTATGGATCGATATTCAAATGTCTGAGATAGACAGGGGACATCTCATCAAACCACCTCAATATTTGATTTTCTTTGAGATCTCCTGATTTTAACTTGATTTTAGTATTTTTGTATGTCAGACTTAGTAACAACAAAGTCAGTTTACTTTTTGTGGTTATCATTATTTCTTTGTGTTAGAAAAGTTCTTTTTTGAAAATAATATTTTCTCAGAAGTATATTTATTTGTTTTGGCACTTTAAATATGTAAGCTTATTGTTTTATATTCCTCAATGATTTTGATGTGAAATGATGTATCATATTTTCTTTTGACATGGTAAGTCATGTCATGTCATTGATTGGTTTGATTTTTTTCCACTTGTTTCTTATCTTTCACACTATCATGATGTATCTTGGTATATATTCATTTTTTGAAAATGTGTTAGATTTATTTATTTTAATTTAGGTATATGAGTGCTTTGCTCGTATGTATGTATGTATGTATGAATGTATGTATGTATGTGCATTCCATGTGTGCACATTAAATGTGAAAGACGGAAGAAGAAGTTGTCAGATTCCCCTGAAACTACAGTTACAGATAGGAACTACCTGATGAGTGTTCTGAGAACACAACCTGACTCCTTTATAAGAGTAACAAATGCTCTTAGCCTCTGCATCATTTCTCCACAGCTATGCATAATGTTTGTGAAATTTTTGGCTGTAAATTATTGGAGTATATCAGTTGTTTCTCTAAAATATCAAAATAACTAATAGCCAAATGTTCCACCAAATTGGTTTAAGAACAATCTTATACACCAGCAATATGTATATTGAGCTGTTTGAAATTTTCTTGCTTTTTGCTGTTATATCAGTTTTGTCAATGTCAACATATTCTTTTCTATTATTCATACTGCTTACTTATTTTGTTTTAAAGCTACTTAAATGTGATATCTTAATGAAGTCTGTTGTCAACTAATGTGATTTCTTCATTGTCCTTCTTCAGTGGGTAAAAATTTTGGTATGGTATGCCAACCATCATGAGATGATAGTGGCTTTACAAGAGCCTTTTAAACTTATATCTCATTGCAACTGTCTGCTACATTTAGTAACAAAACCGTTAACTAAAATCAAATCCCAAGACATTTTTCCCTGCTTTTGTACAATATCCTCGGGTATAAAATGTTCTATACTCAGGTCCAATTAAACTTAAACAAGGGTAGTTTTTGAGGTTGCTCTGACACTAGCAGCTCTCTCTCTTTCTCTCTACTGAACTAGCAGATTTATTCTTTGATTTGTTTTTCAGAATAAAATGATGTTATTTTGACTAAAGTGTTATACAAATATTAAGTAATTTTGGGCATCCCACATTCTGTTAGAATAAAACTAGTTCATTTGGGGGAGATCTTTGGCATCTTCTGTTAGCATTGTTTTCTTGTTTAAAATTCCTGACACTTTATCCTATTGTTGGTCAGAGAACAATCTGTGATCTTGATTTATTGCATTCATTGTGAAAGTTCTGTCCTTTATACCAATCAGGAGGTACTGAAACTGGGTTCCAGGATTTTTTGATTTATTACTAAGAACTGGATACAGAAGGAAGCTTTTGATGTACAAGAATAATTTCTAAGAATTAAACCTATGGGACATAAATATGTGAAAGATGATAAATGTTGGTGCCAAGGTTGTTTCTGATAAGAATTCCATTTACTAAATAGGAGCAGAGAGGAATGACTTCATTGTCTTCAACACACATGTCTAGATTTGTACTTATTTAAAGTTGGAAACAAGGAGAAGGCATCCAGGGAAAAGCACTCTTACTATTGCTAGCTAGTTTGCATAGATTTTCTTGAACAGATACCTTGCTTGTTCACTGTAGGACCTGCAAAAAATTTCCATATGCCTTAGATGGTTTATGTGTGTGTTCATAGATTAACAGTTGTAGTTATTCAGTGAAGAGTAGATAGGTGCCATTCTTATGACTTCTCTAGTTTTACTTTTATCTCAAAAAAATTGTCATCTTATTGTCATATACTTTGAACTGTGCAAATACATACTTAAGATTTATCATTGTAAACACAAATAAGATAATAGGAAATATACAGCAAGCCAACAGCCAAAATCAAGTTAAATGGCAAGAAACTCAAAAGCTATTCAACTAAATTCAGTAAGAAGACAAAGTTGTCCATTCTCTCCATATCCATTCAATATAATACTTGAAGTTCTAGCTAGAGCAGTAAGACAACAAAAGGATAACAAGGGGAAACAAATTAGAAAGGGAGAAGTCAAACTTATGTGCAAAAAAACAAATAGTGCAGATTATATGATAGTATATATAAGTAACCCCAAAGATTCTACCAGGGAACTCCTATATCTGATAAACACCTACAATAATTTGACCAAATACAAGATTAATTAAAAAAATCAGTAGCTCTTCTATAAAAATATGAGAAATGGGCTGAGAAAGAAATCAGAGAAACATCACCCTTTGCAATGGTCACAGATAATATAAAATATCTTGGAGTAATGATGTAGGAGTGTCTTCTGTTTTGTGTTGATTTCATTGGTTAAATAAAGAAACTGCCTTGGCCTTTTGATAGGACAGAGATTTAGGTAGGCAGAGTAGACAGAACAGGATGCTGGGTAGAAGGCAGTGTGGCAGACGCCATGGCTCTCTGGCCTGAGACAGATGTAGGCTAGAATCTTGCTGGTAAGTCACAGTCATGTGGTGATATACATATATATTAGAAATGGTTTAATTAATATGTGAGAGTTAGCCAAGAAGAGGCTAGAGATAATGGGCCAGGCAGTGTTTTAAATGAATACAGTTTCTGTGTAATTATTTTGGGTCAAGCTAGCCGGGCGGTGGGACATGGCCCGCTTGCCTTATCACTACAGAGTAAGTCTAACCAAGCAGATGAAAGACCTGTATGACAAGAAATTTAAGTATTTGAAGAAAGAAATTGGAGATGATATCAGAAAATGAAAAGATCTCCAATGCTCAAGGATCAGTAGGATTAACACAGTAAAAATGGCAATCTTACCAAATGCAATCTATAGCTTCAATGCAGTCCCCATCAAAATTCCAACACAATTCTTCACAGAACTTCAAGGAAAAATATTCAACTTTATATAGAAAATCAAAATCTGTAGGATAGCTAATCCAATCCTATACAAAAAGGGAACTTACAGGGGTATCATCATTAATGACGTTAAGCTCTACTATAGAGCTATAGAAATAAAAACAGCAATGGTATTGGCATAAAAACAGAGAGGTGGATTGATGGAATCAAGGCAAAGTCATTGACATAAATTCACAATCTATGAACACCCAATTTTTGGAAGAGTAGCCAAAACTATACTACAGAAAAAAAGAAAGCATTTTCAACAAATAATGAAAGCATAACTGGATGCCAGCATGTAGAATAATGCAATTAGATCCATATCTATCACTCTGCACAAAACTCAAGTAAGTCATAGTAGATTAAACCCTCAACATAAATTCAGTTACACTGACTCTGATAGACGAGAAATTTGGAAGTAGTATTGAATGCATTGACACAGGAGACTAGTTAATAAATATAATACCAATAGCACAGACACTGGGATCAAAAATTAATACATGGAGCCTCCTGAAACTGAAAACCTTCTGTAAGGCAAAGAACACCATCAATAAGACAAAACTGCCACCTAGGGCATGCAGGCAAGCCCAGGCGGCGGAGACACAGGCGCGCAGGTAGGCGCAGGCAGGCCCAGGTGGCAGAGACACCAACGCGCAGGCAGGCACAGGCAGGCACAGGCGGTGGAGACACTGGCGAGCAGGAAGGCACAGGCAGGAACAGGCGGCAGAGACACTGGCGCGCAGGCCAAGCGGCGGAGACACCAATGAGCAGACCCGGCGGTGGTAGGATAGTCCAAGCATGAAACAGTGAAGCCCACACTGAGAGCAGATCGCCCCACTACAATTAAATCAAACCCATTAGATAGCATCGATAGGAGGAGATGGGCAGACACCAAGGCAAGAATTCACCTAAGAATCTGAAAAACAACATGAAAACACCAGAACCCAATGATCTTACAACACAAGGACTTGAACACCCTAACACAGAAGAAGAGGAAAAAAATAGACTTTATGAAAGCAATAGAGTCCCTTAAACAACATGTAAAAAAGTCCTCATAGAAATGGATGAAAAGTATAATAAAAAGTTTGAAGAAATGAGTAAATACATAAATGATACCCTGGGAAACCAAGAAAAAACAATCAAACAGGTAATGGAAACAGTTCAAGAATTGAAAACTGAAATGGAAGCAAGGAAGAAAACACAAACTGAGGAACAGCTGGATATGGAAAATCTAGGTCAACTAGCAGAGACTACAGAAACAAACATAAGCAATAGAATACAAGAGATAGAAGAAAGAATCTCAGGTTCTGAAGACACCATAGAGAAAATAAACGCACTGAGCAAAAAAAAAAAAAAAAAAAAACAAAAAAAAAAACCAGCAAACCCAACAAATTCTCATCACAAAACATTCAGGAAATATGGGACACAATAAAAAGACCAAACCTAAGAATAATAGGGATAGAAGAACGAGAAGAGTCACAGTTCAAAGGCTCAGAAAATATTTTTAACGAAATTATGGAAGAAAACTTTCCCAACATAAAGAAAAATATTCCTTTGAATATCCAAGAAAAATACAGAAAACCAAACAAACTGGATCAAAAAAAAGTCCCGTCGCCATATAATAATCAAAACACAAAATATACAAATTAAAGAAAGAATATTAAGAGCTGCAAAGGAAAAAGGCCAAGTAACCTATGAAGGTAAACCGATCAGACTTACACCTGACTTCTCTATGGAAACCATGAAAGCCAGAAGGTCCTGGATAGAGGTACTGCAGAAACTAAGAGACCATGGATGCAAACCCAAACTACTATACCCAGCCAAGCTATCGTTCACTATCAATGGAGAAAACAAGACATTCCAGGATAAGAACAAATTTAAACAATACGTAGCCACAAATCCAGCCCTACAGAAAGTAATAGAAGGAAAATAACAACCCAAGGAATTCAGCATTGCCAACACTGCCTACAATAACTCAGGCATCTAGCAACCCTTCGACAGCACAACTCAAAGAAGGGAGACACACAAACTCCACTACCAAAAGCAATAGGAATAACCGAGTAAACAACCACTGGTTGTTAATATCACTTAATATTAATGATCTCAATTAACTTATAAAAAGGCACAGGCTAAGAGATTGGATATGAAAACAGGATCCAACATTCTGCTGTTTGCAAGAAACACATCTCAACCACAAAGACAGGCATCTACTCAGAGTAAAGGGTTGGGGAAAGGTTTTTCAAGCAAATGGTCCTATGAAAAAAGCAGGTGTGGCCATACTAATTTCTAACAAAACTTACTTCAAACTAAAATCAATCAGAAGAGATCGAGATGGACACTTTATACTCATAATAGGAACAATTCAGCAGGATGAAGTCTCAATCCTGAATATCTACGCCCCTAATATAAAAGCACCCACTTATGTAAAAGAAATATTACTAAAACTCAAGGCAGATATCAAACCACACACATTAGTAGTAGGAGACTTCAACACACCTCTTTCACCAATGGACAGGTCAATCAGACAGACACCTAATAGAGAATTAAGAGAATTGTTGGAGGTAATGGAGCAAATGGACTTAACAGACATCTATAGAACACTCCACCCAAATAGGAAAGAATACACCTTCTTCTCTGCAGCTCATGGAACCTCCTCGAAAATTGACCACATACTTGGAAACAAAGGAAACCTCCACAGATACAAAAAAATATCAGTGTCCACCTGTGTCTTATCAGATCACCACAGATTAAAGTTAGAAGGCAACAACAATGCTGCCCCCAGAAAGCGAACAAACTCATGGAAACTGAACAGTAAACTACTGAACCACACCTGGGTCAAGGAAGAAATTAAGAAAGAAATTAAAGTCTTCCGTGATTTTAATGAAAACAAAGAGACAACATACTCAAACATATGGGACTCGATGAAAGCATTGCTAAGAGGAAAGTTCATAGCACTAAGTGCCCACTTAAAGAAAACGGAGAAAGCATACATTGGGGACTTAACAGCACACCTGAGAGCCCTAGAGAAAAAAGAAGAAGACGCCCCCAGGAGGAGTAGAAGACGGGAAATAATCAAACTGAGGGCTGAAATCAACAAAATAGAAACACAGAAAACAGTCCAAAGAATCAATGAAACAAAAAGTTGGTTCTTGGAGAAAATCAACAAGATCGACAAACCCTTTTCCAAACTAATTAAACGACAGAGAGAGAACACGCAAATAAATAAGATCAGAAATGAAAAGGGGGACATAAACACAGACACAGAGGAAATTCAGAGACTCATTAGATCTTTCAACAAGAGCCTGTATGCCAGAAAACTGGAAAGTGCAAAAGAAATGGACATTTTTTAGATAAGTACCATGTACCAAAGCTAAACAAAGAGCAGATGAACGATCTAAATAGACCTGTTAGTCACCAAGAATTAGAAACAGTTATCAAAAATCTCCCTTCCAAAAAAAGCCCAGGAGCAGATGATTTCAACGCAGAATTCTATCAGAACTTCCAAGAAGATATTATACCTATACTTCTTAATGTATTCCACAATATAGAAACAGAAGAGTCATTGCCAAACTCCTTTTATGAATCTACAGTTACCCTGATACCAAAACCACACAAAAACCCAACCAAGAAAGAGAATTACAGGCCTATATCACTCATGAACATCGACGCAAAAATTCTCAATAAAATACTGGCAAACCAAATCCAAGAACACATTAGAAAAATTATCCACTATGATCAAGTAGGCTTCATCCCAGAGATGCAGGGCTGGTTCAACATATGCAAATCTATCAATGTAATCCACCATATAAATAAACTGAAAGAAAAAAACCATATGATCATTTCATTAGATGCTGAAAAAGCATTCAACAATATTCAACATCCCTTTATGATAAAGGTCTTGGAGAGATTAGGGATACAAAGGTCATACCTAAATATAATAAAAGCTATTTACAGCAAACGACAGCTAACATTAAATTAAACGGAGAAAAACTCAAAGCCATCCCACTAAAATCAGGAACACGACAAGGATGTCCACTCTCTCCATACCTCTTTAATATAGTGCTTGAAGTTCTAGCAATAGCAATAAGACAACATAAGGGGATCAAGGGGATTCATTATTTGCAGATGATATGATAGTATACATAAGCGACCCCAAAAACACTACCAAAGAACTCCTACAGCTGATAAACACCTTTGGTAATGTGGCAGGATACAAGATCAACTCCAAAAAATCAGTTGCCTTCCTATACACTAAGGATAAGGAAGCAGAGAGGGAAATCAGAGAAGCATCACCTTTCACGATAACCACAAATAGCATAAAATATCTTGGGGTAACTCTGACCAGGAAGTGAAAGATCTATTTGACAAGAACTTTAAGTCTTTGAAGAAAGAAATTGAAGAGGACACCAGAAAATGGAAGGATCTCCCTTGCTCTTGGATTGGGAGGATCAACAGAGTAAAAATGGCAATTCTACCAAAAGCAATCTGCAATCCCCTTCAAAATCACATCAAATTTCTTCACAGATCTTGAGAGGACATTAATCAACTTTATATGGAAAAACAAAAAACCCAGGAAAGCCAAAACAATCTTATATAATAAAGGATCATCTGAAGGCATTACCATCCCTGACTTCAAACTCTATTACAGAGCTACAGTAATGAAAACAGCGTGGTATTGGCATAAAAACAGAGAAGTTGACCAATGGAATCTAATAGAAGACCCTGACTTTAGCCCACAAACCTATGAACACCTGATTTTCGATAAAGGAGCTAAAAGTATACAATGGAAAAAAGAGAGCATCTTCAACAAATTGTGCTGGCAAAACTGGATGTCAATCTGTAGAAGAATGAAAATAGATCCATATCTATCACCATGCACAAAACTCAAGTCCAAATGGATTAAAGACCTCAATATCAATCCGAACACACTGAACCTGATTGAAGAGAACGTGAGAAGTACTCTACAACACATGGGCACAGGAGACCACTTCCTACGTATAACCCCAGCAGCACAGACACTAAGGGCATCATTGAATAAATGGGACCTCTTGAGACTGAGAAGCTTCCGTAAAGCAAAGGACACTGTCACTAAGACAAAAAGGCAACCCACTGACTGGGAGAAGATCTCCACCAACCCCACAACTGACAAAGGTCTGATCTCCAAAATATATAAAGAACTTAAGAAAGTAGACCGTAAAAGGCTAATCAACCCAATTATAAAATGGGGCACTGATCTGGGAAATGCAAATCAGGACAACATTAATATACCTTCTTACGCCTGTCAGAATGGCTAAAATAAAAAAACACCAATGATAGCCTTTGCTGGAGAGGTTGTGGAGAAAGGGGTACACTCATCCATTGCTGGTGGGAATGCAAACTTGTGCAACCACTTTGGAAAGCAGTGTGGCGGTTTTTCAGGAAATTCCGGATCAACCTACCCCTGGACGCAGCAATACCACTCTTGGGAATATACCCAAGAGATACCCTATCATACAACAAAAGTATATGCTCAACTATGTTCATAGCAGCATTGTTTATAATAGCCAGAACCTGGAAACAACCTAGATGCCCTTCAATGGAAGAATGGATGAAGAAAGTATGGAATATATACATATTAGAGTACTACTCAGGAGTAAAAAAAAATGACTTCTTGAATTTTGCATACAAATGGACGGAAATAGAAAACACTATCCTGAGTGAGTTAAGCCAGACCCAAAAAGAAGAACATGGGATGTACTCACTCATATTTGGTTTCTAGCCGTAAATAAAGGACATTGAGCTTATAATTCGTGATCCTAGAGAAGCTAAATAAGAAGGTGAACCCAAAGAAAAGCATTTAGTCATCCTCCTGGATATTAACCTTCATCAGGCGATGAAAGGAGACAGAGACCCACATTGGAGCACCGGACTGAAATCTCAAGGTCCAAATCAGGAGCAGAAGGAGAGAGAGCATGAGCAAGAAACTCAGGACCGCCTGGGGGGCACCCACACACTGAGACAATGGGGATGTTCTATCAGGAACTCACCAAGGCCAGGGGGCCTGGATCTGAAAAAGCATGGGATAAAACCGGACTCGCTGAACATAGTGGACAATGAGGACTACTGAGAACTCAAGAAAAATGGTAATGGGTTTTTGATCCCACTGCATTTACTGGCTTTGTGGGAGCCTAGGCAGTTTGGATGCTCACCTTACTAGACCTGGATGGAGGTGGGTCGTCCTTGGACTTCCCACAGGACAGGGAACCCTGATTGCTCTTTGGGCTCACGAGGGAGGGAGACTTGATCAGGGGAGGGGGAGGGAAATGGGAGACGGTGGTGGGGAAGAGGCAGAAATCTTTTTTTTTATCATTATATACAAAGTAATGAGCTTTATTAGGAAAAATTCTAATGTACACATAAAATATTTTAATCATATCAACCTTCTTATCCTCTTTTACATTTTCTCCTGCCCTCTTTTGTTTGAATTATCTGTCTGTTACTTTTATGGTCTTTTAAAATTCCACCTATGCAATGAAACAAACGATACTTGTCTTTTGGATTCTGGTTTATTTTATTTAAAATGAACCTTTATTTGAGTTTTTAAGTGTCATTTGTTTAAAAACCTTTTATTTATAGAGAAAAATAAGACAAGTTAATAAAAGACAAAATACAGACTTTATAGAAAAAAATTGTAAAAAAAGTTTCTTCCTCCTCTTCCTCTTGTTGTTCTTCATGTTCTTGATCTTCCTCTTTCTCGTCTTCCCCTCCTCTTCTTCTTCCTCTTCTATTTCTTCTACTTCTACTTTTTCTCCTTCATCTCACATGTATCTCTAGTTATGTTCTGCATCATGGGGCTGCAGAACTGGCAGATAATGCACTCACCTTTCCCTGGGGAAAAAGGTTAAGGGGGCCTGGGAATAAGCAAGCAGGTGTGGGAGAAGGGGACTAAGTTCTGAGATCTCTAATTAGGATTTAAGGTTTACCTCCACAAGATCCTTGCTCCAACAGTGAGTAGAATGTCAGTCATCATGGACAGGTGGATGAACTTTATGAAGTCCTACTAGAAGTACTTTTTAAAATTCTGGGTTTAGTCTTCAAGCAGTCCCACTGGTGCAGCCAGCGGCATGGCAAGTAGGGAAGCATGTAGGGACAGGGTAGAGGGAGAAGCCTGGCTCTGACGGTACCGAAGTAATCTTTGGAAGATTGTTCATGTGGCCTTGATCCACAAAAGTGGATGAAATGGTTGGCCGTCACCAAGGGTGAGCCACAAATGTACATGTTAATATGTAGGTATTGTTTGCAGTATTTCATTCGGTTTAGTAAAGTATCAACATTTAAGACTGCTTCTTTTCCTAGTGTGGTTGTGCATGCCCTTAATCCCAGTGTTAGGGAAACAGAGGCAGCAGTAGGTAGATATTTCAGTTAAGGGAAAGACTGGTCTGCATAGCAGAACTTATATTAACTAGAGGCAGAAATCTTTAAGAAATAAATAAATAAATAAAAATCTGCCACCTACAGAATGGGAAAAGATCTTTACAAACCATAAATCTGAAAGAGGGCTGTTGACAGAGGTTTCTTTCCCACCTGGTCCTGTGGCCATTCAGTGTCAAAGAAACACACAGAGGTCTACATTAATTATAAACTGGTTGGCCTGTTAACTCAGGTATCTTATTATCTAACTCCTACTTCTTAAATTAACCCATAATTCTTGTTTGTGTTAGCCATGTGGCTTGGTACCATTTATCAGGAAAGCATTTTTATCTTGTTTCCTCTGCATGTGGGTGAGGACTGCAAACTGAGCCCTGTTTCCCAAAATTCCCCTAGTCTTGTCACTCTGTCTATATTTCTTGCCTGGCTATTGGCCAGTCAGCATTTTTATTAAACCAAAAAAGTGACAAATTTTTATAGGGTACAAGACCATTCTCCCTAGAAGAGGGCCGAAGCCCAAAATATATAAAGAACACAAGAGACTAGACATCAAAATAACAAATAATCCAATTAAAATGGACTGGATATAGATCTAAACAGAAAAACCTCAAATGGCCAAGATACACTTAAAAAACTGTTCAAAATTCTTAGCCATTAGGATAATGCAAATCAAAACAACTCTGAGATACCCTATTACACCTGTCAGAATGGTTAAAATAAAAAACACTGAACATCTTATGCTGGAGAGGATGCGGAGTAAGGGAAAAACTCCTGCACTCCTGGTGGGAGTACAAATTTGTAGTCACTTTAGGAATCTCTATGGTGTTTTCTCAGAAAATTAGGAATCAAGCACTCTCAAGACCCAACTATACCAGTATTGGGCATATAACCAAAGAATGTTGATCATACCACAAGGACACTTGCTCAGTAACAGCAGAGTTATTTACAATAGCCATAATCTGGAATAACCTACATGTCCCCCAATTGAAAAATGGATGAAAAAAAATGTGGTACATTTACACAACGAGGTATGACTCAGCTGTAAAAAATAGTGACATCATGAAATTTACATGCAGAAAGATGGAACTAAAAAAATCATTCTGAGTGAGGTAACCAGACTCAGAAATACAAACATGATATGTACTCACTCATAATATGGATATTAGATATAAAGCAAATGATAACCAGGCTACAATTCACAGCCCTACAGAAGCTAGATTAAAATGAAGGATAAAATATGGACTCATGGATTTCCCAGGGAAGGAAAAATAGGTGTCTCCTGGGTAAATTGGAGCAGAGTGGTGGTGGATGAGACTGAATTTGGAAATAGAAGCATGAGGGATTGGTTTGGTTGTGTTGGGGGATGGTCAGAGGGGGGAGTAATAAAAGAGATGTCTTGATGGGGACATCATTTCGGTGTTAGGGAGAAACCTGGTACCAAGGAAAAATGCAGGAATTCACAAGGTTACCCCAGCTAAGTCTACACTGGCTAGGACCTATAATCAGGTTGGTGACTACCTTAATATTCATCAGAAAGCCTTTATCCAGCAACTGACAAAAGCAAATGTAGATATCTAAAGACAAACACTGGGCTGAGCTCCAGGAGTCATGTTGAATAGAGGGAGGGAGGATTGTGTGAGCCCAGGGGGTATCAAGGTCATTATGGGGAACCTACAAAGACAGCTGAAATGAGCTCAAGGGAGCTCATGGACTCTATATCAACAGTTAGGAAGCCTGTATGGGACCAAACTAGGCCCTCTGTATTTGTGTGACAATTGTGCTGCGTGGTCTGTTTGTGTGGTTCTTAATCTAGCAGTGGGATCAGGACCTATCCCTGATACATGAGCTGGCTCTTGGGAATCGATCCCCCCATCTGGGTTGCTTTACCCAATCTTCATGCAGTGGGAGGAGAAACTGCAACTGGGATGTAAAATAAATAAAAACATTTATCAATAGAAAGATTTATCACTGTGGAGAGTGAAATATTGACAAAGAAAGTCTTTTAATCTGCTTGTAATTAAAATTAAGCATTTTAATGTGATTATGTTTATTTCCCACTGAATTTGCTAGTCTTGGCATTGTACTTTGAATTTTCACCATTTATGTAGCAGTAATTTCTTGCTTTGACTGCCAACTCACAAATAATAAGATGGAAGATACTTACTAAATTTGAAAGTTTGGCCTTAGCTTAGGCTTGTTCCTAACTAGTTCTTATAATTTAAATTAACACATATTTTAAAATCTATGTTCTGTTCTGTTATGTGGTTCTTTATCTCATCTCTGTTGTGCCTGTCCTGCTTCTTCTGCATCTGGCTGGTGACTCCACCTTTCTTTTTCCCAGAGTTCTCTCTCTGCCTGGAAATCCAACATATACTTCCTGCCTAGCTATTGGCCATTCAGTTTTTTTTATTACAACAGTCACAGAAATACATCTTCACACAGTGTACAAATATTCCACAATATTTCCCCCCTTGTCTAAATAAAAAGGAAAGGTTTTAACTCTAACATAGTAATAAGAACAATTATCTGGCAAGGATTACATTCACAATGTTCAATCTATTTATATTTGGTAAATTTGGAGAAAGTATTTTATTTTCTCTTCTATCTTAGAGAGTTCAAAGTTTCATACCTAAAATACTTTCCATCATAACTTGTATGATCATCCTAAAAATTTCTTTTTAAATCTTAAAACATCTTCTTAAAAACCTTAAGCTTTTATTGTCCTTCAACCTTATACAATTTACACCTCTTTTTTGAATTTTTAAATAAAATTGCAACAAAGAAAACAGTATAACCATCTAGTTTTTAACCACATCAGATATTCAAGAAGATAGGAAGTGTAGAGCAAGTAACTTCCAAAAGTACATAAATTACGGAAACAGCCTGCCTGATAAGTCACCCAAAGTTCCTTTGCAAAGTTTGGACATCCATATTCAGCTTACAGGCCTAGAGTATCTGACAGATTTTTCTGTAAAGCAGGAAATTTAAAGGACTCTCCTACCTTGTCTTTGCAAATTACAGTAGTTGCCTTCTTTTGTGTCCTGCTTGTCCAATTTGGATAGCATTCTCTCAGGAGTTGAGACAAGAGAAGTTTATTTGCCCAGTGGCTAACTTTGCCACAAATGAAAGTAAACCCCATATGGAGGTTCTTTAATGCACATCGTCTTCTTTTGAAGTAAATTGGTGTTCCCAGGAGCAGATGTGTCTCACTGTCATGAAAAGCCTCATATTAAAACATTTTAAATTCTATATTCTGTAGATCTCTTAAGTATTTGAATAAATCTACTTTAAATATATGTTTTAATTTGAAAACATACATAATATGAATATAAGTTTGATTTTTTATAGATGACTAACTATTAACCCATATTTCTTAATTGTCCTAAATAGTTTTCAAGGCCTAGAAATTTACATTGCATTTTAAAATGAAATATCTAGGTTTAATACCATAAACAAGAGTAGAAACACACATACAGTATAACAAAAATAAATTTAAAATTGTATCAATATATAAAAATCTATACCAACATAAAATATTTGAGACTAATGGTTGTTCAAAAGTAGACTCCATAATCTATCCTTTTACCTCATCATTTCTATTTTATATCCCCCTTTTTGCTTTAGAAATAAATACTTGAATATAAACTTTGTTCAGCTTTTTCCCTGACAAAGACAAATAACAACCTGCAACCAGTCACCCTTAAATAATATTATGCATCCATAAACAATTGAAGAACCAAAAGAAGACCCACCCCACCTCCTTGGAATGTGGGCATCATGTTTTCTAGACTGCTTTCCTTTGTTTGGGAGACATGACATTTTGGGGGGACCCTGAGAAAACTGAGATAATTGTCAAGTCCTGAGGCAGCTAGCTGTATTATTTTATCATTTAGTCTATGTGTGAAGGGATAGTGTACAGCTCATCTGAAGCCCTTACTGGAGTAGTACATGTAGCTGGACAATCTTAGTTTGAAACAAAAAGGTTTGAAGTTCTAGATACAGATTTTGAGGACACTTCAACAGAGGCATTCTATGAGGATGGATCTTCTGGGCTACTTGTCTTCATTTGTGTCTGATTCTTTTGCTCTAAAAACACAAACTTTTAAAGGTAACATTTATATCTGAATTAAAACAAATATGGAATGTGTGGTGTGCACAAGTCAGTTAAAGATTTTTTTGTCTTATGTTTGAGCAGGAAAAGGGCATATGTTAACTTTATAATTTTGTTTGGACTGCATAACCAGACCTCTATCCATGCTATATGAAAGGATGGTGTGTAATACTAAGTCATGAAGATTCTGTACCAACAGGATTTATCATGAGTCATCCAATCTTGAGCTGTTCTCTTAATAGAGGGGTCTGCATATAGGTCACCTGTTATATAGTCTTTCTTGGTGTCTTTTCTTAATAGATGTAGCCAAGACTTTCAGGAGGTCTCCCCCAATCAAATCTCATCTTTATTAATTCTGAAAAGTTTTGACAGTATTTCTGTCCTGCCCAGTCCAGAAGCCATTTAGTCCCAAAAGATACACATAAGAGAGGCCTATATTAATTATAAACTGGTTTGCCTATACGCTCAGGCTTCCTATTAAATAATTCTCATATCTAAAATTAGTCCATTATTCTTGTCTATGTTGGCCACATGGCTTGGTACCTTTATCAGTGAGGCATTTTCATCTTGCTTCCTCTGTGTCTGGGTGACAACAGCAAAATGACCTTTCCTCTTCCCAGAATTGTCTTGATCTTGTCACTCCTCCTCTACTTCCTGCCTGGTCACCCCTCCTATAATTCATACCTGACTACTGATGAATCAGCATTTTATTAAACAAGTACAAGAAACAAATTTTTACAGGGTAAAACCATTGTCTCACAGCACATCCCTCCCCATTTTTCAAAACAAGAAAGCTGAATCTAATCTTGCTTGTATAGCTTTCTTCCTGACAATTATTCATACAACTTGTAACTAACACTCTAAACAAAGAAAAACATCTATAATCCTTTGTTTTGGGAATACGGACATAGTTTTCCAAGCTACTTTCTGCTGATTGGGGGTGCTAATAATCTTGACAGGGACCTAAAGAAAATTTAGAATTACAGTCAAGTCCTGACTGGAAAATTCTGTGGGGCTTGGACATCTCAGCTAACAGTCTTGGAACTGTTCTGAATGCAGAACACAGAGGAAATGCTAACAGAGGTCCTCTGAAATGTTGGATCTTCTTGACCATCTGCTCCTATCGGAGATTCTTCAGTGGGTCTTCCTTGATCAAACCTGATTTTTTTCTTAGTCCAGAATAAATCCACAGCCTCTCATTTCCTATGGAAACAAAAACAAAACTTCTTCTCCAATGTACCATACCTCTTGACTTAAATTTTGAAGTCAAGATATTTTCCAAATATATATGTTGGATTAATTCAGCAGCATTTATAATCAAACATCTTGTGGAATCTTTTACTCTTTTTGCAGCCATCAATTTAAAGACAACACAATAACATACAGTATCCAGTATCTCTGTGTATTTTCATCTTTATTTTAAGCTCTATTTCTTTTATTTTTATTTTTAATTTTTGTTTTTTTGAGACTAGGTTTCTCTGTGTATCTTTGACTGTCCTGGCACTCACTCTGTAGACCAGGTTGCCCTTGATTTCACAGAGATCTGCCTGCCTTTGCCTCCCAAGTGCTGTGATTAAAGATGTGTGCCACCACACTTTGAACTCACAGATATGTACCTGCCCTCCACCTCCCAAGTGTTGGGATTAAAGGTGTGTGCCTTAAGGACATTATTCTTTATCTTTTCTCTCCCAAGCCTATATTTTTAAACATACTGTAAACCATTTAGAGGTTTTTCTCACCTGAATCTATCTTTTCTGACCACATGAGTCTTTAATTTGCTAACCAATATGGATAGGATTAAAGCTGTGGCTTTAATGGCTGGATCCATCCTATTTCTTAGGTTTCTGAGAGTCTAGCCTCATGGAGGAGGTACTGTTCAGAGCCATGTTTCTTGCCACACAACTCTATGGCATTTCAAGGTCCCTGATACCAACAAGAAGCATGCTATCAGCAATTCATAAACACCATTTAAGTGTTTGCTGGCAGGGCCTCTTAAAAGAGCTGCAAAGTTTTGCAGCTAAAGCTGGGTCAGGAAACCTCTCTTAAATGAGATGTGCTTACCTCTAGCAAAGAGAGCCCACCTGAGAAAACGCTACCAAGAAACCATGGTTAACTTTATTCTTTTTCATCTAGAATTATTTACCAAACTCTCTCAGGTTTTATGTGGATTTAGCTGTCCACATTGGCACCATTTGTTGACAGTGATTTCTGTCTTATCAGGTCCCACAGGCATTCAGTCCCAAGAAATACACAAAGTCCAATATTAATTATGAACCAGTTGGCCTATTAGCTCAGGTTTCTTATTAATTAATTCTTACATCTTAAATTAGCCCATTATTCTTGTCTATGTTAGCCACATGGTTTGGTACCTTCAGCGGGGCATTCTCATCTTGCTTCCTCTGTGTCTGGGTGACAATTGCAGACTGACCTTTCCTCTTCCCAGAATTCTCCTTATCTCATTGCCCCACCTCTACTTCCTGCCTGGTCACCCCATGTATGCTTTCTGCCTAGCTACTAGCCAATTAACATTTTATTAAACAAGTAGAAGTAACAAATCTTTACGGTGTAAACCATTGTCCCATAGCAGAAGAGAAGTATAAGTTTTGTTTCCTGTGGAAGCAAAGGCATATCCTCTCTTGCAACAGAACATATTTTTTATTACCATTTTTAAGTTAATATACTCATAAAATATATAGCTTGGTTTTATTTAGCAGATATCGTAATACAATATCTCTCAGTAGCTACAGTTTTTTTTTTTTACATATTAACATTTAAAAAATTCAAAATCAAGAAAAAACATATAGGATCCAGATTCATTGTGTATTCCCATTTTTACATGGCAAATTTTTATATTCTGTCCTTACAGATTTTATTATTTTAAAACTATCTATACCCATTTTCTTTTCTTTCTGTAGCATCTGAGCACATTGTAAAATATATTTATCTTTTCAGAGGTTTTCTGTGTCTGGACCGGGCTTTCTCTAAGAACCTGAAGTGTTCTCTGACCTTGTAAAACAGATTTTAAACTGTCATGTCAGCTTCCCTGCAACTCAGTTTAGTGCATGCTACTGGGGAATTATGTTGGCAAATGGCTCCAGTCCATAGGCAGCTGCCAGTAGCTATAGCTCTATATGCTGCTGAGTACCAGCTTGCCCAAGAGACTGAAAAATTAGGAATCCACATCCAGTTTTTTTCTGTAACTTTTCTTAGCTTTCTCCAGTTCTGTGTTTAGATATTCAGTCCTCAACATTGGATACCATATGTACCAAATTCTTTGCTGTTCCACCAGCCAGCTTTTAAATAACAACACAGAGACCCATTATTAATTATCAAAGCTCAGGTTATAGCTTAGGAATTTACTTAATTAACTTTTATAAATTAAATTAACCCATATCTTTTAATCTATGTTCTTTTATGTGGCTTAGTTACCTTTACTTTATACTGCCCATCTTGCTTCCTCAACGTCTGACTGGAGACTGCCATTTCCCCAACATTCTCTCTCTGCCAAGAATTCCTGCCTATAACTCATGCCTAGCTATTAGACTATTAGAATCCAGCTTTTTATTTCACCAATCACAACAATACATCTTCAAACAGTGTACAAATATACTCTAACGGGTTTAGATGATGATTATGATGATAATGATGATGATGATGATGATTAGAGCAACTAGGAAAAATTTTACATAGATGTAGTGGAAAGTAATCGTATGTAAAATGTTAGTTTAGGCTATTACCCCAATGTAAAAGGGAAAATAGTATTCATAGGTCTAATGCTCAGCAAATATAATATTTTCAAATGGTAATACAATTTAATTATTTATTTGTTTAATAAAATAGGAAAAATCCATTAATTCTGTAAAATGAATGTAATAGCAATTTGCATACAGATATTAAATCATTAAATGTTTTAGGTAATATACAATATGGACATTTTCTGATTCAGGCTGAACTTTCAAGAGTGCACAGTAAGTTCTATTTTCTTTATCAAATACTCCTCCTGGGTTTCATAATTCTTTAAGATATATTTTCTTTGCTGATAATGAGGATAAATAGTAGTTTCATTCCTTATAGTTTGCTATAGGGAATTTACTATGCAATGCAAATAAAAGCCCTTATAAAGTGATATGCAAATATGCAAACTGCAGCAATATTTCTGTGTATAGAACAACACTGTGACTTAGAATATGTCTTTATTAAAAGAACTTTATCAGGTGCTGGAGAGATGGCTCAGTGCTTAATAGCATTGCCTGCTCTTCCAAAGGTCCTGAGTTCAATTCCCAGAAACCACATGGTGACTCACAACAATCTGTAATGAGGTCTGGTGCCATCTTCTGGCCTGCAGACATACAACACAGACAGAATATTGTATGCATAATAAGTAAATAAATATTTTTTTAAAAAAGAACTTTATCATCTAAACCATACAGTAGACTAAATACATTATTTTATGTTTTAATAATTTGCTCATATAGTCGAACTACATTTTGTCTTTAAAATGTAGAATAACTTCTAGAAGTTACTAGCTTGAAGGCACAGATAAGTTTAACTCATAAAAAATTCTAGTTACACATTGATTGCGAGCAAGAGAAAGCAAAACCTATTTAATATGGTAGGTCCATCTTATACATTTTTTCTCATTTTCATTTCTTTAAAATAAAACCAGTTTATTACTAGCAAACAAACATTTACTCTGCTTCTTACAATGTGTCCAACTGCTTCAGGCTTCTGATGCTTTGATTCTCTGATATGCTGTACTGAACCAAAATAATCCTCAGCCCCTTTAAGATGCTTTTTTCACAGCAGTGGAAAAAATTAAAAAAAAAAAAAACAGCTACTGGGCAATGTTCTTAACGTATGGTAAATAAAACAAAATAGTTTCTAAAACTCGGCTCCTTTAAGAACATGCAGATACATTTGCCCACATCTAGCTTAAAGGGAAATAATATATGATGTTTTTGTGTGATTTGATTTTTAGAGCACTTATAGTTCAGCTGATGTGGGATTCCCTCCCCTCTGTATGCTGTGAACACCATTGGTAAATAAAGAAGCTGCCTTGGGCCTGTGCAAAGAATAGAGGTAGGTAGGTGGGGGAAAACTAAACTGAATGCTGTGAGAAAGAAGGAGGAGTTAAAGAGAAGCCATGGTAGCCCCCACCGAAGACAGATGCTGTAAAGAACTTTACTTGGTAAGCCACAACCCTGTGACAATACACAGATTAATAGAGATGGGTTAGTTTAGGATATGAATTAACCAGAAATATGCTTAAGCTATTGGACAAACAGTATTGCAAATAATATGGCTTCTATGTGATTATTTTGGCAGTCTGGGTGGCCAGGAAATGAACAAGCAGCCTCTAACAACAAATTGGCACCCATGTGGACAACTAAAATCCATTTAAAACCTGAGAGAGTTTGGGAAGGAATTCTAGGGAGAAAATATAGTTAAGCATGACTTTAACATCATAATTTCTTTAAGAGAGGTTTTCCTGAATCAGCAGTAGCAGAAAAAAGCCACGCAGTTTTAAAATGTCAGGTTTCTGGGCTGGGCTGCAAATACAACCTCTGGCTCTTTCAGGAAGCCAAGCATTTAAATGTGGTTTGTGAACAGAGTGCTACAACTTGCTTAATGGTGACATAGACTGGCTGTATGCTGAAAAATAGAGCTGTAAGAATGGCTCTCAAAGGCAGCAAACAGCTCTACTATGCTGAACTGGGTGGAGCATTCAGGCAGGGCCTTGCTTGCCCTAGCAAAGCTGCCATTTAGGTTTTTAAGAAGTGCTTAGCCCTGGACAGAAAAGAATTACAGATACACAATAGGACGGATTCAGACATAAAAGACCTCTAAATGAGTCATAGTGTTGGATAAATATTTGTAGGCTCTAGAAAGGGAAGAAAATGAGTATAGAGGATTATAGAAGGAAATAAATGGTTTATAAAGAATCAAAATCTTTAAAGAGACAGAGTACAGACAGTCATAGATTAAAGGAGTATATATAATAAAATAGATATTAAAAAGTAACAGATTAAAAACAAATAAGCCATGTAAAGATGGAAAATTCACAGTCTGGATTATGCATATTATTGTGTTTCCTTTAAATTTTTTGACTTCAGAGAGACATTTGATACTGGGGACTGCTAAGCCAAGCCAACATATATACTTTAAAGGTATCTTGGTTTCAAAATATGGGTCGAAGTATTGGTTGCTTTGGAAAAGAGGTTCTTCTTTGTTTCCACAGAAGATAAGAACCTATGATTTTCTTCCAGACTAATGTGGTTTGAAGGACCAAGGCCTCCTGAAAAGTCACTTTGAACATGCCTCAAAAAATTACTTTGCCTAATAAACAGCAGGAAGAAGTTTGGATAGAACTATGCCCATATTCCCAAATCTTGCTTATAAATGTTTGCTTACATTTAAAGGGGGATATGCCATAAAGATTTGCATTGGTATGGATCTTGGTTTATTGATACAAATTTAAGGTCAATTTTGTTATATATACATATTTCTGCTCTTGATTAAGGTATTATATTTGTTCAGCTCCTTTCAAAATTTAATGTATAATTAAGAAATATATGTTAATAGATAGTCATCTATAATTGTCAAGCTTGTAGCCATGTTAGTTAGGCTTTCTAGGTGTACAGAGATATATTTCAGATGGATAGGGATTCTTTTTGTTTGTTTGTTTGTTTATTTATTTATTTATTTATATTTACTTAAAAATTCCCACCTCCTCTCCTCCTCCCATTTCCCTCCCCTCTCCCCCTCCCCCTCCCTCTCCAGTCCAAAGAACAGTCAGGGTTCCCTGCCCTGTGGGAAGTCCAAGGTCCTCCCCCCTCCATCCAGGTCTAGGAAGGTGGGCATCCAATCAGACTAGGCTCCCACAAAGCCAGTACATGCAGTAGGATCAAAACCCAATACCATGGTCCTTGGCTTCTCAGTTAGCCCTCCTTGTCTGATACATTCAGAGTCTGGTTTGATCACGTGCTCCATCAGTCCCAGTCCAGCTTGCTTTGGTGAGCTCCCATTAGATCAGCCCCACTGTCTCAGTGGGTGGGCGCACCCCTCATGGTCCTGACTTCCTTTCTCATGTCTTCCCTCCTTCTGTTCCTCATTTGGACCTTGGGAGCTCAGTCCAGTGCTCCAATGTGGGTCTCTGTCTCCAGCTTCATCCATCGCCAGATGAAGGTTCTATGGTGATATGTAAGATATTCGTCAGTATGGCTATAGGATAGGACGATTTCAGGTTCCCTCTCCTCAGCTGCTCAAGGATCTAGCTGTGGACATCTCCACAGACACCTGGGGACACCTCTAGAGTGAAGTCTCTTGCCAACCCTAAAATGGCTCCCATCTTTCAAAGACTATAGAATATGGCATTTAACATATTTTAAGAATTTGTGACTCTTTATGAAATGAGACACATCTGCTCCTGGCAGCACCAATCTACTTCAAGAGAAAGATGGGCATCAAAGAGGCTCCTTATGGAGTTGGTTTGCCATTTGGGCAAGAAACTGCTCCTGCCCGAACTGCTTGATGGTATGCTATGTGAACTGGACATACAAGACCCACAGAGAAATGACTGCTAAACTTGCCTAAAGGGGAGACACTCTTTCGGGGTTCCTGCTTCATAAAAGAGTAGCCTAGACATCCTGCAGGACACAGAATAAAGTGACTGACAAACTGCCAATATAGGTGGTACTATCTTTGGAATTTCTTGCTTCATGGAAAGGTCGGCAGGATATTATGGTCCTGTACAAAGAATATGGATGCCCCAACATTACAGAAGAAGTTTGGGTGACTATCGAGGCAGCAAGATGTCATTGTCATTTCTAGAGATTTGGAAGTTGCTTATAATGCACTTCCTGTTTTCTTAGGTAATATTATATTCTTCTGGAACCTTTGATGGAGTTGAAGAATAGATGTAGTTTTCTTTAGTTATGATAAAAGATTAGGTAGATACAAATATAGTAACAGTAATTCTTGCTTGATACCTGCTTTGTATATGTAATTTTACTATGTAAAATTTAAAACCTTCATTTTTATTTAAACAGAAAATAGGAGGTGAAGTGGTATTCCCCTCTGTATGCAATGAATACAATTAGTAAATAAACTGTCTTGGGCCTGTGCAGGGAATAGAGGTAGGTGGGAAAAATTTAAATGAATGCTGGAAGAAAGAAGGAGAAGTTAAAGAGAAGCCATGTAGCCCCACTGGAGACAGATGCCAGATGGAATTCTTTACATGGTAAGCCACAGCCACGTGGCAATACACAGATTCATAGAGATGGGTTAGTTTAGGATATGAGTTAGCCAGAAATACGCTTAAGCTATTGGTCAAATAGTATTGCAAAACATATGGTTTCTATGTGGTTATTTTGGGAGTCTTGCTGGCCAGGAAATGAACAAGCAGCCTCTAACAACAGTTCAGTAAGTGAAACAATCTTAAATTTTTAAATTATCTTTCAGAAGTTACAAAAGAGTATGGCTTTGCTTAAGAAAATTTAACCACTCTGTGATATAATTCCATTACCGTTAAAATGGAAATAACATTTACCTCAAGGGCTGTTGTGAGGAATCAGTGAAATGAACAGATGATAACATGACTTTGGAATCTATAGGCCACTATTCAAATGTTATTTTGTGCAATTATTATCAAACTGTGGATAGAATATAATACATGTCATACTTTGTGACTTAATCTAGGATAGCACATATTAAAGCAAAGTCCTTATGATAATAATGTCTATTCTGTGCTTGATGTTAGAATACAGGATTGAACAATAGCTGTTATATAGGAGGAAAGTGGCATAATTGAAGTAATACAGTGACAAGACACACATTACCTATTAAGAGATATAGGTTCCAGGGAGGGTTTAATTTCTTCTTTTTCAGAAGTATATAAAACAATGAGATTCATTATGGCCTTTTCACAATTCTTTGTTTATTTACCTCGCTCCTAGTTCTCTACCATTTTATTCTTCTCAGTGCTTGTTGGCACTCTTCTGTCTCCAACCCTCCTGCTTGCACATCAGTTATTTCATCATACTTTACCTGCCAAGGTTTCTACCTTCTCTCTCATAATTTCCTACCAAATTTCATTAGCCACTCCTCCTATTTCCCTTCCAACATTTGCAAATTTAATATGTTTGGCATCTGACAAAAACTCTTGCTATTTATCTTTCTGAGTAGGACTTCCTCCATGTACTATAATGTTTTCCTGTTTCATCTATTGTCCAGGAACAAAGGATTTCCTTCTATACTGTGATCACCTTTTAAAAAGTACTTTAAAAATAATAATTTGAAATAATAATAAAAGTAATTTCCAGAAAGGGTTGGAACAGAGACTACTTCTTTGTTCTTGGGTTTAGTCAGAAACAATTTAAAGATATAAAAGAGAATAATCTTGAAGTAATACATGAGTCAGTGCATTCAATGCTCAGTAGGAACAGCAAGCTCCTTTAGAGCACAATGACTTGGAACTCAATTCATAAAAGTTTTTACTCTAGATACAGGTACAAGTAAGAAATTTGTGTTTTGAATATTAAGTTTATTTCTGCAGTTTGGTCAAATGAATATAATTTATTAAGAATTATCAACCTGCATGTAACTAATCAAAACACATATAACATCAGGTTTTTGAAGTATGTTTTGTTAGAAAATGAGGAGAAGTCAATATGTGGGAGGCTGGCTACTTTCTCTGAATTATGCAGCTGTGTTGTACAATATATTGGAGTAGGACCTAGGCACTTTCTCTCTGGCCTCCTGACCTTTTGAGTATTATGATGGTATCCTCATTAGCTTTATGTAATAAAAGATGTATAATGTATTAATTATTATAATGCTCATAGGCCTCATCAAATATTTTATTACAAAATGAAGCATTGCATGATTAATTTGCTTTTGAAATAACAAATCTCTTGTCTTTGCATTCTGGGCTGTCCAATTTTGTAGCCACTAACTAAATATTACTGATACAATTCAAACAGTAATCAAGTAGACATATGTTTCTCAGTGGCATTGACAGCATAACTAATGTTTCATAACTACATATATGTAATGATTAGGTTTCAAAACAGCTTGATACTGAACATTTCAATCAATGATGGACATATCTTATGGGAACTGAGAGAGAAGGAAAGTAACAGATTCAGTTTGTTCACTTCACTAGTGCTCTTCCTCCTGATGCTGAGATTAGTTTCATTGCCTTAGAGTTCTTATAACCTACTACAAGTCCTTATTTCCACCACCCTCCTAAAAGTCTCCGTAATACTGGTACTGTTAGACCTACCTTAAAGTTGGCAAAAGTTAAACAACCATATCACATTATACAGCTATGATGGCACATAAAACATCTGTCCAAATGTTTCAAAGTCATTGTTTTCTTATATCTAAATGAAGACACCAACAATAATAGCCTATGTACTTGTCATAAGAATTGAGTAGACTTAGTGTAATATGTATGTTTGGTGCCAACTATTAGTATTTAGTGGTTAGAGATACAGCTCAGTAATAGAACATGTGCTTATATGTGTAGGTCCCTCCATTCAACTTCCAGAAAAAGATACATGCCCCCATACACAAACATGCACAATCATAGTTAATAATGGTAATACATTAGCAATGGTTGATGGATTGCAATCCTTTAGCTTTAACTTCAAACACAAAATATTGTAATGCCTTAGTGCAAAAAGAGTATCTTAGTTATATTTTACAATTAAAAATTTAATAAATTTTTTTTCTGAGAATTTCATATTTCAGTACAACATTTCAGCCCTTCATTTCCCCCTCAACTCCTCCTATCTCTTTCCCACTCCCTCTTAAATTCATGGCCCTCATGGCTCTCATTATTTTATTTATTATTATTTTACACACAGACTTACACACAGCATATTATGTCTATTTAATGCTGCTCATATGTGCTTGCATTTAAAGCTGACCCTGAGGAAACATTTCCCAGAAGATTTCACCACAATGATGCAGTCCCCTTCTTAATAACCACCAATTTCTTAGCTCCAGTTGACCAGTATCCATTGTCCATCTGCCTTTCTCATCAGTCCTTGATTGCCTATAACTCTCCATTTAAGGAGAGTTCACGAAGTATCCACATGTTTAACATGTCCACAGTGACATTTCAACTTGTATCACCAATTTCACAAGTCTTGTTCAGGCATTACAACTTGTAGAAAGTGATGTCTCTGTGGATCTTAACAACTTATAAGGATATTTAGTGTTTAGAGTTTGAATAACTTGTATGCTACTCAATTTATAAGTGGTAGTTATAGGAGAGAATTTTTAGCAATCTGTCAGGCCAGTAAAAAAATTATCTTTTTCGTGATTAACTGAGGTGAAATCTTAGAGCAAGTACTGTATTCTCACTCTGAGTGATTTCAATATTCCAAGTCAAATTTGAATCTCAGCTTCATAACTGTTGACTCTCACTTTTCAAGAGAACACTTAATTTAAATGCTTTTATAATTAATTTATAATCTTTAATTTTTCTCCACCAAATTAATGTACTTCATAATTACCTTGTAGGTAAAGGTGATAAATAATTGATAAATGAATATTATTTGAAATTTTTTTTAGGTGTACAATACCTCAAATTCTTTGTCACTGGACACATCTTGATACTCCTTGGCGTGTATCTTGTTTATTGCATTTTAAAAGATAAATCTTTGTGTTAAGCAGATGAATCAATCAGTAAAGTGCATGATTTTAAATGTGAGGACCTGAATTTGATGCCCAATACCCATGTAAAAAGACAGCATGGTGTTGTATTGTATAACAGAGTTGGAGAAACAGAGACAAGAGTCTCCCTATGACTCACTCACCAATTGGTCAGTCTAGCCAAATTGGCAAGTTCTGGGTCCCATTGAGAGAGCCTTTCACAAAAATAAGGGGCACAATTCTGGAAGAAGAGCAGCAGAGGGTGACATTTGGCTTCCTCTCACACAGACCCTCATGTGCACATACATGAACATCTCCTCCCACTACACACACACTTTTTTAAAACAACAACAAAATACACAAGGCAAATCTATCATTCATATGACAGTTCAAATGCTATGAGGAGAAACTGAAATGCTTGTTTGTAGCAACACTACAGTCATGTTAATTTTTTACAAAGGATTGCAAGAGGCTATTTAATGACAATGCTTAAAACAGCAATAAAAGAAAACAAAGTAGAACATATTGCTTTATTTAAAGTAAAAGAATAGCAGGGAGTGGTGGCACTTATGATAAAATAACTTCTGCCTTCCACAAATGCACTTACGCACACACACAAACACACACACAAGCATATACACACACAGCCAATTCTTGCTCATAGTAGTAAACTATAAACAAAACTCCTCTTTTTAAAAATTAAAATACGATGACTGGTGTTTCCTTTTCCTGTTCCTCCCTCCAATGTTAATCCCCACTGTATCACCCACTCATAACGTTTGACTTCTTGGTACAAATCACATGAGCATACTGTCACCATTTAAATACTCAATTGGAAACACAGGGACATGTTACTCCCAGTGTTTTCATCATGTGCAAGGTTATTCTGGCACGTTTGATTTTTAAAAAAATATTGAAATTCTTCTGAACTTTTATATTTAGGAAGTAATTATAGATCGATGATTTTGAAAACTGATCACAGACATTTTTAACGGTCCTAGTAAGCTTAGAATATAATCTAAGTTAGACTGGAATGTAATTTACTTGACAGCATTTCACTAAATGATAATTTGGTTCTGTTGCTGCCAACCAACAGCGTGCAATCCTGGAGACAAAACAGCACAGACACATACATACAAACACACCACAGACAGACGCGTTATCTAAAACAGTGCCAACTCTCACAGCAACAATTTCAAACAAATGGAAATAGTGCTTGGGAGGAACCAGATTCTTCTTCGGTGATTAGAGAGAGGCTTATTTGTGTTTTCAAAAGATATTTTAACTAGTTAATTTTCTGCCAAGTGTCAGAAATCTCTGTGTACACATCAATTTTGCTGTTATCTGTTTTACATTAATTTTTCATAAAATAGCTACAAAGAAACAAAAAAATTATGTTGTTGTACCCTTTACCTAAAGCTCCAAACCAATGAATTTTTTTAGGGAATCATTTGGTCACTTTTGATAAACCAGTAGTCTTCTTCTGAACCAAGCTAGACATTTTAGAAAATTAACGCCAATTCAGAGGGAAAATGCCATTACGTTTTCTACTCCAGACACATCTGTTCTGATTTTCACCTTTAGTGATATTATCCAAATAACATTTTTAACATTCTGCATGTTCTGTTGGTAACATCTGAAACTAGTCAGTCTGAAGAATAAGTTCTAGTGTCTACATTTATGTAATTTCAATGTTTCTATTTTAAGTCAGTCTCTCTATAAAGTTGCTTTGTGCCATTAGCTGACTTTATACATCACCATATTTTATATGGAAATAGGACTATATATTTCCAGTTGTGAGAATTCCTGATTTAATCTTTAAAATATGTGTTTATTTATTTATTTTTTAGAATGTAATAAGTTGTATTTTGAACATTTTTAACCCCTTCCTGGACTCCTTCCAGACCCACACATGCACTCCCAACTGCATGTCCACATTGAGTCCAGATCTACACATAATGTAGTGGACATTTGGTGAAAACAATATTCCTATTTGAATTTCAATGATCAAAATCTGTTTTAGATTATACGCACATCTGCTAACTACATACCATTTTGTATTTTTGAGACTTTTGAAGTTATAGACATGCCATAATATAAAGCAATGCTATAAATGAGCAATTTATTATGAAATTCATGTTTGGTAGTCATTATGAATAAAATGTTCCTAGGAACAGTTATTCTTGTGCTTTTAAGAGAAACTCGTCTACCATTAATTTCTTCATTATTTCAGTCTAAACATTAGTTTATTATTTCATTAATGTGAACTACAAAAAATGATCAGTTGTACATAAATCACAAGACATTGGACAATATTGTTGTAAGGTATAGCATATGAGATACCAAAGTTCTATGGGGCAAAACTTACCTATATTTGGGTTATTAATGAGCTATTTGATAACCTTGATAATAAAGTGAATTGATATTCAATATGACTAATTTAATGTATCAATATATTATATACTAATATGTTTTGTACAATGTGAAATAATTTTCTAAACTAATAATTAAAGAGGGGCTTATATTTTTTTAGTACTAAAGAAATATAGCACCAGGACATATTAGCATCCATAATTATCAAAATTACCAAATTAATCCTTTTATTTAATTCTTCCATATTAATTCTTCTAATTAATTAATTAGTTGCTTATCCTGTGATGATGTAAGACACACAGAGAGAGAAACAGAGATTAATACACAGATCAAAACATATAATCAGAGGAGATAAAAGAGAGGTTACTTATCCTCTTTTTCTTTAAAAGTGAGTACTCCATGATCACCAAATGTTACAAGGAAAATATGTTCAGTTCCTAAGATAATTCTTCACTACTGTTTGACTTTCTCTCTGACATTTGACAAATCCTGCAATCTCTATTCATAATCACCTGTAAGTTAAAACATCTGAAGAAAATCTCTTGAAATAAATGAAATTATAACAAGTATATTTTTTTAGTTTTAAAACTATCTAATTTTACATAGAAATCCCAGTTCCCCTTACTACTGTCCTCCTGATCTCCCTAACTTCTTTCCATCCCACCCCACCCATGTCCTCTCCTCGGAGAGATTAAGGCCTCCATTGGGAGTCAATAAAGTCTTTATCATCACTTGAGACTTGACCAAGCCTGCCCTCTCTCCGTAGCTAGGCTGAGCAAGATATCACTCCATAGGGAATGAGCTCCAAAAAGCTCATTCGTGCACTAGGGATAAATACTGGTTCTACTGTTACTGTCTCCACAGACTGACCAAGCCACAAAACTGTCACCCACATTCAAAAATTCTAAAATGGTCTTATGCAGGTTCCCCAACTGTCAATATGGAGTCAGTGAGCTCCCACTTGCTTGGGTCAGCTGTCTCTATGGGTTTCCCCATCACAGTCTTGGTCCCTTTTCTCATAATATCATTCCTTCCTCTCTACTACTGTACTCAAGGAGTTTATCCTAGTGCTTATTTGTAGATCTCTGCATCTTCTTCCATCAGTTGTTGCATGAAGGCTCTATGATGACAATTAAAATAGTTAACAATCTGATCACAGGTGAAGGCCAGTTCAGGCACCCTCTCCACTATTGCTTAGGGCATTTGCTGGGACCGTCCTTGTGGATTCCTGAGAATTTCCTGATGTAGGTGTGTCGGAATTTCCTGATTTAAGTGTGTCTTCTTTCTATGTGTTGCTTTCATTGGTTAATTAATAAAGAAACTGCTTGGCCTGATAGGTCAGAACATAGGTGGATGGAGTAGACAGAACAGAATGCTGGGAAGAAGGGAAGTGAGACAGACTCTATAGCTCTCCTCTCCAAGATGGACGCAGGTTAAGATCCTTCCAGGTAAGCCATCACCTCGTAGTGTTACACAGATTATTAGAAATGGGTTAATCAAGATGTGAGAATTAGCCAGTAAGAGGTTAGAGCTAATGGACCAATCAGTGTTTAAAAGAATACAGTTTCCATGTTATTATTTTGGGTAAAGTTAGCCAGTTGTCAGGAGCCAGGGAGCCGGGCCACAGCCCGCCACTCCCCTCACTACAATTTCCCTAGTGCCTAGTTTCTTGCTAACTCCATAATGTATCCCTCTTTCAAGATAAATCTTTCCTTGCTTTCTCTTGCTATCCTTCACCCAACTGGACCTTCTCAATCCCCACTCCCCTAACACACTCCCCATTTCCCCACTACACTGCCAAATTACTAAGGAGATCTTGTCTACTTCCCTTTCTCAGGGGGATTTAAGAATGTCCCTCTTATGGTTCTCCTTGTTTCCTTTTTTTTTTTTTTGACTGGAGGCTTGTTATCCTTGTTTTATATCTAATATCCACTTATGCGTGAGTACATACCATGTATGTCTTTCTGTGTCTGGGTTACCTCACTCAGGATGTTTTTTTTCTACTTGTGACCATTTGTCTGCAAATTTCATGATATCATTGTCTCTTACTTTGGAGTAGTACTCCATTGTGTAAATATACCACATTTTTTATTCATCCCTCCATTGAGGGACACCTAGGCTGTTTTCAGATTCTAGCTATTATAAATAATGCTGCTATGAATATACTTGAGCAAATGTCCTTGTAGTATGAATGTATACCCTTTGGGTCATCTTTCTGGGTCTGGGTTACCACACTCAGGATGTATTTTTTTTCTAGTTCCATCCAGTCGCAAGCAAATTTCAAGATGCCATTGCTTTTTACTGCTGAGTAGTACTCCATTGTTTTAATGTAGCACATTTTTTTAATCCATTCTTTGGTTGAGGGGGCATCTAGGTTGTTTCCAGGTTCTTGTTATTACAACTAATGATGCTATGAACAGAGTTGAACAATGTACTTATAGTATGATTGAGCATTCTTTGAGTATATGCCCAAGAGTGGTATTGATGGGTCTTGAGGTACATTGATTTCCAATTTTCTGAGAAACCACCATACTGATTTCTAGACTGATTGTATAAATTTGCATTCCCCTTACTCCACATCCACTCTAACGTAAGTTTCTATCAGTACATGGTGATACTATTTGTCAGTTCATATTATTATTATTATTATTTTTAAATTAGCATTACCTTGTCTTAGCCATCTACATGTTAAATATATTCCATTTCAAATATATTAGGTAACTAATAGTAACAGACTGTATTTATTATGAATAGAGAAATATTATTGACTTGCTTATCTTTCAAGTCACTCAAAATGAATTGATGAATTGGCTTTTTAACATTTCAAAATTTAGCAAAGGTGATACACAGCCTTCTTTTAAGAAAAACTTTAAAATGAGAAACAACATGGAGTTTATTTCATTCTCATGAAGTCCTCCACACTCATTTTTATGAATAAATGTTTAACACATTTTCAATCAATTCATTTCTATCAATAAGTCTTGAAATTTTGTAGTAAACTATATCAACATGTTTTATGAAATAACTCATCAGATGCTGGAAAATAATTTTTCATTCTTTTATCACTATGCAATATTCAGTCCTCAGTAGTAATGATTACTCAAGTCATTGGACTATATTTTTAACACCAGCCTGCTCCCAAATAATCACACAGAAATATATTAATTATAAATACTTGGTCGATAGCTAAGCCTTTTTACTAACTAGCTCTTACAATTTAAATTAACCCATATTTCTTATATATACTCTACCACGTGGTGGTCTCTTTTTTCAGCAAAGCATATTACATCTTGCTCTGCTGCACCTATCTTGTGACTCCACCCTCTTTCTTCCCAGGATTCTTTCACTTTGGCCCTTCTGTCTAACCTCTTCCTGCCTAGCTATTGGTCAATCAGCTTTTTATTAACAATGAGAGCAACACATTTTTATGGTGTATAAAAAGATTATTCCACAGCAAGGAAGCAATTAATGTTGACTGTTCTTACTTATCTGTCTTTCTTTATTTTTATGCAGTCTAGTACTTAACACCAGGGAATCTTGCTGCCCTCATTTTTGGTAGATTTTTCCATAGCAATTGCCTTATCAAGACAATGACTCACAGCAAGGCCTAGAGACTAACCTAATCAAAATAATCTTCACAAATTGCTTGGAAGCATTTCTCCTGTGCAATTCCTGATCTTGTTATGTCAGGTTTTAATAATACATATGAACTACAATTATAACTCATTAAAGACCAGGAAATTCATTGAACTGTCTAAGTAGTAAAGACAAAAATTTCTGAAAATGATACAAAATAAATTATTTTCAATTCACATGAATGAATGATCTCACTCAAAAGTCAACTTTACTAATTTGATACAGGCTTATCTTTTTTAGAATATTTCCAAATGATCTTTTCTTGTTGAACTGGACAATGTGATATACAGTCAATCCAAATTTATGGGTCTTAGAGATCGGAATAAATGAACAACAGGGTCAATGAAGTGTCCATTATCCCAAAGCATTACAGGACAAGGAAATAAATGGAGACTCAAATATAAACAAGGGAGAAAACTCTTTAATACCATCTACTCAGGAAATGCATTTAGTTGTACTAACTATGTTTGCAGTTTAGTGTAATAAAAGCATTCTAATAAACCAGCATTTTCAATTAAGAGCACTGGTGAGTCCAACAATATAAATTCTATTTAGTGGAGCCTAAAATATCTTAAGCATCTCTTGGGAAATGGTAATCCTCTTTTGAATGTTGTAATAACTAGATGTTTTTGCAGATTATGTGCTAAAATCTTGAAGGCATTAATTCATATTGGCTTGGATGAATTAGATTCTAAAATGTGTTATTCTTAAAAAATCATTTTTTTGGTCAAGTAATAGATGTCACAATACTATTTTAGAGCTAACTAATTTGCAGCCAATATAGAAATATTCAAACACCATTAAATGTACATACCTAAAACTTAATCACATTTTATTGATTTGTTCTTATATAAAATTAGTGTTTAACACAATAATTCTGAAATTCTTTTTCATCTTTTTTCTTTTCTAATGCAAGAGAAAATCTACCCTTAATAAATGCCCATCACAGTACAGAACTGGGAAGCATAAGCACATTTTTGTGCAGCAGATTTGCCGAGTATTTCAATCCTCCATGACTGAACTTCTGTAGTCACAGAACTGAAACTCATTTTCCTTGCCCCACCTATCCACCATTTTACTTTCTGTTTCTTCATATACCTTTTCCAGCTTCTCTGAGTTTTACTAAGTTAAATACAACATAAAATTTGGTTCCTGTGGTATGTGTACTACAATAGATATATTTCACGTACAAAAAAAATTCTGAAGGACACCTATATGGTAGTATGCAACTAGACTCGCTTTTAAAGGGTAAATGTTATTCTAATTCATGTATGTACTATATATTTTTCAATATTGTCATATAGTTATTTAGGGTGTATCCATACCTCAAGTATTGTCTCTTTTGGTTTTCTGTTTGTTTTCTCCTGTTTTATTTTGGATTTTGAGACAGGATTTCAATTTTCAGTGCAGGCTAACATTAGATTGCAATGTATCTAATGCTAGTCTTGAACTCATAAACTTCTTGCTTAACCTTAAGGATTGTGATATTATAAAAGTTTGTCACCATATCTAACTTAGCCACTGTGAATAGTACTATAATAAACTTGAGATTTCAAGCATCCCTTTGAGATCCTAATTTTAAGCCCCGGGGTGCTATACAAATATAAAATTGCTATTATGTCATAGTTGAAGCCATAAGTTTGTGGTATTTTCCCCATTTTTGAAGAATCTTCATTCTTCCATTTTCCATTGTAGCTGCACAATTTTCTAATCAGAAACTGTTTATTTACCCCCTCATAATAGTTATGCTATTATTTCACTAGTGTGCACAACTTGCCTGACTGTCACTGCAGTTTGTTGGGTTCATTGCTAGTGAAGACCTTGGATGCCCTTTCCTTCCCCAGCCGCCTACAAAACACCTCCCAGCATTATGAAAACTTAGCAGTGGGGAGGTACATTCCATCTCATTTCCAGCTTGCTTTCTCTAGCAGAGGGCCTAGTTCAGCCATACATATTCATATATATATATATCCTTCAGTAGTTAAATTTGTGGGCCATGTTCTCCTTGTTTCCTTGACCTACAAACCTTTCTCTCCCTCTTTAGGTGTGCAAGGTGGGGGTTCTCCAAACTCTGTCTAATGTTTGTTTCTGGGTCTCTCCATCTGCTCCCACCTCTGCACCAGCTCCTGTGCTCCTTTCTGCTGCTGGAGGAAGCCTGTCTGATGACGATTGGACTAGGCACCAATCTATGAGTATAGGAGAATATCATTAAGGGTCATTTCACACCCTGTCTTGAAAAACCAGTCATGTTTGGTTAAGTATCTTTTTAATTGGCTTCCAAAATAGTAGATTTCTCTATGCCTCTTTTATGCTAAACAAAATTATCCCCAGTTTTAAAACACGTTTTTCAATTTTATTTTAAAATTTATTTGATACTTGTATGTAGCTCCCCTTTAAGAATATTTTATTTCATTATTAATTACATGTATTTGATGTATATTCATAATATAGTTCTTTTTCTTCTGCTTCCTTTTCCTCCTTTACTTCCTCTTCCTCCTCCTTCTCCTCTTCTTCTTCTTCTCCTCCTTCTCTTCCTCTTCTTCCCTTCCTCGCTTAACTTCCTCTTCCTTCTTCCTTTTCGAGAGAGATTTTCTCTATTTAACAGCTCTGGCTGTCCTGGGCATCACTCTGTAGACCAGGCTAGCCTAGAACTCACAGAGATCCGCCTGCCTCTGCCTCCCGAGTGCTGGGATTAAAGGAGTGATTCATGACTGCCTTAATTATGATTCTTTTTCATCCTTCGAATAATTTTACCTGAGTTGTTTTGAAATCTCAGGCTGCTTATACGATATCAGGACTCTTTTAGATTCTACTTCTTTTGCTTGATCTATATGTTTGGAGAACACTTTTTTTTGATTGACGAAGTTTTGTTTTGATTTTTTTTTAAACTGTATTTTTTTTAAAAAAAAAATTGTGTGTATAGTGTTTCATCTGCAAGCGTTGTGTCATATGACTATGGTGCCGGTAGAGGCCAGAAGAAGGCATCAGATCCCATGGGCCTGGAATTACTGAAAGTTGTGAGCAGCCATTTAGATGTTGGAAATCGAACCTAGGACTTCTGCAAGACTGCCCTATGCTTTTAGAATCATCTCTCCAGCTCACAAATGGAACATTATATATAATTTATTACAGGAAGACAGGATAGTGCTACACTTATGTGGGGATTATTCTTGTTTAGTAACTCGACTGAGCTATTTAAGAGAAACTTATTTTCTTTATGATGTTCAAGGTCTAACATTGCCTTGGTCATTCAGTCACCATGAGATTATAAAGCTCTAAACACAATTCTATAATTTGTTAGGGAAGAATACTGTGTACAAGAAATCACTGAATATGACCAGTCTCAGAATTCTTTATTATTTGTCTACTTTTAATTTTTTTCCAAACTTCTAGTTGCTCTATAACTTGAGTTTATGACTTCCATGGAGTTGCCAATCAATACAAATTGCTTGAAAACTCTTTATACAGGCATGGCAGTACATATCTTTAATCCCAGCACTTGGGAGGCAGAAGCAGGCAGATGTCTGTGAGTTTAAGGTAAGCCTGGTCTAGAGAGTAAATTCCAGGACAGCCAGGGCTAAATAGAGAAACCATGTTTAAAACCGAAAAACAAACAGCAAAACCAAAACAATTTACTTATTGCTTCACATGGACCACAAACTTTCAACTTCTGGACTTCTTCATATATCTAACTCCTCTGTGGAAAGCTCTCAAGCCTTTGGTTCCTATGTCTTTCTCTTCTATTAAATGAGTGCCCTGTGCTTCTCCTACTGTTCCGAAGTTGTATACTTACATCTCTTTCAGTGATATGCTTGCATTACAAGCAGGAAATGATTTTGGGACCATAGACTGGTTTTGTCAGCATTGCACTGCTGGTATGGAAGCTTTGACTAATGAACTAGCTACAACATGAGCATTTGGATTTCTGATACTCTGCTCCTGAGTTGTGCTTTTATTCTCCACTTACTAGAGGTCTTTAGATACTCTTGTTGGACTGGAATAAGGTTTCCCACACATTGCGGAGATAGGTCCATGATATCTGCTGCTGTCTTATAACTTTTTGAATAAATATTTCATGTTTGGAGTATGAAAATGATCCCTGAATGTTTCCCAAACACTGAAGAAGCCTGGTGTTTATAACACACTGAGCAAAATACCGCAGTTTATACATCACATGGAACAGTCATTTATACTGCTGAGATCTAACAGATTTCCTAAACAAGCACTTCTTTGTTTATTGTATGCCTTTATGTTAATTTCCTAAGAGATTTTAAAAATGTTCATTAGTTATTGTAGTAATAGGAGCTGCGGACCGCTTCCCACCACTAAGCTCCCAACTAGCTTTACCTGAAATAATTACATGGAAACTGTATTCTTTTAAACACTGCCTGGCCTCTTATTGGCTAGCTCTTACATATTGATCTAACCCATTTCTAATATTCCTGTAACACCACGAGGTGTGGCTTACCAGGAAAGATCTTAACCTGCGTCTGTGTTGGGTGGGAGAATCATGGCAACTGCCTGACTCAGCTTCTTTCTCCAAGCATTCTGTCTGTTTACTCCACCCACCTAAGGGCTGGCCTATCAAATGGGCCAAGGCAGTTTCTTTATTAACCAATGAAAGTAACTCCTCCATCAAGTTATGTATTGTTTCCTCACTGTTAAGATGTGTGTGGTTCCTTATGATCATTCTGAGCCTAGCATTTCTGACATAACATTCCAGATTTGTGCATCTACTCCACAGTCAAAGGCTATAGTCCACAATATTATAAAACGATCATCTAAATTTTGTTCATTTACTTTATTTCAAGTGCATGAGTATTTTGACTGTTTGTGTATCTGTGCACCACATAAGTCCCTGGTGCCTACAGACTCCCAAAGAGGCTTCGAATCTCTGAAACTGCAGTTATTACAGCTGTGAGCCACCATGTGAGTGCTGGGAATCAAAATTGAGTCATCTGCAAGAGCAGCAAACACTCAAAAATGCTTCAGCATCTCTCCAGTCCCTCCTGCTTTCTTATAGTCTTTCCTTTGATCATCTATTCACTTCCATTCTGCCAATATGGTACGTATGAAGTGTCATGTAAATAATTCACCCATTATCACTAGACTCTTTTAATGTCTAGTTTTATTTGATATATCATGACAATTTTCATTTAATGGAAATTTTAGATTAATGTTTCCACATTACTTTTATTTTGTTTATATTGTCCATTTTTGTTTTCATCTGCTGTAATTTTGCTACACATGTCTTTTTCTTGCTTATTTCAACAAATATTGGAATGAAATTTTTATTTATTTATTTATTTATCCATCTATCTATCTATTTATTTATTTATTTTGGGGCTTCTATGTTTCCATGGTATATTTTACTTGTTGCTGTGAGTTATACATATATTAGTAATTTCTCTAATATATAATTTATAGATAATATCTATAAGTTTAGCAGCTAGTTTTTTGACTGAAATGTTCTCTCTATAGTGCTCTTCCTTTACCCTTTTAAATTAAATTCTATTATGTACATTTTATTTTCTTACTTTTCTTTTTCCTACTTTTTAAATTTTTAGGTTACATAGTTTTTGCTTCCATTTTATTATTATAGAATTTCCTTTAGTCATCTTTAGTGTAGGTATGTTTTGACACATTCTCTTTGTTCTGAATTCGTATGTCAATACTGTGATTTTCTGCCATACAGGAAAGGTATTTTTACTTGCTACATGATTCTGAGTTAGCAGTATTTTTTCTTTTGCTCTTGTATCTCTGTATGTTATTTCTTTGTTAGCTGCATTGTTTTATTACTTTCTATTCATGTTTTAATTGACAAAAATACATGCATTTATTATGTGAAATATGTTTTGAAAAGTGTTTATTTTGTAGAGTGGTTAAATTGATGTCATAGTTACTATTTTTAGTGGTACAGTTTATAAATGTTCTACTTTTTCTAATTTTCAAAAGCACTCTATAGTGTTATTAGCTATGCATAATAAACCCTTACTCTTCTCATTTAATCTAAGTAATTTTGACATTCATAGGCCAATGTCTTCCTTTTTTAATTTTAAAGTTTTTGTTCATTTTACATACCAACCACAGTTCCCCCTCCCCCTCTCCTTCTTCCCCCAACTTCCCCCATCCACTCCTCAGAGAGGGTAAGGCCTCCCCTTCCATGGTGTGTCAACAAACCCTGGCACATAAAGTTGAGGCAGGACCAAGTCCCTATCCCTGCATGAAGGCTGAGCAAGGCACCCGCCATAGAGAATGGGCTGCAAATCGTCTTGTAATTATCAGTACCTAATAACTGTATTTTTAATGAGAAATTCAAATCTTTCCAATTTATTTTCCTAAATAAGCTTCTGTTTCTTTTATGTAACTTTTTATATTTCAAATTTGCATTTAATTTTCAGACTATAATAATCATTTGCTTATTTTAGTCATTCTGTTTAGAATTTTGTTTTTAATTTTTGTATCAACAGCATTAAACCCAGGGCCATGTGTGTATAAAGCAAGAACTCTAACAGTAGCTAAATATTCCAAGTTCCTCCTTTCCGAAGTTTAGTTAGGCACTGGTACCTGTATGATTAATTAGTTATTTAGTCATTTATATGCTTGCTTATGTAAGTTAGGAAAACCTAAACTTTATTTCCTTAAGATTAATAAAACCTCTACATTATCTCCTCCTTACATAATATTTTATGTAATCTTACAACTCAGCAGTAGTACCATAAATGTGTTTATTTTAAACCTTTTTATAAATTGCACACTTAATTAGAAAATTGTTTAAGAAAAGCAATTACTAAGAATAAAGATATAAACTTAATGGGAATTTTTCATCTTTGTTGAATGTAAAATATTACATACTGGTTTTATGATTTTTCTATGAAGTTTTTAACAGATGCTTATGTTTTTATTCCATCTTTATTGTGCTACTTGAAAACATGGTTAAATCTGAAGCAAGAGAAACTTGAATGCCTCTACATAGGATATTTCAAAGTTATCAGAAAAGTATTTTTCTAATCTACTTTTAAAAAAAATATTGCTGGCAAAAAATTGAATGCACCAGCCATTTCATTTACTATAAAATATATGTAAGGCAGGAAAATATGCCCTACTCCTATGTCATAGGCACAATGTGTTTTTCATTGATGTAATTTAATGAATACTTATGGACAAATGTTTGAATTAAAGAAAGAATTGGAAACTGTTTTCATTTACTAAGTAGCCCCAAGGAAGTCAGACTGAAGAAATGTTAATGGAATAATACTAATCCTGAAATGTTTGTCTATTCTATGCTAGTTAACAGCTAAATATTTTGTAGTGAGAAACAATGTAATTAAATGAACTCTAATGAGACTGAGATAGCTCAGATTTCTTTATTATTAGAAAGATCACACATTCTCTTTAAAAATAAAATATTAAATAACAAGAACCCAAATCTAAATTTCTCTAATATTTTATGTTTTATCACATTAATTAGAAAAATATTATGAAAGATTAGATGTCATGAGGATGATAGGAAGACAAAGGCAAGGACAGAGAATTTTGATTTTTTTTTTGACCATTATCAAGAACAAAGTTAGTTATAGTAGGTATGATATAATGCATACCTACTATATAAATATACATGTTTATACACCAAATATTAATGCAATAACTGCTTTGATTATTATAAGATATTTAATTTGAAGGGGATATTATATTCATGGTTAAAATCTTAAATACTTATTCTTAAGGAAAATAATAGAAAATAAAAATAATGGAGCTGTAGAGATTGCCTAGTGATAAAGAACATGTACTGCTTTTGTTAGAGATGTTTGAACTATTTTTTTTATTCAAGGGTTAAAATGGTAAAGCTAGATGTACTAAAAAAAAAGAGCAGATCTTGTACAAACTCAAGCTTAAATAAGGTCAAAATGTTTCTAAATGAGTGGGACACATTCCTTAATGTGGAGGACTCTTCCACAACATTTCCACATTCTATGTGATGTAAAGCTTCTGAGACAAATAAGACATGTCACCATGACTTTGTTCCAAAGTACATCATCAATTTGGACTGTAATTGAATTTCGGTCACACTGTTCTGTCTGTAAGGATTAGGTAGTTCAAAAACATAAAAATCAATGTGCTGGAACTGAAGTGAGAGAAAGGTAACACCATCAGCAGGTAGTAAGACTCAGAAACAGGATTTGATAAATAACTGTTTCTCCTGAACTTTTCCAAGAATAACCAAACTTAAACTTTTGACAAAAACAAAACAAAACAAAAAAACCTGTCGATTTTAATGGAATCACTGTTGCCAAAATCATGTTCTACCAGATACTTGGCTTTGGATCAATGATTTTCACTTAGTGCATATTAGTGAGTGCCTGTTTCTGTGTCTAGGACATTTAAAATGTCATGAGGGATTTGAGAGAGACAATGAATAGATATTAAGTTTCTAAAAGTAGCATTAATACATTACTCTGGAATTCTTCTAGCAAATCTAGAACAAAGTCTTTTAAACCCTAGACAGTTTCACCAGACACTGGAAAAATAGTACAAAAGACATGAAGAGATGGATTTGCTCCTCAAAAGAGTTCCTGACCCAGCTTGCATCCTGGCTGTCAGCTTGGGAACTTTCAAATGCTTGGAGTCATTCAAAGTTCAAAGAGCTTGCACTGGGAATGTGAGCGCTCACACATGTCAAAAATGAAAGCCAGTAAAGTAGCCTTTTGTGCTTTTAGCATCAAATTACTTTGAGGTCACAAAATTAATATCTATCCATGCTGATGTCGTCTGCCTTCAGATCCTTTTCTTTTAGCTGCTGCTGCCACTTTTCCATCCAAGTAAGCTTACTTAAAATGTTGAAAGTGGACTATTTAAAAAACTTTCTGAGTTAAAAAGGGAAGAAAGGACATAGTATCCAAGTTTCATATATTAATTTTAAGGAAAAAGAAGATTAAATCTTCTTCCCTGGTTGTTCTTTGCCACTCAAGCGATGTGGATAAAAGAAAGGAATTGGTGCAAAATGACCGCATCCTCTCATACACACACTTAGAGTAAACTCTGTTCACACTTGAGAAAGACCATATCTCTCAGACTTCTGTATAGTAATCTTTGACCGTGCAACCAGTATGCAGGAATATTAATTGACTTCTAAAGAGTATTATGCATTTATGAAAATCACAGAGTTTAAGTGACAAAGAAAAATTCTACAATTAAAGAGAAGACTAGCGGAGTATCGAGAATAAATGCATATGTTTGATAGAGAAGCACTTAATTGAAGTTCACCAAGCAAAAACTGCTTTTTCTAAAAGAACTGCTCCTCTTTCTAGTTTCCTAATGCTATAGCAATTTCAACAAACCAAACATAAATTTTCTCTGCTTGCTTAAGAACAGTTTTCTATGAATTTTGCTCTTTTTATTCATTCACTCTCTGCCTTCTTCTTTGTCAGACCTGAAAAGTTTCAGATCTGGCCAACTACAAACATTTCTTGTTAAACCTTATTCATTTGGTTCATTAGCAGCAGCATCTCTTTTGCCTCGATTTTCATAGTATTTATTTTATTTCTCTCATGGAGTGAACACTGAAACACTGTGTGTATGTGCACATATGTTTACATTACCCTCAGATTATATCAAGTACACTTCCCTGAGAGAAGTGTTTACATTTCAAACATCTTATTTTTTCTGTAATTACTACACTATAGAAGAGTGTAGTAGACATAAGAAAAAGAATTTGTGTGTATGTGTGTGTGTGTGCATGCATGCACACACGTACGCACACAAGTGAATGTGCATGCTCACCCATACACATACACATATATTCAGGTGCATGTGTATGTATGTGAGCTCAGTGTATATGTGTGCATGTGGATGGAAGCAGATGCCCACAGAGACTGGAAGAGGGTATCAAATTGCATCAAATTGGCTGTCTTCAGTTGTTCCAACATGAGTGCTGAGAAATCACCTTTGATTTTTTGGGAAAGCATAATGTTCTCTTAACTGCTGAATTATACCTCCAACACCAATAGTAGGCTTTTAATTGGTATTTTTAAGTGAAAATGTTAACCAGCATGGGGGATACATGCGATAGTGCCTTAGGACATTTAAAAAGGGGCACAATTTCTGTTGAATAATTCTTAGACCAGATAGGATTGAAATGCAATATTTTCAAACTTGTAGAATGTCATTGTGTGGAGGTCTAGTTGGCCTATTTTCTAAATGTATTACTGAAGGTCTTGTCTCACAGTTCCAAAGGTAGTTGGCAAAGACCCAAGGACACAACATGGAGATTCTGGTATGAAACGGCTACTTTAACACCAATCTGATATTGATCTCATGAGACACTTCCCCATAGGCTATATAAATTCTATTGATATATAATTTGATATGACTTATTTATTCTCTGTTCTTTAAGAAAACTTAGTTGTTGCAATAAAAATTGGTAGCAAACTTGCAGTATTGATTTTTACTGTTACATAAAGATGTGGCTTAAGATATCTATTACCAGTAAAATATGTCAAAAGGGAATGAATACGGTGGTAAGAAGAGTATTATATCTTAATCATAGATTAATGCATGCCATATATATATATATATATATGATTTGAAAAAATCAAAGCTTTAAGATTCATTTTCTGAAGCTATTTCATACTGAGGAAAAAGGGTGATTTAGTACCTGAAGTGCAACAGGCAGTTATATTGATTGCAAAGTTATCTTCTTTGATAAGTATGTTCCATGGGATTAATTCAATGTCAAAGAATTTATTGCTCTTTGGATAAGAGAAGTTTAAAGCTAACCATTCAACTTGGGCTATATTAGATATGTTGAAATGTCTACAAAGGTCCAGAAATCACTAAACTCACTGCAGTACAGCCTGGTGTGTCTCATGTTTGAGATTTCACCTTCTCAGATTCACCCAAATCTTTTGTAACTAAGTATCTTTTTTTTTTTCTTTTTTGGTGTTTTGAGACAGCTCTGGATATCCTGGAACTCACTCTGTAGACTAGGCTGGCCTCGAAATCTTGGAAATCTGCCTGCCTCTGCCTAGCACTAAGTATCTTTTTAAACTTTAATTTTTTGAAAGAATAATAGCTTCTAGTTCTAGAGATTGAAACTTGGTCTTGCTTTCCATTTGAGCTTACCTCCAGAATTGATTTTCCTAATTTGGTAAGTTTTTGGTACTACACTACACATTTGGTACATGGGCAGAAGAATTGAGTAGCAAAGTGAATAAAAAGATAATGAAGAGAGATAAATAATTTAGTTATCAATGTTTTCCTCTTGGGACTTCTCAGTGGTAACATTAGTGGAAACAGGAACCATCCTTTGGGAACACGGAATGTAAACAGTCTACTCTGACTTCTTTGCTGTGTTTTGCTGACTTCTGTCTCTCATCTCAGTGCTTGCCCTTTTATTTCCATTGAGGAGCTGGTGCGTCTCTATAGTTGACAGTGCTTCTTTAGTTTAATTCTCTCCAACTGTCTGAAATGCCAGGCATTTCTTTACCCTAAAAGAAGCAACTGAGTATTATTACAGTGTCCATCTTTTCCCTGAAAAACACCACACCATATTTACATGAAGTGTTTTTTTTCTTAAAATCTCTTGATAAGTGTTTGCCATTCCTTGCCACCCTTCTACAAACCTGACTAAGATGTCTGAAAGACAGTGATCACTACTGTAGTTTGTTGCAGACTATTTCAAGAAATTAAATTTTTTCATAGGCTTGCTTAAGTGCATCCCAACATCATAAGTTTGATTTATTCTGGAAAACTGATTTACTTTAAATGTAGTGATAGTGTTGCCTTCTTTAGTGCTAACTCTTTCTACTTTAGGTCAGGAAATAGAGGCTTCACATCTTGAGAAATATACACATTTTGACAACATAGAATTATGTTATTTTTGTAATATAAGATTCAAAATAATAATCAAATGCATTTAGCTTTGTAATGAATAGTCTTAGCATTTTCAGTACAACTGACCTTGCATTGCCTCATTTCCTTATGCTGTTAGTATATTTATTTCCTAAGAAAAGCTAGTTTGATTAATCCTCCCAGTGTGATAGATTAGCTAGCATAACTTCCTTGAGTGGCTGAAAAGAGAAAGATATGAATGTTTTAGTGTAACTTGCTTCTGAATCCTTACATATCTCTGGAAACATGGATATTTGGTTTTCAAGACACTGTCGTCCGTCAGAAAATGATTTCAGCACAACCCATTATTATATTGTCAAAACATTTCTTTTTAGAGAATATAAACATACAGAACAGTAGGTTGTCATATTTTCACATGGGAATATCATATACATCTATCGTAGACTTCTGAAGGTCTTCCCTCCCCAACCATTTGTTTACTAATAGTGCTGTAAGTTTAATATTAAAACACTGTGATGTTTATTAATGAAACATTCATTATGTGTTCTTTTCTGACATGGATGCAGGAAGTAGCTAGAATTTTGCAAACTGAAGATTTGGTAAGAATGACGATATGTGAAGTAAGAAAAACAAATCATGTAAACTTAGGGTTGCCATCATATTTTCAAAAAACGGAGAGGAAATTGCTCTGGATGAGCAATATTCTCTTTAAACTGCTGTTTTGTTACATATGTATTTGATTTTTAATAAGGCAGTACTCACTAACCAGAAAACAAAACCTAATCAATGACTAATTTAAAACCAATTCAATTTTAACAGTCAAGTGTTTTCCTTACTTCTTTAAATTGAATCGCCTAACTATGAAGTTTCAACCTTCCAAAACTAGTGAGTTTATATAACAATCTCTTCAATTCCCAACCAATTGGTGCAACCGTTGCTAAGAGTTTATTCTTTTTGTTGTTGTTGTTCTGTTACCTATTTCTTCTTATTGCATATTTGGAAGCTATGACATTTTTTTTCTTGCAAGTACTGCAGAGCAAATCCTGGGACTCTCTTTATACATATTCAGCATGTGTAATACCACTGAGTTTTATCTAAAACTACTGCAAAGTATATCTGAATATCTATAAATGTTTCAGCATGACTCTGTACAAATAAAATGTTTGAAAGAAAACTTTATGGATAAACAATTCATGTAGCATGCAATTCAACAATCTAAAGTATACAAACTGATAGTTTTTAGTCTATTCACAGGGTTGTATAACCATCCTTACAGTCACCTGAAATTTTTTTATGACACACAATGAAACTTGCTACATATTCATAGTCATTCGTGAGTTCCTCTTTTCACTTACAATTAACAAATTAACACTTATCTTTATCCTTATATAGAGACAATTTGTCTCTCGAGATATATATATAGTTTAATTTTTTCAATTATGTGTATGTAGGGGACATGTGTGTACATTTAGGTTCAGGTACTCTTGGAGGTAAAAAGAGGGTGCAGATTAGCTGGAGTTACAGACAGTAAGAACTGAACTTTGGTCCTCTAAAAGAATATCATGTGTTCTCATCTGCTGAGAAATCTTTCCAATCTCAGATCTAGAAGGTTTTAAAGGGAAAAGCCTAAGTATCATAGCTAACAAACTTAAATATTTACAGTAATTTACTAACCATCGTTTAAATTTCCAAATATGCTCCTAAGCTAATTAATTTTAATTTTCATTCCCATGTACCAAGAAAGTTCTCATAGTTTGACTGGAAGTAGTTTCATGAAATTCAAGAAAATTTTATTTTATTTTACACTAATAGTTTTTCGAGCATTTAAAAAATAATAAAGGGTAATCCTATGCATTAATTTTTTCAAGTTCTTTCACTAGTATCATCTTGTAAAGTTGTAGCAAAACACCACAACTAGAATATTACCATAATGTTATTAATAGTCATATACACAAGACCCCTTTATCTTGCTTTTAAAGCCACCCCCATTTTCTCCCGTCCATACTTTCTTTTTCTACATTTCCATAGGTCCATATTTTTAATGATGTTATAAAAGTTGAGTCACACAGTGAATAAACTTTATGGATTTTATTTTCTCTATGTAATTTTTTGGAAATTCATCTAATGTTATTCATAACATCACCAAGAGCTTGATTTGATTGCTCAATTGTATTCTATGGTATTGATGTAAAGAATGTTTGATTCTTTGCTCAGCATTGGAGGGGCATCTGGGACTTTCCCTGTTTTGAGAACTGTGAATGAGCTTTCTATAAATATTTATGTACACATTTTTGTGTGAGCACAAGTTAAGTTTTCATGTGTTTGGGAAAATGCCTGGGAGTGAATTTGTTGGATTATAAGATATTTCGATTAAGCCTGCCTTGTCTGCAAGGTCCTTTGCTGAGGATCAGCTTCCTCCTCCTACACTAAGGTTATCCACCCAGAGCAGAGAGTGCCTGACTAGCAGGCAGGCCTCAAGGTCCCAGCTAGGGAGCAAGGGCCCCTGCTTGGGCTGCAGGGTCTGCTGTGCTCTCCTGGACCCGCCCTGCCTGCCTTCTTCTTTCCTTGGTCCCTGGCTCATTGGGCTACCAGGTGTCCCTGTGTAGGTGCTGAGAAGTTCCATCTGGACGGGTGAGTGTGTGCTATCCAGGGGTGGACTGTCCCTGAAGAGAGCACAACCCCCCCCCCAGCTCCTGCTGCAGGGCTTTCTTTCCTACACATGCACCCCCCCCCAAGCCTGCCTTGTCTGCAAGGTCCTTTGCTGAGGAACAGCTTCCTGCTCCTACACTAAGGCTACCCTCTCAGAGTGGTAAGTGCCTGCCTACTGGGCAGGCCTCAACAACCCCCACCCCAAGAAAGGGAGCACAGGCACCTCCAGCTTGTGCTGCAGGGATGCCTGTGATCTACTCGATCCCGCCATACCCCCCCCCCCCCCGCATTCGCCCTTTTGTCCACGGGTCATTGGACTACCAGGCATCCATGTTTTGGTGTTGAGGAGTCCATCTGGAAGGGAAAGGTTCCTGCCCCTACGCTGAGGAGATATACCCAGAGAGTTAGTCACAGCAAAGACTGGACCAAGACACCAGGCCTCTCCTGGCTCCATTTGAAGGAAGAGATGGGCAGGTGCCAATGCAAGAATTCCTGCAACAACCTGAAAAACAACATGACATCACCAGAATCCAGGGATCCCGAAATAAGAAGAACTGTACACCCTATTCCAGAAGAATTAGAAGAATCTGACTCAAAAGTGAATTATATGAAAATAATAGAGGACCTTAAACAGGAGGTGAAAAACTGCCATAATCAATTAGAGATTACAAACAAAAAGGTAAAGGAAATGAATAAATGTCTCAAAGATACCTAAGAAAACTAAGAGAAACAAGAAAAAGTAATCAAACAGTTAAGGGAAATGGTTCAAGACTTGAAGAATGAAGTGGAAGTAATAAAGAAAACACAAACCAAGGGAAGGATGGAGATGGAAAATTTGGATAAACGAACAGGAACTACAGAGTCAAGTACTACCAACAGATTACAAGAGATAGAAGAAAGAATCTCAGACACTGAAGATACCATAGAGAAAATAAACACACTGATCAAAGAAAACAGCAAACCAACAAATTCTCATCACAAAACATTCAGGAAATATGGGACACAATAAAAAGACCAAACCTAAGAATAATAAAAATAGAAAGAGGAGAAGAAGTACAGCTCAATGGTCCAGAAAATATATTTAATAAAATTATTGAAGAAAACTTTCCCAACCTTAAGAAAAATATTCCTTTGAAGGTCCAAGAAGCATACAGAACACCAAATAGACTGGATCAAAAAAAACCATCTCCTGGTCATATAATAATCAAAACACAAAACATACAGAATAAAGAAAGAATATTAAGAGCTGCAAAGGAAAAAGATCAAGTTACCTATAAAGGTAAACCTCTCAGACTTACACCTGACTTCTCTATGGAAACAATGAAAGCCAGAAGGTCCTGGATAGATGTACTGCAGAAACTATGAGACCATGGATGCAAGCCCAGAATACTATACCCAGCCAAGCTTTTGTTCACTATAAATAGAGAAAACAAAATTTTTAGGATAAAAACAACTTTAAACAATACGTACCCACAAATCCAGCATTACAGAAAGTAATTGAAGGAAAATCACAACCCAAGGAGTCCAACAATGCCCACAATAACCCAGACATCTAATGACCCTTCACCAGCACAACTTGAAGAAGCGAAACACACAATCTCTACTACCAAAAAAAAGAAATAAAGAAAGAAAAAATGACCGGAGTTAACAACCACTGGTCATTAATATCACTTAATATCAATGGACTCAACTCACCTATAAAGAGGCACAGGCTAAGAGATTGGATACGAAAGCAGGATCCAACATTCTGCTGTTTACAAGAAACACACCTCAACCACAAAGACAGACATCTACTCAAAGCAAAGGGCTGGGAAAAGGTTTATCAAGCAAACAGACCTAAGAAACAAGCAGGTGTGGCCATACTAATTTCTAACAAAGTTGACTTCAAACTATAATCAATCAGAAGAGACGGAGAGGGACATTATTTACTCATAACAGGAACAATTCATCAGGATGAAGTCTCAATCATGAATATATATGCCCCTAATATAAAAGCACCCACTTATGTAAAAGAAACATTACTAAAACTCAAGGCAGTCATCAAACCACACACACTAATAGTAGGAGATTTCAACACTCCTCTCTCACCAATGGACAGGTCAATCAGACAGAAACCTAACAGAGAAATTAGAGGATTAATGGAGGTAATGAATCAAATGGACTTAACAGACATCTATAGAACATTCCACCCAAATAGGAAAGAATATACCTTCTTCTCTGCAGCTCATGGAACCTTCTCGAAAATAGACCACATACTCGGTAACAAAGCAAACTTACACAGTTACAAAAAAATATCGGTAACCACCTGTGTCTTATCAGATCACCATGGATTAAAGTTAGAATTCAACAACAATGCTGCCCCCAGAAAGCGAACAAACTCATGGAAACTGGACAGTCAACTACTGAACCACACCTAAATCAAGAAAGAAATAAAGAAAGAAATTAAAGTCTTTCTTGAATTCAATGAAAATGAAGACTCAACTTACTCAAACCTATGAGACACTATGAAAGCAGTGCTAAGAGGAAAGTTCATAGCACTAAGTGCCCACTTAAAGAAAACTGAGAAAGCACACATTGGAGACTTAATAGCCCAACTGAAAGCTCTAGAAAAAAAGAAGCACACTCAGCTAGGAGAAGTAGAAAACTGGAAATAATCAAACTGAGGACTGAAATCAACAAAATAGAAACACAGAAAACAATTGAAAGAATCAATGAAACAAAAAGCTGGTTCTTGGAGAAAATCAATAAGATTGATAAATCCCTATCCAAACTAATCAAATGGCGGAGAGAGAATATGCAAATTAACAAGATCAGAAACTAAAACGGAGACATAACCACAGACAGAGGAAATTCAGAGAATCATTAGATCTTACTACAAAAGCCTGTATGCCACAAACTTGGAAAATGTAAAAGAAATGGACACGTTTTTAGATAAGTACCATATACCAAAGTTAAACCAGGACCAGGTGAACAATTTAAACAGACCTGTTAGCCGTGAAGAATTAGAAATTGTTATAAAAAAACTCCCTAACACAAAAAGTCCAGGTCCAGACAGCTTCAATGCAGAATTCTACCAGAACTTCCAAGAAGACCTAATACCTATACTCCTTAATGTATTTCACAATATAGAAACAGAGAAGTCATTGCCAAATTCCTTTTATGAAGCTGCAGTTACTCTGATACCAAAACCACACAAAGACACAACCAAGAAAGAGAACTACCGGCCAATCTCACTCATGAACATCAATGCGAAAATCCTCAATAAAATACTAGGAAACCGAATCCAAGAACACATTAGGAAAATTATCCATTATGATCAAGTAGGCTTCATCCCAGAGATGCAGGGCTGGTTCAACATACGCAAATCTATCAATGTAATCCATCTTATAAATAAACTGAAAGAAAAAACCATATGATCATTTCATTAGATGCTGAAAAAGCATTTGACAAAATTCAACATCCCTTTATGATAAAGGTCTTAGAGAGATTAGGGATACAAGGGTCGTGCCTAAGTATAATAAAAGTTATTTATAGCAAGCCGACAGCTAACATCAAATTATGGAGAGAAACTCAAAGCTATTCCACTAAAATCAGGAACACGACAAGGCTGTCTACTCTCTCCATACCTCTTTAATATAGTGCTTGAAATTCTAGCAATAGCAACAAGACAACATAAGGGGATCAATGGGATTCAAATTGGAAAGGAAGAAGTTAAACTTTCATTATTTGCAGACGATAAGATAGTGTACATAAGTGACCCCAAAAACTCCAGCAAAGAACTCCTACTGCTGATAACACCTTTAGTAGCATGGCAGGATACAAGATCAACTCCATAAATTCAGTTGCCCTCCTATACACAAAGGATAAGGAAGCAGAGAGGGAAATCAGAGAAGCATCACCCTTCACGATAGCCACAAATAGCATAAAATATCTTGGGGTAACTCTAACCAAGGAAGTGAAGGATCTATTTGACAAGAACTTTAAGTCTTTGAAGAAAGAAATTGAGGAGGATACCAGAAAATGGAAGGATCTCCCTTGCTCTTGGATTGGGAGGATCAACATAGTAAAAATGGCAATTCTACCAAGGGCAATTTATAGATTCAATGCAATCCCCATTAAAATCCCATCAAAATTCTTCACAGACCTTGAGAGGACATTAATCAACTTTGTATGGAAAAACAAAAAACCCAGGATAGCCAAAACAATCTTATATAATAAAGGATCGTCTGGAGGCATTACCATCCCTGACTTTAAACTCTATTACAGAGCTTCAGTATTGAAAACAGCTTGGTATTGGCATAAAAATAGAGAAGTCGATCAATGGAACCGAGTATAAGACCCTGATTTTAACCCTCAAACATATGAACACCTGATTTTAGATAAAGGAGCTAAAATTATTCAATGGAAAAAAGAGAGCATCTTCAACAAATGGTGCTGGCAGAACTGGTTGACAAGCTGTAGAAGAATGAAAATAGATTCATATCTATCGCCATGCACAAAACTCAAGTCCAAATGTATTAAAGACCTCAATATCAGTCTAAACACACTGAACCTGATAGAAGAAAAAGTGGGAAGTACTCTACAACATATCCGTACAGGAGATCACAGCACAGACATTAAGGACAACATTGAATAAATGGGACCTCCTGAAACTGAGAAGCTTCTGTAAAGCAAAGGACTCTGTCACTAAGACAAAAAGGCAACCCACTGACTGGGAGAAGATCTTCACCAACCCTGCAACAGACAAAGGTCTGATCTCCAAAATACATAAATAACTCAAGAAACTAGACTTTAAAATGCTAATTAACCCAATTAAAAAATGGGGCATTGAACTGAACAGAGAATTCTCAACAGAAGAAATTCAAATGGCCAAAAGACACTTAAGGTAATGCTCAACCTCCTTAGCGATAAGGGAAATGCAAATTAAAACAACTTTGAGATACCATCTTACACCTGTCAGAATGGCTAAAATCAAAAACACCAATGATAGCCTTTGCTGGAGAGGTTGTGGAGAAAGGGGCATACTCATCCATTGCTGGTGAGAATGCAAACTTGTGCAACCACTTTGGTAATCAGTGTGGCGATTTCTCAGGAAATTTGGGATCAACCTACCCCAAGATCCAGTAATACCACTCTTGGGAATATACCCAAGAGATGCCCTATCATATGACAAAATTATGTGTTCAACTATGTTCATAGCAGCATTGTTTGTAATAGCCAGAACCTGGAAACAACCTAGATGCCCTTCAATGGAAGAATGGATGATGAAAGTGTGGAATATATTCATATTAGAGTACTACTCAGCGGTCAAAAACAATGACTTCTCAAATTTTGCATGCAAATGGATGGAAATAGAAAACACTATCCTGAGTGAGGTATCCCAGACCCAAAAAGAGGTACATGGGATGAACTCACTCATAATTGGTTTCTAGCTTTAAATAAAGGACATTGAGCATAGAATTTGTGATCCTAGAGAAGCTGAATAAGAAAGTGAACCCAAAGAAAATCGTATAGTCATCTGCCTGGATAGGGGATGTAGACAAGATTGCCGGACAAAAACTGGGAACTTGCGGGTGAGGTGGCATCGGGCTAAGGGGAAATGGGGTGAGAAACGTGAGAAGGGGAGGATGGGAGGAGCTTGGGTAATTGGGATAGTTGGGATATAGGAAGGGTGGATACGGGAGCAGTGAAGTATATATCCTAACTAAGGGAGCCATCTTAGGGTTGGCAAGAGACTTGACTCTAGAGGGGCTCGCAGGTGTCCAGGGAGATGTCCCCAGCTGGTACCTTGGGCAACTGAGGAGAGGGAACCTGAAATGACCCTATCCTATACTGATGAATATCTTATATATCACCTTAGAACCTTATTCTGGTGATGGATTGAGATAGAGACAAAGACTCAATTTGGAGCAGCAGTCTGAGCTCTTAAGGTCCAAATGAGGAGCAGAAGGAGGGAGAACATGAGCAAGGAAGTCAGGACCACGAGGGGTGCACCCACCCACTGTGACAGTGGAACTGATCTATTGGGAGCCCACCAAGGCCAGCTGGACTGGGACTGAATAAGCATGGGTTGAAACTGGACTCTCTGAACATGGCGGACAATGATGGCTGATGAGAAGCCAAGGACAATGGCACTAGGTTTTGATCCTAATACATGAATTGGCTTTGTGGGAGCTTTGCCTGTTTGGATGCTCACCTTCCTGGACCTAGATAGAAGTGGGAGGACCTTGGTCTTCCCACAGGGCAGGGAATTTGGACTGCTCTTTAATATCGAGAGGGAGGGGGAATGGAGTGGGGGGAGGAGAAGAGGAGTGGGGATAGGCTGAGGGGAGGGAGGGAGGGGGCAATATGTGGGAGGAGGGGGAGGGAAATGGGAAATGGGGAGCAGGTGGAAATTTTAATTAAAAAAGAATAAAAATTAAAAAAAAGAAAAAAGAAGATATTTGGATTATTTTCTTGTTGTTGTTGCTGTTGTTTTTATAATAAATTGTCAAACTATTTTTCCTGATTTTGTGCTCCATTTTACATTCCGACCAGCAAAGGGATCCAATTTCTTACATCCTTACTTGCATTTGTTTCTATTATTATTTTAGTCATTGTTACTGTGATGTGGTAATATCTCATTATTTCCTTCACTTGTTGTGTCTCCATTACAGCAGGGAGGTGTATCTTTTTAGGAAAAATATCCATGTCTTCTTCACTTTCCCTGGATGAATTTTCAAACTGTTGATTTAAAATAAATTTATACAATATACGTACGTATTAGTCTTTGGTTGGTATCTTCATGTATTTCTTTCTGGTCTGCACTTTGATTTTTAAATTTCCATATATATTTTGGAGAGCTAGTTTTCAATTTTTACAAAGATTAGCCTAGTATATTTCCTTTCTAATAAATCACATATTCTGTGTGACTGAAGAAAATTATGATATGAAATAATTTCTTTTATTTTCAAGACTTTTATTCTTCAGTTTTCCTTTAACTTAATGCATTTATGAGAAGAGTATGACACAGTTCCAGTTAATTTCTACATAAAATTTTAGTAGTACATTGAAATTAGTATTATTTGGTCTTATATCTCTATATAAAATCTTTTAGATCATTTCTCTAAATTTTTTTGTTTTTGTTTTTGTTTTTCAAGACAGGGTTTTTCTGTGTATATTTAGTGCCTGACCTAGAACTATCTTTTCTAGACCAGGCTGGACTCTTGTACACCAGGATGGCTTTGAACTCCCAGAGATCCACCTGCCTCTGCTTCCCATGCCCAGACCTATAAGATCTTTTTTAAAAAAATATTTATTTCATTTTTAATTGGTCTGTCATCATCACTGTTAATGCCAGAAAACTTTCATCTTTCTCAAAGAACCCATTCACAGTCATTCTTATTCATCTTGACTATTAGTCCCTGTCAACCACTAATTTACTTTAAGTCTCTTTTGGACTATTCTAGGTATTTAATACAAATGGATTCACACAAGTACATAACTATTTATTTCTGACTTCCTACATTTACTGTACAGTTTGTGAAGCTCGTGCATTTTTATGATTAAAATAGCATTATCTTGTCAGGATATCCTATATTTGTTTGTATATGCACCAACTGATAGGTCGTGCAGTTGTTATAACTCTTTAGTGACATTACCAACACTGCTATGTCATTATTGTACATGAGTCAATAGAATTGAATGATAAATGTAATTATATCATTAAAATAAAAATAATTGTGTTTATTAATTAGAAAAAGTAAACATTTGTTGTATTATTACCTTCTCACTTCTAATTTTACTGATTTGGGTCTTTTTGTCCCTTTTTAGTTGTTTAAGATTTTTGTCAATGTTGGATATTTTTTCAGAGGATGAAATCTCATTGATCCTTTGTAATGTCCTTTTGGCTTTATTTTGATTAATTTTAGCTTTGATATTTATCATTTCTCCTAGTAATTTTAAGAATTGCTTGTTCTTTCTATTTTGGAGAAAATGAAGTTTATTATTTGTTTACTACTTAGGATCCCTTTGGTTTATAATATAAGCTATAAACCTCCCTTAGCTGTATTTCATTAATGCTGACAACCAGTTTGGTTTTCCATTTTACTTTAAGTCTAGGATGGTTACATTTTCCCATCTGATCTTTTGCAGTGACTCGCTGATCATACAAAAGCATATTGTTAAGTTTCTATGATATTTATGTTATTTATATATCCCCTGTAGCATATGTGGGTTTCTCATTTAATTCCACTATGTTCTGAAAACGCACAGAAGTTATTTTAATTTTAAACACTGTCTTGTTTAGGGCATAAAATGTGGTTTGTTGTGGTAGAAATTTATCAATGAGCTGATGAGCAGAATGAGCATCCCACAGCTGTTGGATGAAATATTGTGTAGAATTCAATTATTTTCACTTGATCTCTGTTGTAGCACAACTCTTAATTTTCTTTGTGGAATTTTATCTAGCTGATCCATCTACTATATGGAGAAAGTGAACTATTAATTATCTTACTCTTAATTGGTGTACTAAGATGTTCTACTTCATAGTTCAGTCCAAAATTTTGTGATTCTGATAATATAAATATTTATTATAGACTATGCAAGTTGTTAATATGATTCTTTAAATTGATTTTTTAAATAATTGATGCTACAGAATAACAGATTTTTTAAATTAATTAATTAATTTATTAAAAATTTTCACCTCCTCACCTCCTCCCATTTCCCTCCCACTCCCCTCACTTCCTCTCCCCCTCCCTCTCCAGTCCAAGGAGCAGTCAGGATTTCCTGCCCTGTGAGAAGTCCAAGGTCCTCCCCCATCCATCCAGGTCTAGGAAGGTGAGCATCCAAACAGACTAGTCTCTCATAAAGCCAGTCCATGCAGTAGAATCAAAACTCAGTGCCATTGCCCTTGGCTTCTCAGTCAGCACTCATTGTCAGCCACATTCAGAGAGTCCAGTTTGATCACATGCTCCATCACTCCCAGTCCAGCTGGCCTTGGTGAGCTCCCATTAGATCAGTCCCATTGTCTCAGTGGGTGGACTTGCCTCTCGCAGTCCTGACTTTCTTGCTCATGTTCTCCATCCTTCTGCTCCTCATTTGGACCTTGGGAGCTCAGTCCAGTGCTCCAATGTGGGTCTCTGTCTCTATATCCATCCATCGCTAGATGAAGGTTCTATGGTGATATGCAACATATTTATAAGTGTGGCTATAGGCTAAGGTTAGTACAGCAACCTCTCCTCTGCTGCCCACAGAACTAGTTGGGGAAATCGCCTTGGCATGGGTTGGGCATCTCTTGGGTATATTCCCAAGAGTGGAATTGCTGGATCTTGAGGTAGGTTGACTCCCAGTTTCCTGAGAAACCTCCACATTTATTTCCAAATTGGTTACACAAGTTTGCATTTCCACCAACAATGTATGAGTGTTCCCTTTACTCCACAACCTCTCCAGCATAGGCTATCATTGGTGTTTTTGATTTTAGCCATTTTGTCAGGTGTAAGATGGTTTGTCAAAGTTGTTTTGATTTGCATTTCCTTGATCTTTAAGGAGGTTGAGCATGACCTTAAGTGTCTTTTGGCCATTGAACTTTTGTTGAGAATTCTCTGTTCAGTTCAGTACCCCATTTTTTTAATTGGGTTAATTAGAGTTTTAATGTCTAGTTTCTTGAGTTCTTTATATATTTTGGAGATCAGACCTTTGTCTGATGCAGGATTGGTGAAGATCTTCTCCCATTCAGTAGGTTGCCTTTTTGTCTTAATGACAGTGTCTGTTGCATTACCCAGCCAAGTTTTCATTCACCATCAATGGAGAAAACAAAATATTCCAGGATAAAAACAAATTTAAACAATATGTAGCCACAAATCCAGACTTACATAAAGTAATAGAAGGAAAATCACAAACCAATGAAAACAATAATGCCCACAATAACTCAGACATCTAGCAACCCTTCACCAGCACAACTCAAAGAAGGGAAACACACAAACTCTACTACCAAAAAAGAAGAAAAAATAACCGGAGTTAACAACCACTGGTCATTAATATCACTTAATATCAATGAACTCAATTCACCTATAACAAGGCACAGGCTAAGATATTGGATACGACAATAGGACCCAATATTCTGCTGTTTACAAGAAACACACCTCAACCACAAAGACAGACATCTCAGAGTAAAGGGTTGGGAAAAGGTTTTTCAATCAAATGGACCTAAGAAACAAACGGGTGTAGCTATACTAATTTCTAACAAAATTGACTTCAAACTAAAATCAATCAGAAGAGATGGAGATGGACACTTTATACTCATAACAGGAACAATTCATCAGGATGAAGACTCAATCCTGAATATCTACGGCCCTAATATAAAAGCACCCACTTATGTAAAAGAAACATTACTAAAACGCAAAGTAGACATCAAACCCCACACTCTAATGGTAGGAGACTTCAACACTTTTCTCTCACTAATGGACAGGTCAATCAGACAGAAACCTAACAGTGAAATAAGAGAATTAATGGAGGCAACGAATCAAATGGACTTAATAGACATCTATAGAACATTTCACCCAAATAGGAAAGAATATATCTTCTTTTCAGCATCTCATGGAACCATTTCGAAAATTGATCACTAACTCAGTAACAAAGCAAACTTCCACAGATACAAAAAAAAAATGGTAACCACCTGTGTTTTATCGGATCACCATGGAATAAAGTTAGAATTTTGATGGAGGAAGGTCATTGGCTAATAAAGAAACTGCCTTGGCCCATTTGATTGGCCAGCCTTTAGGTGGGTGGAGTAAACAGAATAAAATGCTGGGAGGAAGAGGAAGTGAGCTCAGATGCAGGGCAGCTCCTCTCAGAGCCAGACACGATGCAGACAGTCACCAGGTTAGACATGCTGAATCTTTCCCGGTAATACTGGTGCTACACAGATTATTAGAGATGGGTTGATCGGGATATGAGAATTAGCCAGTAAGGGCTAGAGCTAATGGGCCAAGGAGTGTTTAAAAGAATACAGTTTCTGTGTAATTATTTCGGGTAAAGCTAGCCGCATGGCGGGACACAGGCCCGCTGCAGCTCCCACAACAGAATTTAACAATGATTCTATCCCCAGAAAGCCTACAAACTCATGGAAGCTGAACAGTCAACTGCTGAACCACCACTGCGTCAGGGAAGAAATAAAGAATAACAGATTTTAAGATGTCTTTATTTTTGCATAATATGATTGAATTTTATCTAAACATTACATAATTTCATCTATCAATTAAACAATTTAGTGTATAAAGGACAAAAACATTAAAGTGTTTCCTAAAATTAGCAAGTATCTATTTCTTTTTCTTAAAAGCCCTCTGCATTTGGCCAAATACATTAAATAATTATAGAAAATACTTAATAGATAAAATCCAAATACAATAACATATGTTTTACATACTTTGAGAAAACATTTTTCAAGTAAAAATGAAGTTGAGTTTTTATCAAAATCGTATTTGTTCTACCTTTAACATAATTATTCAGTTAAATCACGTTAAAAGTTCATTTTATTCTGAAGTTTTAGAATCACTCAATTTTTATAAAGAAATGAGTCTCTGGAGAAGATATTATCTCTTTAATTTAGCTCCTGAAATCCATTTGAATTTTTAATTTATTCCATATAAATACCACCCAAAGTGCACATAGAGTGCAATATGCACTAAAATTTCACCTTATAAATCTAAACCATGAAAGAACCTTTATATTGCAGAATAGCAATGCAGAGTTTTCTCTATTTGGGGTAATACTTTAATTTTAGGAATTCAGACAATAAAAATAGATTCTTTCATTTCTAGATATTATCATTTAATAGAAGTCATTGGCTGTTCCCTGAAAAAAAGAATTTAAAAGAGTACCAACCAATGGAAAGATATTTTATACTCCTGAATGGCAGAATTAACATTTTGAAAATGACATTATTACTCAAGGTACTCTATCATTTCAAGGCAATTGCCATTAAAATTCTGATGATATTCTCCACAGAAATAGAACAATAACCAAAAATTCATAAATAAACACAATAGACTACAAATAACCAAAGCAATCATATTCAGAAAGAACACTACTGGTGATATCAGAATATTTGATTTCAAATACTGCAGAGCTCTAGTACCAACAGACAAGGATCAATGGATCAGAATAGAGGACTGAGACATAAACTTGTAAGCTATGACCACCCATTTTTTGATAAAGGCACCAAAAACAAACGGTGGTTAGAAACCCTATGTAATAAATAGTGCTGGTGCAACTATATATCTACTTGTAGAAGAATAAATCTACATTTCTCTGCACAAACTCAATGCAAAATGGTTCAAAAACCTTAATTTAATATCTAAAATGGTGAACAGTTACAGGAAACCATGGGGATACACTTTAAGTTACACCATATAGGCAAAATTTTGGAAAAAGATTCAAAAAGCACAGAAAGTTGCCACAAGTATCAACAAATAGTACTACATGAAATTTAAGAGTTGCGGCACAGTAAAGGCTATTATCATAAAAGTGAAGAGACAGCCTACCCAATAGGGGAAAATCCTTGCCAGCTAGTAACACAGTGAAATTTTCAACCTGGAAATGTAAATAAATGCAAAAATTAACAACCACAAAAGACCCCAAACTTCTGGGCTGCAGAGGTGACAAAAACTGGCAGAAATACTCACACCATTCCCCAGTTCAGGGGTACTAGCACTTGAAGAGACTTGAGGACCTGAATTAGGATTCCTAGAAATCACATAAAAGGTCAAGCATGGTCATATACATCTCTAGCTGCAGAGCTTTGGGGCTGGGGTAGAGACCGGAGAATGGATAGGTGTTTATAGGTATTAGCTCCAGGTTCAGTAAGAGACCATGACCCAAGGAAATAAGGTAATAGTTCAGAACACCTGATTTCCTCCTCTGGTGTGCACGCACAAACATACATGCATATCTGCTATTCAATAATGCTTAAGAAAATGAACAAGCCATCTCAAAGGCAGACATAGTACTGGCTAATTATTTTTAAAGTGTCAAACAGTTTTAGGATCAGGGAAATGAAATTAAAAAGTTCACTGAGATCACACATCATTCCCAACAGAATGGGTAATACCAAGAAATATATGTGGCAAGTTTTTACAAGGATATAGGAAAAATGAAATTATACTACAAACCTAGATTTAAAAACCAACAGAAATACTGAAATCATTCCCTGATTGTTATTGCTTTGAAACCTCTTCTGCAGATTTTTCTGTCACCATTAAATTCAATTGTCTATAAAATCTTGGAAAATGAGAATGTGTAGACAAATCATTGCTACAATGTAATGTGAATTACTCATAGTAAATTCCATCAAAGTTCTGTTCCCGTCTGAAACCTTACAAGCAATTTCTTCATTTCTTTATTATTTGTTTGGATTTTTTTGGTTTGCTTTGCTTTGAGACAGGGTTTCTCTGTGTGGCCTAGATGTCCTTGAACTCAGTCTGTAGACACAGCTGGCCTTGAACTCACAGAGATTCCACTGTCTCTGCATCCCAAGTACTGGCATTAAAGGTGTGTGTTATCATTGCTCAGCCACAATGTCTACATTTTAAAAATAATTCATGTCCTTAGCTTTCTTTAGAATTGCCAGTTAGGACCATTTGAGGGGTCATATGCAAACCTATTACAGAAGAACCTTCTTAAAATCTACACAGATATTATAGAAATCTAAATGGGATCACTAAATTAGCAATGGTGATAAAACATCATCAAGACATCTAGTGTCACCAAATGAAACATCTAGTGCCAGGAATAGGTTACATATAATTCTGTTATTATCCAAAGGGTTCCCATAGAAATCTCTAAACAACCACAGCTATTGAAAAAGCTATTGCTTGTTCTCCAAATCTTATGGTAAGATTGCTGAAGAGAACACATACATAACTCATTGAACATAGAAAATTTGAGCTGGTGCCTATCTAGAGTCTTTCTTCTTAATTACTGATGTTCATCGTACTGTAAGTTACCATGCATGCTATCAGAGGAGAAATGTAAATGTCAATCATGCTAATAACAATTTACCTGCTTGCAGTATACATGGTACAACAGTTGCACAAAGCTTGTGGGAGTAACCAACCATATCTGATTCGATTTAAGGCCCCTCTCATGAGATCAAACCCCCGTCTGACACTGCTGGGGTGATCAAGAATTTGAGACTACATAACCCATGGGCCTAAGGGAAAACCAAACACTACTGTTCTGCTAAAAGAACGTAGCAATATAATAACTGTTAAGACTTTTCTGTTATGTCCATAGAGCAATATTACTCAGCCATTATCAGAGAATCTTTCTTTCTCCTTACTTGTTTTTTGCTTGCATATTATGATTTCTGATTTGGGGTTTTTATGGAGTTTGTTGAAGTGTGTGTGTCTTTATATATGTATGGGTAGTTTGTTTTCTTTTTTTAAAAAAATGTTTTTGTGTTTTGTTTTCTCCTTGTTTGTCTTTTTTATTTGCCTGATTATATTCCTACCAGAGAGAAAAAGATAGAGAAGTGTTGAAAGAGTGGGATGTTGAAAAGGATCTTAGAGGAGAGAAGGAATCAGTGATCAGAATAGCTTTTAAGAAAATAACTTTATTTTAAATGAAAGCAAAGAAAATAAAAATATTTCCCATTAGGGTCTGTTTACAGAATTATAGGATTTCATTAGCTTGTCTTTTCCAGTTTCAAATAACAACTACAGAACAAGTCCAAAAGCTTCAGTATCATTTTGCTATTGTACTAGGTCATAACTTTTAGAAATATAACTAGAAAAAAAGGATTCTGAAATAGATTGGAGAGCTATTATATAGAAAATAAACAAACATTTTTATTGGTTCTAATGACAGCTTTCAGTAGTGTTTCTCATGCAGCACTAAAAAGAAATATATATAACAAAGTAAATAATATCAACTATTTTGTAAGAATAATAGAAATGTACTACTTATAATGGAAAAAAATTTCCTGGTGCCCTAATATAAATTTGAAATTTAGTGAAATGTTTTCTTTTAACCTATCAGAAAAAGGCAAAAGTTATAGGACAACTAAATTTGTATTTGTATGCAACATTATCTCTAAACAATATGATAGTGCTGTTCTTATGTCATAAAATGCAGTGGCAATATATATTGTATGTAATTTGGGGCTTAGTAATCAGACAATTTTATTTTTTTGTTACTTAAAATATTATTTATACTTTTAATTCACCATTTTCCAATCAAACATAGAGTTTGGCATAAAATTCTTATAGGTAGTGATTGCAATAAATTAAAAAGAGCTTTAAAATACATACGAATTTCATTATATCTTTTAAAGACCTTGGCATCTAGGTAGAAAATAAGAGCAGCTACATTTCAACTTATGTCATGTGTTTTGCAGCTGTTATGTATTTATATCATTCACATATTATATAATTTCATTTGAAATTAAAATGTTATTGACTCAATAAACATTAGAAGATGCTTCTTATCATGGTGTCACCTAAAAAAACCTTCCTTACAAACCAAATTTAGTAGCAGTTTGAAAATCAAGCCTTATATATTTCAATATTAAAATAAAAGATGTGTTTATATGAAATATTATATAGAATTCATATATTTGTATGGTTTATATAACATACTTTTTATAACATTATATACATGCATCATATATGATTAGGTTAATATTACCAGTATTCATATTGTATTTTACATATACAAAATAAAGTATCAAATATTAGTAATAACATTCATCCCATTTTTAAAGGAAAAGGGATTTTGAATATGGCTTGATTAATTATAAGTTTTATTCATTTAGTTTTAAAACAACTCATCTATAGTTTTATAATACATTAAGAACTAAATATTTAATAAACAAACATCTGGAGGCATCACCATCCCTGGGTTCAAGCTCTATTATAGAGTTATAGCAATGAAAATAGCTTGGTACTGGCATAAAAAGAGACAAATGGACAAACAGAATTGAAATGAAGACCCTGGTATTAATTCACATACATATGAACACCTGATTTTTGACTAAGAATCTAAAATCATACAATGGACAAAAGAACTCATCTTCAACAAATGGTGCTGGTATAACTGGAAATCAACATACAGAAGAATGCAAATAGGTCCACGTCTATCTCCATGCACAAAACTCAAGTTCAGTTGGATCACAGAGTTCAATATAAATTCAATCACACTGAACCTCATAGAAAAGAAAGTGGGACTTATGCTAGAATGTATCGGCACAGGGGACCACTTCCTAAATATAACACCACCAACACAGATACTGAGAGCAATAATTAATAAATGGGATATCCTGAAACTGAGAAGCTTCTATAATGCAAAGGACATGGTCAACAAGACAAAATGTCAGCACTCAGAACTGGAAAGTCTTCACCAACCCTGCATCTGACAAAGGGTTGATCTCCAAAATATACAAAGATCTCAGGAGACTAGACACCAAAATACCAGGGTCTTCATTTCACCCAGGGATGGTGATGCCTTCCTTTTTTGATACTGGCCAATCAGCATTTTACTAAAATAATATGAGACAGGATAACAGACCATTGTCCCATAGCAAAATATGTCATCTATGTCTAAGATCATACATAATAATTTACTGCTCAGAATTTATTTTAACGTGCAAATAAGATAATAATGTGAAATCCTCTTTCAGCTCACTTCTTCAGGATTTACTTGTCTTGGTTGAAACTATTTCCTCTCAGCATTTACATAAAAATCTTATATATCCTGCTTGACCAGAGTATTTTCTGTAATTTGTAGCTTTTATTCTAAATTTGATATTTGCCTCATTGGCTCCATAAGAGAAAATTCCAGGCTATCAGGGATGCTCTATACTCCAAGATAATGACATCAAGATAAAAACAAGAAGTGGCTAGTCATTAAGTTTCCATGCTGTAAGATGACTATGTTTTGGAGCCTCTACAACATTCTGTCTGACAATGAAAACTTTGTGTTGATCGCAGTTGTTCACACTCTCTTCAGTTCCCAGCACTACATTCAAAAATTATTCAAAAACCTTTTGAGAATTTTATATTTGGTACATCTACAATTTAGGCCCTGCACCTAAAACTCAGAGAACACTATGGGAGAAAGAGAAGACAAATTGTAAGAAGGAGCTGCCCAGAACGCTGCTATGAGATAGTTACTTCTATTTATGACAGCAATGTGAACTCATGAAATATCAACATTATAGTTTTATAAACAAGATTGCGGCAACCAGCGCAGCCTAGATAGCAGAGACTGGCGGGGGCGGCAGTGCCGGGGTTGAGACACGGAGACTTCTTTTCAGGTGGAAGAACAGCAACCTTTATGTTGCCCAGCAACCTTTTATAACTCTACTCCTTCTGTAGAGACCCACCAGCCAGAAAGAACACAAACATCCTTGTCAATTACAGACCACAAGGACGTTCCCCTGCCGGTCAGGGGGAGTGAGGGCAGCTGGATCACAACTCCCCCCATTTTATTTTATAATACCTTGCCTGTCATGGGGAATAGCCCTCTAATGTTCCCTGTCTTAGTTGGCATCCTGCCCCAAAGAATTGCCCATCCATGGCTACCCAGACACATAGCCCTAAACCAAGTATCCCCAGGACTGACAGTGCCAAGGAGCCAGACCAGTGCTGCAACCATCTAACATGCACTAACTGGCTGGTAATTAACAAAAGCAGTATTCCAAACCCCTCTCATGACGGTTGAGTTCCATAACAGTAACAGAAGCATGCAATACAGTGCCATGAGTAACACACATAACATGATTAATTGTTGAAAAGTCCAAAGATAGTCCAGTTGCTCCTGAACCAGAGCTACTTGTTGGTTCAAGGTCAATATGTCCAATTGAGTATGTCCAAAGCATTGCTGACTGTTTTCAGCAAGCTGGTTGACAGTCTCAGCCAACTGCACAATCTGTCAAAATACCTTTTTTAGCAGTTTCCAGATCAAATGTCTTTCTCCAATCCAGAACACAAAAGACAACATAATCAACACAATAACATATATCGCTACACATTTTATCTTTTGAGGCCTTCAATTAACCTTTTTGCCTCCTGACAATTATGCTGACAATTACTGTCCTCATACTATAAAATCACTAGTTTGGTCAAGTTTGTGTTTTTGCAGGAATCTTTCACAGAGTTTCTAAGAAACGAATCAAAAATATACATTACATATATGCTGTTGAATTAAAAGATTTTTTATAATATAAATATGGCTTGCTCTCCACCATAGCTCTTTGACTAGTTAATACAAAATTCTTATTCTGTTTGGTATATTAATTTTCTTACATAGTGATACCTCATAAAATGTCCTTAATATTTATATTTGTATTTTCTATTGTTTATTTTTGGATTTTCAGCAATAACATCTTTTTTTTATGCAAACAGAAATAGATACTTCCAATTCCTCCTTATATGAGTACTATATACCTAATGCAAAAACAATTCTTTACTGAATCTTTCTCAGATCACTACCAATTTAGATATATGCTGGCTCAGAACTGATAATTATATTTATGGAACTATCCATTAATTCCCATTTAATTTAATATTTTTAAAACAATTGGTAGTTCCTGAATTTACCTAAGTAGTTTCTAGGCATCTTATAAAGATGGTAATATATTTTTTCTTTTTAGATCTTATTATTAATATGATAATTCTGTTCATTGTCTTCTTGTGTTAAATGACCATGGCATTGTCAAATAAAATACAATAAGTTATGAAATTCCAAATAATGTGTTATTTTTCAATGTGCTACTGGATCCTGCTTCCTAATGTTTTATTTAATAGTTTTGCATAAAATATTCATAAGTTTTACCTGACTGTAGTTTTCACTTATATATCAATGAGACACTTGTCATATAAAGCAAATCTGGGGATGTTCTTTCTTTGTGCTCTATAATATTTTTTAAAACAGTGGAAGTAGCAGGTCTCTAAAGATTTTGTGGCATTCCTCTGGGAAGCCATATAGGTCTCATACTGTTTTATAGGTCAATTATTTAAAACAACACTTATTTTCCTGTGTGAAATAGACTATGCAGCACTTTTTATAAGAATTATGTTCAAATTTGTTAAATGGCATTTTTTAGGGAATGAATTTTCTTGATTTAAAAAGTGTTGTTTAAACCAGAGGCTGGGGGTACACCTTTAATCCTAACACTTGGGAGGCAGAGGCATATGGATCTCTGTGAGATCAAGGCCAGCCTGGTCTAGAAGAGCTAATTTCAGGACGGGCACCAAAGCTACACAGAGAAACCCTATCTTGAAAAAAAATGTGTTGTTTAATAGTTTTGTGCAAAATAGTCTCCTTCAAATTATATGGCTGTTATTCTCCATCTGTCAATCCTATTAATTTGTGTTACCTCTTTTACTATCTGTTTATAGTAATTCATCACTTGTTTTTTAAAATGTTTCTCTAGATTTTTAAAAGTATTTTATTTAATTATTTATTATATTTTCAGTTTTGTTGATACAAACAGTTAACTCCACAAATTCTTTTGCTGTGTTTGCTGTTTCCTAGCTGTTAATAACAAGAAGTCCACTGTCATATATTTCTACATTTATTTAAAAACTATTTGTAGAAGCAGAGAGATGATTTCATAGGTAAAGACTCTTGCAATCATGGCTGATGGCCCCAGTTTGATCCATAAAACCTTCTTGGTAGAAGAGGAGAATGTACTCACTTGAGTTGTCCACTGACTTCCACACATAGATACCTTGAGGCCTATGCACTCCACTGCAGGAATACACACAGAACAAAACTGTTTGTAACTAATTTCAGGTAGACAAGATGTTTTAAGGTTTTTATTATTCATCTATAATTTTTTCACAAATCATTATTTCTTTATACCTTTGAAGTTACTGAGATTTTCATGGTATTCACTCAATTCAATTTTCATAAATGTTTCATAAGCTCTTGAAAAGGACATTTTTTATTGCTGAGGTTTTTGACAAAATATCTAGTTTGCTCATATTTACTGAACTACTCTTTACAACAGACAAGATATAGAATCAACTTAGATGGATAAGTAGATAAAGAAAATGTGATTATGTACATATATTTACAATTTTATATAAATGAAACATTTTGTCATATAAAATGTATGTTTTGGAAAAGTAGATAGAAGTGAAAAACAGTATATTTGTTTTAATAAACCACATAAAAATAACTAAATGTTATCTTTCATATATAGAAGTTATAAAAGTTTGATCTGAATGTAGAGCAGGAATAATGAGAGGTTAGGAAAGAATGGAGGAGATAAATAATGTTTGTAAGGGTATGTTGGATTCAATCAGTGCTTGTTGTATGAATTTGTTAAAATAAACTAAGTCTCATTAGTTTGTACGTTGAATATGTGTTAATCAGAGCAAAACATTAAAACATCTAGTTAACCATATAGCTACAAAGGGAAGGTATGAGTCAGAATAATTTACAGGCTCATTGTCCTTGTCTAGGTAATTATGAGATATTTGCTCTTCCTATTCTATCCTCCAGTCTTTCTGAATTTATCTTATAATTTTATAAATTGATTTGTGATTTTTCTAAATGATAAAATTATCATATCTCTGTAGAAATTAAGCTGGGGACTTCTGGCAATGGATTTTTTAGTCTCATATTCAAAACTACTGTCTGATTAAGCTCATCTTTACTTTCTAGTCTCCACATTCTTTGTGTTATTTCCAAACTCACCAAAATTAATGACTTATAGACTTATCCTAATGAAATTTTTCTCTGTCTGAATGCCTTAAACTCTCGTTTATGAGTCCCTCTGAGAGTGCCAGTCAATGCAGTCTATCAGTAATATTGGAGAGAAACAGACATGAGTTAACTTTCCATCTCTATTGCCTCTCTGGTTGTTTCTTGTCTACTTATATGACAAAACTTATATACAACTAAAAATGGTATGAAAAGATAAATATTAATTTGTTTTTATGTGTTGATACCCATTCTTCAGTGCAAAATTCCAATACCTCATCCTTCCTGAGTGCTACATTCTTTTTTTCCCTGATTTTTCAAGACAGGGTTTCTCTGTAGATTTAGAGCCTGTCCTGGAACTAACTTTAGTAGACCAGGCTGGCCTTGAACTCACAGAGATGTGTGAGTCTTTCCCTCCCAAGTGCTGGGATTAAAGGTGTGAGCCACCACTGCCCTGCTCTGAGTGCTACATTCTTTCCTGTGTCCTCACTCACATAGGTAATTGCTTGTCAATATGTGTCACAGTCTACTTTGTATTGCTAGTTTTCTCTAGTTCCTTTATTTTCTGTTGGAATGTGAATTTCTCCAGGACAAGGATAATATTTTACTGCTCTTGCACAACTGCATAAATAGTGTATATGAACCACAAATGTTATTTTAAATATTGAAATTTCTAAAATAATTTTTATACTATAATTTTTATAAGCATTAAGTCACCTTTTTGTGGTTTGAACTTTTGTTTGTTTACTTTCTAATGGGAAAGAGAGAAAGAAGGCATTGAGTTGGGTGGGTGGGAGGATCTGGGAATAGCTGGGTAGGAAAATCTCAATCATAATATATGAAAGGTTTTCAAATAAAATTTATATAATTTCATGTCATCACAAATTTAACATATGATTAAGTTAAGAGATGTTAGAAAATAACCCTAGTTACTCAATTTTTTAATTTCATTTTAATTTTCTACTAGGGTTTTATTTTCACTTTTTATTGAGACAGGTCTTTCTGCATGTTAGACAAGTGTTTTGTCTCTAACATGCACCATTAGCGTTCCTTAATTATTTTAAAAGTAGAATTTGTGATTTAATTTTCTTTCTGGTTCTCTGTTTGAGCAGAAGTGATAGACTGTCTCATTCAGTAAGCATTTCAAGTCTTAAAAGTCAGATACCAGAAAATTGCAAGATATACTCCCAAACTCATTTGTAGTGAAGATTCCAGGCTTTTACCAAGTAGAAGAATTTATTCAACATTAATATTGGTAAATATCTTTAATATTAGGAGTACTACTTGAAGGTGAACTATCTACTTAGTTGGTATACAGTGGCCTTTTGATTTCCATATTATAGCCCAGATGATGTAATCCTTTTTTAAATCATGTTTTCTAATGGCTTCTTTGTTCCTTGGACCAATTCTTGTGCTGCTGACATCAGCTGATGAAAAATAATAGTCATAATAATCCAGAGTTGTTTACAGAGTTTTTCCTGGTTCACAGCCTAAATCTTGTTTCCTTAGTATGGCTAACGAACATCTAAACACACAATGTCTCGTACTAGAAATATATTTTTGCTTAAAATTTTAGAGTAATAAGTCTTATAGATAGATTATTTCCATGTCAAATTCTGAGTGTTATTGCATCATTAAAAAGACTACATATATGCAAATGTCTAATTATTCTACTTTGAGTTAATTAAGAACTGAGATTTTTACTCTTACTTTGGGTTACATGAATCCATTTTATGAAAACAATTGTATTGATTACTTAGCATGACTTCAAATAAGGAGTGGGGGAATTAGTATATATAAATTTCTGCTTAAGCTTTGTTGTCTTTCTTAATGTTGACTATTTTAAAATTATTACATTAATAAAATAATCTAAGATCTTCTAGATAACTTCTTGTCATTTGGATTAGATAAATAGTAGGATCCATCTGTCCTTTAAAAACCAGCCTACAAACCATAATCCCAGAAAACTTAGACAACAGTGAGGACACTAAAAGACTTATATAGACGTAATCTACATGGGAAGTAGAAAAAGAAAAGATCTCCTGAGTAAATTGGGAACATGGGGACCTTGGAGTAGGGTTGAAGGAGGGGAGTAGCAGGGAGGGGAGCAGAGAAAAATGTAGAGCTCAATAAAAATCAATAAAAAATATATAGCTCCCCCCAAAAAGATCTATTTTATTTTTAATTGTGTGCATATTTGACTGTGTATGAGAGGATGTGCATGTGAGTGAAGTTGCCCAATTGGGCCTGAAGAGGGCTTAGGATTCTTTGGAGGGAGAGATACAGATCATTGTAAGCCACTCAATTCTGGTGCTGGGAACTGAACGTGGTTCTCTGGACAAATAGCAAGCACTGTTAACATTGCACCTTCTCTCTAGCACCAATGTATCAGTATTTGTTTTTGTTTTTTGAAAAGCTCACCTTAGATGGGATCAGAAACAATAGGAAATTATTATATCATGGGCCTGTTTCTCTAAGATGTTAGTCTAAGGAACCCCATTATTCCAACACATGGTGTAATTAGTCCACTCAAACTCTTGCAGTTTTCTTCCTGGTATAGAAAAGTAGAAAGCTGTTCTGTGCTGTGGATTTTATAGCTCCATAATTACAGTACTTGTCTGCTTCATGCATTTTGTCATGCAGGCTATGTTAAACTGAAACACAACGTTTGGTAAAGTAAACTCTCTGCTAGCCAAACAAAACTTATTAAAGTCAGGTATCTCCTTTACTTAGGGCATTTCTTCACAGTACCCTCATCCCCATCATCTTATTGATGAAAGCTATCTGTCTTATTGTAGAAGGAGCTGCGGGATGGGCTGCTTTTCATCCCACCTGGCTCCCACTTGGCTAACTTAGCCCCAGAAATAACAACACACAAATTGTATTCATTTAAACACTGCCTGGCCCTTTATTTCTAGCCTCTTCTTGGCTAACTCTCATATCTTGCTTAACCTATTTCTAATAATCTGTGTAGCACCACGAGATGGTGTCTTTTCGGGAAATATTCAGCATGTCTGACCTGTGTTCATCTTGGGCCAGAGCTTTATCACATCTGCCTTGGAGAAGAGCGGCATGGTGTCTGAGCTCACTTCCCTTCTTCCCAGCATTCTGTTCTGTCTACTCCACCCACCCAAAAGCTGGCCTATCAAATGGGCCAAGGCAGTTTCTTTATTAACCAATGAAATCAACAGATTGATATATGACCTTCCTACATCATCTTATTCCTACTTTCAGCTGTCTCTTTTAATGAGGGCCCTTTTTAGTTTTTAAAGGAAATCCTCTCTTTTTACTTTAAGGTCCTGTTATGTTTTTTTTAATAGATTGTATTGTTTCTTTGTAATGGTCTGTCACTTCATATCTCAAACATGGTCTCTGGCTTTTGCTCCTAATAAATCTTATTTCTTGAAGGGTAATTACACATCAACTCCTTATATGAACTAATAACTATTCTGATACCTTTTCTTTGTTTAACAAAAACAAATTATAGAAATACTAGCAATAACCAGTACTCAATAAATGAGATAAATATATGAAAAATAAGAAAAATTTGAAGGTGATTACCATTTGATTATGGCTAGTCTGTAAGATAATTTTCCACTTTCAAAGCAATCATTTTCATATATAAGAAGAGAGGCAGAGGGGGAGAAAGAGGAGAGAACTGCAGGTGTAAATTAAAATAAAATTAAAAATAAATTAAAATAAAAATATCTTAATGCAACAAGAGGCATATCTACAAATACATGCTTACATTTCGAATCACTTATGCCAATTGTAAAATGAATAGGGACCAAATGTCAATCTGTGCACAAAATTTAATTTGAACATGTGATGTCATTCACATGTGTTTTTGAGCTTAATTATGATTGCAAAAGTGCATAAAGAATTCAGTTGTAAATTTTATTCAACTACTTAAAAAACTACAGGCAACTAAGAAATGCTGAATATAGGAGAAAAGTCTTTCTTGGCAATGGGTTCTCAAATTGGTTATACAAAACCAAGTGGCCAGCCCTGAAGTTCTATACATATAAGTAACTTTATACAGACTGAACAGTTTGTACTCATATACTTAGTAGTATATCACACACACACACACACACACACACACACACAAAGTAATAGCAGCTATGAATTTCAGAGAGAGCAAGGAGGGTGGATGAGATAGGTTGGCGAGGGGAATGAAAAGGTGAAAAACTATGAAATTAGGTTTTAATTAAAATAGTACAGCTTGAGTCAGCTAGTTTTATGTCAACTGAACACAATTTAGAGTCATTTGGGAACATAGGCTCTCAGTTGAGAAACTACATCCATACAATTTGCCTGAAAGTAAATCCTGCAGGGAATTTTCTTAATTAGTAGTTGCTGTGGGAGGAGGCCCCAGCCCAATTGTGGGTGGTGCCATCCTTGGGATGGTGGTCCTGGCTTCTGGAAGAAAGCAGGCTGAGCAAGCCAGTGGATGTTAGCCAGAAAGCTGTGCCCCTCCTTCGTGAGCTATGTATCAGCTCCATCCTCCATGTTCCTGCCCTCACAGCTTTTAATGATGAACTGATATATGATGAACTTCAATTTGAAGCTGAAACAAACCCCTTCCTCCCAAGTTGCTTTTGCTCATGGTGTTTTATCACACAACAGGAAAGCAGCTAACTGGTTAAGAAATTCTTGAGAGACTTTCTGTTTACATGTAAGTATTTACCTTATATAACTCCAAGCGTCATTCTTAAAATTTTTCTCTCAGCACGCTTACCAACAATTTTGCAAGGCAAGGGGAAAATGCAGCAATTTTCTCTGAGAGGAGAACAGAATAATACAAGGGTATAGGTAAAGCAGAACCAAACATAATGAGCTAAATCCTTTTAAAAGAAAACTTACCTTTCATGCTTCTGCAAGAGCCTTAATAATTACAGGCAAATATTTTTGCAATCCATAACAGAAAGCATGCCCTAATAACTCAGAATGGATTGGTAAATGCCTGAAAGCTTTTTATTAGAATAGCACATATTAGAAACCCTTCTGGGAGGAACACTACCATAGAACGAGGCTTTCACTTGTCTGCTGGGCTAAGCACAGCAACCGCAGCTTTGTTTATGTGCAAGCACACCACACATTTTGTAGTCTGGAAGCCTTCCAGTAGCTTTGTTCATTTCACCATTCATCCCGGTCTGTAGTTCTTCTGTGAGTCAAGATAGTGAGCTAAATTGAAAGGTAACTATTGCTCCAATCCCTTAGTTCTAACCTTTACTAGACATATGTGTCACTGATACTCCACTGCTTAGTAAGCCATTCCACCAGCAGGACAGATAAACATCAAGAAGCCAGAAGAATACCAATTAGTGTATTGGGGGATGTTCACATATTCTCCTTGAACCTCGCTTTCCTCTCTTGTAAAATGGGAATGTGAAGGATACTTGCATCAACAGGTTGTTTGTGAACTCAAGAAAGAATCACAAGCTCAGAGTATCTGGCACTCTGGTTGGTATTATAGTAAAAGGAAATTAAAGCTATATTTCATGCATTTTCTTTCCCTCCTGTAGACATGATGTATGTCTATAATATGTGATCTGCTACAGGTTTTCAGCAAATGATACTGTATATGTTTTATTATTTGATGTGAATTTACATGATGAAGTAGTTTTAATCAAAATCAGGTGGTTTTCTAAGGGCAAAGGAAACTAATTACGAAAAAAATAAGGGAATGGTCAAAGCACAGTACAAAAGCTGAAATTTGGTAAGAATGTCAATGTTTTCACTTACTTTTAAATAAAGACAAAGAACCTTTATGAATGTAAATTTATGAACTCTTATGATACCGAGTAAGTCTCCAACTGAAAGTTCATTTAATGAGCACAAGTTTTAATAAGACAGTCACAGAATTGTGTGGAGGGAACTCTTGCTTTGAAATCACTCCTCCATTCGTTTCCAATATTTCCAGCTTTAGTGCTAAGAAATATTTATTAAAGACAGTCCAAACTTTAAAATAACCTTAACAAGCATAGAAAATTGTACCTTTGACTGTAATAAAGGAGAGATTTGTTCACAAATCACTTCTCTGAATCACAATTTTATGGATTCTAAACTAATTAAATCAAAAAGTCTTATCATCTCCAGTAATCCATAGAGGAGAGAAATACTTCTTCAATGACAAAAGAAATTCTTAAATATTAAACCAAGTTTTAAAACATCTATCTCGCCATATTTCGTGCAATTGACATGTAAATGTAGTCAAGAAGAAAGACCAAGATCTTAATGAATTCAGGACTGAGTGTATAAGTTCCTAACTCATATACGAATAGGGGCTATCAGAATCATGTCACTCCATGATCTGGAACAAATACAAGGTCAAGAAATTGGATGGTTGTTACTTAACTCCAATCTGTTCTTTCCTTGTGAGAATAAATCTAACATTTTCATATCGTCCAACATCTAAGAAAATCTAAACATTCAGATATTTACCATATTAATCAAATGTTAATATGTTGTCAAAGTCTTTGAATCTTCTTGTAATTTTGTGGATCCAAACAAAGTGCATTTGCTGGTGCTGTATGAATATCATGATGACTTTTTGTTTATTTATTGCTTTGAGACAGGGTCTTATTCCACAAGTTAAGTTGGCCTAGACCTACTATGTATCCCAAGGCTAAAATATATAGCATATAGTGTAGTACTTCTTTTAAAATTGTATTTATTTAGTGTGTGTGTACATGTGTGTGTGTGTGTGTGTGTGCTTGCACACATCTCATGACACTAATTAGGAGAACAGAGGACAAGTTACTAGTAACTAGTCTTTTACCATGTAAGACATAGGGATGGAACTCAGCACATCAGATTTGGTGGTGTCTTGACTCTCCCGAGTCATCTTATCTGACCCCATAGTACAACACTTGATCCCATTTAATCTTTGATCAGTTCTGTGATCTTGAGTAAGTCATCTGTGTTTCATGTTGGAGGAGAGAGCCACTTGTTAGTTCCCAGCTGCTTAGCCCCAAAATAACACAGAAACTGTGTTAATTTGTTGTAATATGAGCGGCAGGGCTGCATCCCCAGCACCCGGCCACCCGCATGGCTTATGTCCCAAAATAATTACATGGAAACTGTATTCTTTTAAATACTGTTTGACCCATTAGTTCCAGCCTCTTATTGGCTAGCTCTTATATATTGATCCAACCCATTTTTAATATTTTGTGTAGCACCATGAGCTGGCTTACCAGGAAAGATCTTAACCTGCATCTGTCTGGAGTGGGAGAATCATGGCGATTTACTGACTCGGCTTCTTTCTCCCAGCATTTTCTTCTGTTTACTCCACCCACCTAAGGGTTGGCCTATCAAATGGGCCTAAGCAGTTTTTTTTATTAATTAACCAATGAAAGCAACAGATTAATACAAGACCCACCTCCATCATTAATTAAGTCACCGCTTGGCCCATTTGCTCTAGCTTTCTTATTGGATACCTCCTACATACTAATTTAACCCATCTACATTAATCTGTGTATCAGCATGTGGCTGTGGCTTACCAGCTAAAGTTTCCAGTGTTTGTCTCTGGTGGGGCTACATGACTTCTCTCTAACTCTGTCCTTCTTTCTCCCAGCATTCACTTTAGTTTTTCACACCTAGCTCTTTCTGCCCTGCTTGGCTATGGGCTCAAAGCAGTCCTTTATTAACCAATGGCATTCATAGCATACAGAGGGGAATCCCACATCAATTTATTTTGTAACATTTTTGTTATTTTCTGCATAGCATAAATTACAATTCAATAGAGACAAGCAAATTATGTATGACCTTCATTATAACACAACCATACTCATTTATTTATGTATGCTCTACACTTCTTTCTATGCCACAATAACAAATCTGTGTGGTTGTGATAAAGGTCACAGGGCTGACAAAGTCTTAACTATTTCATATCTAGCCTCTTTTGGAATATGTCTGCCAACTCTTATAGGAAATCTTGATTCCTTATTCATCTAAAAGTTAACTGAAGAAAAGAGAGTGTAGCATGTTCGCTATCCATATAAATATTCCTCCCAAATGACCACTTATGAAAGATAGTTATTTATGGTTTGTTCCATTTTCAGCTCCAATCATTCACTCTTCTCTGTCCACCCCTTTAATATGCAATTCTAAAGTGCTTTGGTCATGGTTTCAGATATATGACTTAATTTGGTCAATTAGATAGATATTGGCCTATGTAACAGAAGCAGAAACACAAGGTGATATTATTATTGACTTTTTCTTACCTTTATTATCACCAAGAAAAATGTATCAGGGCTAGGCTTTCAGAGAAAGAACAGTTGAAAAATTTCTTTCAAAAACCTAATATATAGATTCTATTTTTTTGTTCCATGTGGCTTCTGTTGTACCTATTATGCTTTGCTGTTATACCAAAGCAGCCCTATTGCACATCAAACCTAATGGTCGGATCTGTCTTCAAATGGATCTTCAGTTCTGGAATCAAGTGGTGGGGGTCTGGGTTACATTAGCCAGGGTAGGATGCAAATTAGAATGTGAGGCTCCAGATTCAAACCCCAGTGTCCCATTATCCCCCAAACATCAAGAAAACAGTGAGGAATTTGACCTGCTTCCTACTATACTACAATAAAACAGACAGGAATTTGAGTTGTGGATAGTATTGTTCTTAGTATTGCTTGCAATTCAGGACTTGAAGTTGTTTGTTTCACAGCAAAAAGTTGCTGATTTAGAGCTATGTAATTGATTAATTATTTAAAGCAGAAAGCACTGCTTTATAAAGAGATAAACAAAGCTCTCAGAAACAAGAACTAAAGAGAGATTTGTGGGCACCTTTTCTCTGTTCAGAAGAGTAGCTATAATTTACAATTTCTTACTTTGAAGGAAGCACAATGCAAAGCTACATTATGTAATTACAAAACCTCAATGGACATGAGATTAAAATAACTTTTAACTATATTTCTTAGAAAGAGTGTATGTCTTAATGGGAAAAAGTAATTTGATTGAGGTTGTAAAAATATGAAAAGTTGTCTGAGCTACTTGTAGATATGATAATGTTGAAAGGACCAGACATATTGTAGGCACATGAAAACTCTGCTATTACTTAGTTCAATATAATTGTTTGATTTCCTTTTGGTATATTTTCAGCATCTCTTAAGTGAAAGCAAGAATTTAGATACATTTTGATAGAAATAAAATTCTCATTAAAATATAACCAAGGAATGGTGAAATAGTTTAGCAGGTAAATGTGTTTGCTAAATAGACCTGGTGGCATGAATTCTATCTCTAGAAATCACTTGAAAGGTGAAAGGAGAATCAACCCCATAATAGTGTCTAATGACTGTCTCATGTTCACTGTGGCATGCCCTTTGACTCCCAACAATATTCAATATTTTTTTAAATAAATGAAAAACTAAAGTTAACTAATTGAAACATTTCCTGCCTTCTAGGATAAATATTTGATATAAATAGAAATGCATGCTGGGAGACAACAACAGAAAAATTCCATCATCAATAGGAGAGCATCTTAACATCCAGGTCATCATCAACTGTAAGTAAAATGATGAATTAACTTCCTTTGCTGATGGTAATCTAGTATAATTTCTCTGTTAAAGATAAGTAGGTATGCTTATATGTCTGGATCTTTTGTGTTGTGCATTTTGTAGTAAGATCAGAAAATATCTCCTGTGTTAGTTACTTTTCTCACTGTTGTGACAAAGTACTTGACAAAAGCAGTTTAAGAAGGAAAAAGGTTTGGCTCAGAGTTCGAGAGTATACTCTATAGTGGCACGGAATGTATAAGACCAGAAGCATGTGATGTCTGGTCATAGTGTCCGTATTTATTAAAGAGAGAAGAATGTTTGTATTCTAATTCTTGTCATTCTCCCACTCACTTGTTATTTATTCTGTATTTTTTGCTACACTGAAAGTTTTAATTTCACAAAATCTCATTTGTCGATTGTTGGCATTTTCTCTTGAGTGATTAGAGTCGTGTTGAGAAAGTCTTTGCCTATCTCTTGAAGTGTTTTATATTTTCCTCAGGCAGTTTCCAATTTTCAGGTCTCACTTTAAGGTCTTGATCTAATTGCAGTTGAATTGTGAACAGTGTGAGAAGTAGGCATCTAAATTTATCCTTCAACATGTAGATATTCAATTTTCATAGCACCATTTGTTGAAGAGATTGTCTCACCAGTGTGTTTTTGGTATCTTGGGGAAAAGGTGGCTATTTCTATTTGTGTCTACTTCTGGGTCTTTTATTATAGTCCATTGATCTATATATTCATGGTTGTTCTTGCACTGTGCTGTTTTTGTTACTATTTCCATATATTATTGCTTGAAATTTACCTTGGTGATACATCTAGCATTTGCTTGTTTACTTGGCAATTTTGTCTTGTGTAGTGGACTCAAGGAGAAAAACAATCATGTTTCTATAAACACTGGACTAAAGATTCCAATTGCATACTAATGAAGTTACCTTCATATCTATGAAAGTATTATAAAGACATGTTTAAATTGCATATTTAAAGGAATAATTAATAATGAAGTAATAATGTTATTCAAAGCTGATTTCATAATTTAAAACTTCATAAGATACTTTCAATAAAAAATTGCATTCAGTTAAGGCAATAAACTAATTTTTTACTATTTGTCACATTATTGGCTAATGATCATATAAAAATTATAGTGATGATTTTGGAAAAAACAATATTTTCAGCATCAAATATGATTCTTTTAAAGACTTGGCATGTAATATTTGAAAAGCGTGAACTCTTTAATGGCTGTGGTACTGTTTATGGGACAACAAAGCATTTGATGACAAATTCTTATTAGTTTCAGTGATGTTATTTTGTTTTTACTGTATGCTTATTACATCTACATCACTTTGTTAAATAAGATTAAATTGAGTAAGATACTGTTTGTTCAAAAAATGTTTCTACTTAAAAAATGGAATATTTATAAATGTGTGCTTGGTATCTGATTAACACATCCATATATGTCAGATAATTATCATTCATATTATCTTTCTATTATCAATCTGTATCTGTGTATCTATCCATTTGTCTATTATGCATCATCATGTAAAAAATTTAATTAATCACTTTGGTAATTGACATCATAACAATAAATGAATGTTAATAAGTTTTGAGTTGTAAAAGAAAGAGGAACAAAGGAAGGCAGCATCATGTGAAAAGGTATTGCCTTGCACCACTGCTGATGTGATGAACTGAAAAGATATTATCATGAAGATATGAGATTTAGAGAGGTAAGCCCTGAGCTCTCTTTACAGCTTTGAATAATACCTGGATGGTTTTTGGATGTGAATGACAGAAGGCAACTGTCCTTTTCCTGTCAGAAATGGTGTCATATGACTGTTCCACAGGAAACAGGAACAAATATATACTCATACCAAATAGGCTATACATGACAGACAAAAGAAACGATTCAACCAGAGTCTAGTTTACTGAACCAATGAGTTCGTTTGAAGTTATTTACAGAATTGGAGGTAGGGGCTTAATTACTGGAGCACAGGTCACTCTTGCATAGCCATATCACTATAAAGCCTGCCACAGCATGAGTGATAACATATGAAAACATCATCCCTAGAGTTCAGTGTACAATTTGTAGACAGCTTTCCTAATTGTTTTCCTCTTCCTTTGCAATCGTTGTTGCTTATGTAACAGTTGGGAGGGAACATGTGACTTTTCTACCATCATGAACCTTGCAAGTTTGTTGACTTTCTGAGCCTCAGGAACCTTCCTTTTCCAAATCTCTTCCAAGAGGAAGTGTTTCGCCTTTAAATGTGTTGAGCATCTATCTCATGAAACCATCTTTTCCCCATAACTATCAGCACTGTTTCTGTCAAGCAGAACAAGTTAGTAATAACTCTTTTCCTACTGTTCTTCTGTGTATATGGCTTTGAATCCTAGCTGAAACACATTCTTGACAAATATCCCTAGTTACTGGATTCTGTGCTTATTGGCAAAAACTATTTTTTCTTTAGTATAAAACATTTAATCATCTTATTCTTTCTCCAAGTACTAGGGTATTAAAAGATATATCCAAGATACAAGACTTTTCAAGAAAACTATTTCAGAATTAAAGAAGAGGGCATAAACATTTTAATCTCCAGTTTTTAAGTATACAATGTCTTATATTGCCTTTCAAACTAAACTACACTTTTTTATACACTTCTATTTCCACAAAAAAAATCTCATACAATTTGTTATAACCTCTCCTTTCATGTTCTCATCCACCCCTTTCTAAATTGGTGAAAAAAATATTTCTGTTCTTTTCCCATATTCACGCTCTTTCTTAATTTCTCTCTATCTTGATAAAGATACATGCTTCCTGTGTACCACTCTAGTTATCTATTTTGACCTCTTAGTGACGGGAATCTCTACTGACCACTGACAAAAGTCCCAATATTTTCACTCATTCTTTTCTGCTGATGTTTATTTAAAGGATCTGGAGGGTGATTCAGAAGTTAAGAGCAGGTATTGCTTTTGTAGAGGACCCAAGTTTGCTTGCTAGCAACTGCATCAGGTAAACATGACTGTCTGTGTCTCTAGACCCTGTGCAATATGAATGCCTCTGACCTTCACAGGCACCTGTTCATATACCACTCATGCATATGCATGTGCGTAAATAAAAGTAAAATAGATGTTTAAAAATATTTTCTATCATCAGAAGCATTAAGTTAGTTTAATAATAACATCCCTTCTAGTAAGATTTTATTTTTTTATATTTATTTATTTATTTATTTGGATTTTTCGAGACAGGGTTTCTCCGTAGCTTTGGTTCCTGTCCTGGAACTAGCTCTTGTAGACCAGGCTGGCCTCGAAATCACAGAGATCCACCTGCCTCTGCCTCTCGAGTACTGGGATTAAAGGCGTGCACCACCACCGCCCGGCCTAAGATTTTATTATGTTGTGTCTTAATTTTAAATATTATCTCTTTTCAATACCTTTTATTTAGGTACATTCAATTTGTTTAGTGTTCTTTCTATAGTGAAGGGGTGTGACAGGTTGATAAAATATAAAAACATTCAGAGAAAGAGGTAGTCATTAATAATCACTATTTTGATGCCTTAATGAAAAGAACCTCCAGTGTAAGTCTCAAACAAACTAATATTGGATGGATGGAGAGAAAGTTCTTGATAACCCATTCCATTGCATAACATCCCGTTGGAATATTTCCTACTGGTAAAACTCACTCTCCTTCCCTTTAACTTCTTGTTTCCCATTCCCAATTTGTTACTGAAATAGGATAGTCTTTGAACTGAGGTGATAAAATACAGTAAATTGTATTTATTTAATAGCATGTCCATTTTCAGAAATTGCTTTAATGTCTTAGCTTACAAGGGATGCATAAGGAAGAAAATTAGTCTAAATGCCAGAAGGGCTGAGTGATATTTAGTGCCTAAATAGTCTTCCAGGTAGCTTAGTAGTTCATAGCATTTATACTGATAACTGCAAATAGAAGGCTATTTTGCATATTTCTTTGAAAACAGGAAAAAGCAAAAGGGGGAATGCTTGAAGTTTATTCATAAATTAAGTAAAATGATACAGAAGAGTATTCTTCTCAAAGAAGGAAGAAAACATAAACACTTTCTTTTTATTTTTATTATTTATTTATTAAAGATTTTCACCTCCTTACCTCCTCCCATTTCTCTCCTACTCCCCTCACTCCCTCTCCTCCTCCCTCTCCAGTCTTAAGAGCAGTCAGGGTTCCCTGCCCTGTGGGAAGTCCAAGGTCCTCCCCCCTCCATCCAGGTCTAGGAAAGTGAGCATCCAAACTAACTAGTCTCCCACAAAGCCAGTACATGCAGTAGAATCAAAACTCAGTGCCATTGTCCTTGGCTTCTCAGTCAGCACTCATTGTCCGCCACATTCAGAGAGTCCAGTTTGATCACATGCTCCATCACTCCCAGTCCAGCTGGCCTTGGTGAGCTCCTATTAGATCAGTCCCATTGTCTCAGTGGGTGGATGTGCTCCTCACTGTCCTGACTTTCTTGCTCATGTTCTCCGTCCTTCTGTTCCTCATTTGGACCTTGGGAGCTCAGTCCAGTGCTCCAATGTGGGTCTTTGTCTCTATTTCCATCCATCGTCAGATGAAGGTTCTATGGTGATATGCAACATATTCATAAGTGTGGCTATAGGATAAGGTTAGTACAGCAACCTCTCCTCTGCTGCCCACAGAACTAGTTGGGGAAATCGCCTTGGCCACCTGGGAACCCCTCTAGAGCCAAGACTCTAGCCAACCCTAAAATGGCTCCCTTGGTTAGGATAACTTCTTCCCTGATCCCATATCCACCCTTCCTCCATATCAATTATCCCATTCTCCCAAGCTCTCCCCAATCCCCCCTTCTCCCTTCTCTCTCCCCATCTCCCCTTCCCCCAAGCCCACCCCCAACTCCCTGCTTCCAACTTTTGCCTGACGCTCTTGTCAACTTCCAATATCCAGGAGGATAAATATATGTTTTTCTTTGGGTTCACCTTCTTATTTAGCTTCTCTAGGATCACGAACTATAGGATCAATGTCCTTTGTTTATGGCTAGAATCTGCTTATGAGTGAGTACATACCATATTCCTCTTTTTCGGTCTGGGTTACCTCACTCAGGATAGTGTTTTCTATTTCCATCCATTTGCATGCAAAGTTCAAGATATCATTGTTTTTTACCACTGAGTAGAACCCTAAAGTATATATGTGCCACACCTTCTTTATCCATTCTTCTATTGAGGGCCACCTAGGTTGTTTCCAGCTTCTGGCTATTACAAATAGTGCTGCTATGAACATAGTTGCACAAATGCTTTTGTAGTATGATTGGGCATCTCTTGGGTATATTCCCAAGAGTGGAATTGCTGGATCTTGAGGTAGGTTGACTCCCAGTTTCCTGAGAAACCTCCACACTGATTTCCAAAATGGTTACACAAGTTTGCATTTCCACCAACAATGTATGAGTGTTCCCTTTACTCCACAACCTCTCCAGCATAGGCTATCATTGGTGTTTTTGATTTTAGCGATTCTGACAGGTGTAAGATGGTTTGTCAAAGTTGTTTTGATTTGCATTTCCCTGATCTTTAAGGAGGTTGAGCATGACCTTAAGTGTCTTTTGGCCATTGAACTTCTTCTGTTGAGAATTCTCTGTTCAGTTCAGTACCCCATTTTTAATTGGGTTAATTCAAAATAGATAAAAAGTGAAGTAAAAGTGGCTAGAAGAAACAGTTAAGTCAATGTAATGGTTTATATTTGAAATGTATTCCAACAATCCATATGCTCAAGTTTTTGTGACTGTCTTTTAATACTATTAGCAGTAGAAGAACTATTATGAGGTAGGGTCTTTGTGAAAATAATTTAGATCTCTAGGAATGTTCACTTAAAGGAGATGATGGAGACCCTAAGCAACTCTTTCTTACTATTATACAAGCAAACAAACTGCTGCTATCTTAAGGTGAGCAACCTCCTTCTCCACATTCTACCACCACGATGAACTGTGTAGCCACTGACTCAAAGCAAGAGAACTAATAATCAAGTCCTGAAACCTGAAATCCTGAGCCCAAATAAGTGTTTCCTTTCTGTATATTGTTTGACTCAGATATTTTGTCACAATGATAATAAAAAGGTGCATAACATGCTTCAGTTTGCTACAAGTGTATTATAAATTTAGCCAAAAAGCAGAACAATAAATATTATAGTAGAAAACCATAAATTATTTTCAGTGAATAGCTGTTCTTTCTCAATTCAGTCCACACACTAACAATTTGCTGGCAAATGCTTAAACGTTTCTAAATATTTTTTTATATTTACATCAAACACAAATTTCAAATGAACCCTGTTCATGTTCATCTACATTTTCTTTTATCTACTGAATATAGTAAAGTTCTAGAAATAAAATAAAATACAGATCAATGTCACAGAAGTTATTAGTTCTCAAAGTGTGACTTTCAACTTTTACTTTATAAGTATGAAATCAAATGTTGTACTCAAAACTTTAAGTTAATATATAATACAAACCATTGATTTAACCTATTCCCATATTCCCCACATTACAAGAGTACAAAGTCATACTTTATCATTTTGTTAAGTGAATTTAATGATTATTTGCAAATTTATATAATGGAAAAATTCATATTAAAATTCATAAAATATGTTCTTATAACATGCTGTTCTAAATAAAATATGGCATTATAGGCCAAACATGCAATGATTTATTTTCTGTTGATTTTCTATGAAATTATGAGGAAAGAAGTTACCCGTGAGTTAAGCAGAGTTAGTGATGGATTTCATTTGATACAACATTATGGCTCAGCGTAGGAAAAGATAAGTGAAGGCATTAAAAGAGAAAAGAAGAATAAAAACATGAAGAAAACTGAGAGTAAAGGAGAATGGGAAAGAATGTGAACAATACATACTATCTCTTATCATTAGGGAAACGGTTAGTATCTTCATACCTAAACTTGATGTGAGTTCTGTTCTATCCCTGTCCTGATGGAAACAATGATGCTGTGTCCTCTAGTGTTTCTCTAAAGGCTACCTGCAAAGATATCTGATTTTCTTCATTACTACCTTAAATTCTGGACTCATGGCTTTATAGCCTCACAGATGCCCTTTAAGACTTATAGTGTCCTTTTGTTCCTGCAACGTATTTTTATTAAAAGAAAATTGCTTTTTTGAGATTGGAGTAGATTGATTATACCAAATGTTGACTTACTTGTAAAATACTGATATTCATACATAATATAATATAGTATAATCTTCTATTTACTTTGATCATATTCTTATTCACTATTTTCTCTTGTCCCTAACTTCCCTCTATTCTTCAGCTTCCTTCATTCCTAATATTGTCCCTTAACCTCTCTTGACTTAAAAAAATTAGAATTCACATATGGGAGAAAACAAGCAATATCTATCTTTCTGTGTTTGCTATTTGAGATGATTTCCAAATTCACCTATTTTTCTAGAAAGTGTGTTTGTGTGTATGTGTGTGTTTGTTTATGTGAGAGAGAGAGAGAGAGAGAGAGAGAGAGAGAGAGAGAGAGAGATTCCCTTTATTGATCCATTTATTGGCATGTAGACTAATTCCATAATTTATCTGTTGTGAATATGGGTGAAGATCCTATTTCATATGCTTATTTAAGTACATGCTACTTTGGAAAATATGTTTTTTTTTATTAGAAAAGGAGAATCAGTCTTCCAAAGAGAAATGACTAAAAGGAAAACAATAGTAATTAATGAGATACAGGACATTTTATGGTGATGAGCATGTAAGTTGCAATCTCTGTTGTCTCATTGCTTTTAAACTCTTGCCAAGCTTTCAACATTGTAAGACAAAAAAATGAAATTAACCTTGAATTGTTTGAAAAGAAAAAACCATTTCTGATCTAATGCTACAGAGAAGGGAATACTTCAAGTGTCTTACATTAATACTGAGAACATTTGTCAATGCTGAAGAAATGTCCTACAGTGTAGAACTATAGAAACATGTGCAGGATTCAAAGGAGTAATAGAGTCATATTAAACTCTTTAAGTAGGATTTCTTTGGAGTTTGAAAATCGGCTTAAATACCATAGAAAAGAAGCAAAAAAAAAAAGTCACAAATAGCCTGTCAAGGCATTTACTTCACATGGTCACAGGAAAACATCATTTGTGTAATAAGACTGCCCTCTAGGAAACTGTAGTATTTCATCCAAATTTACTATGAGTTCAATAAACAATGGGGTCATTATTTTCTGCATTAATTAATTGTTTTATGAAAAGTGTAGAATACAAATATCTCAAAAAATTAGTTCTTGACTAATATGACTCATTATAACATTTAATGCATACTCTTCCATTGATAGTCTGTGATAAATGAACTTAGTGCTGCATTTTTTGTGTGTACAAAAAATGAGAACAATCTTTAGACTCATATTATTAAAAAGCACACATGGTTTTAGTGATTGGCTACTAATTTCCTTCAAGTAGGTTTATGGTTACTGCATTTGTCAAATAGAAATTATGGATGACCAATGAAATTGTAATTTTAGAATAATCAATGATATTTTTATATATGTCACAAACAATGTGTATGTCCTACTGCATTTTCATTTTACTCTGAAACTCCAATTTTACTGAGCATCTTAAATTTTATTTGGCAATATTGCAGGTATGTTGTTTTAAATGAAAAATTATTTATTTCTTGCTGTTCCATCTTTAGTAATACATTTTTAATTTTTTAAATTTATGTGCACCTTTGTTTTAGTTTGGTTTTATTTTCTGCATATAAGCCCCTTCTTGATCGACAAGGAAAAGAGATTTGTTTTTTGAACTAACAATTCCTTTTGATAAACTATTAAAATTGTTGCTATATCAGAATATCCGTGTATGAAGTTTGCATTGATAATACACTGATTTTAAACGATTCATGAACTGAGAAAAAAATAAAAATATATATGCCATTCAATTTAACTCAGTTAGCCTAATGTATAATTATTTCAACTCTATATAAATATGCACATCTATATTTCCATTGTATGTGTTTATATATCTATAAATATATATAGCTTGAAAAGATTCATGTATTACATGTTTGTCTGTCAATTTTAATCTGAAGGAATGTTCTATTCAGTTTTCATGTATGTATATCTCTCTCTACACACACATATATATACATGTGTATATATACACATATATACAATATGTACATTTATATATATGTATAGTTTATAGTAATATCTGACAATATATTTACTTTAGATTTAATATGATTTAAACCAACTCAACTATATCTCTTTAATAAACATTAAATGTTTTCTACTTCTTTGCTTTATGATGGTTATTTTAAAGTGAGGATTCTACCTGTTAATAATTTTAATTTGGATGAAAAATACGGTTCTACATTTATTCTTTTTTTCTTTTTTTTTTTAAAAGCAAACAATCTTTTTTTCATTTTTTATACCAATTCCAGTTTCCACTCTCTCCCCTACTTCCATTCCCTCACCTTCCCTCCACCCCACTCCCATCCACTCCTCAGAGAGGGACAGGCACAGTGCTTTGTGGAAGGTCCAAGGCCCTACCTACTGCCCCTACACTGATTCTTTAAAGAATAGAGCATGTGGTAAAAATTAGAAACCCAGTTCTCTTAATTTGATGTCTTCCTGAAGTAATGAAAAATAGAAGAGGAAGTCATGATGTAACAGTCTGAAGATTGTTCTCATGATATTTAATATTGCAAACATAAATATCTCTTTATGTTGCATAAAATTATTGGTTACATTACATGAATTTAGCATGCTGCAAAATTTCTTTCTATCTATTATTTCTAATATCTCAATACCAGTTTAAACAAAAAATTGTTAAAGGTTTAGGTCTCTGTTATGAGAATTATTATTAGGAGTCAGAAGGAAGGAAGGAAGGATAGAAAGCACTGAAAGAGAACAGGAAGTGAAGAAAGAATGAAAGAGAGAGTGAAGGGGGAGAAGATTGTCCGTACGCTGAGATTAATTCAGCTACTCTTTATATTATGTATACTCTTTATGCAGTTATATACATTGTGAAAAGCAGCAGGGCTTTTGCTGCTATGAATTCAGAGAAGAGAGGATCATCAATACTTATGATACTCACTTTCAAATCAATCTATATCTAGATATTTCTCAAATACCTGTTGTTGCTCAAGTGTACTAGAGTTTGAGATCACATGAGTAAAGATAACTTATACAAGTTCCTTTGTTAATTTATTTGAAAACATGAAGAAGAAAAAAAATAAAAGCAATTACTTTAAATGTTGGGAAGAATTTAAGGACATACCCATGTGTTTTTAAATATGTGGAAAACATAAAGCTTTGTTTTTTTTTTATCAACTCCGCAGTGAAATGTCATGCTGTACAATTGTAATGAAACCTCACCAAAATTTATTTTCTATTGAAAGAAGAGCCAAGCTCTGTCTGTATAGATTAGAATAGCTTCTTCTATAGTTGGCTGCACATGTCATCCAATAAAGAATCACAGATTGTTCTTGGCTTAAAAAGAGAATCAAATCTCTTCAAATTAATTGTGTTGCTCAGATTACTGTATACCTTATTCATTCATTCATTCATTCATTTTATTTATATTTCTTTTGAAGAGACTATAAATGTCATAGATAACAAGTCTGTGACATTTGAAAGACCCTTCTGCTCTAATAGGATACACATCAGCAAGGGCAACTTCACTAGTGTTGTTTTCTTTGCATTCCACAGGCTCATAATATGAACTTCAAAACCCAGAGGCTTATCCTTCCAGGCCTTGAAGCTTAGAGGCTGTTGCCTCCAAGCTTATCAAGTTGGTGGCTTATTGCTTTAAGTACTCAAGGTAGAGATTTATTTTTGTAGGCTTTGAGTACTGTGGAGTGGCTGTAGTTCCAGCTCCTATGCTTGAATGTTGGGACCTTTGAGTATTTAACGTTGTACATTCCTCTTAAACAATTCTAGAGACCATGGTTTTGAGTCTTTCTTGTCTCAATTTCAATTCTCAGTTCTTCAAAGCTTTCTGTGTTCCATAGACTCAGGCCCTTTGAAGTTTCTCTCTGTCATTCATTGGAACTCTTCAGCTTCCTCTTTATTTTATAGTTCTGAACTTGCATATCAGATCTCTTAATGACTCTCTGGAGTTTTTAAGACAACTACCTCCCTGCTGCCACTACCAGTAGTGGTGTTGGAAGTCCCAGGATTCTGGCTAGTGCTGCAAAAACAAGGCCATTTTAAAGGATTTTAATCAAATTTCTTTCCTAGTCTGCTTAAATAACTTACAAGTAAACATTGTATTACCCTGAAAAACACCAGAAAAAAAATGATTCCTTTCTGCATTGCTGATGTCAAGAATGGTCAATTACATTTCCACAGAGGTGGATGATATGATAATAAATGGTTCTTTTATAGCTGTTAAGTGTAGAAAGACAGTGGCATAATCAAACCTGAGTCTAACCAGTGCTATTTTAAAATATCTCTACAGAAAGTGTTTCAAATTTAATGAAAACTCCAGAAATAAAGTGCAAAAGTAAACATATTCTACATTTCCATAAGTGAAATCCAAGTTGTACATAAGTAAAACAGCAAAACTGTCTTTAAAATGTAGGCTATTTATTAACGTTAATTTTAATCTGTCAAGACCAGATTAACAAGGGATTGATTTAGGGTTCTAGCTCAGAGGTGCAGTGCCTGTCTAATGTGTAGGAAGAGTCTGTGAGTTCAACCTCCAGCACAAATACACAGAAAGAGAAAAACAGAAGGTAAGAAAAATGTAAAAGGGGGAGAGGAAGAAAGTGATGGAGGAGTTACTTTCATTGGTTAAGTAAAGAAACTGCCTTGGCCCATTTGATAGGCCAGCCCTTAGGTGGGTGGAGTATGCTGGGAGGAAGCGAGGCAATCATCATATCTCTCCTCTCTGGTCAGATGTGATGGAGCAAGCCACCAGGTCAGACATGATGAATCTTTCCCGGTAAGACACCAGCTCTTGGTGCTACACAGATTACAAAATATGGGTTAACTGCTCCTACACTAAGGCTACCCACCCAGAGCAGTGAGTGCCTGACTAGAGGGCAGGCCTCAAGGTCCCCCACGAGGGAGCGCGGCCTCTGCTGCTGGGGCTGCAGGGTCTGCTGTGCTCTCCTGAAACCACCCTGCCTGCCTCGTTCTTCCCTTTGTCCCTGGCTCATTGGGCTACCAGGCGTCCCTAAGTAGGTGCTGAGAAGTTCCATCTGGACGGGTGAGTTTGTGCTATCCAGGGGCAGACTGTCCCTGAAGAGAGCACAAACTCCCCTCCCCCAGCTCCTGCTGCAGGGCTTTCTTTCCTACACATGCACTCCCCCCGAAGCCTGCCTTGTCTGCAAGGTCCTTTGCTGAGGAACAGCTTCCTGCTCCTACACTAAGGCTACCCACTTAGAGTGGTGAGTGCCTGACTAGCGGGCAGGCCTCAAGATCCCCGCAAGGGAATGAGGGCACCTCCAGCTTGTGCTGCAGGGTCACCTATGTTCTATTCGACCCTGCCCTAACCCCCACATTTGCCCTTTTGTGCGCCGGTCATTGGACTACCAGGTGTCCATGTTTTGGTATTGAGGAGTCCATCTGGAAGAGAACGGTTCCTGCCCCTACACTGAGGAGATACAACCAGGGAGTTAGTCACAGCAAAGACTGGACCAAGACACCAGGCCTCTCCTGGCTCCATTTGAAGGAAGAGATGGGCAGGCACCAATGCAAGAATTCCTCCAACAACCTGAAAGGCAACGTGACATCACCAGAATCCAGGAATCCTGAAATAAGAGGAATTGTACACCCTATTCCTGAAGAATTAGAAGAATTCAACTCAAAAGTGAATTATGTGAAAATAATAGAGGACCTTAAACAGGAGGTGAAAAACTGCCATAATCAATTAGAGATTACAAACAAAAAGGTAGAGGAAATGAATAAATCTCTCAAAGAAACCCAAGAAAACCAAGAGAAACAAGAAAAGCTATCAAACAGGTAAGGGAAACGGTTCAAGACTTGAAGAATGAAATGGAAGTAATGAAGAAAACACAAACCGAAGGAAGGATAGAGATGGAAAATTTGGATAAATGAACAGGCACTACAGAGACAAGTACTACCAATAGATTACAAGAGATAGAAGAAAGAACTCAGACACTGATGATACCATAGAGAAAATAAACACACCCATCAAAGAAAACAGCAAAACCAACAAATTCTCATCACAAAACATTCAGGAAATCTGGGACACAATAAAAAGATCAACCTAAGAATAAAAGGGATAGAAGGAGGAGAAGAAGTACAGCTCAATTGTCCAGAAAATATATTTAATAAAATTATAGAAGAAAACTTTCCCAACCTTAAGAAAGATATTCCTTTGAAGGTCCAAGAAGCATACAGAACACCGAATAGACTGGAAAAAAAAAACAAAAAAACATCTCCTTGTCATATAATAATCAAAACACAAAACATACAGAATAAAGAAAGAATATTAAGAGCTGCAAAGGAAAAATGTCAAGTTACTTATAAAGGTAAACCTATCAAACTTTCACCTGACTTCTCTATGGAAACAATGAAAGCTAGAAGGTCCTGGATAGATATACTGCAGAAACTAAGAGACCATCGATGCAAGCCAAGACTATTATACCCAGCCAAACTTTCGTCCACTATAAATGGAGAAAACAAAATTTTCCAGGATAAAAACAAATTTAAACAATACGTAGCCACAAATCCAGCCTTACAAAAAGTAACTGAAGGAAAATCACAGTCCAAGGAGTCCAACATGCCCACAATACTCAGACATCTAATGTCCCTTCACCAGCACAACTTGAAGAAGCGAAACACACAAATTCTACTACCAAAAAAAAGAAAGAAAGAAAGAAAAAATGACCGGATTTAACAACCACTAGTCATTAATATCACTTAACATCAATGGACTCAATTCACCTATAAAGAGGCACAAGCTAAGAGATTGGATAGGAAAACAGGATCCAACATTCTGCTGTTTACAAGAAAAACACCTCAACCACAAAGGCAGACATCTACTCAGAGTAAAGGGCTGGGAAAAGGTTTATCAAGCAAACGGACCTAAGAAACAAGCAGGTGTGGCCATACTAATTTCTAACAAAGTTGACTTCAAACTTAAATCAATCAGAAGAGATAGAGAGGGACATTTTTTACTCATAACAAGAACAATTCATCAGGATGAAATCTCAATCCTGAATATCTATGCCCCTAATATAAAAGCACCCACTTACATAAAAGAAACATTACTAAAACTCAAGGCAGTCATCAAACCACACACACTAATAGTAGGAGATTTCAACACTCCTCTCTCACCAATGGACAGGTCAATCAGACAGAAACATAACAGAGAAATAAGAATATTAAGAAAGGTAATTAATCAAATGGACTTAACAGACATCTATAGAACATTCCACCCAAATAGCAAAGAATATACCTTCTTCTCTGCAGCTCATGGAACCTTCTCGAAAATTGACTACATACTCAGTTACAAAGCAAACTTACACAGTTACAAAAAAATATCGGTAACCACCTGTGTCTTATCAGATCAACATGGATTAAAGTTAGAATTCAACAACAATGCTACCCTCAGAAAGCCTATGAACTCATGGAAACTGGACAGTCAACTACTGAACCACACCTGGATCAAGGAAGAAATAAAGAAATTAAAGTCTTCCTTGAATTCAATGAAAACGAAGTTTCAACATACTCAAACCTATGGGACACTATGAAAGCAGTGCTAAGAGGAAAGTTCATAGAACTAAGTGCCCACTTAAAGAAAACTGAGAAAGCACACATTGGAGACTTAATAGTCCACCTAAAAGCTCTAGGAAAAAAAAAGAAGCAGACTCACCTAGGAGGAGTAGAAGACTGGAAATAATCAAACTGAGGGCTGAAATCAACAAAATAGAAACACAGAAAACAATTGAAAGAATCAATGAAACAAAAAGTTGGTTCTTGGAGAAAATCAACAAGATTGATAAACCCCTATCCAAACTAATCAAATGGCAGAGAGAGAATACGCAAATTAACAAGATCAGAAACTAAAAGGGAGACATAACCACAGACACAGAGGAAATTCAGAGACTCATTAGATCTTACTAAAAAAGCCTGTATGCCACAAAATTGGAAAATGTAAAAGAAATGAACACTTTTTTAGATAAGTACCATATATCAAAGTTAAACCAGGACCAGGTGAACAATTTAAACAGACCTGTTAGCCGTGAAGAATTAGAAATTGTGGCAATTTCTCAGGAAATTTGGGATCAACCTACCCCAAGATCCAGGAATACCACTCTTGGGAATATACCCAAGAGATGCCCTATCATATGACAAAAGTATCTGTTCAACTATGTTCATAGCAGCATTGTTTGTAATAGCCAGAACCTGGAAACAACCTAGATGCCCTTCAATGGAAGAATGGATGAAGAAAGTGTGGAGTATATACATATTAGAGTACTACTCAGTGGTAAAAATCAATGACTTCTCGAATTTTGCATGCAAATGGATGGAAATAGAAAGCACTATCCTGAGTGAGGTATGCCAGACCCAAAAAGAGGAACATGGGATGTAATTACTCATAATTCGTTTCTTGCCATAAATAAAGGACATTGAGCATATAATTTGTGATCCTAGAGAAGCTAAATAAGAAAGTGAACCCAAAGAAAAATGTATAGTCATCTGCCTGGATAGGGGAAGTAGACAAGATTGCCGGACAAAAACTGGGAACTTGCGGGTGAGGTGGCATGGGGATAAGGGGAAATGGGGTGAGAAACGTGAGAAGGGGAAGATGGGAGGAGCTTGGGGGAATGGGATGGTTGGGATATAGGAAGGGTGGATACGGGAGCACCAAAATATATATCCTAACTAATGGAGCCCTCTTAGGGTTGGCAAGAAACTTGACTCTAGAGGGGCTCGCAGGTGTCCAGGGTGATGTCCCCAGCTGGTACCTTGGGCAACTGAGGAAAGGGAACCTGATATGACCCTATCCTATAGCCATACTAATGATCATCTTGCATATCACCTTAGAATCTTCATCTGGTGATGGATCAAGATAGAGACAGAGACCCAATTTGGAGCAACGGACTGAGCTCTTAAGGTCCAAATGAGGAGCAGAAGGAGGGAGAACATGAGCAAGGAAGTCAGGACCACGAGGGATGCACCCACCCATTGTGACAGTGGAACTGATCTATTGGGAGCCCATCAAGGCCAGCTGGACTGGGACTGAATAAGCATGGGTTGAAACTGGACTCTCTGAACATGGCGGACAATGAAGGCTGATGAGAAGCCAAGGACAATGGCACTAGGTTTCGATCCTAATACATGAACTGGCTTTGTGGGTGCTTAGCCTATTTGGACGCTCACCTTCCTGGACCTAGATAGAAGTGGGAGTGCTTTGGTCTTCCTGCATGCCAGGGAATTTGGACTGCTCTTCAGGACCTAGAGGGAGGGGGAATGGAGTAGGGGGAGGAGAAGAGGAGTGGGGATAGGAGGAGGGGAGTGGGGGGAGGGGGCAATATGTGGGAGAAGGGGGAGGGAAATGAGAAACGGGGAGGAGTCAGAAATTTTAATTAAAATAGAATAAAAGAAAAAAAAGAAAAAATATGGGTTAAGCAAGATATGAGAGTTAGCCAAAAAGAGGCTAGATATAAATGGCCAGGCAGTGTTTAAAAGAATACAATTTGTGTGTTGTTATTTTAGGGCATAAGCTAACCATGCGGGAGCTGGGCATGATGAAAAGCAGGCCTCACCGGCGCGCAGGCAGGCCCGGGTGGCAGAGGCACTGGCAGTCAGGCCCAGGCGGCGGAGGCACCAGCAGGCAGGCCTAGGCGTCGGAAGCACCGGCGCGCAGGCAGGCCCGGGTGGCGGAGGCACCGGCAGGCAGGCCCAGGTGGCGGAACCACCGGCAGGCAGGCCTAGGCGGCGGAAGCACCGGCGCACAGACAGTTCCGGGCGGCGGAGGCACCAGCAGGCAGGCCTAGGCGGCGGAAGCACCGGCGCGCAGGCAGGCCCGGGAGGCGGAGGCACCGGCAGGCAGGCCCGGGTGGCGGAGGCACCGGCAGGCAGGCCTAGGCGGCGGAAGCACCAGCGCGCAGGCAGGCCTGGGCGGCGGAGGCACCAGCACGCATGCAAGTCCGGGCGGCGGAGGCACCGGCGTGCAGGCAGGCCTGGGTGGCGGAGGCACCGGCAGGCAGGCCCAGGTGGCGGAGGCACCAGCAGGCACGCCTAGGCGGCGGAAGCACCGGCGCACACACAGTTCCGGGCGGCGGAGGCACCGGCAGGCAGGCCCTGGTGGCGGAGGCACCAGCAGGCACGCCTAGGCGGCAGAAGCACCGGCGCACAGGCAGGCCCGGGTGGTGGAGGCATCGGCAGGCAGGCCTGGGTGGCGGAGGCACCGGCAGTCAGGCCTGGCAGGCAGGCCTAGGCGGCGGAAGCACCGGCGCGCAGACAGGCCCAGGTGGCGGAGGCACCGGCAGGCAGGCCTAGGCGGTGGAAACATCGGCGCACAGACAGTTCCGGGCGGCGGAGGCACCGGCAGGCAGGCCCGGGCGGCGGAGGCACTGGATGCAGGATAGTGTGGGCAAGAAACAGTGAAGCCTGCACCGAGAGCAGATTGCCCCGCTACAATTAAATCAAACCCAATAGATAGCATCGGTAAGAGGAGATGGGCAGACGCCAAGGCAAGAATTCACCCAACAATCTGAAAAACAACATGAAAACACCAGAACCCAATGATCTTACAACACAAGGACTTGAACACCCTAACACAGGAGAAGAGGAAAAAACTGACTTTTTGAAAGCAATAGAGTCCCTTAAACAACATGTAAAAAATGCCCTCATAGAAATGGATGAGAAGTATAACAAAAAGTTTGAAGAAATGAGTAAATACGTAAATGATACCCTGGGAAGCCAAGAAAAAACGATCAAACAGGTAATGGAAACAGTCCAAGAATTGAAAACTGAAATGGAAGCAAGGAAGAAAACACAAACTGAGGACCAGCTGGATATGGCAAATATAGGTCAACGAGCAGAGACTACAGAAACAAGCATAATCAATAGAATACAAGAGATAGAAGAAAGAATCTCAGATTCTGAAGACAACATAGAGAAAATAAACGGACTGATCAAAGAAAACACCAAAACCAACAAATTCTCATCACAAAACATTCAGGAAATATGGGACACAATAAAAAGACCAAACCTAAGAATAATAGGGATAGAAGAAGGAGAAGAGGCACAGCTCAAAGGTCCAGAAAACATTTTTAACAAAATTATGGAAGAAAACTTCCCCAACATAAAGAAAGATATTCCTTTGAATATTCAAGAAGCATACGGAACACCAAACAGACTGGATCAAAAAAAAATGTCCCCTCGCCATATAATAATCAAAACACAAAATATACAGATTAAAGAAAGAATATTAAGAGCTGCAAAGGAAAAAGGCCAAGTAACTTATAAAGGTAAACCGATCAGACTTACACCTGACTTCTCTATGGAAACCATGAAAGCCAGAAGGTCCTGGATAGAGGTACTACAGAAACTAAGAGACCATGGATGCAAACCCAAACTACTATACCCAGCCAAGCTATCGTTCACTATCAATGGAGAAAACAAGACATTCCAGGATAAGAACAAATTTAAACAATACGTTGCCACAAATCCAGCCCTACAGAAAGTAATAGAAGGAAAATCACAACCCAAGGAATCCAACATTGCCAACACTGCCTACAATAACCCAGGCATCTAGCAACCCTTCAACAGCACAACTCAAAGAAGGGAGACACACAAACTCTTCTACCAAAAGCAGTAAGAATAACTGGAGTTAACAACCACTGGTCATTAATATCACTTAATATTAGTGGTCTCAATTCACCAATAAAAAGGCACAGGCTAAGAGATTGTATACGAAAACAGGATCCAACAGTCTGCTGTTTGCAAGAAACTCATCTCAACCACAAAGACAGGAATCTACTCAGAGTAAAGGGTTGGGAAAAGGTTTTTCAAGCAAATGGTCCTAAGAAAAAAGCAGGTGTGGCCATACTAATTTCTAACAAAACTGACTTCAAACTAAAATCAATCAGAAGAGATCGACAGAGACACTTTATACTCATAACAGGAACGATTCAGCAGGATGAAGTCTCAAACCTGAATATCTATGCCCCTAATATAAAAGCACCCACTTATGTAAAAGAAATATTGCTAAAACTCAAGGCAGACATCAAATCACACACACTAGTAGTAGGAGACTTCAACACACCTCTCTCACCAATGGACAGATCAATCAGACAGAAAACTAATAGAGAATTAAGAGAATTGTTGGAGGTAATGAATCAAATGGACTTAACAGACATCTATAGAACACTCCACCCAAATAGGAAAGAATACACCTTCTTCTCTGCAGCTCATGGAACCTTCTCGAAAATTGACCACATACTTGGAAACAAAGGAAACCTCCACAGATACAAAAAAATATCAGTGTCCACCTGTGTCTTATCAGATCACCACGGATTAAAGTTAGAAGCCACCAACAAAGCTACCCCCAGAAAGCTGACAAACTCATGGAAACTGAACAGTCAACTACTGAACCACACCTGGGTCAAGGAAGAAATTAAGAAAGAAATTAAAGTCTTCCTTGAATTTAATGAAAACAAAGAGACAACATACTCAAACCTATGGGACACGATGAAAGCAGTGCTAAGAGGAAAGTTCATAGCACTAAGTGCCCACTTAAAGAAAACGGAGAAAGCATACATTGGGGACTTAACAGCACACCTGAAAGCTCTAGAAAAAAAAGAAGCAGACGCGCCCAGGAGGAGTAGAAGACTGGAAATAATCAAACTGAGGGCAGAAATCAACAAAATAGAAACACAGAAAACAGTCCAAAGAATCAATGAAACAAAAAGTTGGTTCTTGGAGAAAATCAACAAGATTGACAAACCCCTATCCAAACTAATTAAACAACAGAGAGAGAACACGCAAATAAATAAGATCAGAAATGAAAAGGGGGACATAACCCCAGACACAGAGGAAATTCAGAGAATCATTAGATCTTACTACAAAAGCCTGTATGTCACAAAACTGGAAAATGCAAAAGAAATGGACACTTTTTTAGAAAAGTACCATATACCAAACCTAAACCAAGACCAGGTGAACGATCTAAATAGACCTGTTAGTCGCGAAGAATTAGAAACAGTTATCAAAAATCTCCCTTCCAAAAAAAGCCCAGGGCCAGATGGTTTCAATGCAGATTTCTACCAGAACTTCCAAGAAGAGCTAATACCTATACTTCTTATTGTATTTCACAATATAGAAACAGAAGAGTCATTGCCAAATTCCTTTTATGAAGCTACAGTTACCCTGATACCAAAACCACACAAAGACCCAACCAAGAAAGAGAATTACAGGCCTATCTCACTCATGAACATCGACGCAAAAATTCTCAATAAAATACTGGCAAACCGAATCCAAGAACACATTAGAAAAGTTATCCATTATGATCAAGTAGGCTTCATTCCAGAGATGCAGGGCTGGTTCAACATATGCAAATCTATCAATGTAATCAACCATGTAAATAAACTGAAAGAAAAAAACCATATGATCATTTCATTAGATGCTGAAAAAGCATTCGACAAAATTCAACACTCCTTTATGATAAAGGTCTTGGAGAGATTAGGGATACAAGGGTCATACCTAAATATAATAAAAGCTATTTACAGCAAGCCGACAGCTAACATTAAATGGAGAAAAACTCAGAGCCATCCCACTAAAATCAGGAACACGACAAGGTTGTCCACTCTCTCCATACCTCTTCAATATAGTGCTTGAAGTTCTAGCAATAGCAATAAGACAACATAAGGGGATCAAGGGGATCCATATTGGAAAGGAAGAAGTTAAGCTTTCATTATTTGCAGATGATATGATAGTATACATAAGCGACCCCAAAAACTCTACCAAAGAACTCCTACAGCTGATAAACACCTTTGGTAATGTGGCAGGATACAAAATCAACTCCAAAAAATCAGTTGCCTTCCTATACACTAAGGATAAGGAAGCAGAGAGGGAAATCAGAGAAGCATCACCTTTCACGATAGCCACAAATAGCATAAAATACCTTGGGGTAACTCTGACCAAGGAAGTGAAAGATCTATTTGACAAGAACTTTAAGTCTTTGAAGAAAGAAATTGAAGAGGACACCAGAAAATGGAAGGACCTCACTTGCTCTTGGATTGGGAGGATCAACATAGTAAAAATGGCAATTCTACCAAAAGCAATCTATAGATTCAACGCAATCCCCATCAAAATCCCATCAAAATTCTTCACAGATCTGGAGAAGACAATAATCAACTTTATATGGAAAAACAAAAAACCCAGGATAGCCAAAACAATCTTATACAATAAAGGATCGTCTGGAGGCATTACCATCCCTGACTTCAAACTCTATTACAGAGCTACAGTACTGAAAACGGCTTGGTACTGGCATAAAAACAGAGAAGTCGACCAATGGAATAGAATAGAAGACCCTGACTTTAGCCCACAAACCTATGAACACCTGATTTTCGATAAAGGAGCTAAAAGTATACAATGGAAAAAAGAGAGCATCTTCAACAAATTGTGCTGGCAAAACTGGAAGTCAATCTGTAGAAGAATGAAAATAGATCCATATCTATCACCATGCACAAAACTCAAGTCCAAATGGATTAAAGACCTCAATATCAGTCCAAACACACTGAACCTGATAGAAGAGAAAGTGGGAAGTACTCTACAACACATGGGCACAGGAGAACACTTCCTACGTATAACCCCAGCAGCACAAACACTAAGGACATCATTGAATAAATGGGACCTCCTGAGACTGAGAAGCTTCTGTAAAGCAAAGGACACTGTCACTAAGACAGAAAGGCAACCCACTGACTGGGAGAAGATCTTCACCAACCCCGCAACTGACAAAGGTCTGATATCCAAAATATACAAAGAACTCAAGAAATTAGACCGTAAAAGGTTAATCAATCCAATTATAAAATGGGGCACTGAGCTGAACAGAGACTTTTCAACAGAAGAAGTTCAAATGGCCAAAAGACACTTAAGATCGTGCTCAACTTCCTTAGCAATCAGGGAAATGCAAATCAAGACAACATTAAGATACCATCTTACACCGGTCAGAATGGCTAAAATCAAAAACACCAATGATAGCCTCTGCTGGAGAGGTTGTGGAGAAAGGGGCACTCTCATCCATTGCTGGTGGGAATGCAAACTTGTGCAACCACTTTGGAAAGCAGTGTGGCGGTTTCTCAGGAAAGTCGGGTTCAACCTACCTCTCGACCCAGCAATACCACTATTGGGAATATACCCAAGAGATGCCCAAACATACAACAAAAGTATATGCTCAACTATGTTCATAGCAGCATTGTTTGTAATAGCCAGAACCTGGAAACAACCTAGATGTCCTTCAATGGAAGAATGGATGAAGAAAGTATGGAATATATACATATTAGAGTACTACTCAGCAGTAAAAAACAATGACTTCTTGAATTTTGCATACAAATGGACGGAAATTGAAAACACTATCCTGAGTGAGGTAAGCCAGACCCAAAAAGAGGAACATGGGATGTACTCACTCATATTTGGTTTCTAGCCATAAATAAAGGACATTGAGACTATAATTTGTGATTCTAGAGAAGCTAAATAAGAAGGTGAACCCAAAGAAAAACATATAAGCATCCCCCTGAATATTAACCTTCATCAGGCGATGAAAGAAGACAGAGACAGAGACCAACATTGGAGCACTGGACTGAAGTCTCACGATCCAAAGGAGGAGCAGAAGGAGAGTGAGCACGAGCAAGGAACTCAGGACTGCGAGGGGTGCACCCACACACTGAGGCAATGGGGATGTTCTATCGGGAACTCACCAAGGCCAGCTGGCCGGGGACTGAAAAAGCGTGGGACAAAACCGGTCTCGCTGAACATAATGGACAATGAGGACTACTGAGAACTGAAGAACAATGGCAAAGGGTTCTTGATCCTATTGCACATAATGGCTTTGTGGGAGCCCAGGTAGTTTGGATGCTCACCTTAATAGACCTGGATGGAGGTGGGTGGTCCTTGGACCTCCCACAGGGCAGAGAAACCTGCTTGCTCTTTGGGCTGAGGAGGAAGGAAGACTTGATTGGGGGAGGGGGAGGGAATGGGAGGTGGTGGCGGGGAAGAGGCAGAAATCTTTAATAATTAAATAAATTAATTAATAAAAAAAAGAAAAGAAAAGCAGGCCTGTCTGCAGCTCCTTCTACAAGAAAGAATGATGCTTCTGCTTTGAAAACATATTAGCTTTAGTGTATGTAACTTATCTGGCAATTCTAGTCATGCCCCCAAAGCAGATAATTGGATTCAGACTACTAGGACATTGATACATATTATACACTCTGGGCTATTTCATTTTCTTAGATAACACACCTCTTTCTATAAAAGGTTAACTACCAGATGGGGAGAAAGATTCTGACATCAATATGCATAACTATTTACTGTTAGCTTTTTTTTATCAGTTAGGCAAGAGAGATAGACAAATTTTGTGCTTATGAAATGAATGAAATCCAAAATGAAAAAAAAATCAGTGCTATGTACCCAGGAGATGGGCATTTGAGGGGAAAGAATATGATATCACAATAGATATACATGACCCCACATCTCTAAATGCAATTATATAAAATTATACTCCAAGCAAATTGCATAATTAGAATCAAGTAGGCCACTGAAGGGAGTTCTGCAACTGATCATGATAGCCACTTATGTAGCTTTCATCGTCTGTGGGATTTGGTGATAATATGTTTTCTAAGATTGTATCATTTAATAAGAAGCACCAATAAGATGACAGGCAAAGACACAGCATTTCTCATGTAAGTGAAATGCTTGCCGTCATTTGTTTACATCCATTCTTTCATTTCAAAATAACTCAGAATAGGTTAGGAAAGATCTCCTTTGCAGAATGAGGTAGCTAACCATTCTGTTTTTCCCCTTAAGATAAGTACTATTTGATAATACTCTCTTGTTTCAAAATATTTAGGTTTTGTTGACAGTGTACATTTCCATATCCTCTGTGATCACAGTGAGAGAACTCTCCTTTATATTGCTCAGTTGTTTAGATTCTATGGTTTCTGTTTACTTCTTTGTTCTTTAGCCTAGTGACAAATGTACACAGGCTCAGTAGCAGAATAATACTGAACTTTCTTCTCTCCTACTTGAATTTCTTATTTTGATCTTGATATTTTACATTTACTTCTGCCAGGAAGTGGTGGTGCATGTCTTTAATCCCAGCACTCAGGAGGCAGAGGGGGGTGAATCTCTGTGAGTTCAAGTACAGTCAGGTAAACCGAGAGCAGGACAGGCTCGAAGGATACACAGAGAAACTCTGTCTCGAAAAACCAAACAAACACAATTTTACTTCTACAATTTATTAAACATTTTAAGTGTTATATATTTAATGAATAAAGCATGGTGCTTTAGTAAATATTTATAAAAATAAATATTAAAAAGTTTATTTTGGTGAAGAATATTAAAATATCTATATCCATAGGTACATTTACTTTTCTAACAAGAAAACCTAAAATCCATTTGTAGAGTATTTTCATGATACTGTCCAGCATTGCCATTGGTCCTCTCCCTCTATGCTGCATTTTTGGACATATTCATCCTATTTAACAGTAGCTGTGCATCCTTTGACCATCATTTAGCTGTTCATTTCATCCACTCCTTACAATCACTGCGTACTCAAGTTTCTATATACTTGACTTTTTTGTTCTATACAGAAGTCATGCACTATTTTCCATTCTTTCTGTAACTTTTTGTTGATTCATCCATCTTTCCACAAAGTAACATTTCCTAATATTTAATGCTGAAAACTTTCCAAAAAGAGATCTAACAATTGCCAATGTTTGTACAATCATCACTAATTGTTCAACATCACTATTCATGGAAATACAAATTAAAATCACAATGAGGTATCTATTACCTCCCCACCTGTTATGATGGCTGTTATCAAAATAGCAAAAGATAATATATTCTGACAAATGTGTGGATGAAAGAGCACCTTTGTGTATTGTTGTTAGGATTGTAAATTGATACAGTCATGATGGAAAACAATTTGAGTGTTTCTTAAAAATTAACAATAGACCAACCATTATGATCTAGCAATCCCATTCTGGGCACATGCCCAGAGAATATAAAACGACTGTGTTCGAGCTGTCTATCTGTGTTCCTATGCTTTTTATAGCATTAATCATATTACTTGAGTTGCAGGGAAAAATATTAAGTATCTGTGGGATGGATGAAATAATAAAGAAATTATATGCAGGAGGATGTGTTTGTGGAAATGCATTTGCTTTTTATTTGAGAAAGTTGAGCATGTAAAACTTATTACTACCAGTTTGGTTCTTTGAGCTTCTTTAAGTCAATATAATTTCTCTTGGGGTAAGTACAATTATACATTGACTTTTTATTCCTTTATATAATGTAAAAAGCAAGACAAAAATTTCTTCCTATATTTATGTATCCTCACTTGACATTATTTAGGAGTCTCTCTTCCCTAAAATTTGTTTTTGTTTTTGAGAAAAAAATTTATTAAACTTCTCAAATTATTTCACATTAAATTCATGTAAAATTTAGAAACTGTCATCAAGTTTCCTTGAGTCATATGAGTTATAAGTCTTAAAAAAACTTTTTCCATGATGCCTTATGTGTGTCTCCACTAACCAAATGGGCAAAATAAAATGTGACAATGTCCTCCATATCATGATTGTTTGGCAAAATGTTCAAAAGTATTCAACAAACCTTTCTAAAGATTAGAACAGCCTTAAATAACATCACTACCCACCAGAATGATTGAGAAGCATATAAAAGGATCCAATTAGAGAGAAACTAAGTCATTCTATGTGCTTCCTCCCCTCAGGTGGATCTTGTAATTACTAAAGCCATTTTACTATGAGCTAGGAGAGTGCCAGTTAATATCTAAAATTTAAGAAAATCCCACTTATAAAACGTTACTTGGAAAATTTCAGTTATCTTCTTTGCTAAAGCAATCTTGAACAGAAAGAATATTGAATGGACTGCTTTTCCACACTTCGTGATGTGTTATAGATATAAAAACTGGCACAAAACAGACATGTAGATTAATAAAAGAAAACAGAAGTCCCAAACACAAGTACTTATAACAACAGCTGTCTAATATTTGACAAAGGCAAAACAATATACTCTAGAGAAAAGGCAACAGCATCAACTAATAATCCTGGAAAAACTGAATGTCTGCATATACAAGATGGAAATTAAACATGTATCTATCTCCCTGCACAAAATTATATACAATTGGATCAAAACCTCAATTTGAAAACTACTAAAAGAAAACACAGGTAGTATCCTATAACATATATGTATAAAAAAGTATTTCTAAATTGGAATTCACTTACCTACCATTAATTAACAACTAAAATTACAGAAAACCATAAAGCTTCTGTACAGTTAATGAAACAGATTAAAGAAGAAACCAACAAAATGGGAGAGAATCTTTGACAGCAATAATTCTGACAGAGATTAACATTCAGAATTCATAAAGAATTAAAAAAAATAAGGAATCAATGAAGCAAATGAACCAATTTAAACTTGGAATTCTCACTTAAAAATACCTCAAAAGTGGCCACCATTCCAAGCAAGTAGGGAAGTGAAAATGTAAACAACTTTGAGAATTCTCACCCCAGTCAGAAAGTCTGTGAGCAACAAAACAATTGACAAATGATGGTGAGGTTACAGAGAAAGAGAACTCGTCATTCACTGTTGTTGGGAAAGCAAATTGGTGAGGCTTCTCTGTAAATCAGTGTGGAGAATCCATATAAAACTAAAAACAAATCTAGTGCTATAGTAGGAGCCCCAGTCCCCAAAAGTGCTCTCTCCTCTTGATTCCATATTTCGGCCCACAACTCCAACAGAAGACTCCTGCTTTACTATAGGCCATGCTTGTACTAGGTACCTGAATAGTCCCCAGCAGCACTCCCTCCCTTTGGCACCATATCCAGGCTCACAACTCCCACAGAAGACCCCCACTCTAAAAGAGCCCATACCAATACTAGGAACCCCCAAGTCATGAAGTACTAAGAATCCCAGGTACCTAGAACTACATAGGTCACACTGGTATCCAGAACACCAGAGGTCACACGATTTCCCAGGACCCCAGATGATGTAGGTGGGTCATCTGTTTATGTATTATTTTCATTGGTTAATAAAGAAACTACCTTGGTCTTTTGTTAGGCCAGCCTTTAGGTGGGTGGAGTAGACAGAACAGAATTCTGGGAGGAAGAAAGCAGAGTCAGGCAGACGCCATGACTCTCCTCTCCTAGATGGACACTGGTTAGACTCATGCTGGTAAGCCACAGTCAAGTGGCAAAACAGATATTAGAAATGGGTTGAATCAATATGTGATAGTTAGCCAATAAGGGACTGAATATAATGGGCCAGGCAGTGTTTAAATGAATACAATTTGTGTATTGTTATTGCAGATGTTAAGCTAGCCATGCAGGAACCAGGTGGGACGAAAAGCAGGCCTGCTTGTCTCATCACTACACGCAGAATCCCAGGGCAATGCAAGCATCCAAAACCCCAGAGGTCATGCAGACTTCCAAAATGCCAGTGGAGACACACTACTAGACCTGAAGACTCGCTAGTCACTAGAACTACAAGCCACTCAAACAAGAAGAGCAAGGAGGAAACAGAAAGCAAGGGGGAAATCATTCAGTAGACATCCATTCAACAAAGATAATAAACTCAGAAATTGGCATCTAAACCTGTAATAACTCTAAACCCAGAGGACTAGAGGCAAGATTAAGAACACAATCAACAACATCCAGAGCAATGTGGCAACTGAGATCCCAGGTACACTACTACAGTAAGCCCTAGATATTACAACACAACTGAAGCACATGATAGTTATCTTAAATCCAAACTTATGAAGATAATAGAGGCCCATAGAGAGGAAATGAACAAATCCCTTAAATCAACAAAAACACAGACACATGAACAATTGAATAAAACTCTTCAAAACATAAAAATAGAACAAAAACAATAAGGAAAACAAAAACTGAGGGAATCCTGGAGACTGAAAACCTACATAAGCAAACAGAAACTACAGATGTATACATCATCAACAGAATGCAAGGGATTGAAGAGAGAATTTTCCTCATAGAAGATACACAAGAAGAAAATGATACACTGATCAAAAAAAATGTTAAATCAAAAACATTCCAGTTCTGGAGAACTTGTCCTGGTGGTGATGATGAGGGAAATACAAAGCTACAAGATCTCCATGACATGGGAAAACAGCAGGATATTTAGGGCCCTGTATTGGTAGAGTACTGGGAATCAGAGGCCTCAAACTAGAACAATGATTCATTGCAATGAACACTTAAAAGTAAAATTGTACGAACTAAGAGATATAGTATATGGATCATTGTGCCACATTACAGCTTCTGTGCCAAGATTTTCTTGTTTTGTTTTATTTTTGCCTATACTTTTAAAATTTTTGTTTTTTGGGGGGTGGGGAGGAAGATCACAAGAGCAGAGGGTGGAGGCAAGAGGACTGGTAGATAAGTAGGATCAGGATGTATGATATGAAATCCACAAAGAATCAATCAGAAGTTAAAGAAAAAAATCTAAGATTTTCTAGATACAAAACACCTAGGAAATCTGGGACACTATGAAAACACCAAACAAAATTAACAGGAATACAAAATGATTCCCAGCTCAAAGACCCAGAACATATTCTCAACAAAATCTTAGAAGAAAAATTTCCTAACTTAAAGGAAATGCCTATAAAGATACAAGAAGCTTACAGAATACCAAATAGATTGGACCCCAAAAGAAAGTTCCCCGTCACAAAATAATTAAAACAGTAAATGTTCAAAACAAGAAAGAATGAAAAAAACTGCAAGGGAAATTGGCCAAGTAACATATAAAGGCAGACCTATTATAATAACTCCAGAATTGCAAGGACAGATGTCCTACAAAGCTTAGGAGACCACAGATGCCCATTCAGACTACTATACGCAACAAAATTTCAATCACCATAGATATTTGATGACAAATCAAACTGAAACACCACAAACCCAACTCTACAGAAGGTACTACAAGGAAAACAACACAACTACCACCAACAACAAAATGACAGAAACTAATTAATAGTCATTGTTCAATAGCCATAAACTAACAGAAAAGATTCAAAAACAGAATCCATTGTTCCTCTGAGTCCAAGACACATCTTATTATCCAAAGAAAGACATTGCCTCGGGATATACAGTTAGAAAAAAGTTTCCATGCAAATGGACCTAAGAACCAAGCTGTGGTAGCCTTTCTTTTCTTTTTTTTTTTTTGGAAGCATATATTTTATTATAATTGTTAGCCATTTGGAATACGCAAGTTGAACATTTTTACATTAGGAAAGTGAATTGATGAAGTGCAATTCATCCTACTAATCGGGGAGCAGGTGGAAATTTTAATTAAAAAAGAATAAAAAATAAATAAATAAATAACCTTTTGATTTTTACAAACCCATTAGTGGGGTAGCCTTTCTAATATCTACCAAAACATACTGGCAAACAAAATTAATCAAAAGTGAAGGAGAGGGGCACTTCCCATGCATCTACTAAGATGACATTTCAGTTCTTTTTTTTTTTTTTTTTTGGTTTTTCGAGACAGGGTTTCTCTGTGGCTTTGGAGCCTGTCCTGGAACTAGCTCTGTAGACCAGGCTGGTCTCGAACTCACAGAGATCTGCCTGCCTCTGCCTCCCGAGTGCTGGGATTAAAGACATGCGCCACCACCGCCCGGCTGACATTTCAATTCTTAACATCTATGCCCCAAACAGAAGAGCAACCTCTTTTGTAATCGAAACACTACTAAAGATTAATCATATATTAGCCATCACACACTAATTGTAGAAGACATCAATACCATCCTGTCACCAAAGGACAGATTATCCAGACAGAAACTAAACAGATAAATACTAGAGCTAATAGTGATTATAAACCAATGGACATAACAGATATATACAAATTATTTCACAAATATGAAGTAATATACTTTGTTCTCTATACTTCATAGAACCTTTTTCAAAATTGACCACATATTCAGTTACAAAGCAAGTCTCAACATACATAAGAAAATTGAAATAACCCCCTGTATTCCCATCAGACCACCATAGATGACATCTGGATTTCAAAAACAATAGAAAGCCTACAAACTCATGGAAACTGAACAATTTCCTACTGAACTACTACTGGAATAAAGCAGAAATAAAGAAATTGAAGACTTCCTAGCTTTCAATGAAAGTGAACATAGAGCATACCCAAACTCATGGAATACAGTGAAAGTAGTTGTAAGAAGAAAGTTCATAGCTCTAAGTGCCTATACACACACACACACACACACACAAAACAGCAGTTTCATAATAGCATCTTAATAGCAGACATGAAAGCTCTTGAACAACAAGAAAAAAACATGTTCAAGAGGTTTAGAAAGCAGGGCATAATCAAATTGAGCACAGAAATCAATAAAACAGAAACAGAAAACAATTCAGAGAATCAGTGAAACAAAAAGTTGATTATTTGAAAAAATCAACAAGATAGACAAACTCGTATCCAAACTACCTAAAAAATGGAGAGAGAATATTTAAATTAACAAAATCAGGGATGAAAAGAGGGACATAACAATAGACACAGGAAATACAGAGAATCATAAACACATACTTTAAAAATCTCTACTCAACCAAATTGAAAAATTTTAGTAGGTACCATATACCAATTTCAAATCAATATCAGACAAACAATTTACATAGACCTATAACCCTTTGTGAAATATAAACAGTAGAATTTTCAACTACCCAACCAACCAACCCATCAAAAAAAAAAAAAAAAAAAAAAACAAGCCCATGGACCCCCTATAGGAGGAAAAAAATTCTAAGAGCAGGCAAAAGAGTCAGCGATCCAATCATTTTCATACTCAAGAATTCCATAAAATATTATGCTAATAGCTATAAAATACACATAGAGGAAATGGTGCAGACCCATGTAGGCCCTGTGGTGACTGCTTCAGTGTCTGTGAGCTCACTTGTGCCTTTACCTGATGTCATCCCATATCCTCTGACTCTTCCAATCTTTCTGGGTCTCTTTCATTTCCTGAGCTTAGAGGGGGGAGGGGTTTGATGTAGAACTATTTTAGACTTTCTTTCTCCATAATGTCTGGCTGTGGATCTTTGCATATGTTTCTATCTGCTCCTGGAAGAACATTCACTGATGATGACTGGATAAGGTCATCTTCCACTTTAGCAGAATATCATTTGGAATCATCTTATTGTTTTAATTTTTAGAGCAGCTGAGTTCGCTTTTACCCTATGTCTATGACCTATCTGTTCTCTAGTTCTTAGTTACCCAAACAGTGTTAGGCATGGGTTCCTTTTCATGGAGTGGGCCATATGTCAAATCAGACATTGGTTGGCTACTCCTACAAGTTCTATAGTGTCATTGCTCTGGAATATTTTGCAGGCAGAACAGACTGTAGATCAAATGTCCTGTAGTTGGGTTAGTGTCCACATGTCCCTTGGCTAACTTGTTATGTACCTTCCTACACCAAAGAGACTAGAACATAGGGGTGATGGCTCCATATAGGCAGCAAGTTGACTTCTCCATGCTCAATGAATTGTGTGAATGTTGTTCTTAACAATAGAGCCCTGCTGACCTTCTCAATGGATACCTTTGTCTTAGCATAAGCCTTGGCTTTTTGAGGATTTCCAAATCAATTCATGGGACATAATCCATCCACTGGAAGCCTTGCCTGGTTACCAGAGATAGCCAGTTGAGACTAGGATTCCCCCATTATAATGAGTCCTCATTAGGATCACCCTTATAGACTACAAGAAGTTTCCACTGTGCTAGGTTTCCACACTACCCCCATGTCACCCATTTTCAGCTGTAGTTTTCTACCCTCTCTCCCCCATCCCATTTTGCCCTTACCTGGTTCTTCCCACTTTAGTCTACACCTGCCCCCAATTTGTGCATGAAATCTACTGTATTTCCCCTTCCCAGGGAGACTCATGTGTCTTTCACCACATAGAACACTCCTCTTATTCTAATCTCTCTTTGCAACAGATTCTAGCTTAGTTATCATTTACTTAATTAATAATATCCCATTATAAGTGAATGCATACCTTATTTATGTTTATGGGTCTGGGTTACCTCACTCAGGATGACTTTTTTTCTAGTTCCATTCATTTACCCGCAAATTTCATAATGTCCTTTTTTTCCACAACTGATTAATACTCCATTGTTTAAATGTACCACATTTTCCTTATCGATTTTTTTGGTTGAGGGGCATCTACGTTGTTTTCAGTTTCTGGCTATTACAGATAAAGCTTCTATGAACATAGTTGTGCAAGTGTTCATATCATAGGATGGAGTGTCCTTTGGTTATATGCCCAAGAAAAGTATAGCTGAGTCTTGAGGTCTTCTCAACATTCTGATGAACTGACATATTGATTTCCAAAGTGGCTGTATAAGTATTCACTCCCACCAGCAATTGAGGAATATTCCCCTTGAGCCACATCCTCTCCAGCATTATTGGCTACTTGTGTTCTTGATCTTAGTCATTCTGACATGTGTAAGGTGGAATCTTAGAGCTGTTTTGATTTGTATTTTCCTGATGGCTGAGTTTGTTGAATATTTTATTAAATGTTTCTCAGCCATTTGAAATTCCTCTATTGAGACTTCCCTGTTTAGATCCATAACTCATTTTTAATTGGATTATTTGTTTTTTGATATCTAGTTTTTTGTGTTCTCTACAAGTTTTGGATACTAGTCCTTTAACAAATGTGGAGTTGGTAGAAATGTTTTCCCATATCATAGTCTGCCCCTTTGCCCATTTACAGAGTCCTTAGCCTCCCAGAAGCTTATCAGTTTCATGAGGTCCCATTTATTAATTTTTGATCTTAGTGCTTGCACTGCTTATGTTCTGTTCAGAAAGACTTCTCCTTTACCAATGTCTTCAAGGACAGTCACCTCTTTCTCTTCTGTCAGTTTCAGTGCATCTGAGTTTATGTTGAGCTCTTTGATGCACTTGGACATGAGTTTTGTGCAAGGTCATGAATTTGGATCTATTTACATTCTCCCTAAATGTAAACATCCAATTTGACCTGCATCATTTGTTGAAGATGCTGTCAATTATTCCAGTGTGTTTCTGACTTCTTTTCAAAAATCAGGTGTCTGTGTTCAGATTTATGTCTGTATCTTCAATTCAATTCCTTTGATTAACATGTTTGTTTTTATGCAAATGCCAGTTTTTTTAATCACTATTTATGTAGTATAACGTGAAATTGGGGTTGCAGATACCTCCAGCAATTATTTTATTTTTCAGAACTGTTTTAACTATCCTGGGGGTTTTATTTTTGTATATAAGTTGAAAATTGGTTTTTCAAGGTTTATAAAAAATTGTGTTGGAATTTTTATGGGGATTGCATTGTATCTGTAGATTGCTTTTGGTTTGGTGGCCATCTTTACTTTCTTAATTCTTCCAGTCCATGTGGTATGAGAGAAGTTTTTTCAATCTTCTGATATCTTCAATTTAATTCTTCAAAGACTTGAAGTTTTTATCTTACAAGTCTTTCTCTCACTTGGTTAGAGTTATCACACGATATTTTAAAGTATTTGAGGCTCTATTGTGAAAGGTGTTTTCCCCCTGATTTCATTTCATTTGCCATTTTTATACAGGAGGGCTACTGATATTTCTGAGTTCATCCTGTGTCTGAATTTTAATCCTTTTGGACTCTTCTTTGTAATTTGGACTTTGTCTTCATGCTGTGCCCGCTCAGAGCTTCTTTAAAAATATCTTCACTCTGTAAGACATTATCTGTCTTGTAGCCTGCTTGGGTTTATATTTGACCTGACTGGGAAAACATGGATTGAAAAATTGACACAAATATGTACAGTAAAGTTAAAAATAGATGGGCCATGGACTGTAATCCAGACATGACAGAATCTCTGAAAATCATCAGGTATAATTTATATGTCTGAATAAGAGGGTGGATTTATTATATCAAGCTGAAGGAGGAGGTGAGTGTCTCAGTTAATGGTTTCTAGTGTTGTGAAGAGACAACTCTTCTCAAGGAAAACATTTATTTGATGGTAGCTTGCAGTTTCAGAGATTTAGTCCATTATCATCATGGTGGGAAGCATGGTAGCATGCATGAAAACGTGCTGGGAAGGAGCTGAGAGTTCTATATATACCCTTGGCCTTTCTTGAGCATCTGAAACCTCAAAGCCTGTCACTAGTGACACACTTTCTCCAACAAGTCTGCAACAAGACCATACCTTCTAATAGCGCCACTTTCTATGAACCTGTGGGGGCCATTTTCTTTCAAGCTACCACGTGGGTTAACAAATCTTAGTAAGGGGGCTTCCTGTAAGGGGAAGTTTCATAGGAGCTTGATCATGAATCATCTTGGATAAGGAATATGGAGAAGGCCTTGCCATCACCATGAGTCTGAAGCATTGGTATCCTTGGCATTCAAATGTTCATTTTATGAATGTTCATTTTTACAGGGCTATACTCATTCCCCACACTTGCCTCAGTGGTCCTCTGGAAGTATATGATTCAAGACCTCATCTCCTTCATTTTACATTATTTCCCCAAACTAATAGCAAACTAATAAAGATAATGTTAACAAGCTCTGCTGCCACCATCAGAGGGATTTTCTAGGTTGGAGTCTTGCTCTCAGGAAAATTTTCCTGTTTTCCCAGTTTAGGGTAGAAGATTTCTCTTTAATGACTGTAATCTCTTCATCAATTTCATCTGCTTCATTATCTGCTCTCCCTTGAGTGAAATTTTACCTTTCGCACTCACCTTTCCTAGCCAACTTTCACATGGTTTGGCCTTTCTGAGCCACTATCTGTACACCTTGATAAGAATAGTAAGTCATTCCTGTAACAGTCTGACTGCTCTCTTGCCTTGAAATTAGTCCATTACTTTTAAATTATACCTCATCCAAGTTTTTGTGATACAGACAGAATTTTGGCACCATAGCCTATGAACTGCTCCTCGTTGACTTGTTGATAGAGTCCTGCTTCCCCTCAAAACTTTATATGCCAGACCTCAACTATCCACATTTCTCTTAGCATTCTTGTTTCCTTCACTCCTATTAGAATAGCTCATTAAAATAATGACTTTTCTAGTCTAAAATTCCCAATTGTTCCTCCATTATAGCACAAAGTATCTCAAAAGGCTTAAGACTCAGTAGCAGTAGCCCTACTCCAAATGCTCATATTTTACATTAGTAGATTGTTCAGACCCAATACCCAGCAAAGCAGCTTGAGGGAAAAATCATTTGCTTTGACTTACAGTATAAGGATAAATCCAATGGTAGAAGGCTTTGCTGTGGGACTATAGCACAGCTATTCACATTGTACAGTCAGGAAATGGAATGATGAATCTTTCTACTCAGTTCACTGTTTTTCTTTTTATTCAGTTTTATACACTAACCTGTGCAATAGTGTTTCCTAATTTAGTTTACTAATATATAGGCAGTATTCAAAAAAGTAGTTACTGGCTGATTTGTCTAGATCCATAACTTAAGATTCTTGTAACTTTGGGGACATGTGTTTTTGACATATTGCTATAGGTGTGATATCTCTAACTGGCCTAGCTTCTCACATTGTTGCTGATTATGCACATACTTTGTAGAACTTTCCCAACCTGTCCATATTTGGAGAATTTTAGTAAAAATATTGATTTATTTTATGGTGTCTTTGATATGATTTGGTGGGTTATTATATAATGAATTTTCACATTTAGTAAGACAATTTTTCTTTGTATAACTACTTCATGAAACTTTCTCTCATGGAAACTAAACAACTCACTACTGACTTACCACTGGGTCAAGGAAGAAAAAGAAAGAAGATAAAGACTTTATAGACGTTCTAGAATTCAATGAAAATGAATGAACCACATACCCATACTTATGGAACACAGTGAATGTGGTTCTAAGAGGAAAGTTCATAACATGAAGAGGCTTGGTGAAATATTGGAGAGATCCCATACTAGTGACTTAACAGCACACCTGAACACTCTAGAGCAAAAAGAAACAGATGCATCTAAGAGGAGTACATGGCAGGAAATAATAAAACTGGGGGCTGAAATCAATAAAATGGAAATAGAGAATAATATAAAGAATCAATGAAACAAGAGTTGGCCCTTTGAGAAATTCAACAAGATAGAAAAACCCTTATCCAAACTGACCAAAAGGCAGAGACAAAATATCCAAATCAACAAAACAAGAAACAAAAGGGGGAGCCATAACAACAGACTCTGAGGAAATCAATAAAATCATTAAGTCATAGTTTAAAAAACCTGTACTCTACAAAATTTAAAAATTTAAAAGAAATGGATAAGTTTCTTGGTGTGTATAAATTATCAAAGTTGAATCAAGATCAGATTTTAAAAAATTAAAGAAACCTACAACCCTCAAGGAAATAGAAGCAGTCATTAAAATTTTCCCAACAAAAGTCCAGGGCCAGATGGTTTTAGTGCAGAATTCTGCTAGGTTTTTGAATAAGAGCTAATAACAATACTCTTCAAATTATTCCACAAAACTGAAACAGAAGAAACATTAACAAATTCTTTTTATAAGACCAGAGTCACTTTGCTACCCAAATCACATAAAGCACCAACAAAGAAAGTTACAGACAAATCTCACTCATGAACATTGATGCAAAAATACTCAATAAAATACTGGCAAACTGAACCCAAGAACACATCAAAAAGATCATCCACCACGACCAAACTAGCTTCATTCCAGAGATTCATAGATGTTTCAACATATGAAAATTGGTCAATGTGATTCCCCATATAAACTTCTAAGTACATTCATTCATTTCATCACCCAGTAATTATGGTGAATTTATTTGTGCCAAACCCTTCACTGAATATTGCTTATTGACCAATGAAAAAATACTGTACATCAAGAAACTCACAGAAGAATTTATTAACAGATAAGTACAGCGTTCTCTGGATCATGGACCATGGGTATTAAAATCAATTCAGAGTAAGAGATGGAGAATGAGTTGTCAAGAAAATGCTTATCTATGGTAGTGAGTTAAAAGAGATATAATACATAAATCAGAGGTAGGCCAATGCCAAACGCAGCAGAAATGCATCCAGAAGGATGAAATGAGAAAGTAGGTTTATTTTTTTTTGTAATCTGCAGGTCCTCAGATATTGTAAAGTGTCACAATTGTGAAAACAAGAAATAGTTCATTAGAACTGCATCATTGGTTAAGGGGGGAAAAAGAGAGATTTGAGATAAACCTGAGGCAACTGAAACATAAGCAAATGATAATTAGTATTCTTATGAAACTGACATTTCAAAATGTCAGGACTGGAGAGATGGCTCAGTGATTAAGAGCACTTGGTGCTCTTGCAAAGGACTCAGATTTGGTTCCCAGAACCCATGTGGCCAGAACCCATGTGGATGCTAATAACCATCTGTAGCTCCACTTCCAGAGGATCCTATGCCCTCTTCTGACCTCTGTGGGAATTGCATATAGGTAGTGCACAGACACACATGCAGGCAAAACACCCATACACATAAAATAATAAAATAAATCTTTAAAAATGTTAAGACTCATAGTTACATTTTTTATCATAGCATTATAGTGATGAAAGAGATACTCTTTGTACACATACAATATTGCCTTACCCCTTTATTCCTCAAATATTAATTAGCTTCTGACAATTATTAAATTGGGAGGACTGATGCCTAGTTTCAAGGAATTCACATTCACTGGGATAATCAAATGGGGGATGTAATATAATATACAGTGAAATCATATTATGATTAAAGCCAAATGTAAGGTAACAAAAAGGTAGAAAAGTTTATCCACCCCATTGTATATACATGAAGTATGGTGGGGGTTGGAGAATTAATAGTATAGAGAAGACTTTTCAAAGTTTTTAAAAAGTCATATATTAAGACAGAGAGAGCAGAGAATAAAGGGAAAAATATGTATGGCCTTACCCACCCTGATGTGTCTCTTTCCCCAAATTCATGATCTCATTTGATGTCTAAACTTTTTATTTTAGTATCAGATTATAATACATGTTATACAGTTTTATTTTTCTTAGAAAGACTATGTTGCTGTTTTTCTCATTTTAATGAAATATATAAAATTTTGGTTGTGAAAGATATTACACATGTAGTTTTATTCTAACACAAAAACAAACAATAATAATATTAGGTAAATAAATAATTTATTATACTATTTCACTGAATTTACTGTTCAAAAATCTCCCTTTTATAATTAACTTGCCTTGTGACATTTTTCTAAACTAAATGTTCACGTTCTCCTTTTAGACATAACACAGGAGTGAAAAGGTCTGTTCAATTTAATTTCAGCTACATAGGTATAATTAGCATAATTTTAATTTCCTTTAATTGCATTTTCTGAAAGAATTGTATAACGCCTACACTCTTTTTCACAAAATCAAAAACTGAGTCTGAAATATGTAACTCTGAAATCCATAGTAAAGGTTAAACTATTCCCAAAGCACAAAGAAAATTAATTACCAGATTTTGCATATCACTAACTTTTATATTATTGTTAAACAATTACATTCTTTTTATGCTGAATGTTGAACCTGTGATTTCATGCATACAAGCAAGTGTTCTACCACCAAGCTGTGTCTCCAGCCAAACCATTACATTCTTCAATATGATAGGCTGAACATTTCATACTTTCAAGTAATTTCTTTTACTTTTTTAACATTAATATATAAGACCCTCCATGAATGTCTGGCACTGAGTAGCCATATGTCCATATTTATTTCTCATTTTATCATTATTACCATTTTAAAATATTGCATTAGCTCTTTGAAAATTTTGTGTGATATTTTGATCATATGACTCTCCTCATTCATTTCTTCCCAAACCCACTTTCTCTGACCCCATTCTCTATCCATCCATCTTTTTTCCCTTAAAAAAATAGTCAAAACAAATTTGTGCCTGCTCAATATTCTTGAGTGTGTGGACTTCCACTGGATTTTCCTTGACTTACTGGGGGCTGCAATCATAGAGAAAGTTGATTTTCCCTCTACAAGTAGATAAAAATTGCCAGTAGCACCTCAGGTAGGTAGAGATGGGATTTTATGCCAGGGTAAGACTTGCACAGGTTTTCAGATGCTGTCACAACAACTGTGAGAGAATACATGTGAACATCTTGCCTGCTGTGTCCAGACGGTACTGTTTCCTTGTAGTCATTCACTGTTTCTGACTCACTCTGCTCCCACTTCCACAAAGATCAGTGAGTCTTGGGAAGAGGGGTGAAATATATCTATTCTGTACTCTTATCTTTAGCACCTTGGCCAGTTAATCATGATCTACTGCAAATTGAATTTTCTCTGATGAGGGTTGACAAATTAATCAATCTGTGAGTGTAACATTAAGTATCTAAGGGTTGATCTCATACTGTGTTCGTTTAGCCAAATACAAGCAGTTCTGTTTCCTGTTCACCCAATTTGTCAGATGGTAGGCCATCTGTGTCAGTTTTTTTTGGCACCAATCTTCAGGTAATACAGTGATGACTTTTGAATGAGTATCAGGAGTAGAACTGATTCAACTTGAGCAAGGTGAGGTTTCTCCTGTCAAGTTAGAAAATTCTTACATTCAATCTTTAGGAATCTCTGGGACCTGTTCAGGACTTGTAGTCATGCAGTTGGTAGTGAGGGAATTGGTGATGTGCATCTAGGATCACTGTCTGGCAAGGAGGTACAGGATAGGGGCCAGGAAAAATAGGATTGGGAGATCTGGACATCATTCAGCTATTGGGGTTGAGTTACCATTTTATTTCACACAACTTCTTTTCTTTCCCTACATCTTTTTAGTGTTTTATTTATGAATACTATATTCACAACATTTCTAACTCATCTTTCTCTCCAACTCATCCTGTGTTCCCCACTACACCTTCTCAAATTCATTGTATTTCTTATTTAAATTGTTTGTATTTGTGCCAGTGTATGCTCGGTGATTCCCAGCTGCTCAGCCTAAAAATAATCACACAGAAACTATATTATTCAAATCACTGCTTGACCCATTAGCTCTAGCTTTTATTGACTAACTCTTACATATTAATTTAACCCATTCCTATTAATATGTGTATTGCCACATGACTATGGCTTACTGGGTAAAGTTCCATCCAGTGTCAGTGTCTGTCAGGACTACATGACTCCTCTCTGACTCTGCCTCCTTCTCCCAGAATTCAGTCCAGTTTTCCCCACCTACCTATATTCTGCCCTGCACAGGCCCAAACCAGTCCTTTATTAACCAATGGTATTTGTAGCATACAGAGGGGAATCCCACATCAAGTGTATTTATATTTAATAATTTCTTGCATTTAACAAGTCAGATTATTATTTTGAAGGATATCCATCCTGATACTCATCTTTCCTTGAGTAATAAAATACATAGAATAATGAACTTAAAAAGAGAAAACTTCATTTTAGCTGACAGTTTCAAAAATCAATGAATTGTTGACTCACTGTGGTATGCCAATTTTCTGCCTCTGGCAAAGCAGGAACATGGGCAAGGAACAAATAATGGAACAATAATTTCATGGCTTCCAGGAAGAGGAGAGAAAAAGGACTAGTTTTTTAACATCTTCTTTAAGATGTGCCCCCAGTGACCTAACTTCTCCTCTAAACCTCACCTATTAAGGATTCTGCCGTTTCCCAATAGCACAATAAGTTGGCCTTTACCACATGGTACTTTAAGTGAAACTTGAAAATCCAAACTATACCACTAGGTTATAGACTCAGAGTGCTAGAAGAGAATTTCAATTATTCTAAATGTGGAAATATACTCAGTAGAGTTTAATGACTTACAAAGTCATGTATCTTGTCAGTAGCACTGAGGACCCTTAAGCTAAAGACATAAAGTGATAAATATTTAACAGCTTCTTTTGTGGAGTAACAAAAACTTCCCATTGTCTGGAAAAGAACTATATCTTCAAATACTAAAGCCTAGCATTAAAGAATAACATAAGAAAAAGTAAGACTTGGTCAAAAGGAAATTTTAAGAATGTGCTTGAAGGGCTATAATGACTCTTTTCTACCTTTCTATACATAATATCAATTTAGTACAGAAAGCACTAAAATTCGCCAGATGTTTTTTGTTCTTTGTAAAACCATGTTGTTCACATTTTGTGTTCAGCCTTTTGTGCCCCTGTGGGAATTTTCAAATTGATAGTTTAATGACATTTCCCACTCTCATCCCAGGTAATAAAGTCAAGTTAACAGATCTACAATTTTCCAAGATCATCCTTTTAGTAAAATTAGGCATTGAGCTCTATTTCAGAGTTTTGGCACTACTTCTGTTCTGAACATTGTCCTCAAAATAGCAGCAAAGAGCTTTGCAATAACATGCACCATTGCCTTTTGAATCCTTAGTCACCAATCATTAGAACCTGCTGATTTGAATGCTGTCCAGGGTTTTTAAGTTTCTTCAACTATTTCCATTCTAAACTTACTTTTTGTCAATGTTTTTGTATCCAGGGTAGTTATCTAACTATCTTAAATGTTGGAGGAAAAGTATAAAGGATGAATTCAAATGTTTTTCTAAGAAAGTGACCAGAATTTAGTGTTTTGGGTCTACTATAATTTTAGATGTTTTTCCTTTTTGCCTGTTTATTAAAATGTCTTCATTCTCATGAGTAGTTTGTATTTTTTTTAACAATTGTTGTGATTCTTTCTCAGTATACCACATATCAAGGAATAAGTATTCTCTTGTCTATGAAGACTGACAGACAGTTCTTGCCCTGCTCTTAGGGTGGACATGAATAGCTTTATAACTCGTCTCATGGAATAAAGGTAGTATGTGAAAACAGAATTGTTTACAATAGAAATAAAGAAAATGTGGTTTTCCAATTATGTAGAAAATCACTTTAGGGATACGAGGTTACAAAAATGGTTCCTTATCAGTTGAAAGAATTTCCTGATATTATGAAACAATAAGGGGGCTTCTCTAGTGTTCTTTAAATCAAATTGCATCTTGACAATCGGTTTAAATCACTTTTCCCCAGTTTTCAAAGTATTTCCATCATGTTCCTGAAAAAAATAAAATTATTTTCCATATCATAATTGCACCAGACTATCCATAAACTTCCCAAGGCATCTAAGAAAAACTGTCATGTTCACCACAAGGAAAGAAAATTTAAATTCTTTCAACTATGGGTTATTTGGATGGGAAAATTAAGTGCCATAAAGTTAGTGATAAAATTGACAATGAGAAATAACATGTGTTTTTAAGAATTTCTAGCAAAAAAAGCCATTAAATATATTTGGTGCACAATTCTTTAGGAATACTTAAGATTTTCATTGTATTTTAAAATTTTTAATTTACTTTACAAACCAACCACAGTTCTCACTCCTCTCCTCCTCTTCCCCCTACACCTTCCCCGCAACTCATGCCCTATCCACTCCTCCATAGTGTAAGGCCTCCCATGGGGAGTCAACAAAGTCTGGCACATTATGTTGAGGCAGGATCAAGCTCCTACTCCCTGCCTTAAGGCTATGCAAGGCATCCCTCCATGGGTTGAATAGGCTCCAAAAAGGCATCTCATGTAACAGGGATAGATTCAGGTCCCACTGCCTGGGCCCCCACAAACAGACCAAGTAACACTACTGTCACTCACATACAGAGGGCCAACTTCAGTCCCATGAAGGCTCCCCAGCTATTCGTCTAGTATCTCTGAGTTCCCATGAGCTTAGGTAGGCACTCTCTGTGTTTTTATCCATCATCATTTTACCCTGCTTGCTCATATAATAGTCCTCCCTCTCTTCAACTATACTTTCAGAGCTGGGCCTGGTGCTTGACTGTGGATCTCTGTATCTGCTTCCATCAGTTGCTAGATGAAGTTTCAGTGATGGCAGTTAAGGTAGATACTAATCTGATTAGAGTGGAAGGCTAGTTATGATAATAATTCCATGTGAGAATCTTGAAAATTAAAAGCCCACTCCCATCATTGGACAAATCTGCAAGACATAAATTTAACAGAGAAATAAAGGAACTAACAGATGTTATGACTCAAATGGACTTTCATCCAAACATAAAAGAATATACCTTCTTCTCAGCACCTCATGGAACCTTTACAAAAACTGACCAAATAATAGGTAAAAAAGAAAGCCTCAATAGATACAAAAAATTAGAATAATCCCATGTATCTTATCAGAACACAATGGTTTAAAATTAGAATTCAACAGCAACACTAATTTCAGAAAGCCCACAAACAAATGGAAACTAAACTCCATTCACCTGAATCATCAATGTGTCAAGGAAGAAATTAAAGACTTCTTAAAATTCAACAAAAATGGCGACGCAACATAGCCAAATTTATGAGACACAATGAAGCAGTGTTAAGAGGAAACTTCATAGCACTAAATGAACCTGGAAAAATCCCAAACTAGTGAGTTGACAGAACACCTGAAAATTCTACAATAAAAAGAAGCAAATTCACCCAGGAGAACCAGATGGCAGAAAATAAACAAATTGAATGCTGAAATCAACAAAATAGAAACAAAAAAAATACAAAAAATCAATGAGACAAAGAATTGGTTTTTTGAGAAAATCAACAAAGAGACAAACCTTTTTCCAAACTAACCAAAAGGCAGAGAGAGAATACCCAAATTAACAAAATAAGAATTGAAAAGAGGTATATAACAACAGACAAGGAGGACATCCAAAGAAAGATCATGTCATACTTCAAAAACATGTACTCCACAAAATTGGAAAACTTAAAAGAAATGAACAATTTTCTGAATAAATAATACTTAACCAAAATTAAATCAAGATGTGAGAAGCAAATTAAATAGACTTGTAACTACTAAAGAAATAGCAACAATCATCAAAAGTCTCCCAACAACAACAAAAAAAGCCCAGGATCAGATGGTTTCAGCTCAAAATTCTTTTTTTTTTTTTCAGAAATGACTTTATTTATCCAGGCGCGAGACATATTCAGGAATAGGCTTTGTCCTATATACATAACACGCATCTGATTCCATATGGGTCTGTCAGGTCCTCTAGCACAAGGTAACGTATAAATTGAACACTTATTGACTAATTTAATTTTTATTGAAAAAAAAATTTCTGCCTCCTCCCTGCCTCCCATTTCCCTCCCCCTCCTCCCGCCCCTCTCCCCCTCCCCCCACTCCTCTTCTCCTCCCTCTCCAGCCCCAAGAGCAGTCAGGGTTCCCTGCCCTGTGGAAAGTCCAAGGTCCTCCCCACTCCATCCAGGTCTAGGAAGGTGAACATCCAAACTGTCTAGGCTCCCACAAAGCCAGAACATGAAGTAGGATCAAAACCCCGTGCCACTGTCCTTGACCTCTCATCAGCTCTCATTGTCCGACATGTTCAGAGAGTCTGGATTTATGCCATGCTTTTTCAATAACAGTCTAGCTGGCCTTGGTGAGCTCCCAATAGATCAGACCCACTGTCTCAGTGGGTGGGTGCACCCCTCGTGGTCCTGCCTTCCTTGCTCATGTTCTCCCTCCTTCTGCTCCTCGTTAGGACTTTGGGAGCTCAGTCTGGTGCTCCAGTGTGGGCCTCTGTCTCTATCTCCATCCATCGCTAGATGAAGGTTCTATGGTGATATGCAAGATATTCACCAGTATGGCTATAGGATAGGGTCATTTCAGGTTCCCTATCCTCAGCTGCCCAAGGAAATAACTGGGGACATTGCCCTGGCACCTGGTAGCCACTCCAGGTTCAAGTCTCTTGCCAACCCTTAGGTGGCTCCCTTAACTAAGATATGTGCTTCCCTGCTCAGTTATCCAAACTTCCTTTATCTCCAATCATCCCGTTTCCCCAAGTTCCCCCCATCCTCTCCTTCACACATTTCTCTCCCCATCTCCCCTTAACCCCATCCCACCCCACCCCCAAGATTCCAATTTTTTGCCGGCAATCTTGTCTAATTTCCATAACCAGGAGGATAACTATATGATTTTCCCTGGGTTTACTCTCTTGTTTAGCTTCTTTAGGATAATAAATTATAGACTCAGTGGCCCCTATCCATGGCTAGAAGCCAATTATGAGTGAGTACATCCCATGATCTTCTTTTTGAGTCTGGGTTACCTCACTCAGGATCGTATTTTCTATTTCCATCCATTTGCATGCAAAATTCGAGAAGTCATTGTTTTTTAGTGCAGAGTAGTACTCTAATGTATATATATTCCACACTTTCTTCATCCATTCTTCCATTGAAGGACATCTAGGTTGTTTCCAGATTCTGGCTATTACAAATACTGCTGCTATGAACATAGTTGAACAAATGTTTTTGTCATATGATAGGGCATCTCTTGGGTATATTCCCAAGAGTGGTATTGCTGGGTCCAGGGGTAGGTTGATCCCAAATTTCCTGAGAAACCGCCACACTGATTTCCAAAGTGGTTGCACAAGTTTGCATTCCCACCAGCAATGGATGAGGGTACCCCTTTCTCCACAACCTCTCCAGCAAAGGCTATCCTTGGTGTTTTTGATTTTAGCCATTCTGACAGGTGTAAGATGATATCTCAAAGTTGTTTTGATTTGCATTTCTCTGATCGCTAAGGAGGTTGAGCATGACCTTAAGTGTCTTTTGGCCATTTGAAATTCTTCTGTTGAGAATTTTCTGTTCAAATCAGTGCCCCATTTTTTAAATGGGTTAATTAGCATTTTAACGTCTAGTTTCTTGAGTTTTTTATATATTTTGGAGATCAGACCTTTGTCTGTTGTGGGGTTGGTGAAGATCTTCTCCCAGTCAGTAGGCTGCCTTTTTGTCTTAGTGACAGAGTCCTTTGCTTTACAGAAGCTTCTCAGTTTCAGGAGGTCCCATTTATTCAATGTTCCCTTAATGTCTGTTCTGCTGGGGTTATACATAGGAAGCGATCTCTTGTGCCCATGTGTTGTAGGGTACTTCCCATTTTCTCTTCTATCAGGTTCAGTGTGTTCAGATTGATATTGAGGTCTTTGATCCATTTGGACTTGATTTTTGTGCATGGTGATATATATGGGTCTATTTTCATTCTTCTACAGGTTGACATCCAGTTGTGCCAGCACCATTTGTTAAAGATGCTTTCTTTCTTCCATTGTATACTTTTAGCTCCTTTATCGAAAATGAGGTGTTCATAGGTTTGTGGGTTAAAATCCGGGTCTTCTATACGATTCCATTGGTTGACTTCTCTGTTTGTATGCCAGTATCACGCTGTTTTCATTACTGTACCTCTGTAATAGAGTTTGAAGTCAGGGATGGTAATGCCTCTAAGAGGTTCCTTTATTGTATAAGATTGTTTTGGCTATCCTGGGTTTTTTTGTTTTTCCATATAAAGTTGATTATTGTCCTCTCAAGATCTGTGAAGAATTTTGATGGGACCTTGATGGGGATTGCACTGAATCTATAAATTGCCTTTGGTAGAATTGCCATTTTTACTATGTTGATCCTCCCAATCCAAGAGCAAGGGAGATTCCTCCATTTTCTGGTATCCTGTTCAATTTCTTTCTTCAATGTCTTAAAGTTCTTGTCAAATAGATCTTTCACTTCCTTGGTTAGAGTTACCCCAAGATATTTTATGCTGTTTGTGCCTATTGTGAAAGGGGATGATTCTCTTATTTCCCTCTCTGCTTCCATATCCTTTGTGTATAAGAGGGCGACTGATTTTTTGGAGTTGATCTTGTATCCTGCCACATTACTAAAGGTGTTTATCAGCTGTAGGAGTTCTTTGGTGGAGTTTTTGGGGTCTCTATTGAACACTATCATATCATCTGCAAATAATGCAAGTTTAACTTCTTCCTTTCCAATTTGAATCCCCTTGATCCCCTAATGTTGTCTTTTTGCTATGCTAAAACTTCAAGGACTATATTGAAGAGGTATGGAGAAAGTGGACAGCCTTGGCGTGTTCCTGATTTTAGTGGGATGGCTTTAAGTTTCTCTCCATTTAATTTCATGTTAGCTGTTGGCTTGCTGTAAATAGCTTTAATTATATTTAGGTATGACCCTTGTATCCCTAATCTCTCCAAGACTTTTATCATAAAGGGATGTTGAATTTTGTCAAATGCTTTTTCAGCATCTAATGAAACGATCATATGGTTTTTTCTTTCAGTTTATTTATATGATGGATTACATTGATAGATTTGCGTATGTTGAACCAGCCCTGCATCTCTGGGATGAAGCCTACTTGATCATAATGGATAATTTTTCTAATGTGTTCTTGGATTCGGTTTGCCAGTATTTTGTTAAGGATTTTTGCGTCGATGTTCATGAGTGAGATTGGCCTGTAATTCTCTTTCTTGGTTGAGTCATTGTGTGGTTTTGGTATCAGAGTTACTGTAGCTTCATAAAAGGAATTTGGCAATGACTCCTCTATTTCTATATTGTGAAATACATTAAGGAGTATAGGTATTAGGTCTTCTTGGAAGATCTGGTATAATTCTGCATTGAGACCATCTGATCCGGGACTTTTTTTCTGAAGGGAGATTTTTGATAACAGCAACTAATTCTTCGCGACTAACAGGTCTATTTAGATTGTTCACCTGGTCCTGGTTTAACTTTGGTATATGGTATTTATCTAAAAAAGTGTCCATTTCTTTTACATTTTCCAGTTTTGTGGCATACAGGCTTTTGTAGTAAGATCTAATGATTCTCTGAATTTCCTCTGTGTCTGTGGTTATGTCCCCCTTTTCATTTCTGATCTTATTAATTTGCAAATTCTCTCTCTGCCGTTTGATTAGTTTGGATAGGGGTTTATCAATCTTGTTGATTTTCTCCAGGAACCAGCTTTTTTGTTTCATTGATTCTTTCAATTGTTTTCTGTGTTTCTATTTTGTTGATTTCAGCCCTCAGTTTGATTATTTCCAGTCTTCTACTCCTCCTAGGTGAGTCTGCTTCTTTTTTTCTAGAGCTTTCAGCTGGGCTGTTAAATCTCCAATGTGTTCTTTCTCTGTTTTCTTTAAGTGGACACTTAGTACTATGAACTTTCCTCTTAGGACTGCTTTCATAGTGTCCCATAAGTTTGAGTATGTAGTTTTTTATTTTCATTGAATTCAAGGAAGACTTTAATTTCTTTCTTTATTTCTTCCTTAATCCAGGTATGGTTCAGTAGTTGACTGTTCAGTTTCCATGAGTTTGTAGGCTTTCTGGGGGTAGCATTGTTGTTGAATTCTAGCTTTATTCCATGGTGATCTGATAAGATACAGGTGGTTACTAATATTTTTTTTAACTCTGGATGTTTGCTTTGTTACCGAGTATGTGGTCAATTTTCGAGAAGGTTCCATGAGCTGCAGAGAAGAAGGTATATTCTCTCCTATTTGGGTGGAATATTCTATAGATGTCTGTTAAGTCCATTTGATTCATTAGCTCCATTAATTCTCTTATTTCTCTGTTAGGTTTCTGTCTAATTGACCTGTCCATTGGTGAGAGAGGAGTGCTGAAGTCTCCTACTATTAGTGTGTGTGGTTTGATGTCTGGCTTGAGTTTTAGCAATGTTTCTTTTACGTACGTGGGTGCTTTTATATTAGGGGCATAGATATTCAGGATTGAGACTTCATCCTGGTGAACTGTTTCTGTTATGAGTAGAAAATGTCCCTCTCCATCTCTTCTGATTGATTTAAGTTTGAAGTCAACTTTGTTAGAAATTAGTATGGTCACACCTGCTTGTTTCTTAGGTCCATTTGCTTGATTAGCCGTATCCCAGCCCTTTGCTCTGAGTAGGTGCCTGTCTTTGTGGTTGAGGTGTGTTTCTTGTAAACAGCAGAATGTTGGGTCCTGTTTTCGTATCCAATCTCTTAGCCTGTGCCTTTTTATAGGTGAGTTGAGTCCACTGACATTAAGTGATATTAATGACCAGTGGTTGTTAACTCGGGTCACTTTTTTAGTAGTAGAGCTTGTGTGTTTCCCTTCTTTGAGTTGCGCTGGTGAAGGGTCTCTAGATGTCTGAGTTATTGTGGTCATTGTTGGACTCCTTGGTTAGTGATTTTCCTTTTGTTACTTTCTGTATGGCTGGATTTGTGGCTAGGTATTATTTAAATTTGTTTTTATCCTGGAAAATTTTGTTTTCTCCATTTATAGTGAACAAAAGCTTGGCTGGGTATAATAGTCTGGGCTTGCATCCACGGTCTCTTAGTTTCTTTAATACATCTATCCAGGACCTTCTGGCTTTCATGGTTTCCATAGAGAACTCAGGAGTAAGTCTGACAGGTTTACCTTTATAAGTAACTTGGCCTTTATCCTTTGCAGCTCTTAATATTCTTTCTTTATTCTGTATGATTTGTGTTTTGATTATTATATGGCGAGGGGACGTTTTTTTTTTTTTTGATCCAGCCTATTTGGTGTTCTGTATGCTTCTTGAACCTTCATAGGCATATCTTTCTTTAGGTTGGGAAAGTTTTCTTCTATAAATTTATTAAATATATTTTCTGGACCATTGAGCTGTGCTTCTTCCCCTTCTTCTATTCCTTTTATTCTTAGGTTTGGTCTTTTTATTTTTGTCCCATATTTCCTGAATGTTTTGTGATGAGAGATTGTTGGCCTTGCTGTTTTCTTTGATCAGCAAGTTTATTTTCTCTATGGTATCTTCAGAATCTGAGATTTTTTCTTCTATCTCTTGTATTCTGTTGGTTATGCTTGTTTCTGTAGTCTCTATTCGTTCACCTAGATTTTCCATGTCCAGCCGGCTCTCTGTTTGTGTTTTCTTCTTTGTCTCCATTTCAGTTTTCAAGTCTTGAACTGTTTCCATTATCTGTTTGATTGTTTTTCCTTGGTTTCCTAGGGTATCATTCACTGATTTACTCAATTCTTCAAACTTTCTGTTATACTTCTCATCCGTTTCTATAAGGGCATTTTTTACATGCTGTTTAAGGGTGTCAATCACTTTCATAAAGTCAATGTTTTCTACTTCTTCTTGATTAAGGTGTTCATGACCTCCTGTTGTGAGGTCACTGGGTTCTGGTGGTTTCATATTGTTTTTCAGATTGTTGGGTGAATTCTTGCATTGGCGCTTGCCGATCTCTTCCTCTGAGTGCTCCCCTATGGATGTTTTTTTACAGGATCAGGTCTCCTTGCCTACTGATGTACCTTCCCAGTGATGGCACTCCTCAGTGATGGCTCTCCTGGTGTTCCAGTGATGGCTCTTCTGGTGCTGAGATCAGATCTCCGTGCCCAAAGATGGCTCTCCTGGCGCCGAGAAGAGATCTCCGTGCTGGTTGGGTAGTTCGTAAACAAAGCACCTATCTTGCTTGGTGCAGGCAGGTTATTGACACACAGGAACTCCTGCCCGGCCCGCTTGCCCTGAGGATTCGACCCCAGCGCCCAGGCAGGCTGAGCTGGGTGGCATTATGTGACCAAAGAGGGAAGGCGGGCCGAGGGGAGGAGGGTTCTGGATGCAATCTTGGTGGGATAGGAAGAGATAGGCAATATGTGGGGAGTAGAGCCCTTGCAGGGAGTCCAGGAAGTTTTGGGGGGGGATGAGGAACTTCTGAGTTCCCTGTCCGGGGCTGCTGCCGCGGGTCAGAAACTCACCCCAAAGATGGCTCTCCCGGCACCAAGAACCTCAGCTCAATATTCTACAAGATTTCCAAAGATGTACTAATATCAGTACTCTACAAATTGTTCCACACAATAGAAACAAAAAGAAAATTGCCGAACTCTTTTTACAAGGCTACAATTACTGATACCCAAATTACACAAAGACATTACTAATAGAATTACAGACCAATCTTACTCATGAATATTGATTCAGGAATACTCAGTAAAATACTGGCAAACCGTATCCAAGAACACATAAAAAAAAATCATCCACCATGACCAAGTAGCCTTCATCCCAGAGATGCAAGGATGATTCAACATATGAAAATCTGTCAATGTAACCCACCATATAAGCAAACAGAAAAAAAAACCCACATGATTTTTTCATTAGATGCTGAAAAATACTTCAACAAAATAAAATATCCCTCCATGATTAAAGGTCTTAGAGAGAGCAGAGATACAAGGAACATATTTAAATGTAATAAAGGCAATATACAGCAAGCCAACAGCCAACATCAAACTAAATGGAGAGAAGCCCAAAGCAATCCTACTGAAATCAGAAACCAAACAAGGTTGTCCACTCTATCCATATCTATTCAAGATAGTACTTGAGGTCCTAGCTAGAGAAATAAGACAACAACAGGAGAACATGGGGATACTAATTGAAAAAGAAAAAGTCAAACTCTCACTATTTGCTGATGATATGATAGTTTATATAAGTGACCCCCAAAATTCTACCAAGGAACTTCTGCAACTCATAAATACCTTCAGTAATGTAACAGAATACAAGATTAGCTCAAAAATATCAGGAGACCTCCTTTATAAAGGTGATAAATGAGCCGAGAAAAAAACCAGAGAAACATTACCCTTTACAATAGCCACAAATAACATAAAATTTGAGGAAGCTTTGAGTAACTCTAATCAAACAAGTGGAAGACCTGTATGACAAGAACTTTATATCTTTGATGAAAAAAAATTGAAGAAGACACCCGAAAATGGAAAGATATCCCAAGTCCTTGGATATGTAAAAATTAACACAATGAAAATGTCAACCTTACCAATAGAAATCTACAGATTCAAATGCAATACCTATCAAAATCTTAGCAAAATTCTTCACTGACCTTGAAAGAGCCATACTCAGCTTCATATGGAAAAAACAAAAAGCCCATGATAGCCAAAACAATCCTATACAATAAATGAACTTCTGGAGGCATCACAATGACTGACTTCAAACTCAACTTTAGACTAATGTACTGAAAGCTGCCTGGTATTGGCATAAAAACAGACAGGAGGATCAATGAAACCAAGTAGAAACCTGAATATCATTCCACATACCTACATACTCCTGATTATTTTACAAAGAAGCAAAAAATATAAAACTGAAAAAAGAAGATATATTCAAGAAACGATGCTGGTATTAACTGAATATCAGCATGTAGAAGAATGAAAATAGATCCATATATATCCCCATGCACTAAATTCAATTTCAAATGGATCAAGTCCTCAACATGAAACCAAGCACACTGAATCTGATAGAAAAGAAATTGGAAAGTATACTTCAATACGTTGGCACAGGAGATCACTTTCTATATATAACCCCAGTAGCACAGATACTGAGAGCAAAAATTAATAAATGAGATCTCCTGAAACTGAGAAGCTTCTGTAAAGCAAAGGACATGGTCAAAAAGACAAAACAGAAGCCTATAGAATGGGAAAAGATCTTCACCAACCCCACATTGGACATAGGGCTGATCTCCAAAATAAACAAGGGAATCAAGAAATTTGTCATCAAAAGAACAAATAATCCAGTAGAAAAAAAATGGGGTACAGACCTAAACAGAGAACTCTCAACAGACAAATCTAAAAGGTTGAAAGACACTCAATGAAATGGACAACATCGTTAGTCTTCAGAGAAATGCAAATAAAAATAATTCTGAGATTCCATTGTATACCTGTAAGAATGGCCAAGATCAAAAACACTGATGACAGCTTATGTTGGAGAATATGTGGGGTAAAGGAAACATTACTCAATGCTAGTGAGAGTGCAATCTGGTTGAGCTGCTTTGGAAATCAGTATGGCGATTGCTCAGAAAATTAGGTAACAACCTACTTCAAGACCCAGCAATACCACTTTTGGGTATATACCCAAAGGGTGCTCAATTGTACCACAAGGACACATGTTCAACTATGTTCATAGCAGCATTATTTGTCATAATAAGAATCTGGAAACAACCTAAATGCTCCTTGATCAAAGAATGATTAAAGAAAGAGGACATGGAACATTTAAACAATGAACATTTAGACAGTGAAAAAAATAATGATATCTTAAAATTCATTGGCGAATAGATGGATCTAGAGAACATCATATTGAGTGGTGTAACCCAGACACAGAAAGACAAATATGATATGTACTCACTCATAAGTTGCTTTTCGAAATAAAGCAAAGAAAAACCAGCCTACAATTCACAATCTCAGAGAAACTAGACAACAAAGAGAACCCTAAGAGAGACATACATAGATCTAATCTACATGGAAATTAGAAAAACGACAAGATCTACAAGATCTCCTGAGAAAATTGGGAGTGTGGGATTCATGGGTCCTGCTTCAAGGAGGTGATGTCATAGACTTAATTGATTACCCAGGGGAGGTCTTTCCCTCTCTGAGGAGAGGATAGGGAGTGGTAGGCAGGTGCAGAGAGCTGGAGGGAAGGAGGGAGAAGGAACTTGGTTTAGTATGTAAAAATAATATAAATAAATAAAGGAAGGATGGAAGAGAGTGAAAGGAAGGAAGGAAGGAAAAGAAAAAGTAAGTAAAAGGAAAACTAGAGCCAAAAATTTCTAAAACTTGAACCAGTTAGAATTTAATTTTCACATTATTTAGCGTCATAGTGATAACTTTTCTGTTAAAGATGGCACACCAAATTAAATTAGAATAAGCACAGAACACACACACACACATAAATCCTTTCATGATATTCTGGCTTCTCTTTTAGTAACTTAATGTTTGTAAAGGAAAATTTTCCAAAATAAAATTGTACTGTTGATACATGATTTCTGTCTGTGGCAGTGTTCATGGCAGGGTACACTCCATGGAGCAAACTTGTTCACCTCTTGTGGCTTCCAGAAAGCAGAGAATAAAAGGACTGAAGTCTTGATGTCTCTTTTGGTGACGTCACTTCCTCCATCACCCCACAGCACTTTCTCCCTTTTATCAATGCAAAGGGAGAAGGTGTAGGAAATTGGAGAGCATGCATGTTGGCATTCTAATTTGATGAGTCCTGACCCACATTCTAAACTCCAGTTTTATATTTACAAAGCTCATGGAAGTTATTTGGGTTTATATGGCTTCTGAGGCTTTGCACAGGTGACCCAGAAGTAAACAGTCTTCTTTGTCTTTATATTCATAGCACAATCTTCCTTTCATCAGTTTCATTCTTGTTACTAATCTTTATCCAAGTAGGAACTGCTAAGAGATAGATTAAATATATCTAAATTAAGTTTATTTTAGTATAAGTTTCAGGCTTTAGACCTTGCTTTAATGGTTCATTCTGCAACTATTATATGCTATTTTATCTATTGTATTTAATTAAAGTAACTATTACTCAGGATTTCTGACGACGAGCACTACAGTACTGGTAGATTGCCTATTATTTAAGAATAAAGTTTAAATTTTACTATTAAATTATTATTAACTTCTTGAAAATGGGATTCATAAAATATTGAATTATATCCTTCAGATGTTGAATGATTTCATGTAAGGAAAAAAACCAGTTCAATTGTCTAACTTCAGGATTTTAGTAGATTTTTCTTAGACAGTATATAGGGTGATAACTTCAATAGTAGTTTCAGAAATAGTAAGGAAATTGCAAACCCTTTGATGGTCAATCATAAGGATATATTTTAACTGATATTTAAAACAAAATAATATTATTACTTTTAAATGTGGTATATATCTGTGATCTATGGGTTGCTGTTAATATAGCTAGATCCTTGAGAAATATTCAATCTATATGTGAGTTTGATAAAGAACATATATATATATACATATATATACACACACATATATATATGTATATATATTCATACTGACACTTGTTCTCTGTGTTGAAAGATTTGTACAAATAATTTCTTTATATATTATTGTCCTTCTAAAATGTTTAATATGAAAATATGAACGATCTTAACTTCTCTAAGTAAATTTCTTGTAGTTTACAATTAATTTGAATGCTTTATCCCAAAGACAATTTTAGGATGCATTTTTCCATTGAATACCAAAAGTCAACCAGTCAGACTATCTTTTAAGGATGCTCATTAACTCTCTTGACAATTCATTTCACATTAGTGTACTATAGAATTCTAGAAGTGTCTCAATAAATACATTGGCCATTTCTTTCATTTTGAGTAGTTCAGCAGTTCTGAAATTCACTTGGCCATGATATATTTGTCTATCTTCTCTAATAGCATCTAACCAACTAGAACCACATTTATGTCATTTTGAAAAATTCTGCAGTGAAAAAGATGGAAATTTGATGTTAAAGCTGCAAGAAGACTCACATCATTTACACCAACAAATTTGTTTTAAGTATTTTGCACACAAGGATACTGACATCTATTAGATTATTTCTCTCCCTGCCTCCTCCATTCTTCTACAATCCTCTTGTCTCTTTTTCATTCACCTTTGGTATATGATAGTTAATAACATCAAGAGTAGAGGTACAACTTACAGCATTTCAAGGAGGAATTAATTTGCTCATATGGAACAATATCATAGAGCCAATACTGTCCTTATTGAAAGGAAAGTCATTAGTTGTGAAGCCTTGGATTTTAAAATCCAAGTATTTCTCTCATTTATCTGCTACTATTGCAATGACACACATGAAATGTTTATTTTTTTTTATTTATTTATTTTTTGGTTTTTCGAGACAGGGTTTCTCTGTGGTTTTTGGAGCCTGTCCTGGAACTAGCTCTTGTAGACCAGGCTGGTCTCGAACTCACAGAGATCCGCCTGCCTCTGCCTCCCAAGTGCTGGGATTAAAGGCGTGCGCCACCACCGCCCGGCTCTACATGAAATGTTTATTATATAAAATATATTTCATTGAGTAAGTTCATTTTATAATATATGATCTTACAAAGTGATAGTATCTAAAATGGTATCATTCCATTTGATTTGAAAAGGGATTATAAGACAAATGCATCATGAAAGAGGATATAAAACCGTTTTCCTAGTTTTACTTGTGTGATTGAATTTTTGATGCTTTTTGGTAGATAAAGGCATAAACATATAATTAATATTGTGATGGAGGAGGGTCATCTGTCTATGTGTTACTTTCATTGGTTAATAAAGAAACTGCCTTGGCCTTTGATAGGCCAGCCCTTAGGTGTGTGGAGTAGACAGAACAGAATGCTGGGAAGAAGGGAAATGAGACAGACACTTTAGCTCTCCTCTCCAAGATGGACGCAGGTTAAGATCCTTTCAGGTAAGACACCACCTCGAGGTACTACACTCATTAATAGAAATGGGTTAATCAAGATGTGAGAGTTAGCCAGTAAGAGGCTAGAGCTAATGGACTAGTGTTTAAAAGAATACCATTTCCATGTTGTTATTTCAGGGAATAAGCTAGCCAGGCATGCAGGAGCTGGGCAGGAACGCAGCCCGCAGCTCCTTCTACAATACTGAAATTATCCCATGTGAAATCCCAATGATTCAGAATGTCTACTCTAGCTGTGTATGGTGCCTCATGCCTTTAATCCCAGCACTCTGGAGGCATAGGCAGATGGATCTGTGAATTCCAAACCAGCCTGGTCTACAAAGAGAATTCTAAGACAGTTAGGACTGTTAAATACAGAAACCCAGTCTCCAAAAACGAAAACAAAAAACAAACGATAATTCTGGGGCTGAAGAGATGACTCTGGTTGAAAACATTCTCTGCTCATCCAGAGTATCCAGGTTAAATTACCAGCACCCACATTGCTGATTACCACTGTGTGTAACTCTACCTCCTCTAGTTCTAACCTTCACACAGATACACATGCCAGCAAAACACCCATGCACATAAAACAAAAATAAATAAATAGTTAAAAACCCCCAAACCACTGTATATAATTATATGCTTATGCAATTTTATAAGTTAAATGCAATTATACATAGTTCAATGAAATGAACAGATTTGGGGCCTGATAAATCTCAGTGTAAATTTTTTATTTGGATGTAAAAAGTGGTTCATATATCTTCAATATTTTAACATGGCACAATGAGCATAAATTTGAAGTATATAGTTTGTTGAACTTTAACAAGCTGAACAAATAAGAGACATTGGTATTTAAGCCAACAGAGCATTACTCTAACCTCAACAGTTAGTTCACATCCCCTTTCCCTCACTACTTACCAAGAGTGGTTGTTTCTGGTAAATGGATTTACACAGAATATAGTCTTCTGTTTTGAGTACTTTTTGCTCTAACTATGTTTGTGTGACACATTTATATTATTTTATGTAGTTGAAATGTATTCTTGATACAGTATTCATGTTTGTTATGGAAATATACTATGCTTTATTTCTTTGCCCCATTATTGATAAATATTTCAGAGCACTTCTAGTTTGGAACCACAATAAAAACTGTGGAAAGAAAATTCATGTAGAAATTGTCTAGTGAACGTACATATAAATTGTATTGGTTTAAACTTAGATGTGGAATTTCTGAGTCATAAGTTGAATGTATGCTCAATTTCAGTAAATATCACCAAACTGTTCTCCAAAGTGTTTATAGAAATTTGGACTCCCACCAGTAGTGAATGAGATTTCCTCTACTTGCCAAAAAGCTTGAAACTAAAATTGCAGGCATGGATTTAATATAGAGCAATAAACCACAAAGTATATGAATTGGAGGCAGCAGGTAGTAATGAAAGGACACTCAATTTTGACTATTTTCTTTGGTTCTAGTATAAACTTTCCTAGTAACTCACCATACGATTTTGGAAAAAAGTTTTTTCATCTTCTGTAACTTCAGAAATTTAAAGGAAAATTCAGAACTCATATATAAATACAGAAACACTTGTAGTTGAGTGTTCATTACAATCATAATTTGGGATTGGAACTAGGATTCATGATGAAATTAAATAAAGAAATTAGATGATATCTAAAGGATTTTAACAAAGTGTAAAAACACTAGTATTTTAAAAATAATTGACATATAAAATATTTTAGTAGTATATTTCAAGCACATGTTTGCCAAAATCTATTTCCTAAGTAAATTATGACAGTACCAATAGACATAAGTATTTCCAAATTGACTATTGTTATTTAAATATTTTTACTATTATTTAAAAATATTTTTGTACAATGTGTTTTGATTATTTTCTTTACCCTTCTCCAGCTCCTAAAATATCCTCCATATACATAATTAAAATATTTTAATTGACAAAAATCTTTTACCAATTAAAAAACAATGTGTCTGTAAATGTGTGTGTGTGTGTGTGTGTGTGTGTAGGCCTGAGGTTAACACTGACTTTTTTACTCAATTGCTATCACTTCACAATTTTTTTAAAAAAAAAGGTTGGTAGACTCAGGCTTGTTGGCCAGGGTTGGTAGATTCGGCAAGACCACCTGTAGACTCCCTGGACATGGTGTGCCTATGAGACTTCTGTTTCTCCCTCTTCTGTGCTGGGATTAAGGCACACACCACTGCTTCAGACCTTTTTTTTTTAGCTTTTTTTTTTTTTTTTTTTTTTTGGTTTAGACCTTTTTACATGGGTTCCTGGAGGACTGGTTCAAGATCTAAGGTTTGTGTGACAAACATCTTACTGATTGAGCCATCTTCACTGTCTTTGTCAAGGCTTTAAAAAGTATCTGAATTACACCCAATAAATATCATCACCAGATCACCCAGAATCCACAAATAAAACCCTGAACCATAGTTAATGCTCCACATTTACTATTGAGTGAGAATTGCTTGCATTATTCCAATAACACTACAGGGGCGTGGAGATAATTACATTTTCAAAATCCCTTTTGACATCCATTTTTATTAAATAGGATAAATTTAACACAATTTCAAACCAAGAGAAAATTACACATCTTGAAGTGAATACAACTGAGTTGTTATGTTCAAGAAGTTTCATGAATTATTCAGTTAGAAGTTTTCCTGATAGCATTATTGTCCTTTGTTAATTAAGTCCAAAAGTATGAAGTATTCCTTTTAGTAAATCACATCTAAGCTTTTCAATCTAATGGGAACTAATTTAAAAGCAATCAGAGACTTTATTACTCCAAAAACTATTATATTGTTTTGAGAACTAGTCACTCTATAAGTACCTTAAATTAATGTTAAGAAAACTAAACATTAAAGGCATTGTATTATGTAGATATCAAATAATCCAGGTTTTTTTAATCTTTTTACCTCATTTTTCACTCATCCTAATGTTGGTGGTCTATATATTTCTAAAATACTGGATATCTTATAGAACAAAACCTGTGGGGTTAACTTTGGAACATAAAGAAAGAAATTGTGGTGGCAGATCATTATTACTATAATGTGCTGATAACTCTCAGAGAAAATTAATAGAATTGGGTATGGAGAAGTATCTTTAAGTAACTCATTTAACGCAAATACCTAAACAAAAGAGAGAATTTTATCCTACTTTTCCAGAGACATTAAGAAAAATCTGCTGAACTATCAATTCAAAAGTAGCATATTGCAAGTATCCCCTTCCTTTTTAGTGCTTAATAATAAAATAGAGAATTTTAGTTAGTTAAAATCATACGTGGGAACAGGTGGCTGAACCATTTCAACTCTCCAAGTCCCTTCTAGTGGCAGTATTCTTTAATATGCTTTGCTTCTGGGACCGAGTAAACAGAGTGCACCTGGAAATATCAGCAAAAAAATTGCTTGTAATATCTTTCCACATTATTTAATGAAAGAGAGCATCCTCACATAAAACTTTTCAGACTTGGTGCACTTGCCTTCACAATAGAAATCCTTGAAGAACAAGCTTTCAAATCTACATCATTTTCCAACACTCAACCTTGAAAGTCAATAGGAACCAGAAAACCATTTCACACAGGGTGGTCGTGGCACACACATTTAATCCCAGCACTCGTGAGGCAGAGGCTGGCAGATCTCTGTGAGTTCAAGGCCAGCCTCATCTACAACAAAGCTACAGAGAAACTTTGTCTCGAAAATCTAAAAAAAAAAAAAATATTTTAGAAAGGTATGTTTGAAAAACACAAAGATCACTTATAGACAAGTGATTTAATGAACTACTAATTACTTTTTTCCTGTTGTGTAGTTTCTTATCATAAAAGCTGATTTTGTGAGCTTGGAGGAGCCTCTGACCATAAGGTCTTGGGTGTACGCACTTCATAAGGCCTGGCCAAACAGATAATGCAGACCACCAGGCAGTTAATAATTTTCAAATTTCAGTTTTCTGGATGGAAGAACAGGTTTTTAATCTTTCACATTAGAGAGAAAATCCCACATGCTTAACATTCTTGGTTTCTCTAGAACTCTGTGGACAAAAGGACCTTCCTGTTATGCTCCCAACATTAACACAGTATAAGGACAGTACTCTGTCTTTTCTGTGTTATTTAGAAAGACTCAAAAGTCTGAGGTGATTGTTCACAGAATAGACATAAATATTTATGATTTCAAGGCATGAGTTTCTCTTTGTGGGCTTTTTTTTTGTGGGGAGAATTGTATTTGGCAATGTGTTCATATCATATGGGAATGTGTCTACAAAGAATACTGTATCAAAATAATATTTGAGTTTTTTGCCAAGTTAGAGGCAAGAAGTTAGATTTACCTTTTGGCTATAGTTAATAAATCTAAATTCAAACTATATTTCTTCCATTAATAAGATTATGAAACTGTGACATAGCTTAATAAAAATACCACAGTTTTTAGAATGTATAAATGTTAAATGCTAATAAAAAAAGGCATCACAGTAAAGTTTGTCTGAGTGTTTTAAACAAACAAAAATTATCTACTACTTTTATTGAAATGTGGGGATGTTGTCTTAGAGTTGAGCATGGCCAAGGATATTAGTAGGAAGCAGTACTCAGTTCATAATTTTCTTGGAATCATAGAAGATAAAAATTCAACAAAAAGTTAGCTGAGCAAAAGTCTTTAATTTGGTATTTTCAATACACAAACTTCTTCATTCTAGTTCTAGTGCATCACAAAATCTGGACATTATGTTGTACCTCTATGCTTCATCTCCCAAATGAATCGTGACTGGAATTATAAAATTGAAAGCTGTTAGAACTAAGAAGCTCTGGTTCTCATATATTCTCTCTTGTTCATTGTTTTCCCACACCTGCTTTTCCACATTTCCTACAAAAGTGGCAAGTTGTTACCAAATATCAATGTCTGTTATTCTGCCCATGAAGAGAACTTCACCTTTCTTCAGATGAAATGTGTATTAAGGGGATGTATGATGATACAGCTAAGGCTGAGGCTGCCAAACCTTTTATGTAAAAGTCTAGGGAGTGAATTTGTCAGGCTTTTTGTATTCTGTGACAGCTCTTCAGCTGACTCTAAATCAGAGACCCATGTGGTTTCTTTTACATCCATTAACTCAGCTATTATAGCAAAGAAACCATCATAGATGACAAATACATAGGCACAGCTGTGTTTCAATAAATCTTTATTTCCCAAATATATATGAGAAATAGTTAGGCAAACAATGACATAAGCCAATTATGACAGTCTTCTTCCTCTTATTGGAAAATGGGAAGATAGACATGATATTGAATTTATATTGAGGGCGGAAAAGTTGAAACATGCTTTTGGAGACATTTTGCATTTGTGCTAACTAGCAAAAATAGACAGGAAAGTTCTTACCTTTCTCAACACTTCTCTTTTTACATACGGTTAAAAGAAGCCTAGAGATGCAACAACAAGATGAACCAATACTAGTTCTGTTTTGCAAGATTTTCTTGACCAGAAAATAGACTTGGAGTGTGGTGATCCATAACTGAATACTACATACTACCTTAACAACTATGTTGAGGCAGGGGAATTGCAAATTGTAGGCCAGTTTGAGAAAGACAGAAAATTCCAAATGAGCATGAGCTATGAAAACAAGACTTTATATCAAACACTAAACCAACATACCTCAAACCCACAATCTAGAACTGGGAACACTTCAAATGCCAAACCAAATGTTTCAAGGTGTCCCACTCCTACTATGTTAAAGGTATATACTTATACTTATAGGCAGATGAAGAAACACTGCTGTAACATGGAAGGCCTGCTTATTGGAGTTTCTGTCCCACCCGATAACCCAGAGCCAGCAAACCCCAAAGAAAATCACACAGAGATCTCCATAAGTTATAAAACCAATTGGCCCATTAGCTCAGGCTACTTATTAGCTCTTGTAGCTTATATTAATCCATTATTCTTTTTTTATTCTTTTAATTAAAATTTCCACCTGTCCCCGTTTCCCATTTCCCTCCCCCTCCTACCAAATATTGCCTCCTCCCCCCACTCCCCTTTCCCTATCCCCACTCCTCTTCTCCTCCCCCCACTCCATTCCCCCTCCCTCTCGATACTGAAGCACAGTACAAATTCCAAGCCCTGCGGGAAGACCAAGGTCCTCCCACTTCTATCTAGGTCCAGGAAGGTGAGCATCCAAACAGGCTAAGCTCCCACAAAGCCAGTTCATGTATTAGGATCGAAACCTAGTGCCATTGTCCTTGGCTTCTCATCAGCCTTCATTGTCCGCCATGTTCAGAGAGTCCAGTTTCAACCCATGCTTATTCAATCCCAGTCCAGCTGGCCTTGGTGGGCTCCCAATAAAGCAGTTCCACTGTCACAGTGGGTGGGTGCATCCCTCGTGGTCCTGACTTCCTTGCTCATGTTTTCCCTCCTTATGCTCCTGATTTGGACCTTAAGAGCTCAGACCGCTGCTCCAAATTGAGTCTCTGTCTCTATCTCAATCCATTGCCAGATGAAGGTTCTAAGGTGATATGTAAGATATTCATCAGTATAGGATAGGATCATTTCAGGTTTCCTCTCCTCAATTGCCCAAGGTACCAGCTGGGGACATCTCCCTGGACACCTGAGAGCCCCTCTAGAGTCAAGTCTCTTGCCAACCCTAAGATGGCTCCCTTAGTTAGGATATATACTTCACTGCTCCCGTATCCACCCTTCCTATATCCCAAACATCCCAATCCCTCAAGCTCCTCTCATCCTCCCCTTCTCACGTTTCTCATCCCATTTCCCCTTAGCCCCAAGCCACCTCACCCGCAAGTTCCCAGTTTTTGCCCGGCAATCTTGTCTACTTCCCCTATCCAGGCGGATGACTATATGATTTTCTTTGGGTTCACTTTCTTATTTAGCTTCCCTAGGATCACAAATTATATGCGCAATGTCCTTTATTTATGGCTAGAAACCAATTATGAGTGAGTACATCCCATGTTCCTCTTTTTGGGTCTGGGATACCTCACTCAGGATAGTGTTTTCTATTTCCATCCATTTGCATGCAAAATTCGAGAAGTCATTGTTTTTTACCGCTGAGTAGTACTCTAATATGTATATATTCCACACTTTCTTCATCCATTCCTCCATTGAAGAGCATCTAGGTTGTTTCCAGGTTCTGGCTATTACAAACAATGCTGCTATGAACATAGTTGAGCAGATACTTTTGTCATATGATAGGGAATCTCTTGGGTATATTCCCAAGAGTGGTATTCCTGGATCTTGGGGTAGGTTGATCCCAAATTTCCTGAGAAATCACCACACTGATTTCCAAAGTGATTGCACTAGTTTGCATTCCCACCAGCAATGGATGAGGGTACCCCTTTCTCCACAACCTCTCCAGCAAAGGCTATCATTGGTGTTTTTGATTTTAGCCATTCTGACAGGTGTAAGATGGTATCTCAAAGTTGTTTTAATTTGCATTTCCCTTATCGCTAAGGAGGTTGAGCATGACCTTAAGTGTCTTTTGGCCATTTGAATTTCTTTTGTTGAGAATTCTCTGTTCAGTTCAGTGCCTTATTTTTTAATTGGGTTAATTAGCATTTTAAAGTCTAGTTTCTTGAGTTCTTTATATATTTTGGAGGTCAGACCTTTGTCTGTTGCAGGGTTGGTGAAGATCTTCTCCCAGTCAGTGGTTTGCCTTTTTGTCTTAGTGACAGTGTCCTTTGCTTTACAGAAGCTTCTCATTTTCAGGAGGTCCCATTTATTCAATGTTGTCCTTAATATCTGTGCTGCTGGGGATAAACGTAGGAAGTCATATCCTGTACCCATATGTTGTAGAGTACTTCCCACTTTTTCTTCTATTAGGTTCAGTGTGCTCAGACTGATATTGAGGTCTTTAATCCATTTGGACTTGAGTTTTGTGCATGGCGATAGGATACAAGGGTCGTACCTAAGTATAATAAAAGCTATTTATAGCAAGCCGACAGCTATCATCAAATTAATTGGAGAGAAACTCAAAGCTATTCCACTAAAATCAGGAACACGACAAGGCTGTCCACTCTCTCCATACCTCTTTAATATAGTGCCTGAAATTCTAGTGATAGCAATAAGACAACATAAGGGGATCAAAGGGATTCAAATTGGAAAGGAAGAAGTTAAACTTTCATTATGATAGTGTACATAAGCGACCCCATAAACTTCAGCAAAGAACTCCTACAGCTGATAAACACCTTTAGTAGCATGGCAGGATACAAGATCATTTCCAAAAAATCAGTTGCCCTCCTATACACAAAGGATAAGGAAGCAGAGAGGGAAGTCAGAGAAGCATCACCCTTCACGATAGCCACAAATAGCATAAAATATCTTGGGGTAACTCTAACCAAGGAAGTGAAGGATCTATTTGACAAGAACTTTAAGTCTTTGAAGAAAGAAATTGAGGAGGATACCAGAAAATGGAAGGATCTCCCTTGCTCTTGGATTGGGAGGATCAACATAGTAAAAATGGCAATTCTACCAAGGGCAATTTATAGATTCAATGCAATCCCCATTAAAATCCCATCAAAATTCTTCACAGATCTTGAGACGATATTAATCAACTTTATATGGAAAAACAAAAAACCCAGGATAGCCAAAACAATCTTATATAATAAAGGATCGTCTGGAGGCATTACCATCCCTGACTTCAAACTCTATTACAGAGCTTCAGTATTGAAAACAGCTTGGTATTGGCATAAAAACAGAGAAGTCGATCAATGGAACCCAGTAGAAGACCCTGATTTTAACCCACAAACATATGCACACCTGAGTTTTGATAAAGGAGCTAAAAGTATTCAATGGAAAAAAGAGAGCATCTTCAACAAATGGTGCTGGCAGAACTGGTTGTTAACGTGTAGAAGAATGAAAATTAATCCATTATTCTTATCTATGTTAGCCACATGGCTCAGTACCTTTTTCAGTGGGGTAACTCACATCTTGCCTCTTTGGTGATCTGGGCTTCCTGCTTCCCAGAATACTCCTGTTCTCTTTGTCCCACCTATACTTTCTGCCTGGCCAATCAGCATTTATTTAAAATATGATTGACAGAATACAGACAATTCTCCCGTACCACACTGAAACTGTTTGGTTGCATGTGGTATTTGTTTTACATATATGTACTTATGTAGCTTTTAGTCTCTGTCTGATTGGCTGGAATTCTAGCTTTGATGTGCAATATCTCACTTCCTACGTTATATAAGGAGATACACTCACAAGATCATTCACTCAGCATTTTCAGTTATAATTTTCTACATATAGTGTCTGTTGGAATGCAACTTATCTTCTGCATGTGGCAGGTGGTTTAGGACAAATGTGTATCCACTAGAAAAGATGAATAAGCCTGAGGGTTAAAGCTATTATTGGAATAATGGCATTAAACAAATAAAACAATGTTTCTTTGATGGCATTGCAGAACTTATTACTCAGCCTTTGAAACCCAATTTGTGGATTTATATTTGGGTATAAAAGAAATGTATTTATTGTTAGAACACTCTTTGTTGGTTATAATAACACTTGATTATATTGTTTTTAATGAATACATATGTGATAATTATATAGTTTGTATGATTAACAAATTTCTATACCTTATATATTCATTTTTTTATAGATAAATTTCTGTACACTAGATCTCTTAGATCCTTATTTCTTTTCATGATGTTTTCTCAGTTTTAGTTCATCTTAGTAATTGCTTTACATTAATATTGTTCCACTTCAAATTATTTGAGAAAGGAATCTAGTTATTCTTCTCCCTATTTTTTGTCAGACATCAAGAATCATTGGCAGTCTTGTAAATGAGCCACATGTGGGCCATTTTCAAACATCTGATCTAATCCATTCAGAATAAGGAAAGGGTTGGCTAACTATGGACTCTGTCTGTCCTGTACAAAATTTCTGAAAAAGATGGATATTTGTGATTATTAATCCAAACTAATTATCATTTTCAAAAAATGGTATAAGGGAGTATAATAAAGATCTAGCATAATAATTTATATTTATATGAGTTGTATGTTATAAATTATACTTATATATGTAATTATTTCTCCAAAGAGGTTTTTTTCAGTCATTTTGACTTCTCAGGCTGCATTCTGAATTAGAATATTCATTGCTTTACAGAAATAAGGTCTTCTACAAAAGTGTGTTTTCAAAATGAGATCATGTAACCAATACCATTTCAACAATTTAAATATTTTTTTCTGGAAACTCATGTAAAATATTTTCTATTTCCTATATACATGTTTTATTTTCTTCAAAAATAAGTGATGTTTAGCATAATTTGCTGTAAGATGGAATTTTCCTGATTATTTATTACAAATATCTACCATTCTGCAATCAGGAAAATTTGTCTTCTTCTACTTTTAGAGAATACTTTTTAAATTTTGCCTTTAAGTCTCTATGTCCTTGATTTCTGATTTTTCTTGAATGTAACAAGTGATACCAGGTAAAATAATTTAAAAATTTCGCACTGATTAAAAGTCAGTAAGATAGGGGATTGGTGTGAGAAAATGTAAGTCAAATAGTGGAGGAGGTCTCTGAAATGACCATTTTATGAGCTTGAAGTTATGGTTCTTTATTTGAAGAATATACTCCAGGTGGGAGAGAATATACTCCATTAATTATTCTTTAATATACCCCAATATTTATTTATAAATATTCTACCTTTATTCAAGCTTTTATTTATTCAGAAACTATTATGATTAGAAAAAGTGCAATTATTTTCTTGCAGTGGTTAATGAATTGGGCTCTCCAGTAGTATAAAGTCAAGTGAAGTACTAGATGAAAGCAAAACTAACCAGAATACATTTCAGCAGGTTACTTTATATAAATTCAAAGTAATATTGTATCCCAAAGAAAGAGGAACCTTTTGATTGTGGATATGAAAGGAAACATCACATCAGTGACATTAAAACTTGATCTTGTATGTTAGATTCATTCATTCTAAATGAAGAAAGATTAGACCAACAAGAAGGTCTTTATGCAGAAATTGGAATATGAATCACTTTAATTGACATATTGAAGATAAATTTAAAAAGCATCAATGTGGCCTGCTGAAGTAGCAACTGATCTTTATGCAGCTTTGGTTTCTTTGTATTGTATTTAGGCAGACATATAGATACATAATATTTTAAAAGTTGTCATGGCCCGTCTACAGCTTTTGTTTCATCAAAATATTTGAGTATAGATGTAACAAAGTATATACATGGATATTGTCTCCCTAATATTGTGTGTTTTTGTTCTTTTTGACAAGTAAAATGTATTTGGGCTTCATAAAGAAAACTTGTGCTAACTCCCAAATAGGATATCCAATTCTGGGAAACTTTTAGGAAACAGATACTAATTCACATCATAAGTGAACTGTTATTGGTAAAGACACACTCAGGAAGGAACTTTTCCCCATCAAATCAAGGGTTTTACATAGTGTATATTGGAGATAAATAAATATAATTTTGTTTTCAGAGTTGCATTAATTGTTGATTTTATGATTCCAAAACTCATTTTATAACATTATTTTCTATTTGTGCTTATTTAAAATTCTCTTTTACTGTATGTATTATGGGTATGCTGGATGCTGGGCTCTTGTGTATTGAAATGAGACTAATAGTCAGTTTTGAGTGTTCTATAAAATTATTTGCATATATAGATTGCTGTACATAAACATAAATGCATGTGTACTGCATATGAGTGAACATGAATATATCACACAGATATCTGATTACAACAATGCATGATTTTATATATTACATATTTATATAATAATTGAATTTCAAATAACATATTGTATAATGGAAGAACTTATATAGATTTCTAAGTCTACTCTTAGACTGTAATTACAAAATTATTTTCTTTATAAAGCAATAATATTAAAAATATGAAATTAATTTGTATATTTGTTTTAATATTGAATGTAAAAACCTAAAATCTGTGATGTCTTTTCTGTACATGTATATAATGTCTTTACCAGATTTACCATATGCTTTGCCTTTTTTTCTTTTTAAAATATTTTTTGATTTTTGAAATTAAAATATAATTATACCCTTTCCTTTTATTCACTCTAACCCTGTCTATGCACCTTCTCACTTTAACTGTTGTTACACACACATACAGTTTTATATATGCCTAAACAGAACAAATACAACCTACTCACTCCTTTCAATGTTACTTGCATGTTTATAATATCAGGACTGACCATTTAGTATTAAACAACCAATTTGGGAGCACTTACCTGCGGAAGACTATTTTTTCCCATTCTCTGTGTTCCTTAGTTGTCTATATTCTTTTCTAGGGTTGAGGCCCAATGACAGTTCCCACATTCATTTTACTTTATCTATTGATATCATTCTTGTTTCAGGGCTTGTTTAAGCAGCTCTGCTGAGACTTTAGGATTACATCTTTTCTGACATTTCTGGAAACAAAATCTCAAAAGGGGTAATAGGAGAAGCCTTGTGTTGGAATTTTGTTAGTTTATGTCTCTTAAGGAGAGCCTTATCACCCCAGGTGTGAGTTTCATTTAAATGATATGTGTATACACAGGCTTATATAACTTATATATACCAGTTACTATATATAACTTCAGGTAATTTGTAATATAATTCCTTATGACATTTTTAGACATCTTTACTGTTATTTTAACCTCTCCCTCCTTCTTTACTAATATCGACCCCTTCCCTTTTCCCCTTTCAATTCACTTGTACATTGCAATTCCTTTCTCTGCTGATCCTCCACATCCCATAGCCCTTTTAATACTTTCCTGGTTTCTACAGTTACTCCAGATTACATAATCACACTACAAAGTAAATCCACTTTTTTAAGAATTTAGTGTAGTCAGAGTTTTAGAGGCAGAAATTCAAACACTAGATAATAGGAATTAGTGTGTAATAGCTACAAGGTATATTTTTCCCACACTGGAAACATCCTTGTCAGAACTACAAATTCTAAGAATGAATTTTTATCATAATAAATGTATACCTTCATACCCGATAAGAATGGTCAGTTAATAATGTTTCATCATTTGGTGCAAATGGAGCATACTAGTTCAATATTTTAATATTGACAAAATAGCATAAAAGATGAGAAGTAAGGGAATTCTTCATGCTCTCTCTACCTTTTGTCTACCCAGAAATAGTCTAATTATAAATTCTATCATTGTTTTGAAAAGTGTATATGTGCAAGAAGATTCTTATTGCTTTAACTGACATCACTTTCCCCCACATCAGGATTATCCTGACATACTAGCACATGATAAGTTTGTCTCTGGCCCCAGTCCAGACTATTTGGCAGCCAGCAATGGTGAATGAGCCAGACACCATAGATCAAGGACAGAAAAGATATCTTTTCCTTTTTCTTCCTGTATTTATTTCTCCTGTTATGCTTTTCTGTAGAGTTATAAGTGAGTTTATTGCTGTGAGAGAGTATATAACTTTATGTTTTGCCTCTGACAACTGGGGCTTGACCAATTCTGATTAAAAATTAACACATTATGGATTACTCTTATGGAATATGCTTCCTCATAAACTTCGACCAGTAATGGTATATTCATTTCCCTTGAACATCTCTTTAGATCTCAGGAAAAAATTATTGCCAACCTGTTGTGTACTGGACAGTTTACAAGGAAAGAACTGGATGGAATGGCATATTAAGTATTTGTTCTACCTTGGGTTAGATGGTCAGCAAAAGCCTTCTTGAGAGAATTGAGCCATCTCTCCTGGAATTGAACTCTTAATTCTCTATCTTACCTTCCCAAGTAAATTCCAGGTAGATATTACTGCACCTGGTGAGGAAAGTACCCTCTTATCTGAAACCAGAATCATCAACGATGTCCAGGTTGTTTAACTGTGGTGAGAATATTTAAATAGATGGAAGGCATGGACAAACATTCTTAGGTGGTCAAGTCCTACAGTAACTCAGAATAAAATGACTGAGAGTGATTATTTGACTGCAGTATAGTAAAGGAGTATAGCACAAAATGATTTTTAAGAGATATATACCTGTTAAATTATATAGGATCTCACACTTTATAGTAAATTCATTCTAAGAAGTTAGAATAGGCGGTCATAGCAAAAATCTGGAGGGAGAAACTGAAGTCCATGAAGAGGTGCTGCTAATCAGGTTGTTCCTTGTGGCTTGCTAAGTTGCCTAGGGATGGTATCACTCACAGAGAACAAGACCCTCCTACAGCAACTAGCACTCAATAAATTACCACTAATTTCCACAGACCAGTATAATGGAGGCAATTTCTCAACTTAGAGTCCATCTTCCTCAGTTCCTATTTTCTGTGTACATGGGAAAAATAGTAACTTGCACAATGTCCTCATACAAAGTGTTTGCTTCATAGTTCAGTGTTGTTTGGATATTGGAAGGTCTACATGTACATAATGAGATATATTGTGGAGGGGAGCCAAGTCTATGCCCAAAATTAATTCATGTTTTCTATTCACATTACACATAGCCTGAGATTAGTGTGTACAGTATTTTTAAAATAAATCTCACAAAGCAAATTTTCATAATATGGAATTTTCCACATTTAGCATCATTGTTAACACTCAAACATTTGGACTTTGAACCCTTCAGATTTTCAGTTTGCCAGGGCTTAACCTGTGTTTCCACATTGAATCCTACCAGGAGAAGTTAAAGATACAGAAGTTAAAGAACAGGGAAGTCAAATGTCTTGTTAACACTCAATAGCAGACAATACAGCCAGGGTTCAAATTCAAGTGCTCCAACCTTAAAACTGAATGGATTTCTTTATTTCTCAGTATAATAAGAAGAAATAGAAGGGCTTTAAACAAGTCCTACACATTTTTTTATATTTTCTTTCCTTTAAAAATTTTATTCATCTTATTTTATGTGTGACTGTTTTGCTTGCATCCACGAACATATTTGATTCATGCAGAGGACAGAAGATGGTACCGAATAGACTTGTGAAACACCATGTGGGTACTGGGAGTTAAACTAGGGTCCTCTGAATAACCAGCAAGTGCTCTTAACAAATGAGATATCTCTATTCATCCTGACTGCATATTTGCAATAATTCTTACTGAACTGAGGAAAACTGCTTGATAAAGAGAAAGTGAATAAAATATTTAATGAGACTTTGTGATAACTCAAGCAAATGTTAATCATGATATGGAAAGTGAGAAAAAGACATAAAATAGTATTGAATTGGACAGATCTTACATTTTTGCAGGTGTTTAATTTAATGTGTAATTGATATCCAGTACCTAACAGAATGTTGTATAATAAAAATTCACGTTTAACATGAAAATATTTATGCAATATCAGTGAGCAATTGGTAGAACATGATCTTTTCCAACATGTTTGGGGGAATTGATTATAAAAAGTCAACAAATGTGTTTGTAGATATAAGATGTTCTCTATAATGCTGAGAATCTATAGAACTGTATTTCGTTGATAATTACCAGCTAATTACAGTTTTCTTTGAAAAACACTATTGTGAGCATTAATAATAGAAAGATAGTTTTATAAAATTTATAGCACCAGATATTTCGTTAGCTTTTACTTTTATCATTTTGTTGCTTAAACTATGGATTATTGCCCATTGTATTTTATTCTCCTTAATCTTCCAAAAGCATGCATGTGTGTATATATATATATATATATATATATATATATCATAACTTTAGTTAATTCAGAATTAGTTATCACATAAAAACCTGAGTCTAGCTTGTGCCAGTATCTTACAGGTGTTGGCTGAACCACTTCTCACAGCACCTCCCCTTTTGTCTAAATAAAAGAGTTCTAAACTTAATATAAAATATACACAATAAGAACAGTTATCAAGTATAAAAATCGCAATTACATCCAGCATAAACAATAACAAGGAAGAAACATATGTTAAATATTTCAATATTTATCCTTTATATGAGTCTAAATCTTGTACTATAAATGACTTGGCTAAGTCATAAGAAGAAAATAACTACAACTATCTAGTTTTCAACCCCATCAAAGACATGAAAGAGAAATAATATGTCTTGGGTAAAGAGGAAGCCCAATCAAGTAACTTCCAAAAGGTGCAATAAATGACAGAGACAACTGGCTTCCTGGGAAATCACTCAACGTTTCATTTGCAAAATTGGAGCATCCAAGTTTAGCTAACTGAATATGTTTTATTACCATTAGTTAATAAAGAAGCTGTTTGGGGCCTATGGCAGTACAGAATAGAGCAAGGTGGCAAGTCCCAGCAGAGATAGAGGAGAAAAGAAGGAGGAGTCAGGAAGACACCATGTAGCTGCCAAAGGAGAAAGGCGCCAGCCGCCAGCCAGAAACTTACCAGTAGGACCCAGCCTCATGGTGATTCACAGATTAATAGAAATGGGTTAATTTAAGATGTGAAAGTTAGCAAGAAATATTCATAAGCTATTGGCCAAACAGTGTTGTAATTAATATAGTTTTGTGTCTGGGCAGCCGAGAAATGAACCAGCAGTCTAGTTCTACAATGAGTTCCATAGTGTTTAATAAGTTTATAGTCACACATTAGTAGGGATAAGGTTTTCCTATTTTTCCACATCTTCACCAACATTTCATTGTCATTTATTTTCTTAATGGTAGACATTCTGACTAGAGTAAAATGGTATCTTGAAGTAGTTATAATTTTTATTTTTTGATACTTGAAAATGTTGGAAACTGTTCCAATATCTATTGATAATTTATATGTCTTCTTTTAAGAATTGTCTGTCCAACTTATTAGCCTACTTATTGATCAGGTAAATTGTTTATTTGGGTATTTAACTTTTAAAGTTATTTGTATATTCCGATACTGATTCCTACCTGAAATATAGTGGGGAGAGATTTTTTTTCCTTTCTGTCAGCTGTCTCTTTATTTTTTGGTAATTTATTTTATTGTACAGAAGGCTTTTAAACTTCATATATTAAATTATGTTAATTCTTAGTAATATTTCTTACATTATGAGAGTCTTATTTAAAATGTTTTCATCTAGTTAATGTCTTGAATTGTTTTACCCACACTTTTTTATCAGTTTATGCATTTCAGATTTTAAATGTCATTTTATATTTCGTTCCGGTCCTGTATCCTAGTATTGGTATAACAATGTCTTTGAAGAATGAATTTGGTAATTTTTTTTACCTATTACTTTGTGAAATATGTTAAAAGAATGATGATAGCTCTACCTTAAAGTTTGAAAGAGTTCATTTGTCAATCTGCTCAGTCTCATGCTTTTCTCAAATTTAAGTTGATATTTTATTATTGCTTCAATATTGTATGCTTTGTATCTGATTTTCCCTTATAAGATATATACAAACATGGGCCTGATGACTGCTTTTGGAAATAAATAAGCTTTCTATAGCTACTTACTTTCCCACACCACTGACAGATTAGAGTAGCTGTAGGAGAAACCACACCATGCTCAATGACTACATATTTACCATCTAGATTTCTTAGATGTATTTAAAAATGCCTCACTCAATACTACTCTGCGGTAAAAAACAATGACTTCTTGAATTTTGCATTCAAATGGATGGAAATAGAAAATACGATCCTGAGTGAGGTAACCCAGACCCAAAATGAAGATCATGGGATGTACTCACTCATAATTGGTTTCTAACCATGGATAGGAGCCACTGAGTCTATAATTTATTATCCTAAAGAAGCTAAACAAGAGGGTAAACCCAAGGAAAAACATATAGATATCCTCCCAGCTATGGGAAATAGACAAGATTGATGGGCAAAAAATTGGAATCTTGGGGGTGGGGTGGGATGGGCATGAGGGGTGATGGGGAGAGAAAAGTGTAAAGGAGAGGATGAGGGGAACTGGGGGAATCAGGGTGATTGGGGATAAAGGAAGGTTGGATAGGGGAGCAGGGAAACTCATACCTTAGTTAAGGGAGCCACCTAAGGGTTGGCAAGAGACTTGAACTTGGAATGGCTACCAGATGCCCAGGGCAATGTCCCCAGTTAGTTCATTGGGGCACCTGAGGGTAGGGAACCTGAAATGAACCTATCATATAATCATACTGATGAATATCTTGCATATCGCCATAGAACCTTCATCTAGCGATGGATGGAGATAGAGACAGAGACCCACACTGGAGCACCGGACTGAGCTCCCAAGGTTATAATGAGGAGTAGAAGGAGAGAGAACATGAACAAGGAAGTCAGGACCATGAGGGGTGCACCCAACCACTGAGACAGTGGGGCCGATCTATTGGGAGCTCACCAAGGCCAGCTGGACTGCTACTGAAAAAACATGGGATAAAACCGGACTCTCTGAATGTGGCGGACAATGAGAGCTGATGAGAGGCCAAGGAGAATGGCACGGGAACTTTCATCTGGCGATGGATCGAGAGAGAGACAGAGACCCAATTTGGAGCAATGGTCTGAGCTCTTAAGGTCCAAATGAGGAGCAGAAGGAAAGAGAACATGAGCAAGGAAATCAGGACCACGAGGCGTGCACCCACCCACTGTGACAGTGGAACTGATCTATTGGGAGCTCTCCAAGGCCAGCTGGACTGGGACGGAATAAGCATGGTGATGGAGGAATTACTTTCATTTAATAAAGAAACTGCCTTGGCCCATTTATAGGCCAGCCCTTAGGTGGGTGGAGTAAACAGAACAGAATGCTGGGAGAAAGAAGCCGAGTGAGTGAGTCGCCATGATTCTCCCACTCCAGACAGACGCAGGTTAAGATCCTCCCTAGTAAGCCAGCTCGTGGGGCTACACAGAATATTAGAAATGGGTTAGATCAATATGTAAGAGCTAGTCAATAAGAGGCTGGAGCTAATGGGCCAGGCAGTGATTAAAAGAATACAGTTTCCGTGCAATTATTTCGGGGCATAAGCTAGCCTTGCGGGCGGCTGGGTGCCGGGGACGCAGCCCCGCTGCTCTTATTACAACAGAGTGGCACCCAACGTGCTAATGAACTCCACGTAAAACCTGAGAGGGCTTGAAAAGGAGAGAGAGAGAAAATTTAAGACAGCTTTTTGCTGTTTCTGGGTTGCGTGCCGCAAAGAAATTGTCCTGACTCAACAGCAGGAAAAAAACTGGCTGTTTTAAAATGCCGGCTTTCTGGGCTGTGCCGCCATTGCGATCTCTGTTTGGCTCCTGCTGGAGACAGAGCTTTTGAATGGATCATTTGGAGTAAAGTGCTATGTCTTGCTTGATGGCAATGTGGACTGCTGTGTGCCTGGAACTGTGTGTGGCTCAGGGGCACCAAATGGCTCTGAGGCAGAAGCGGCTCCGCCGCCATGCTGAACTGTGCTGGTCTCAGGCAGGAACTACCGTAATTACTGTAATAACAGCTCAGTTACGGTTTAGACTGGGCAGGACACAGGCGGTACCGTATTACCTATACATGGTGCAACTTAAGTTTTTAAGAAATGCTTAATATTTTAAGAAATGCTCCTGAATAGTAAAAAAATTACAGATTCACAATAAAACAGATTCAGACATAAAAGACCACTAAATGAGTCACAATGTTGGATGAATATACGTAGGCTTGAGAGAGAAAAAAAAATAGAGAGAGAAAATAAAGTTAATGCCCTTAAAAAAAGGGGGATAAAGTCATTAAAGAGACAGAGTACAGATAGTTATAGATTAAAAGAAAAATAAAAATAAGCCATGTAAAAATGGAAAATTCACAGAGAGTCTGGATTCTTTGTATTATTGTGTTTTCTTTAAAATTTTTGACTGTGAAGGAGCTAAGTACAGAGAGACATTTCATTATATGGGCTGCCAAGCTAAACCAGAATGGATACAAGGGTATTATGATTTCAGAATATGGGTCTAAGAATATGATGCTTTGGAGAGGGTCTTCTTTTGTTTTCACAGAGGATGCGACCCTGTGGATTTCTTCTATCCCAATATGGTATGATAGACCACGCCCTCCTGAAAGGTTACTGTGAACACCCTCAAAAAATTACTTCACTCAACTGCCAACTGAGATGACCCTGGCACACAGGTTATCCCATAAAAGAACTGAATAACAGCGCCCCCATACAGCAGGAAGCAGTTTGGAGAGAAAAAACTGCGCCCATGTTCCCAAATATTGTTTATAAATGTTTTTTTACATTTAAAGGGGGATATGATATAGATATTAATAATTTGCTTTGCTGTGGATTTGAAGGTCAATTTTGTTATATGTATATGCATATTTCTAATCTTGATTAAGGTATTGTGACTGTATAGTTCATTTAAAAATGTAATGTATATAGGTTGTTAATGGATAATCATCGATAATTGTCAAGCTTTTAGTCATGTTAGTTAGATTTTCTAGATGTGCATAGATATATTTCAGCTAGATAGGCATTCTTCATATCTTTCAAAGACTACAGAATATGGCATTTTAAATGTTTTAATAATTTAGGGCTTTTCATGACAATGAGACACGTCTGCTCCTGGCAGTACCAATCTACTTCAAGAGGAAGATGGGCATTGAAGAGGCTCCTTATGGAGTTTGATAGCCATTTGGGCAAGAAACTGCTCTTGCCTGGACTGTTGCATAAACTGGACACAGAGAACCCCCAGAAAAAGGACTGCTGAACTTGCCTAAAGGTGAGATGGATTTTCGGGGTTCCTGACTCATGAAAGAGTCTGCAAGACATTCTGCAGGACACAGCAAAAAGTGATTAAACTGTCTTTGGAATTTCCTGCTTGATGAAAATGTCTGCTGGATACTATGGGCCTGAAGGCTGAAGATGGATGCCCCAATGGTACAAAAGAACTTTGGGTGACTGTCCAGGCAGTGAGATGTCTCTGTCATTTCTAGAGTTTTGGATCTCTTGTTTACTTAGGTAATATTATATCCTTCTGGAGTCTTTGATGGAGTTGAAGAATGGATAGATAGTTAGAGTTTTCCTTAGTTATGATAAGAGATAAAATAGATATAAATATTGTAACTGTAATTTTTACTTGATAACCATTTTGTTATATGTAATTTTACTATGTTAAAGTTAAAGCCTTTCTTTTTGTTTAAACAAAAAAAGGGGAAATGATGGAGGAATTACTTTCATTTAATAAAGAAACTGCCTTGGCCCATTTATAGGCCAGCCCTTAGGTGGGTGGAGTAAACAGAACAGAATGCTGGGAGAAAGAAGCCGAGGGAGTGAGTCGCCATGATTCTCCCACTCCAGACAGACGCAGGTTAAGATCCTCCCTGGTAAGCCAGCTCGTGGGGCTACACAGAATATTAGAAATGGGTTAGATCAATATGTAAGAGCTAGTCAATAAGAGGCTGGAGCTAATGGGCCAGGCAGTGATTAAAAGAATACAGTTTCTGTGCAATTATTTCGGGGCATAAGCTAGCCTTGCGGGCGGCTGGGTGCCGGGGACGCAGCCCCGCCGCTCTTATTACAACAGCATGGGTTGAAACTGGACTCTCTGAACATGGCGGACAATGAAGGCTGATGAGAAGCCAAGGACAATGGCACTAGGTTTCGATCCTAATACATGAACTGGCTTTGTGGGAGCTTAGCCTGTTTGGATGCTCACCTTCCTGGACCTAGATAGAAGTGGGAGGACCTTGGTCTTCCCGCAGGGCTTGGAATTTGGACTGCCCTTCAGTATCGAGAGGGAGGGCGAATGGAGTGGGGGGAGGAGAAGAGGAGTGGGGATAGGGGGAGGGGAGCGGGGGGAGGGGCAATATGTGGGAGGAGGGGGAGGGAAATGGGAAATGGGAGCAGTTGGAAATTTTAATTAAAAAAGAATAAAAAAATGAGAAAAAAAATAAGAAATAAAAAAAAACATAGCAATGACAATAGAGAGAGAGAATAGTGAACAAAGCAAGGAAAGAAAACTCCTGTTCTGAGATCATAGTGATATGTCTCAAGGTATATTTTTAAGAATATATGCTAGAAAGACATTTTTATTTTTTTATACAAGTACTACTCAGGCATTTGTAATAAAGTAAGAAATTCAAACCAAAAAAAAAAAATGCCTCACTCAAAATGATGTTTTCTAGCTCCAACCATTTTCCCGCAAAATTCAAGATGTCATTTTTTTCTGCTTTGTAGTACTACAATGTGTAAATGTACCACATTTTCCTCATCTATTCTTTGGTCGAGGGGCTTTTAGGTTGTTTCCAGGTTCTGGCTATGACAAACAATGCTTCTATGAACATAGTTGAGCACATGTCCTTGTGGTATAATTGAGCATACTTTGGGTTTATACCCAAAAGTGATATTACTAGGTCTTAAAAAAGCTTGTTTCCTAATTTTCTGATAAATTACCACACTGACATCCAAAGGGGCTGTACCAGTTTGCATTACCACCAGTACTGCAGAAGTGTTCCCTTTTCCCCACAACTTCTCCAGCATAAGTTGTTACCAGGGTTTTTGATTTTGGCCACTGTTACAGGTGTAAAATGGAATCTCAGAGTTGTTTTGATTTGCATTTCTCTGATGACTAAGGATGTTGAGCACTTCCTTAAGTGTCTTTCAGCCATTTTAGATTCCTAGTTGAGATTTCTCTTTTTAGATCTGTACTCCAATTTTTATTGGATTATTTGTTCTTTTGATGATCAAGTTTTTAGGTTCTTTGTATATTTTGGAGATCAGACCTCTGTCTGATGTGGGGTTGGTGAAGATCTTTTCCTAGGCTATTGTTTTGTCTTGTTCACCATGTCTTTTGCTTTACAGAAGCTTTTCAGTTTCAGGAGGTCTGATTTATTAATTGTTTCTCTCTGTAAAATTATCACATGTACTCACCCATAAGTGATTTTTAAACATAAAGCAAAGAAAACTAGTTCACAAATCATAATTCCAGGGAATTTAGACAACAATGAGAACCCTAAGAGAGACATACATGGATCTAATCTACATGAGAAGTAGAAAAAGACAAGATATCCTGAGTAAATTTGGATTATGGAGACCTTGGGGGAGGGTTAAAGGGGAGGGGAGAGACAGGGAGGGTAACAGTGAAAAATTTAGAGCTCAATAAAAATCAATAAAAAAGCGGGAGCACATGAAAAGACAACAATAAAAATGCAAAAAAAATGTATAGCCCCTCTGAGTAAAGCTTCATAGTTCCTTATAAAAGTAAAGATAGTATACAGTCCCAAAATTTATATCAAAATATTTACCAAAAGGAAAGAAAAATATGCCCATGCCTGTGACTGTAGACCTTCATTGTTAGTTTGACTGGATTTAGAATCATTTAGGACACACATCTGTTGGCAGATCAATGAAAAACTTTCCAGAGAGGTTCAACTGATGAGGGATGATCCATACGCCTTGAATGTGGATGACACTATACAAAAGGCCTGGGTCACAAACTGAATAATGAAAAGAAGACAAAAGTCAATTAAGCATGGGAATTCCTTCCTTTCTCTACTACTATATAGTTCCTGCCATAGTAGAATATATACCTCTTGAACTGTCAGATAAACTATCAAACCCTCCCTTAAATATCTTTTTGATAGGTCACACCTAATGAAAATCTACAATGTCTACATCAATATTATTTCCAGAAAGTCTTTTATTTTTATCAGTCAGTGAATAAAAGCATCAATCGTCCCTTCTTCTAAGGGACTATTCCTAAAAAGTAGTATTTTTGAATGAGTAGAAAAACAAATTGTGAGGCTTTCATAAAATGAAATGCTACTCAGCTGTAAAAAAATATTACTAGGGACCAGAAGGATGAGAAGGAAATTAAGAATGACAGAAAGGAACTTTCTTCCATGAGGGTAATGCTTCAGATCTTAAATTGTGATGACTATTCCTGTTTGGTACAGTTTATTGAAGATATGTACAGTTGAAAAGTGTTGCATTTCCACAAAATTGGTTTAGAAAACATAATGAAAGGATGCATATCAAAATAATTGTTGTAGTTACTGGGAAACTTACAGCTGAAGTCCCTTGATGAGTGTTGTGGTTACATTTCCCTGCTTCAGTAATGAGGCATCCATCTGAATATTACTACATATGAATCTTTGCACACTACCAAAACTGCCCATTGATGGGATTTATCTAGTGAAAGTAAATTGCTAGTCACTTAGTCAAAGATATTTAATTTTTTATGAATGTTGTAAAAGCCTTACTCAGTAACATCATTTCATTTTATGTTCCAATAAACAGTGCAAAAGGTCACTGCTTCCTCACACCTTCAACAATATTGCAGGCGAAGGACAATTCGTTCTGGTTCAATTTGTATTTGTTTGATTATCAATGAACTCAAATACTTGATACCATTTCTTTTGCCTCCGCCATTTTTTTTCAAATAGTGCATGCCATTTACAAAATTCTCAGAGTACTTTTATTGATAAATGTATGTTTACATGTACAGTATATGACTTCTCTGTCATAACATAGTTTTCAGTTAGTCATTTGCATTTATATCCTGCTCATTCCCTTTTTTGGATGTGAAACAAGTGGCTCCTTAGCATGTGCATATAATCTAATACATCAGTTTTTTTTTTCCCTTGAGTGTTTGACTTAACATAATATTTAGAAAGACCATTTGTCTTAGTTAAGGTTTATTTTTTCTTTTCTTTATTCTTCTCTAATACAATACATCCTGACCACAGTTTCCCCTCACTCCCATCCTTTCTAGTCCCCCCCCCCAACACACACCTACATTGTCCTTGTCTCCCAGATCCACTCCACCTTTGTTTCCCTTCAGAAAAGAAGAGGCCTCCCAAGGACATTAACTGAACACAGTGTAACAAGTTATGTAAGACTGGGCACAAACCTTCATATCAAGGTTGATGAGGCAACCCAGTGGAAGGGAGTTGCATGACCAGGCAAGAGAGTCAGAGAAACTGCTGCTCCCACTGTTAGGAGTCCAACAAGACCCCAGACTGAACATATGCAGAGGGCCTAGTACAGACTCATGAGGGCTCCATGATTTGGTTGCCAAAGGGATTTGAGTTAATACAACAGATCTTTCAATTATTATATGCCTCCATTTCTGTTTCTACAAAGGCAGCAATTTCTTTTCCAATAAGGTTTATATTACCATGGTAAAACACCATCCCAGCAAGCATCTTGGGAATGAAAGAGTTTATTTCATCTTACAATTGTAGTCCATCATCCAGAGAAGTCAGAGCAGGAACTTTAGGCAGGAAACAGAGGCCATGGGAAGTGTTACTAGCTTGTTCCTTATGGGTAGTACAGTCTGCTTTCTTATGGTACCCAGGACCACCAGCCAAGGAATAACACCACCCCCAGTGAGTTGGGCCCACTCGCATTAATGATCAGACAAGAAAGTCTACCACATTCTTCCTCAGAAGTCAATCTGGTGGGGGTGTTTCTCAGTTGAGGTTCCCTCTTCCAAAATGACTCTAGCTTGTGTCAAGTTGACATAGAACTAGCCAGTACACCATTGCTCTTCTCCTTGTTTATAAATATAACCAATATATTCTTCTTTTTTTGCAAAATTTCATCTTTAAACATTTGTCATTTTCATTTTGGGGGGGAATTTACTTGACTACACAAAAATTATAGGAACACATGTAATTGTTTTAAGTAATTAATTGGTTTTCCCCACAATATGTGTTAAAATACTCCTTCGTTTCCTCATTGCTTTTAAGGCACATTTAAAGTATTTATAAACATGTGTGCAGTGGAGTCTGTCTGAGGCTTTGCTACTATTTTTGGCATGCTTGTGGTAAGATAGTGCTGTAACTGTTGTCTTACAACATTTCTTTCTCTGTAGTGAGTGCTGAACCTCAAGTCTCATGTTCTAGACAGTCACTCTACAACTAGAGTATAGCTAGCTCTTTCTTTTTTCGCTTTCTCTTTTGGAGACAAGGTCTCACTCACTAAGCTGTCAGTATGGCCTTGAAATCACTTTGCATCCCAGGCAGGCTTTGGAGCCTATTTAAAGTAGCTGAATCATAGAACTGCACCAGCAGGACATAGTTTACTGTATTGTTTTATCAGTCATAACTCCTATCATTCGTATAAAATACTCACTTTTAAGAGAATTTAATTTTAAATAAGCTTACTTTAATTTTTGATAAATTTATTGCATTTGACTTGTTATGCTTTATAAATTTTTATTATTGATATACAGGAAAACTCTTGATTCGTCATGTTTAATTTTTGTATCTTAAGTGTACCTTTTTCTAATATGCATTTATGTAACCCATAAGTAACAATAACTGCTACTTTATCTCTTCTTCATTTCTTTCTTTCACCTTGTTGCATTGAGAAAAATAGCTATTTTGTTTTAACATATAGTAATCTTGTTTCATTTAGATCACACTATCTTTTTCTCTTTTGACTTGATAGGAATGGCAACATATCTTGGATAAAGGACCAATTTGATATCTTGATAAGATACCTTTATATTTTTAAAGAATGATTGTTTTGCTAATTCATTAAATATTTACCTGTTTTGAAAATTGCAGAAATGGCTTAGTGAGTATATGCATGTCACATAAGTAAAAAGACCTGAGTTTAGAATCCCAGAACCCATGTAAAGCAAGAGTCATCTATATGCACAGCTATAATCCTAATGCTCCTATAGTGAGATAGGAGCTAGAGACAGGAGAATCAGGAGAATTACCAGAAATTTTTGGTACCCTAGCCTGGCATAAAACAATAGTGACCATCAAGAGACTATATCAAATATGGTAGAAGAGAATACACACACACACACACACACATACACACACATTTTCTTTAATTCTTAGAGAATGTCATACAACATATCTTTGTCATACTCACCTCTCCTCTCTCCAGTTCCCCATGGATCCATCTTCTCCCTCTTTTCACATCCTCTTTTTCTTTTTAGGAAACGCTCCCAGCAGATATCCTTATAATCTTTCTGCACACTTGTGTTCGTTTTCTTCCTTTTAAAAAAACTTTATTTAAATATTTGTGCTCATGTATATGCTATTTCCTAAGTACTATTGGTGGTTTGCATGCATTTTTCACACCTGTCAACACTCATGTGTGTTATGCTTTATAAACTGGGTTTCATTACCTAGTACAGTTTTCTCTCTCACCGTTCCTATTAGTGTGACTGTCCAAGTGACTCCAAACCCCAAAGGAAACGTTCAGAGTTTCTTTGGTTACATCCTTATTTATCTTGTTTAATGGCTGTTTTGATTTCCTTTTCCTACTTAGAAAAAAAGCAGTATCTGAAAACCAAGAGACACAGCTTGACTGAACACAATATTGGTTTCTCTGTGAAAATAGGACTCTGTCCCTTGTCATTGATTTTTTTAGTCCAGTCCAATTTTGTTTTGTCATTCATGTGCCAACTCCCAAGTTCATTTATTCTTTGCAATAAATATGCTAATTGAAATATAACTAGCTAAGTCATTTTGCTTCTTCATTTTGACTGAAGCTCCATGACCACATATATTTTACTTTATTCAAATAGCAAGTTTTCTTTTTTTAAAAAAATATTTATTTATTTATTATGTATACAATATTCTGTCTGTGTGTATGTCTGCAGGTCAGAAGAGGGCACCAGACCTCATTACAGATGGTTGTGAGCCACCATGTGGTTGCCAGGAATTGAACTCAGGAACTTTGGAAGAGCAGGCAATGCTCTTAACCACTGAGCCATCTCTCCAGCCCAAATAGCAAGTTTTCTTAACAGTTTGCCCGAGCTAATGGGAGCTCACCAACTCCAGCTGGACTGGGAAGGAACAAGCATAGGACCAAACTAGTCCCTCTGAATGTGGTTGACAGTTGTATGACTGGGGAAGACTGAGGGGCCGCTGACAGTGGCAACAGGATTATCCCTACTGCTTGTACTGGCTTTTTGGTATCCTATTCTCTTTGGATGTATGCGTTGCTCAGCCTAGATATAGTAGGGAGGGCTTTAGACCTTTCACAAGACAAGGTGCCTTACCCTCCCTGAGGATTAGATGTGGTTGGGTGGGAGGTTGTTTGAAGGGAATGGGAGGAGTGGGAACTTGGATTGGTATTTTTTTAAAAAATCTAATAAATAAGAAAGAAAAGGAAAAAAAAAAGACATAACTGAAACTAAACTTCAGAATTTCATGTAAATTCAAACTCACTCTTCTTTTAAAACATCCAAAATATGGGTGCTCAAGGAGCTTTCTGTATCATCATAAATAATAAATAAATCCTTTTCAACAACAACAAAAAAGAGTTCTTAAATTGTCTATAAAAGTAGAACATATACAAAAGAAATGACACATCATAAATTGCTTAAACACATACTTGCACAGTTTCTTCTTGATTTTCTCAGAATATTCATTTTAATGATGTTACATATGGTTCATATAGTATAGCAAGTGATTATAGTACTGGTGTTGCAAATCATGTACAGCAAACAATTTCAATGTTATATCTTTATAACCATCTATGTTCTTAATTCAAAACAGTGCTTTCTGCTAACACCATTTAAAAAATCCTTACCATAAGATGTTAGGCGCAAAATATACCTTTGCACTGAATCCAAGAAGGATTGGTAAGATGGATCAGCGTCACATGTTTGTTACAGCAAATTTTCAAACTGAAGCAAGTGAACACTTTCAAGACATTTCTGTTAGGTGTTGTGCCAGATTATGACCCCCAGAGAGAGACCAGCAGAGAGGCACAGACTATAATAAGGAAGGTTTATTTAGCATAATACAAACATGTTTGGAACCCCTGTCTACTGACCCTGTTGCAGTGAGGTAGAGAGGAGATGTAGTTTCTCTGTGGGGTAAGCTTTTGAAGGTGTAACTACAAAGAGGCTTTTTCAAGCTGCTTTGGCATGGGTTCAAGGACTTTTGCTCTGTCCCATTCTTCTGTCAGTTAATTCTTTGTTCTTAGAGCAAGGCCATCTTTATTAGCCTGTACTTGGTGGCCAGGCATAATTTCTCGAGTGGGAGGGGGGAAGGCCACTATCTTCCTGGGAACAAGCAAGCCTGGGTTTCTATTTTTAAAACATTTTGCTAGGAAATTCCTTCTTACCCCTTAAGAATAAGGGAGAAGGGTCTTACATTAGGAATTTTTAAATCTACCTCAATGTCAAAATATAGAACACAGACAGACTTGAATTTCAAGTGCAAAAAAAGAGTAAGTCACTGTGTTTCAGCTCCAGCTAATGGTTCTTGTTCCTCAGATTTTCCACGCCATCAAGCGATACAACAGTAAATAGAAACAGTAATAGTTTAACACCTGGCCTTGATATAGTGAATTACATTAATGGAATAGAAATAATAACATAATGGGTTTTTGTTAATGCAATGCCCAGAAACATTAAAAATATTCTTGTAAGACAAATGTCTGAATTTTCTTTCACTTTGAAATTGTTGTATGGCTTTTGCAATGGCACAAAATAAGAAAACTATAATTTAAATTCAGGCACTCATCTACAGTGTATTTGCCCTGATGAATTTAATTATGAGGTATCAAAGAGTGATTACAGGAATTAATTTTACAATATCAATATGAATTACTTTTTCATTTAGCATGTTTACTATAATTCTAGATGTAAGTCTTTTATAATAACACTTTCAGCATTTTTCTAAAGAATGGGCATGGATAAAAATGACAATAATCCAAGTATTTCTCACAGTTGTCAATGACTATCGCTTTATCTGTTGCATTAGCTTGTTTTCTACCCTATCATAAAATACTTGACATAAGCAACTTCTAGAGAAAAACCATTACTTTGGCTTCTCAGTTTAGAAACTGCACTCCAATATCACATTGACGTCTTCTGGGTTTCATTGTGGGTACAGGATAGCAATGGTAGAAAGTATATGGCAAAGTAAAGTGTTTACTTCATAGCATGGGAGCAAGAAGTGACATCATAATCTCACAATTCTCTTCAAGAGCATTGCCTGCAAAGACGCAGAAGCTCCCATGGAGTCTTTCATTCTAAAGGTCCACAACATCTCCCAATAGCATCATTGTGCTAGCAGACATTGAGCCTTGTGCTTTATCGTCCTCTAAGTGTGATATTTGTGGTTCACCTGCAAAGGTTCATTGAATTTTCAGTTCTTTAGCTATCCAACCATAAAAATGAACGATGCCTTACTTGGTTGCAACACTGATGTAACTGGAGATCATTAGGTTAGATATGTAAACAAGGCACAAAATTAAGTACTTCAAGTTTTCTGTCATTGTGAAAGCAATTTAGGAAATCTCCTAGAAAAATTGATTTAACAGTGTTTACTGGAGACTAAAAAGGGAGAGAACATGTAAGATAGAAAGAAGTTAATAAAGAGCAGTAAAAACCCAGAGTGGGACGATATATTCTAGTGGTGAAAGTAAAGTATTATAAGTATTGATAAGGTATCAATATTGTATTTAAACGTATTTTAAAATATCCAACACATGGTAATAATTATTCTTGAAGAGATAGAAATTCATGACTTGGAGAATGGCTCTTTGAGTAAAATATACATCACAGGAACATGAATCTATGTTTGAATCTCCAGAACTAGTGCAAATTTGGGCATAGTGACTTGAGTCTTAAATCTAAGCATCATACAATTAAATGGGAGGTGGAGACAGGAGAATTCCCAAAAGTTCATAGGTCAGCTAACTTGGCATACACAGTGTTAAAAACAAATGAGACACTGTCTCATGCAAGGTGAAGATCAACAATTGCAATTTTTCTAGCAATTTCTCACCTCCATACCTGTTCTATATCATGTGGGCCTCCCTCACGTAGAAAACACACACACACACACGAGGAGGTATATACTTATCCCAATTTAATTATACACTGTGTATGTATGTTAAATTAGTATAATATCACATAAAAATGTACACATTATAATATAAAATAAAATGAAGATTCCTGTGTTCTCGCACATAAGGACTAAATTAGAATATCTAAGTGTAAAAATCTGAAGTTTTCAAATGTCAGGGTGATTATGAGATTTTTCAGTAAAGTTTAGGAAGTACTGTTTTAAAATGAAAGATTCTGATGGTACCCTCTACATCCTTCTTGAGAAACCTTGACCCTGCTCATTTATATGCTGATGATTCTGAAAGCTGTGTTTGTAGCTAAATTCCCTCCTGAGATCCAGACCTATATATAGACCTGCTTATCTCATAGAGCTGAGACATAATGTCATGAAATAATCTCTTCCACTTGCCAGTTGACTCACAACACAGATACTCATACACGCACTTCCTCCTAATATGTAGTCAGTCTTTTAAAGCTTAATGGCAGCCAAACCAAACAGGATGGTGTCAAGTACACCTCACTAATGGGCCATGTCACTTTTCTCTTTTATATATTTTCATCTAGTTACTTCTTTCTTCATTCTTATTGCTGTATTATTTACAGCCACTGTTGCCTCATATAGGACATTCCAACATCTTCTTTGCTTGTTTGCCCTTGGTCTCTATTAATTATTTTCTGCAAGCAACGCAGTCATCACTGTAAAATAAAAATTGCTTAGATGACTTCCTCACTTCAAACACCCCTCACATTTTTAACAACCATAAATATATAAGCCTGCTTTTATTAAATTCTGATATTGGATTTTAAGACATATGATTACTTCAATCTCTTTAATAATTGCCTCTGCTACTCACATTTCTCCCCCATTGAACCATGCTCATTTTGTTCCAGGCTATAGAAATAAAACTTTCCAGCTATCACAGCACACTATACTATCTTTCTTGCATAGTTAATATTAAGTCACTGTAAAAATTTTCACTTGCCTTTCCTTGTGAATGTAATATATGTATGTGAGTGCAGTTATGTACTACATGAGTGTGTACGTGTTTATGTGTGAGTGGTGTGTGTGTGTGTGTGTGTGTGTGTTAGAGGACAGGTTTTGAATTCATGTTTGGAAAGTGCTTATAAAATGCAATAAAATGTGCCCTTAAAGCAAGTTTTAGAAACAAACTGGGGGTAACTGTCTGGCTTAAATAATACAATATGACTTGAATCAAAGATTTCTTTACTTTAGTTCCAATCTTTAAAACAGTTCAAATAATGTGATTTACAGATATTTTTGTTTACTAAATGGAAAAACTAATAATTTGTTTAGAAAAGTACCTGGCACACAGGAAGTACTCAATAAATATTACCTATCACATTTTCTTTCTTTATATGTCAAGTATTATTTGCCACTCTCATAATTTTGCACATTTTAATAGTGTCTTTCTCCACTATACACCATCCTCACAGAACAATGAAACTTTTTTTAGTGTAACTGATACCTTTCCCTACTATCTTGCATTTTGGATGATCTTCTTCAAGTCTTCCTTCACTCTGGCATTAAATGTGATGACCAAAGTTATAAGCATTATTTTTCAAATAAAAAATGTTTATTTTGAAGTGACTTTCCTAATAATTACCAACATTTTCTTGCCTTAGAAACTGTATCAACATTTTGGGACAATATCTTCAGGGAATCTAAAAGAGTTTCAAGATCAAAATCCATTCCGGCAGGCATAATTGACAGCTCCAACCCCAGTTCCTAAATCCTGTGATTGAGTAAGCATTTTGCTGACAACAGAAGTTTCTTTCGTTTTTTTTTTTTTTTTTTTTTTTTTTTTTTTTTTTTTTTTTTTTTTTTTTTTTATAAAGGAAATTAACAAATGGCTTAGCCATAGGGCACACTGATAGTGCTATTTCTCACTTGATTTATTCTTAAAAAGATTGATTCTTAAATTTTATGAAATGAGGGAAGTGAGAATTTTATACAAATTTGTAAATAAAGTCTTATGAGGTTTTATAAGATTTATAGTCCGTGAATTCTTAATTTCTTTTGGCTATTTTTGACTGTAGATGATCATTGTGAAGGTTTGCAAAGAACAGCTTCCCAAATAAATATTATGCTCATAGTTTTGCAGCAATATTCTAAATGAAAGTTTTTTAGTTTTGTTTCTTTTTAATTTTTTGAGACAGGGTCCAAATGAAAGGTTTAAGGTACAATTTAAGTTTACCTAAAATAAATCAAAGAATCAGGCATGGGGAAGATGTGAAAAGTTATTCCAATATACAAATAACTATAAACTGAGGACTGAGAAAAATATATGATTGAACTGAGGTTACATAGCTGGCATGGTGTCAAGACAAAGACTAAGTATATGATAGCCTATTGCTCTGGACAAGCAGCTTGCACTGGGCTCCAGAATAACAGATCCAACAGAAATGGAATGACTTATCTTTAGTGCCATGCAATCAAATTGAACATTGAAACAAGCTAATTTTCCAGAAGAGAAAGAAAGAAAAAAATGCATAAAGGTTTCCAATAAAGAAGTGTTTTCCATTATCACTATGAGGAAAGTAACTTTGCAATGACGAATCTGCTTGCTGATCTCTGTTCAACTCTGTTTTGCCTTTGAAGCTAATCTATGTTCAACTCATGACCGTTCATTCTACCTACAGAAGAAGTGCTGTTCAATTCAGATACTATGCAGTTCCATGTGTTGAAACCAAATTGGATATACAATTTTCTCTCTTTTTTTATTTTTCCATACAATATATTTTGATTATGGTTTTGCTGCCTCCAATTTCTCCCAGGTCCTTCCCACTTCCCCACCCACCCATATTCACACCATTTCTTTATATCACTAGAATACAAAGGCATGTAAAATTAATAATAATACTAAATGATAAAAGAGGTAAAATAAGACAAACAATAATAGGATTAAACATGCAAAAAGTGTAAATAGTCAAATTAAAATTACAAGAAACACATACAAGACACTGAGATGCACACATTTTCATAAAGAGAAAACCCATTAAAATAAAACAGAAACCATAATATATAAGCAAAAGTTCTGTTAGAAAAATTAAAAATAGAGGCCAGAAAAAGCATTATAAGAAAATGAATCCTCGAAAACTTGCACTGAATTAGCATTTGCCATCTATTGCTGGCCTTACATATGGTTGTATACTCAGTGAGACTCCATTGGAGAGAGTTAATTTTCCTTTGCAAGCAGTTGTCAGTTGGAAAGCTTCTGGGTTAGGGATTGGAGCTTGTGTTTACTTCTCTCAGTTATAGGAGTCCATCCGGCTTAGACCTAAGCAGACCCTCTGCATGCTGCTTCAGTCTTCATGAGTTCGTATGTGTGTCAGTCTTGCTGTGACCAGAAGGTTTTACTTCCTTTGTGTCTTCCATCCCCTCTGGCTCTTACAATCTTTCCACATCTTCTGCAGAGATTCTGGAGCTCTTACGGAGGAATTTGATGGGTAAATCCAATTTAGGACTGAGTGTTCCAAGGTTTCTCACTCTTCACATTGTCCAATTTTGGGTCTCTACTTGTTTCAGTCTACTGCAGGAGGAAGCTTCACAGATTATGGTTGAGCAAGACACTGATCTATGGGTATAGCAGAATGGCATTAGGAATCATTTTATTTCTATGTTCTCTTAGCAGACAGTAGTATTTAGTTTCCCCCTATTTAGCTTTTGTTTTTTTTATTTTTTTTTGTTTTTTATTGCTTTATAAATAATACCATTTAAAATTTCCACCTCCTCCCCTCCTCCCATTTCCCTCCCACTCCCCCACTCACCCTTCCCTCTCCCCCTCCAGTCCTAAGAGAGGGCAGGGTACCCTGCACTGTGGGAAGTCCAAGGCCCTCCCCACTCCATCTAGGCCTAGGAAGGTGCGCATCCAAATAGACTAGGATCCAAAAAAGCCAGTACATGCAGTAGAATCAAATCCCAGTGCCATTATCGTTGGCTTCTTGGTCAGTCCCCATTGTCAGCCACATTGAGAGAGTCCGGTTTGATCACACGCTCATTCAATCCCAGTCCAGCTGGCCTTGGTGAGCTCCCATTAGATCGGTCACACCATCTAAGTGGGTGGATGAACCCCTCACGGTCCTGACTTCCTTGCTCATCTTCTCCCTCTTTCTGCTCTTCAACTGGACCTTAGGAGCTCAGTCCAGTGCTCCAATGTGGGTCTCTGTCTCTATCTACATCTGTCGCCAGACGAAGGTTCTATGGTGATATTCAAGATATTCATCAGTGTGGCTATGGGACAAGGCCAGTTCAGGCACCCTCTCCTCTACTGTCCAAGGACCTAGCTGGGGACATCCCCTTGGACACCTGGGAACCCCTCTAGATCCAAGTTTCTTGTCAACCCTAAAATGGCTCCCTTAATTAAGATATCTTCTTCCCTGCCCTTCCTCCATCTCAACTATCCCACTCCTCCAAGCTCTCCCCAGTCCTCCCTTTCTCCCTTCTCTCTCCTGCTCTCTCCTTCCCCCACTCCACCCCTCCCCCATGCTCCCAACTTTTGCCCAGCAATCTTGTCTGCTTCCAATACCCAAATTTTTGAGATGGGGTTTCTCTGTAGCTTTGAAGCCTGTCCTGGAACTAGCTCTTGTAGACCAGTTTGGTCTCGAACTCACAGAGATCCGCTTGCCACTGCCTCCCGAGTGCTGGGATTATAGGCAAGTTGAGGGAGTGATGTGGTGGCAGAGCAAGGAAAGGGATGTCTCCATAGAGGAAGTCATTTCAGGGCTGGGGAGAGACCTGACACTAGGGAAATTTCCAGGAATCCACAAAGATGAATAATGGAGAAGGTACCTAACTGGCCTTCCCCTGTAATCATTTTGGTGACTACCGTAACTGTCATCATCCAGTAACTGATGGAAGCAGATACAGAGATCCACATCCAAGCACTGAGCCAAACTTAAGGAGTCCAGTCAAAGAGAGGGAGGAGAGATTATATGAACAAGTAGGGGATCATGATGGGGAAACCCACAGAAAGAGTTGGGTTCACCTAAGACCATCAATGAACATATCTACATCATGATCCATAACAGTAACAAAATGACAGGTATGAAGTAGCAATGACAATGATTCTAAGTTTGGAGGTCACTACAACATGAGGTACTGCATTAAGAGGTTGCAGCATTAACAATGTGGAGAACCACAGCCCTAGAAGATATGTATGACCTTGTACCTCTCACCAAAAAGTAAACTGAACTCATTTCAAATAAAATTTTATTATAATTAACCCTGTTTTCTCATGTTTTTATTCCCCATCCATCCCTTTTACTGCCCCCCACACCCCATAGCTTACCCAGGAGATCTCATCTGTTTGGTACATTTACACAATGGAGTATTAGTCAACAGTAAAAAATACAATGGCATCATGAAACTTACAGACAATTGGATGGAGCCAGAAGAAATCATTCTGAGTGAGGTAACCCAAACCCAGAAAGAAAAACACAGTACTTACTTACTCATAAGTGGATACTAGATACAAAGCAAAGGGTAACAAGACCACAATCCACATGCAATTATTTTGAAAAATAGGATTATTTTCTCAAATAAAGCAAAAGAATTATTACTTTGCCCAGTAATTTATTCTTAGGAATAAAACAATAAAAATGGAAAAATGTCTACAAAAAAATTAAATGAATGTCCATTACTGCATTGTACATAGTTACCTATGTAGAAAAAAGCACAAGTATCTTTTAAGAAATAAATAGGAAAACTCATCTATCTCCCCTTCCCAGGGTGATCCATGTGTCACTCCTAGGGTTCTCCTCATTATCTAACTATCTGGAGCTGTGGATTGTGGTCTTGTTACTGTGAACATTGTATTCTAAATTGGTAATTCAAACAATGAAATTAAATAATGTAGACTCCTATTTATTTCTTAGTTGAAACATAATGTGGGTAACCAGAACATTAAGAAAAAATAGCATCAACCAAACAGAAAAAGGCAAAACAAGCTAAAAATTGAACAAAAAACAAATAAACTGAAACATGTCAGACTGTCTACCTCTCTGTATGCCTATTATGAGAAGCTTGTACAAAGTAGTATTTGCCAAAATTAATTCCGAACCATAAGGATCTGAATTTTATATAATTGCTCAGTGATTCTTTTGAACAGGCAAGTTTGTTGAACACTTGGGGTTGAAAAAGGTATCAAATAAAAATAATTTTCAGTGACAAAAGGACATCACAATTTGACAAGGTTTTGTCTCTTGTCTGTATTTTTCATGTAGCCTATCCTGAAGCTCCATCAAACTATTTCATATTCATTGACTTTGATACATATTACTTTTTTCAATATGCCTTTATATATCATTTTTTCCTTTTATTGGAATGCCTCTCTACCCCATTTCTACCTATTGCCAAAGAACCATATCAAAGACCAGTTTTCCTGTGAAACATTTTCCTGTTTTTTTTTGTCCAGAACTTAGTACTTATATGTTGCAGTTTCTGCCATTTAGTTTTATAGAAAATGCTGTTACTAAGCACTGCCTATGTCTTACTAAACACACAGCCCAAGAGCTAACACAAAATAACCACCCAGTTTATATTTTCTATACAGAATGAATTAGTTCATGAATAAATGAAAATAACTGATGAGTAAATATATGAACAAGTTCATCAAGTATCATGGTTTTAATAGAATATAATTGTAGAAAGCAAGAAATTGATTAATTAGTCTTTAGTTTAAAACATCTTTATTCTATATAATGTGATGAAAATACATGTAATAACAAATATCGATGTATAACCCGCATATAGTGAGTTCACATTTTAAGTATTCTCTTCCATGGATTCACATTCCTTGTGTTTAACAATCACTGATCCAAGGCCATACTCTGAATTATTCAGATTATCTGTACTTTACAATAAGTGTTTTGAATTCATGTAAGAAACGTTTCATTGGTAATGCGACAATAGCTAACTAAAAAGTTGAAAACCAGCTTTATATATATGAGAATTTTCCAAGCTCAACCAACTAATATCTTCAAAGAACCATTCTTAGATTTAAGACACTATAAAACTTCTCCCAACCTTGCTATGGTAGTCTGCTGTTCTATGTGCTTTTAATACTGAAGATCCATCCTATCATCAGAATGCTAGCGCACCCATTTCCGGAACAAACTTTCATGCAAATTTCCAAGTGTGTAAGGATAAATGATAAAGTCTCCAAAGAATATGCAAGAACAGGTTGTGTGACATTTTTTCCTGATCGTTAATGTTTTTAAGTGTTATAGAATGTAGTCTGCGACTTGCCTTCGCTGTAATATACCATCTGTTAACTTCCTACCTATATCTTTGCTCCACAACTTTTTCCTTTAAGAAGTTTTCAACTATGCACAAGTTATATGCATGATATAAAGAATTACCATGTGTTAGAGTAGCAATAAAGGCTCATTAATGGCAACCTTCTAGTCTAGAGAATAGAATTCCTGGCCTGAGTGAGGACCTAACATTTTATTTGCAGCACATCAATCACTTGACTAAGGGACCTCAACTAAGAGGGTGAGTTTACCTTAAGCTGTGCTAAAGAAATGACTAAATTGTGTTTTTATTAATGAGGTACTCTACTTTTCCTTCCCAGAATCCCTGCTCTAGCTCTGTCCTTACAAGCTGAGGAGTCCAAGGTTTCACTGGGTCTGTCCCCATGTCTGAGTCCCAACTCATAAAAGTGAAGCTTGTCACCTTTCCTTTACCTGCCATTTTCTTGCAGATAGAAGTCAGAACATAGTACGCTTCTTCTGACACTTTAGACTTTTATAGACTTTCTCTAATTAGTAGCATAAAGGTCAAACATCATGTGACTGCTTGCTTGTCATGACTTTGACCAGCATGCTGTTTTAAAAAGCAGAGCTTTATCCCTTTCTCTTCTCCATTCTCTTTCCCTGAACAGCTGCTACATTTTACAATTTTACATTTTACTTGCCTACCAAAGGGGTTTTCCGTATAAAGTCTATTATAGTTGTTTGCCAGTTTTCATTTTAGCATTTCCTTAGATTATTTCATTAATGAAACCAAGAACCCTAAAAGGAGACCTCAATTTTCCTGGCATCATTTGGTGACCACAAAGGGACTCCCCAAATTTCTGGTAATACACGTGCCACTTACTTTGATGTACTAATTATTGTAAAAAGCCTCATACACAAAATATGCACTTTATGTATATAATGTTCCTTTAAGCTTTAAATGTCATTATAGTTAATTTTCGCCAAAGTGCTTTACTATAAATCTTTAAGAACAAGACTTTTCTACTCATCTGTAGCAGTTATTATACTTAACAATATGGTTATCATTATATTATATAATTTAAAATCCATAGCTATAGTTCTTCAGTTATATCAGCAATGTCATTTTTAGACCAATATTTCTCACCCAGGTTTCAATCAAAAATAACTTTATAACTATTCAGCCTTTTCAAATCTAGTCTAAGTTTCTTATGATTTCCTCCTTTTGCTTACTTTTTTGTAAAATTAACACTGTAGAGGAGTCTAGACTGATTCTTTTGCCTAATGTCCATTTGATTATTTCTTCACAATTGGATTTTGATCAAATATTTGTGAGAGAAATTTCACATGCTGATGTTTTAATCCTTTTGCGTACACCACAGAATGGAGTAATTTTGTTCCCTTATTTGTAATTTCACTTTAGATTACTTGATTAATGTGTTATCTAAAATGCTTCTCTTGGAGAAGAAACCTCCCCTCTAGTTAGAAAATTAGATGTCAAATGGTGTTTCAGGTTATGTGAATGTTGTGTCCATGCAGACTTTGTCCATGAATGCTTCTTAATAGGTATGTGTAATATATTGCTTTTAAACATCTATTATTCTTCTCATGACACAGAACTCTTTCTCTGTTTGTCCGTCTGTCTGTCTGTCTCTGTCTCTCTCTCTCTCTTTGAGACAGGATTTCTCTGTAGCTTTGGAGCCTATCCTGGAACTTTCTTGTAGACCAAGCTGGCCTCAAACTCACGGAGGTCTGCCTGCCTCTGCCTCCCAAGTGCTGGGATTAAAAGCATGCCCTACCACTGCCTGGCTAATGATACAGAATTTTGTACAACAAAGAATTCCCTCATCCCTTTGTAGTGTTATTGTGTACTCATGGGGTTTCTTCTTTTCATTGTCCATTAGGCATTTTACAGGGACAATCTCTCTCTCTCTTTTTTTTTTTTAATAATCAAGTGAATTCTTCCTCAGGCTGATTCTCACATCACTTTGGCATGTCTGTCTGTCTGTCTGTCTCTCTCTCTCTTTGAGACAGGATTTCTCTGTAGCTTTGGAGCCTATCCTGGAACTAGTTCTTGTAGACCAAGCTGGCCTCAAACTTACAGAGATCCGCCTGCCTCTGCCTCCAGAGTACTGGGATTAAAGGCGTGCGCCACCACCGCCCGGCTTTCTTTGTTATTTTTAAATAAATGTCATCGATAATTAAATCCACTTGTTTATTCCAGTATTCAATTTTAGGCCCTTTATTCTTGCTAATAAATGTTACATTTTAAGTGTGTGAGACATTACGATGTTTTGAAAACCACGAAAAAACAGTATTGTCAAGGAACTCTCACCTTCTTCTCACTTTTACCATCATCTAATGATGTGTTGTCACTGTCAAGCCAATTAATTCTTAGTTTGTTTTTCTTTTGAACCCTTTTGTTAAAGTAAAGACACATATAGATACACATTCACAACTCATGTTGTTCATTTTCTCTTACATAAAATCATATTATATGGTATATTATCTTTTATTGTCTAGTTTCACTTACATACTATTCTGGAAATTACCAACTTTAACTTTTTTCTTTTCCTTTTTCATTATCTTACCTATCCTACACTTTACTAAAAACAATCTCTCAAAAGTTGAGAATTTAGATTGTTGCTGGTATGCTGTCATTATAAACTTAGTTATAAACATAAGGAAAATTGTGCTTAGAACTCTTTCTCCAGCTAGTCAAGACTTGCTTAGATGTAAGATTGTTCATTTCCAGGGCAAAGGCATATGCAAAGTTCACCTAACTATTGTTGTCTCCACTATCCAGTTGGCATTACTGAAAATTCCCACTGGCAATGTATGAGGAAAGTGAAAAGGGTGAAAGAGTCTTCCTATGTAGTCTTGGTTGTCTCAGAACTCACTGAATACCAGGCTGGCCTCAAACTCACAGAAATCTGATTGTCTTATGAGAACTGGAATTAAAGGTGTGCGCCACCCTGCCCAATTAACTTAGAAGATTAGTATACAGTGATTCAAGTCATGGTGATGTACATGTTTTCAACTGTATTTCTGAACAAATGTTTCTCACAGTTTAGACTAGTTTGAATTTTAGGAAGCTGCCGAGTCTATGCTGTATCGCCCACCGGCTCTTTATGAGCACCACATAATCAAATACATGAAATTTTAGGTGCAAACTTATGAGCATTTTAGACGAGCCACATAAAATCTGCACACAAGCTCACAACATTGGTGGCATGCTCGTTTTAAATTGTATCAAGATTTGTCACTAAACACTTTACGAAAAAAATTAGTTTCCATAGTTTCTTATTTTAAAATGAGAAATACCAGATTGTAGGCCTGAAATTTATTAAATCAGTCACTTTGGGGAGGGGCATTTTATGCAGAAAAACTTTGCATTATTCAATAAAAGCTTTAAGAGAATCATAAAATATTCAAAGAAAATGCCCAGTCCAAGATCTTAAGCTTAAAGTGTTTATAGTTGCTTGACTTTGTTGAATAAAATCCCCAAACTCAATCTAATATCAATGAATAGGGAATTAGATGGAGTGGTTATTTAAGTTTCTAGAATTGCCTATTTCATTTTTCCTCATTTGGATATATTAAGTTTAAATTTCAATATATATATAATTAGCTTTCACCCGTCTCTTCTCTATTTAGTTAGCTGTGATTGCTGTCCCTCCAGTGCTGTTTTGCCTTAATGCTGCACTCCCAGTAGCTAGAACAACATCGTAGTTGTTGTAGGTGCTTGAACGTTTTTGTGTGGATTAGTGTGTGCAGGAATAGAAAAAAAATGACATGATACAATGCAAAAACATAACTATTTACCTATCTGCAATAAAATATAGGTTTCATGATACTTCCTCATTTCTCTAGCCCCACTGAGATTCCTCTAGAAATCTCAACCTTTCTGTTGAGAGCCATTGTTTTTGAAGAAGTCATCTGCAGGACCCAAAAAGGTGCAAATTAGTTACACCCACTGCCTTTCCTCTAAATCTTCCTTGCAAATTATCAGCTCTAGCAGCAGATCATGTCAAATTTACAGCTCTTGTCATATTTTCATTCTGAACGCAATTTCCAAAGATATTCTATATGATTCTAAAATTTTAATGCTCATTAGTTTTAACAAAGGTGTGATGTCTTTTGAAGTTGAAACTTCCACATTTAAAGGCATTCATCATTTCATCATTATTAGACATTTTGCTTGTTTCCGACGTTCAGACATATTGCTTTCACGACAAGATTTTTCTATTTGTTTTGCATTTGGCACTGTTTACTCAGGATAGTTTCTGTTTCTCTTGTGTAAAACTGTTGGTTAAATGCAATCAAATGTCCAGCTAAATGAGACATTGTTAGGAAATTCGTAAACATTCTTACAAATCTAGATATCTGAGGATGGCTACCACAGTGAATTCATTTTAATTCCCTACAGTATTTCAGAGCATGAACTTGGAAACATAGCCAAAATTATCTCCATTGCTATGTGAAATGTATGGTTTTTGTTTTGAACAACTAAATTCTTTGTGATTGAGGCAGATTTTGCCAAGCAATGAAAGTATCTGAGAGTTAAACCTTAAGAAAGTGTCAACAAATTGCCAAGGAATTGTCCTCTTCTTGTTTGCATCAGGTTATATTCAGTTTAGTTTCTTCACACAGTCATTGCACTTTGTCTTTACCACCCATGTTTTAGTTCTTGTTACCCTAGTCATAGGCCTATTTATAATTCTTTCCATGGGTTCTGGAAACCCAGACACATTTGGGCTACTGTTGCACATTTGCCATCTAGTGGAGCAAGTGGGAATTTCAAACTTACACCTCCAGTTAGGGCAAGACACTTGGAGACCGTTTTTTTTCACAAGTCATATTAATGGAAAGCATAAACTATCCTTTCTATTCATTAGAGTTGAGAAATATGGGTTTAGAGTATGTATTCACATTAAGGAAATGAGTCTTCCTAAAAAGGAGAGAGGAATAACACAAACCTCTTACATTTTTTTGCCTATCATTTTCATACTCAAGTACACTTACTCTTAATAGGAAGTTAAGGTGAACTCTGGCAAGTAAAATAAAGCATTAATGATACTGTGATGTTATATCTACAAGATGAGAACGCTGCTTGCTTTGTTTTGCCTGGAATGACAGAAAACTTGAAAACGGGTGATTTATAAAGCACAGCAGTGGACTTTCTCACAGTTCAGAGACTGAGTCCAAGACTAAGGCACCAAGAGCTTCAATAACCTGGTGAAGGTTCTTTCTTGTTGATGGGAAATATGGAAAAGGGGATCATCATATGTTCACATGGGAGAAGGTAGAGGAGCAGGGTAACCCAAATACTAAAGAGATCTTTGTTTTAAAGAACTTTAGCCTGTTTCTCAAGGGTAGAGTTTCCATGATCTTAGTACTTCTTCAAGCTCACCCATCCCTTAATGCAATTCCTTAGAGAACACAAGACTTGGAATACAGTGAAGTTGTTTCAGTAGCAATAGATTAATCAAGCAATACAGAGCTACAATCATTTCTGAGTAGATAGTTACACATGCTGTTTCCATATATTTATATACAATTAAAATGAATCATTTCATAAATACAGAAGTTCCTCTACTTTTACCTCAACATAATTGAAATTTGTATCCCCAAATCATCCATTACTGAATATTCATTTGACAAGAAGATAAACCTTTCAAAGACAAAACAAGAAATATACAACTTTGTACCCAGCAAATTCATGACATGGCCGAACGTTGGTGGTACACACCTTTAATCCCAACACTCAGGAGGCAGAGACAGGTGGATCTCTGTGAGTTTGAGATCAGCCTGTTCTACACAGTGAGTTCCAGTGCAGCCAGGGCTGTTACTCAGAGAAGCCCTGTGTCAAAAAACCAAAAAAAAAAAAAAGTGTTATTAATGTTAGTATTCTCTGTAACATTATTTTTAAATAGCAAATAACATTCAAGTGGTATATTGAGACTGAATAATTAAGAAGTTAAAATAATTAAAACAAACTTAAATTAAGCATCTTCACTATGTAATGGAGTAGTATATACACTTTTTAAAACCTGAAAGTGAAATTTTGTATTCCGTATAAAAAACTCTATGCTATAATGAGAAAATGTGAGATATTAGTACAATAATAGCTTCATATACATGTAGTATAAAACACAGGGAGTGATGTGGTATCAGATGTTCATTAAGATGATTTCCACTGCTGGTTATTATGTTAAAATGCAATAATGATCACCAGAAGAAAACCTCTGTGAGTATGATTATGTACTTCTTTTTTAAGACATTCCAGGCTGTTTTAATGAGAAAACTTAATGCTTGGTATTTTTTCCATCTAAACCCTGCCAAAAACGGAGGAGTATTTTACTCTCTTTAAAACATGGCTGCTATAGCCCTAAAAGCTGTGGCACTAATTCCCATAAAGTAGTTGTCTAAAATATAATAAGATAAGGCTTATTAGAATTCTATAGAGTCACTAAATGTCAAGGTGACAATGAGAAACATTTGGTAGGGGACATGGTTATGCTTCACAGCTTACCCTCATGATTGACCATGAGTCAAAAGGATGCTCTATCTAGTTATTCTCCATGACAAGGAGTTCACAATATGCATTTTACATGATGAGAATTCAAATGTTTGAGGTCTGGTTTCGGGCTAAATTCCCTCAGTATTTTGAGCATCGAACTAAACTTCTTTATCAATACCTGGGAATATTCAAACCTTAATCAGTTCTTGAAAATCTCAGTGTAGGCTTGAGCCTACTGGGAAAAATCTACTGCTAACTGGGTAATAGAGAAGTGATGTCAGTCCTTAATCTTTCAGCCAGGTCACAGATATAAAGAGGTACTACTACAAGAGGCACATAAAAATAACAAGTGTTTTTCTGATTTTTCTCAAGTTACTAAAGTTTTGAGCACAGAAATATTTTGACAGGGAGACCTAGTGCAAAAGGAGCTGTTAGGATCAAAGTCTGAACCATGATAGCACTAGCCACCTAGGTGCAGCCACTTGCCTCCAATATCGATTACATAGACAAGTGACAGTGAAAAACAAAGAAAGGAGACTTGTTCAATGTGGGTACATCAGAAATGGGAGCAAATTGAGAGCTTTAGTGTCTACCCAGTCCTTCATTGTGATACAGACATGAGATTTAGATTTAAATAGAGGGTCAGAGGTATGCATATTTAAGCATCTTTGGTCATGTGTTTCCAGTCTCTCCTGTAAGGTAGTTTGACAAATTGCCAAAACTGTGTGAATCTCTTTCTGGGAGGAAAAATTCCTCCTCTAACTAATATCAGCCTTCAGCTTTACAGTTATCCCAGTGTGAGATTCCTTGGAAAGTTCCAATTTCATATAATCCATTCTTTTATAATACTGACAACTGAAGGTAGATGTATACGTGTATCTTAAGGATATTTCCCTTCTGGTAAGGTTGGTTTCACTCAGGTCTATGATCTGCCATCTGCTTGCACCATTATCTCAGGGGGAACTCGGGGTTCTTCTGGGATGTGATGTCCAGTTTCAGGGGGATCTCAAGGTTATTCTGGCATGTGATTCCAAGATCTTTCTTTCTTGATTAATGAAAGTATAAATTTATCAAAAGTAAGAGTAAAATCATAGAGTACAGTTCATAGAACGGGAACTGGTTTCAGCAAGCATGTGAATCAAGAACACCACATTCTATTATGGGGTTCTTTAAAGAGTCTAAGCATGGTGAAAGGAGCTGAACCAATTGGAAGAAATGGGGTAAATCCTTACACTAGTTGGTAGCGATGTAATTACACTATTTTGGATAATTTATGCATGTGTAGACTGTATATTCATAATTTTAAGCATATATAATACTCCATTATGTGTACACATGAGCTAAGAAGTAGGGATTTTTTCCCTGATAGGTCACTCGAAAGTCTGACTGGATATGAGTGCACTTGAACCCTACTCCACTAAAATGTAACCTTAAAATATCTCTCCTGGTTCTTCTTTTGTTTCCACAGAAGATGATTACCTGTGGATTCATTCCAGGCTAATGTGAGGTTTGACAGAACATGACCCCCTGAAAGGTCACTGTGAGCACCCCCCCCAAAAAAATTACTTCACTTAAACTGCTGACTAAGATGAACCTAGCACACAGGATACAACAAGAAAGACCTGATTAACAGTGCTCGAAGGCAGCAGGAAGTAATCTAGACAACTATACCCAAATTCCCAAATATTGTTTATAATTTTTTTTATTTAAAGGAGAATATGCTATAGAGATTTGTATTGGTATGGATCTTGGTTTATTGGTACAAATTTAAGGTCAGTTTTGTTATGCTATATATATATATATATATATATATATATATATATATATATATATATTTCTGATCTTGATTAAGTTATTATGTTTTCAAGCTCATTTAAAAATGTACTATATAATTAAGAAATATAGGTTAATAGATAATCATCTATAAAAGTCAAGTTGATAGCCATGTTAGTTAGATTTTCTAGATGTACAGAGATATATTTCAGATAGATAGGTATTTCTATAACCTTTCAAAGACAATGGAATATGGCATTTAAAATGTTTTAAGAATTTAGGATTTATCATGGCAATGAGACACATCTGCTCCTGGAAACACCAATCGACTTCAAGAGAAATATGGGCATTGAAGAGGCTCCTTATGAAGTTGGTTAGCCATTTGGGCAAGGAACTTCTCTTGCCTGAACTGCTTGATGGACAGGACATGCAGGATTCACAGAGAAATGACTACTGAACTTGCCTAAAGGTGATATGATCCTTTGGGTTCCTGCTTCATAAAAGAGTTGGTGAGATAATTCTGTAGGGTACAGAAGAAAGTGACTGAACTGTCTTTGAATTTTCCTGATTCACGGAAAAGTCTACTGGATACGATGGGCCTGTAGGCTGAAGATGGATGCCCCAATGATACAGAACTTTGGGTAACTGTCCAGGCAGTGAAATGTCTCTGTCAATTCTAGAGTTTTGGAAGTTGCTTATAATCACTTCCTGTTTACTTAGGTAATATTATATCCTTCTAGAGTCTTTGATGGAGTTGAAGAATTTATAGTTATAGTTTTTTAGTTATGATAAAAGATAAAGTAGATATAAATATTGTAACTATAATTCTTGCTTGATACCTATTTTGTTATTTGTAATTTTACTATATTAAAATTAAAACCTTTTTATTTAAATAGAAAAGGGGAGGTGATGTGGGATTTCCCTCTGTATGCTGTGTTTATCATTAATGAATGAAGAAAGTACTTTGGACCTATAGCAGGGCGGGGAAAACTAAAATGAATGCTGGGAGAAAGGAGGAGTCAGAGAGAAACCATGTAGCTCCACTGGAGACAGATACCAGAACTTTAGCCGGTAAGCCACAGGCACATGGTGATACACAGATTAATAGAAATGGGTAAATTAATATGTAAAAGTTAGCCAATAAGAAGCTAGAGCTAATGGGCCAAGCAGTGATTTAATAAAAAAAAAAATCTCTCCTACCAGGATGTGCCTGACTGAAAATGTTTCTACACATAAGAGAGTGGGTGCTGGCTGCTACCCTGCAAGGACAAAGCAGAAAATAATTGCTTTTCAGGAAGTGATACCTCAGGTAACTGGACTTTCTCCATGTTTACCTGCCTCAGAAACATGCAAAATGAAATCCAAATTCCAGTGTTGGAGTTTATATTCTGTACTGTCTTATAATTTTGAGCTTCTTTTTCACTTACCTTGAGTGTTATATTATGTTGCTCAATTCAGTACAATTACTACTCATTGAGGGAAAATTGAGAGCATAACATTTACTGATTGCTTACCTAATTACATGTCTTATGCTAAGTACCCATTTATCTCCAAAATTCCCTTATAAGATAGTAGCATGATTGTCACTTTAAAAATAAAAAAGCACACTTCGACGACTTACCTAGTTCTAACTTCTCTAAGAAGCATATCTGTGACGAGGATGCTCTTGTATTCTTGTGTACATTTATTAAAATGTTTTCATCATGAAGGAATGAGGGCTTAATGTCACTTACATTTCTTGTAGAGGACTAGGGTTTATCATCCAGCATCCTCATGATGGTTTACAACTGCATGGAGTTTCGGTACCAGGAGTCACAATGGCCACCATGGCATCCATTGTCACAAGGCACACATGGTGCATAAACATACACGAGGGTAAAACACTCATACATATAAAATAAAAATAAATCTTTCAAAGAGTGCTTCTGTTTCATGCATAATTCCCACAGAAATATAGGCATTTTCCTAAAGTGATATGTTAATCTGCATGAAGGTATTTATGCTTGATCCTTATTTGAGAATATTTATTTTTAACATCAGTTTTCGGCAGATGTGACATCACATATTCAGTTATGCAATAAGTAAACAATTTCATTTATGGGCACTAGAGATTTCTTGAAATGTAAAGTTTTGTGGCTCCCATACACATTAATCAAAGAATTTGTACATTAAGCTCTGAAAAATGGGACAAACATCATCATCAGTGCAATTCTCAAAGGTTAGGATTCTCTGATGATGTGAGTTTTTATTTCCATATATGAACATTAAACAGAAGTGGAGGTGGGCAAAGATTCAGGCATGGTTGAGAAGTAATGGAAGAAACCAAAATAATTAGAACACAGAGCACTAACCAAATGGATGGTGAGAGAAAATGCTGGAGAGGCAATCAGAGGACAATTTTTATACAATCTGACCTGGGAGAAGGAACCAGACAATTAAGCAGTTGGGTAGATGAATAACAACAATCCTTATCCTTATTTTTAGTGGCATAAATGAAATAAACAGCCAAGTCTGTAATGGCTTGATTCTGCAACCCTGCCTAGGAACTGTGAAGGAATGAAGGACAGACAAACAACACAGAGAAAGGCTAGAATCAAGAGAGCTTTTAATACTCTGATTGAGTTGCAACAACTATTTGACAGCCAGAAACTTCATCAAGTTTATTGCACATATCATAGGAGGAGAAAGAGTCAGGTGGTCTAGCTAGTAGGTCTCTGTAGGTAACCAGTCTCAGACTGTAAACATCTGGAGACAAGAATATGCTGTTGTTAGTTTTTTTCACAAATTGATCAATCATTTATAAATACTTGGACTTGAACACACTGTCAATATTTGTACTCTGACCAGAACAAGGCTTTACCTTTGTGAGCCTGACCCATAAGAAAGGCTTTGCCAATTTTATATAGGTCGGAGGCCCTTTGCTCTTGACATAGCTGGCTCATGTCAAATAGTACACACTCGTAACTTCATTTGCTCAGGACTTCATTTGTCCCTCCATACAATAAACACCACGGAGAATCTAAGAGATACATCGAAAATATTATCTGAGATTCATAGTGGGCATCTTAGAAAATATGAGCTATGGGTGACATATCATTAACTAGAAAAAGAATGGAAATAGTGGTTATTATTATTGAAGGAACAACAGAAGCTTTAATAAGGTAGCAACCATGGCAGGTTAAAGGATTTTAGATGGGTGTATTAAAATGTTGATATACAATACCTGTCTCACCTAAGGGTGGGGGTGGGGGTAGCAGGATTAATTGTGTTCAACAGTGGTATCCACTGTTGGGATAATTCAGTCTGAAAGAAGATAAAGAAACATAGTATCAATGACACCAAAAAGTAAGGGGACTGATTTTGTAGACATTAAGCAGGAAAGTTACTACTTGGTGAATTTGTGGAGATAGAATAAGGGAAGCAACAAAGCCACATAGTGGTTCCCAGGTGGCTTAAAATACCATTCATTGTGTTATGATGATTAAGGTTATTAAAAGTTCAAGAATTTAATTTGAGCATATTAAGTGTTACTGTTTCTAGAGATAGAACTTATCTATTTTATTCATTGCTCTATTACTGTATAGAAACACCATGACCAAGGCAACTCTTATAAAAGAAAGCAGTTAATTGGGGGCTTGCTTCCAGTCTCAGAGGTTTAGTCCATTATCTTCATGGTAGGGAACATGGTGGCAGGCAGTAAAGCATGCTTCTACAGAAGAAGTTGAGAGGTTTTCATTCTGATCCACAGGCAAAGAGAGAGGTTGGAACTGGGGTAGGCTTTTTGAATACTCAAAGCCCATGCCAATTTGGTGCATTTCCTCTAATAAAGCCACACCAACTCTAATAAGGCCACACCTCCCAATCATTATCAAACAGTGCCACTCCCAGATGACTAAGCATTCAAATATATTGGCCTGTAGAGGCCATTCTTATTCAAACCATCAGACTATCCAGCAGAGAAATCTGTATTTACCTTAATAACCAAGGTCAAAGATGTAGGCTAGAGTTAATACCAGCCTTATCAGTATATTAAATGTGTATATGTTGGTGAGGTAGCCCAGAAAGTATGAAAAATGAAAAAGGGCTTAGAGGGAGCTTTATAATTAAATCATTTAATATGTGAAAATGGAATCAAGCATCTGAGAGAAAGTGATTAAATGGCTAAAGAAAAAAAATAAAAAAAAAAAACCAAAATGCCAGGAGGATGGGATTCTAAAAGTATGAAGAAGGCAAAATGAGAAAGAGGGAAGAATCAGAATATGGATCTGGTGCAGTCAGATATGGGAGATATAAAGGAATAGCTATGTATCACATATACCACAAAGAATTTATAGATTATCATTGCAAAAGTAATTTTTGAAAATGGGCTAATGGGGCTAAGTAACATCAGAGGAAATGTAGTGAAGACTGAGACTAGATAACCTATGGGTGAAGCTAGGTTCTAGTTCCCATGAGCTACATAGAGTGTGAAGAGGTGCTTGCTTGCTTCCTTTTTTAACATGACAAGAGTCTTGGGAATATAAAAATGATAGTTGGGAAAATTCAGTCTAGAAGAGACTTAAGGCTACGGAATGAGAATGAAAGTGTTAGGCTGCTGAAAGTGATAGTGACAATAAAAACGCTGTTTTGATTTTACAATGTGATGATAAAAAACTAACCAATGGCAGCACTTTAACAGTGGGTGTTTCTTGTATTATCTTTTTTATCTTAAAAATTAATTAAAAAATCATTTTACATTCCAACCACAGTTGTCCCTCCCCTCCTCCCTTCCCCTTCCCTCTCCCCCCTTCCCACTCCATTCCCCCCAGCCAACCTGCCATCACCTCCTCCCAACCAGTAAGGACTCCAATGGAGAATCAACAAAGTCTGGCACATTAAGTTGGGGCAGGACCAAGCCCTCTTCCTTGCATTGAGGCTGAACATGGATCCCATCATGGGGAATGGGCTCCAATAAGCCAGCTCAGGTACCAGGGATAGATCCTAATCCTACTGCAAGGGTCCCCTTATATAGTCCCACCTTCACCACCATCTCCCACATATGGAGTGCCTAGTTTAGTCCCATGGGGGCCCCCCAACTGTTAGTCTGGATTTCAGGAGTTTCCACAAGCTTGGTTCAGGTGTCTCTGTAGATTTCCCCATCATGATCTCGACCTCCATTGCTCATATACTCTTGTATTTTCTCACCAAGAAAAAAAAAGTTTGTTTGACCAAAGGGACCCAAACTAGATTTATAAATAGTAATTTGAGCAAAATGGAGAATGAAAAAGTTGACAAGGGAAAGTTGCTTTGTCTATTATTTCTTCATTTATGTTTGAGACTGTAAATCCACTCATTTGGCTGTAGATGGTATGATAATGTGAATTTTCTCTCATGTCCAGTAACCAAATGATATGTATAATTCTATGGTAGAGCATATATGGCAGCCGCAAGTGACTAGAAGTTATTCATTGAAACAATTAGTTATAGTGAAACTCAGATAACTTGTAAACGACAACCTAAGTTAGTCGATGTGGTAGCCCTAAGCAAGACAGGCTTCTTGACTGGTGGATACAGTGAAAGGAGAAAGCAGGAGAGTTGGGAGTCTTTGGAAGATAAGGAAATATTGGCAGTCTACTAAAACTAGCATGGACAGGAAATAGAAAGAAGGTAAAGAGATCAAAGATACTGAGAACACTTAGATTTTGAATAACGCCAGAAAGGAATATTTCAATAATAAGTCTAATCCATTTAAAGAAGCATGTCTGTTCTTCTCCACAGAGGCCTTACCACTCTCCCGGAACCACATTCATCTGTGGAACTACAGCACAGTGTGAATGGCATGACATCAAGTTGTTTGAGACCTCAGTACTTTAGATGCTGAGTTTGAGCCAAAAGTTCTTACAAAGAAACTGTGCCTCACATTGAAACTTCTACAAGGATGATTCTAATTTCAATGATTGTTGAGAAGTTGAAATTTTACAAGTCCAGAGATTAATAACAGCTTATCTTGTTCTGTCTTTAGTTTTTCAGAAGCTATTTATTGTTCACTCCTATTTTTAACCTAATGTCCTTTTGATTGTCATGCCAAATACTTTAGGAATTATTAAGCAAATCAACCACTAGTTTCCACAAACTCAAAAGCTAAAATGTCATTTGATAGAATCTGAGGCTAATACCCGTTTTATTACTTTTTTCTTTTGGTTTAGCCTACGTAACTGATGTATCTAGTAGTATTTGAAGAACATGCTGGGTTATGATTTTTTTTTATTTTGTAACCATAAAAACATTATGAAATTCTTATCTTGATGGAGCATGGTATATAAGCACCCAGAATCTGCATTCCTAGACAATGGTCACTCATACTGGCCCCAGAATAAACTATTTTTTATCCTCTTTGAGGAAAAGGCTGTTTGTTTTCTTTTCTTTCTTATTTCTTTCTTTTTTGCTTATCTTTCTAAGCCTGAACCTCTTTACATAAACAAGGCTTGTCTTTACCTCACCAGTTTCATTTCCTTCTGCCTCCTGAGAGCTAGGACTAAAGGTATCAGCTATTACATTTGCTATAAGGTAGAAATTTTATTCAACATCAATAACTGTAATGCCTGGTGAAAATGAAGCATTAAATATACAGCTTTAAAGAAGATACTTTGGAATCACACAGACTTATGGTACTTTTAATCATCATGGTTTTGAACTGCAGTATCTACATAATTGAAAAAAAATGTTTTGATCCCTACCCTTCACATCCTTAATTTAAGATGTGCAACTCACTTTGCCTTGGAGGTACAGAAGTTTTATCATGCTTTGTCCAGTGTTTAATTCTGCAAATTTGATTCAATAATATTCGAACTCTTAAAGTGCCCATGTTTCTTGAATAATCAAAATAAAAAACTATAGAAAATGTTGGAAGACAATAAAATCTATCAAAATATGTGATAAAGTAATCTTTTCTAGCTAAATGATTGTTCTATTAGGAGCAGTGAGTTAATGTATATTTTATAATTTAAATTCTCATAATCATGTTAACATGCTAGAATAGATCTTGGAAATACATCACTTAATATATTATTCTCTAAAAAATTACAGACCAATATAGTTTAAAAAATGCCAAAAGCATCCTTGTGCTACCAGTTCAATTTTTTATAGGTTTGTGCTATATGCAAATGGCATGTTAACGAAGGATTTTTATAGTCTATTCCTTCAGTTTGAATGCTTCTGGAGAGCATAGGATAAGATGTTGTCCCCGTTATCTCTATATACACCATGCAAATGATGCCTGTTACTCTTTTTCACCATTAAACCTAATTTAGATCCATAACAAAATAATAAATTGTAGAGTGTGCAGTTTAGCATAAACCATTTATTTGAGTTCAGATGGACCAGAGAAGACAAATTACAATTTCTTTAAGTAATAAATTAATTAAATTGGTGAGTGTGAGTGTGAGTGAGACAGAGAGAGACAGACAGAGACACAGAAAGAGGGTGACACAGAAAAAGACAAACATCCAGAGAGAGAGAGAGAGAGGAGAGGGAGTTTACAAGTGGTTTGAAAATAAGACACTATAATCTTAGAGTTCTCATTTTTTCAGGTCCCTATATCTGTACATTTCTATGAAATTTTCTTGTTTATAGCTCAGGTTGCTTGCTGAATAATTTTACAAAAATAAATACTTCTTCTCTTCAAGAACTTTAGTGGAAGAAACTGAAATTTACTTAAATGTTTCACTTAAATTTGGATTTCAAATATGCATGACGCATTGACTAGATACAAAATTGAAGAAAAATTGTATAATATGTAAAAATAAGAAATTCCTTCCCAAGATTTTTCTATTATTTTAGTTGGCACTTGCAGATAAAAGCTGCTATATTATCACTTTAAAATACACACACAGGAGGGTACCCTTCCATAAACTTTAATATCCTTTGAGTTTAAACTTTAATTTTGAAGCTTTATGCTGCCATTCATTTTATTTGCATGTGTGAACTAGTAGAAGGCAACTGTATTAGAAATTCTGGCACAAATCCAGGCTTATTAAACAAATTACTTGTTACACATGCTTGGCTTATCTACTTTCTTGTCCATATGCTTGTAAGGCATTGTGCCCACTCATTATAATATATGCCAGTTTTACAGGGCACTAACTGTTCAGAAAAAAATGGATCCAGATGGGTTTTCTGGAAAATGCCATAACTGATGCTACCTTGGAAAATTGCCATCTCTCATTGATAGTTTATGTTTACTTACATTTACCTGTGGTGTCAATGGCTACACACATAATCTTTCATCATCTTGGTCATTGAGAGTGACCTATTTCGGATTTTGATTTTAGCACCATCATATCTGGACTACTCAGAAGGGCATGGCAAACTACTTATACTTTCAGCAGGAAAGACAAATAGCATCTAAATGAGAAACACTGAGCACAGAAGAGAAGGCTAAGTAGCACATGGAGTACCAACCCACCCATTTTTTCAATAGCTTATTATTTAGAAGTGAAACACGACAGAAATACACATGACTCATATTTATATAATTTATACAAGTCTCAAATTAATAGCAGCAAGAACAGAAAGGTGGGATAACCCTTTTTTTATGAGGGTAAGATTGCAATGGCCTTACAACATAATTAGAATTTAGTGTGGGACTATCAACCTTCTTTTCTTTGGGTAAATGACATAATGTTGTCTTTCTATGGAAAGAATAGTAGACAGATTTCCCCCAGGATTGATACAAATACTGTTGTAGTTGCCAATGTTCAATTATCTATTCCTAAGCTGTGGTAGCACGAACATTACATAAAGGATTTTAGGCTTTGATATGCTATAAAGCTCCACCAAGTGTTGTAAATACACTGCTGATATGATTCTTTTAAATAGAGAACTTTAAGAATAATGCCAGAAAGATGGGTCAATTCAAACAGTTACATACACTAAAGCAGACCTTCATAAGAGCCAAATTCCAGGTGAGATATTACTGTGCATGAGTGAAACATGGAAAAATAAAAGATGTATGGAAGAAGACAGTATGAACAATTGATTACATTGTAAATTCTCTATATTCATCACTGGTCAGCACAGAGACATCTTTCACATAGGATAGAAAGCAAAGTGAGTGCCTAACACTGCTGCAGACCAGCACCAGGTCATCCCCTACAGCCCCTAGCTCTAAGCTGGTCCAGTAGCCCATGACTCTAGACCCACCCCAAGATGAGACTGTCCACTGTAGTTTGTCCCCTGGCTAGCCAATACACATGGTACACTACATACAACTTTGTGTCATTGCCATATGTCACCAGTAGATCCAGGCAAAAGTAGGCACCTATGAAAACATGCTCGTAACAACTATCTGAAGACTTAAGGTCTAGAACTTTCCCAATAGACCTAGTAGATCTATTGTCATATTAACTATAGTAAAGTCTTGAAGATTTCAGATTGAGGCTGACAACCACAGACTCATATTCCAGAGGATTTTTTCCCCCTGTGGCTTTTGGCACCAGACTTCTCCATCCATAGACTCAGACACAAGGTTATCCTATCTAAGGACTCTAGTAGCAAGCCTTTTCTTACTGCCCCTAGTCAACCCACTTGAAAACTCTGAACAGATTGACTAGTGAAGGACTTTTCTTACCAAGGAAAGTCTGTAACAATTAGAAAAGGAAACTCCTAAACCAATATGCCTATAGGCACTGGGATCATGTATGACCAGAGGTAGAGGGAAGCACAGCCAATGGAATAAAAGAGCATGGCTCTCATGGATTCTATATAAGTAGAGATGTATGGACTGTCTAACAAATAATTCGTAATAGTTTCCTTCCTCATGTGTGTGTGTTTGTGAATGTATATTTATATGTGAAGTTCAATGACAATTATATTTAAGTTTTAAAAAGAAAAATAATTCAGGGTGAGCAAACTATAAATCTCAGCAGCTTCCCGGAGGAAGAGAGTGAAAGAGAGAGGCAAAAAAAAAAAAAAAAAAAAAAAAAAAAAAAAAAAAAAAAAAAAAAAAAAAAAAAAAAAAAAAAACATGGCATTTGATTTAACTATGAGGAGGTCATCCATGAGGCAGGCAGCAGGCAAACTCATAGTGGACAGCATTGGGTTTCATTTATGTATGTCATGGTTCTGGGTCAGAGAATCTAATCCTGGTCTCCATGTGACAGGATGGGTTATGTAACACCTCATTAATATTGAAGAGGATGACTCATTTCTTTTTTTAATTTAAATATATTATTATTGTGTGTATAGTGTGTGTGTACACAGGTGAACACATGTGATGATGAGGACAACTTTTAGAAGTTGGTTCTCTCCTTCCTACAGGAATCAAAATCAAGATAATTAGACTTGTATGGAAATAACTTATGCTTACAGACCATCTCATTGGTCTCAAGAACTCATTAAAGTTCAGCAAAGAACAGGACAACAGAGACAGCTAAACAGCAAGAGGATATCATACATGAACAAAAATAGAAATTCAACAAGAGAAATCAATCATTTAGAATCAAGGAAAAATTCTGAATAATAGTACACAATAAATTACTGAACTTTAAGAAAGGAATTAAAAGAGAGTTTGAGTAAGACTTGGTCGAGCAGAAGAAGGAAATCAATAAACACTGAGATAGGTCATTTGAAGTTACTCAGTAAGAGGCACAAAAAGAAACTAAGTGAAAATGGGTGAAGAAATCCAATGGCACTCTTAGGACACTACAAATAAACAGATAACAGGCTTCTCACCATTGGTCTGAGAAATTTTTTTTTAACATGATATTCAAAGCGTAAGTGACAAAAGCAAAGTAAAATGACATTAACAAATGTAAAACTTTCAAGGGATGGGGTGTTCCTTAGTGGTAAAGTGCTTGTGTATGTCTGATTCCCAGTGTAGCAAATAATAAAAGAAAAAAAAATCCCTGCTGGTGGGAATGCAAACTTTTACAACCACTTTGGAAATCAGTATGGTAGTTTCTCAGAAAATTGAGAGACAGTGTATCTCATGGCCCAGTGAAACCACACTTGATTATATATCCAAAGGATGCTCAGTCATAACACGAGGACACTTGCTCAACTATGTTCATAGCAGCATTATTTTTAATAGCCAGAAACGGGAAACAACTTTTTTTTTTTTTTTTTTTTTTTTTTGGTTTTTTTTTTTTTTTTTTTTTTTTTTGGTTTTTCGAGACAGGGTTTCTCTGTGGCTTTGGAGCCTGTCCTGGAACTAGCTCTGTAGACCAGGCTGGTCTCGAACTCACAGAGATCCGCCTGCCTCTGCCTCCCGAGTGCTGGGATTAAAGGCGTGCGCCACCGTCGCCCGGCAACAGGAAACAACCTTGATGCACTTCAACTTTAAAAGGGAAAATAAATTATGGTACATTTTACATTTACACAACGCAGTACCTACCTAGTTGGGGGAAAAAAAAACACAACATCATGGAATTTGCAAGCAAATGGATGGAACTAGAAAAAAAATCATCTTGAGTGAGGTAACCCAGACTCAGAAAGACAAACATAGTAAAGTGGATAATAGCAAAGGATAATCAGACCACAATCCACAGTTCCAGACAAGTTAGGTAACAAGGACGACCCTAAGAGAGACACAAGGATCACTCTGGGAAGATGAAATAGATGAGGTATCTTGGGTAAACTGGGAGTGCGTTATAGGGGAAGGATGGGAACATGAGGGATAGGGATGGTCCAGTTGGGGAAGGGATGGTGAGGGAAAGCAATGAGAAAGATATCTTGATAGAGGTGCCATTAGGGGGTGAAAGAGAAACGTAGTTCCAGAGAAACTCCCAGGAATCCACAAAGATGAGCACAACTAAAACTTCTAGCAATAATAGAGAGGATTCCTAAACTGGCCTTCTGTAATCAGATCGGTGACTACCCTAATTGTCATCAAAGATACCCTATCCAGTAACTGATGTAAACCAATGGAGAGAGGAATAGGCAAGCTCTGGTCCAAGCTCCCAGATCCCAGTGAAAGAAAGGGAGGAGAGATTACATGAGGAAGAGGTGTCAGGATCACAACAGGGAAATCCACAGAGACAGCTGAACCATGGAGTTCACGGACTCAAGACCAAGAGCTAGGAATCCTGCATGGGATGAACCTAGGCCATCTGCATCTGTGGGTGACAGTGATGTAGCTTGGTCTGTTTGTGGGGCCCCTAGCATTGGGACCAGGATCTGTCCTTAGTACATGAGGTGGTTTTCTGGTACCCACTCCCTATAATGGGATGCCTCACTCAGCCTTGATGCAAGGGGAAGACCTTGGTCCTGCCTCAACTTGATATGCCATACTTTCTTGACTCCATATGGGAGGCCTCACCCTTTCTGAGAAGTGGATGCAGGACGAGTGTGGGGGGAGTTGAAAGGTGGGTAGAGAGAATGTGAGGAGAGAAGGGAGGAGAATCTGGGGTTAGTATGTAAAATAAATTTAATTGAAAAAGCATAAGTATAAAAGTGCTATAGTGAAACTCATTTCTTTAATGCTGAAAACTGAATGTAATATAAACACTTTAGAAAGCAATATTAACTACTGAGTTAAATGCTACAAAATTGACCTATTTAGTTACCTTCACCATTAAATTTGATATGCATAGCTGTCCTTATATTTGAACAACTTTATCAAAGTGAAAAAATGAAATTTCTTTTAAATATTACAATTATTAGAGTAGTCATTCATGTATGTATAAACTACTCTACCTCTGCAAGATTATCTGAACTAAATACAGTCATTGTAATTTAAATTTAGAAATCTATTTTGTGCTGACATTAAGAATTAGCCAAGCTAATTCTTAAGAAGTATAGATTATCTGAGTTGATATTCATATTTCCTGTCAATTGTTGCTACACCAAGTTCTTCATGCCTAGAAGCATTATGCTTGTATTCAAATCCAATGTTTTCAAGGATCTCAAGAGACCAACAGGAAATTCAGATAACTGATTCAAAGGTATGATCATTATGATATGTGCTAGTGTATAGATAGACACAGTGAGCCATAACATTAGACAACTTTTCTGCTACTTGCTTGCTAAGAAATTTGCCCCAATTATTGGGCTATTTTTTATCATGTAAAAAGTTGGTGAATAAAAATTTTATCATGTAAAACGTTGGTGAATAAAAATAACCACCTCATTTTATTGCTGCAAAATTGATACAGGAAATAAATGTGATTTTTCATACAGATTTTCAATGACTATCAACTTCATTTCCAGCTATAAAAGAGTCTAGTTTAATGTTAGCTGGATTTTATCAAAAATTTGGCTTCTTTAAACTGATTTTTAAAAAGTATTTTTGATCAGATTTATTTATTTGCCAGAAGGTATGGATAGATATTATACATCATTCTAAAAAGAATATTGAATTCTAATGCTAATACTAAATGTCTAATACCACACAAAATCTCTTTAAAATCAATGAGAAAAAGATAGCACACCAAAAAAGAATCATAAAGCATGACAATTCAGAAAAAATAACTACCTAAACATATGAAAATTACTTTAGCAAAGAATTAAGGCAGAATGAATAATAATAACAATAAGATATTAAAATTTTATTTTACCTATAAATTAGATAAAGTCTAAGGAGTAGGCAGAGTTTGATACATTGGATTGTTGGGAAAATGTGTAGAAAAGAAATGAACACATACATTCTGAAAGGCATATACCCAACACAGCCTCTTTCTGAAATTTTATTTTATTAATTAACATTTTTCACTTAGTTAACATACTGACCACAGGTTGTTCTCCCTTCCCTCTTCCTGTCCCTGCTCACTTATCTACTCCCCTCCCTATCCAGTCCTAATACTTCTCCATTCAGGAAGGGGCAGGCCTCCCATGGACTTAGCAAAGCATGGTACATCAAGTTGAGGTAGGACCAAGCTCCTATGATGGAGGAAGGACATTGGTTAATAAAGAAACTGGTTGGTCCTGATATGTTAGAACATAGGTGGGTGGAGTAAACAGAACAGAATGCAGGGAGGAAGAGGAAGTGAGATAAGACGCCTCAGACAGACTCCATAGCTCTGCTCTCTGAGGCAGACACGATGAAGCAAGCCGCCAGGTCAGACATGCTGAATCTTTCCCGGTAAGACTGGTGCTACACAGATTATTAGAGATGGTTGATCGGGATATGAGAATTAGCCAGTAAGGGCTAGAGCTAATGAGTCAAGCAGTGTTTAAAAGAATATAGTTTGTGTGTTGTTATTTCAGGGCATAAGCTAGCCAGACCGCTGGGAGCTGGGTGGCAGGAACACAGCCCGCAGCTCCTACTACAGGATGGCTGCCCAACGTGTGGACAACTGCATCCACAGAAAGCCTGAGAAAGCTTGGGAAAGAATAGAGTAAAGCATGTTTTCTTGGTAGCAGCAATTTCTTGGGTCTGCTCTGCTTGCTAGAGGCAAGCAAGCACTCTCATCTAAGAGAGGCTTCCTGACTCAGCTTTAGCTGCAAATCTTGCAGCTCTTTTAAGAGATTCTGCCAAGAAACACTTGAACGGTGTTGATGAAAAGCTGAACACATGCTTGTTTGTTTTCAGCCGTAGCAGGAAAAAAGCTGCGCTGATTTAAAATGCCGGTTTTCTGGGCCGTCCGGCCAGGGAAAACTCTGACTCTTTCAAGGAGGTGGTCCACATGGGGAGGCAAACGATAGGCTGTGTGGAGACTTGAAGTCAATCTGAGGTGTCTAAAGGGAAAATATAAAGAACTGCAGGAAGAAAAGCCACTGCGTGATGATTTATGTTAAACTGCTGGCTCCACGCACAAGGCACAGGCCACAAGGCACAGGCCACGGCTGAGGGAGGGAGGGATTGCGCCAAGCCAAACTGGCGGCAGGCAGCTGAGCAGGGGAAGGGAAGGAGGGGTCCTAAAACCAAACGTTGGGTGCCAGATGAAGGCGAAGGCTTAAGTCACAAACAATCCCACGCAGTTTGGAATTATGATTAATATAATGGTTATTTATTTAAAGGGGAAAAATACTTACAGATCACCATCCCAGACAACAGCCCTCTGCGCAATCAGGAAGGGAGTCTAGTGGCCGGAAGTGGAGCAGGAAGTAAGAGAGAGTGAGGAGGGAAGTGGCCACTTTTTTAAAGGGAGAGAGACCATGCCCCAGTGGGCTGGTATCTCAGCTGCTATTGGCTGGAGGAGCTGAAGGACCTCCCGCAACACTCCTAGACACAGACTCTAGAACAAATTTTGTCTACTTCTATCATGTTCTAAATGCATATACTATTATAGACCACAATTTCTTTTCTACAAGAATATTAGTAACTGCACTATATATATCCAACACTCAATTTAGCAGACTTCTAACCCCACCACAAACTGCAAAGGAAAAAGACAGTAAAATTTAAAACAGTTGCTGTCCATAGAAGAGTTTGCTTTGCTCTGCCTTAGCCTACCTACTAAAGCTCTGGGCAGTGTGGCTGAGAAAGTTTGACTGACGACTTTCTTTTCTTCTGTGAGTATAAAATTTCATCTATCATTTTCCACAGTGAAACGCATGAATCAGGATTACTTCTATCTGTCTTCCTGAGCAAAGAGCAGTCAGACCTGGGACTGAATAGCATATTTTCTTTTTCTTTCAATTATTTATTAGTCTTCTATAATGAAGTTCTTTAAAATGTTATTTTGTATGTAGGTCTTGCTTGAATGCATGACAGTGCAGTGCCTGCTTGCATGGTGCTTGCTAAGGCCAGGGGACAGCGACAAATATCCCTGGAAAGGTACTTCCAGAGGCTTTTGGTCAGCCTTGTGGGTTCTGCAAAGTGAATCTAGGTCTTCTGCCACTGAGAATTTTGTACAATATGTTTGGGTCACATTCACCCTCTCCCTCAACTCCTTTCAGATCCACCCCCACTTCTGTACCCACTCAATTTAGAACTTTGTGTCTTTTTCTTTCAATCTAATTTGTGATATCTATGTATTTTTGGCTGTGTGACCTTCCACCAAAACCTGGTCCATTTTCCAGGGGTTCCACTCAAACCAGTAGCTATCAATTGCCCATAACTTTTTGGCTAGGGATGGGACTTGGTGCTCAATTCCATTCTCCATCTCCACTAGTCTGGTTCGAGCTTGCATATGTCTTGTTTCATTCTTAAAAATAATACTCTGCTAGGATTATATTAGTAATTTCTTTCTATCTAAAAACTAAATCTTGCATCTTAAGATTGTTTTCCTTTCTTAAAGCCTGCGAAACTATCATTGACCTGAGACCCTCATAGCAAAGTATCAGATAACTCTTACAGATGATCATTTCTATTTTTGAAATTTAGAATCGCATTCACCAAACTGTTTACATTATTATATTCTGTTTTATTTAACACCAAGTCATATCAACACAATTAAAATGAAATGAGAGTTGCATTCAGGACATTAAAGCACTGAAGTTTCAGTCCACCTTAAATGAAAGAGTTAGAAAGGTTAATATAAATGCAATGCGATTAAATATTTAGGCTCTTGTGTTTTATTTCACAGTATGCATTCATCTCTTTCAGATTTAGGTAGCAGGATAACAGAGTGAGTTTTGTCTTCTAAAACTTGACACTTGCCTAAAAGTCATTACGTAAATGTCAGAAGATAAAAAATATGTTCATTCAAAATTAATTGTTTCTTAAGATCACAGTTATAAATAGAAAAGAATCCTAAGATAGCCTTTTACTTTGCACCCTGTGTGTATCTTCCTGGTCTTTGAAAAGATCCAATAATAATGGAGATAAATAAGAGTATAAATAAGAGTCTTTCTTCTCCTAACACTGCTTTCTTAGTGATTGTACTGGTACACTGACTTTTAAGAAGACTGATGTTTAAGGAGGATTTTCTGGAAATTTTCCTCTTTTGAATACAGAGGTTCAAATTTTCTCTTTCCTTATGTCAGATATTGGAATTGCACAAAATTTTGAGGTAGGGATTATTATCTTCAGCAGTATCAGTAGTATTTTTCTGTCTCCTCCATCTTTATTTTGTAGCTTTTTGTTCTGCAATGTACAATACATCTGTTGTTCTCTCTTCTACAATACCTCACTAAGATACAATATTCTTCATTTAAGAAACAGTAAAAGTATTTATTAACAATAATGCTGAGTTTGCTGCATTCTATTTTTTAGGATAAAAGTGGATACAAAAGAGAAGGAAAAGTAAAATTCTAAGGGTATAATTATAATTTTGTATACTGTGGGTACAGAGTTTTTGGTACCTAATAAATCAATCACAGAAATAGTTAAATGTCTTTGTATAAAGCTTGTCCTTTGTTTATTATTCACATATTTGGATATAGAAAATAAAAGGAAAATTTTCAAAGTTTGTCTTGAGGTTTTTTGTCCTTAAATTAAGAATAATTATGTTTTCAAATATGTCTTCTAAAACTAATATTTTGGATTGAGCAGTAGTTACAGGTTATAGAAGAAGAACTATAGAAGAAGACTGTATGGTATATAATTCCATTTTTATGATCACCTATGATGTTTATTATTAATATTTTGTAATGTTTCAGATAAATTATTATATATAATCTCCAAATAAATTCTTAGAAATTTTTCTTTTAACTGATGATGATATAAATTTTCATATTTAATTTTATATTCACTTTGATCTTATATCCTCATATCTGGAAAAATTCATCTATTCAATTTTATCACATTGAGAGGTACTTAGGATTATCTATGCATGAAGATCGAGTATAATTGGTATAATTTATATTTTATGTTATGCAATTTATCATTGGAGACCGTCATACCTTTTCCTTTCTAGTGATTTTTATATTTATTTATTTTACCTCATTTTACAAGTACTAGAATCTCCAGGAAACCACTACATAGTTACCACTGAATGTGGCACTTTTGTCTTTAAATCTTCTGGTGAAATAGTCACAAACTCACATTGTGTGATTATTAGATGGTCTTTATCAAATAGAGTATAATTTTCTGAAAAATTTTATTTGAAGGTAGATGTTACATTTTGGTCATTTTTTTCTTCTGTGTTTTTTTCTAATTTTGATTTCATAATATGCTATATTAATTTATTTGAAAATCTTAAAGTAGTGTCCAATTCCTGAATGAATTATTCAGCTGCAATGTACCATCCTTTTTTATAAATTGCTACATTAATTTTTCCAATACTTGTATCCATAATCATAAAGAATATTGGCAAGTAGTTTTATTTGTTATAGCTTCATTGTGTTTGAGTTTCACTTTATGGTATTCTCAATATGAATTGTTCAGTTCAAAATATTTTTATCAATTTTTTCTTTAATCTACACATATGTTAGAGGTAATTAATATTGTAGCACAAATTCTAATTGGTCTTAATAATATAAAACCTGGAATCAAATATTGGGGCAAATACTGAAAGATCAGAGAAGTAAAGGAGCCACTAGGGAGACTTCTTACCTCTACCGAATTCTCAGACCAAAGGGGCAAGATCCTTTCTCTGAGAATCCTCATCCACATCCCAAATGGGTTGGAAATCCTGTCTCCACCCACCTTATATTCCTGTCTCCAAGTCCCTAATGCTGGGATTTAAAGCGCACTTCCCAAGTACTGGAATCAAAGGTATGAGATCCCAAGTGCCCACGTGCTGGAATCAAAGGTGTGTGCCACCATTGCCTGGATCTGGTTTGCTTTTAGACTGGTTCAATCTTGTGTATCCCAGAATGGTTTTGAACTTCCTGATCTTCCTGCTGCCTCCTCCCAAGTGCTAGGAATAATGGTGTGTATCACCACTGCCTGGCCTCTATGGCTAACTAGTGGTTAGCTCCGCCCTCCAATATTTGAGGCAAATTTTGTTAGAGCACAAACAAAATGTCACCACAAAATATCAAAATAGCAAAATTTCTCAAGATATTGCATTACTATTATTCTCTATTTAAATCCTTTGCTATAAGAGAACACATTAAATGTATTGGCACTTATCTGGTAGACCAGAATATGATCTTCCTTATTGGATGTAATATGTGCCCTTAAAAATAATGTGCATCATATAATTAATGTGTATAGTAACTGAAATGGTTGATGATATGATTTGTCATGTCATCATGTGCGTGTTTGGAGAGTTTTGTCTGGTTATTCTACCTCGTTTTGTGTGTAGTCCCATATTTCTATATGGTGTGGCAGCCAGGCTCTAAAGCCATAGGCCCCACTTGAGGTGGTCATGTAGCCTTCAAGGCAGGCTGTAGCTGCCATAACAAAGGGTCAGGATGTTGATTTGCCCTTAATTTGTAATTTGGAAGATGCCAGATAGAGATGCTGAATCAAGCCTACACGCCAGCTAGCATACAGAGCACACAGGTAGTTGTGGACATGACTAAAAGCCATTCACCTGGTTATCTAGGAGACAGAATGCTAATGTATTTACCCCTCAGTTTATGTTTGGATATATAAGGCCTCGGTTTATGTTTAGATATATATGGAGAATAAAGGAGGAGGAATTCTTCAGGATGTGAACTCAGGATTTCATGAGAGACCACTGAGATCTCCCTTCCAATAAAGCCATGTGTCTTTATTCCCGCAATGCCATCCTGGTCCAGAGAGAGATAGTTTATCTTGGAGTCTGGTCCAAAGAAATAATTTACGGTCTGAGCTAGCACTGGACCCCGACATTTGTGACAGAATTTGAAAACCTAAAAGTAATAACAAGACCTCTGTAAATTCTAAGAGTAATTTTTCTAGTCATTGAATCTTAATAGACTGGAGAAAGAAGAGGACACAATGGAAATTAAGAACGTTAAATCAAAGCCTGTAAGCCTGCTAGAGAACAAGCAGGGTACATAATTGTAAGAGATGTAATTACATTTCAAATTTAAAAGCAAATCATGGACTCTAATTATCATCTTTGTACCCACTAAGAAAATCTCTATTTCTTCTTTTCCTGAACAAAGAGAACTATAATACAACAGGATAAAACAAACTTGCCTTGTTCCTATGCCCTGCGAATTGGATTTCTTTCCAATGGTTATTGCTGACATTTCTGTTCATGAAAGCAAGCAAAGAAGAGTTTGCCAATTTTGTCATGTAGCTAGCATAAAAGTCATAAAGGTCAAGAAATCTATGGAAATCCAAAGGAAGAAGCACAATCTTGTCTAGTAAATGGATTCATTACATTTCATGCTATTAAGCCTTCAGTATTGCATCAACTGGCAAAAGATAAATTCCCCACAGCAATATACTGTTCACATTACTCCTCTTTTTGTAAGTGGGAAATTTTTGGTTTTCTTATTCTTTCTCTACCATTACACACAATAATCACTGCAAATGAATTAACTGAAAGTTTTAGGATGTTATCACATTATGAGGTAATTGTCTCTGGATTTGACATCAAACATAGTATGTAACTTCAGGACTGCAGCTTTGTGTTGTGTTATCCATAAAAGCAAACAATATTTAATAATTTCCATTACAGGGGGATCTCTGTGGAGTTCATATAAATTTTAAGGATGTATATAGGAAGAAGTGAATGCATTCATGTTAGACAACAGAGTAGTTTCAAATATTCATTTTCTTTCTCCAGTTCTTTGCCTAGCTGTCCTACATCTTCTGCTCAAAATTTTACCTTGTATTCAAAGGTGGTTCATGTGGTATTAATGTAATCTTCTTTGTAGAGCATTCTAGCAATCCATTTCTTTATGCTCCTAGATTTATGCATAGATTCATATAGTCTAAGTTGTAATTATGAGCTCTCATACAATTCTATGCCCTTGAAGAAATAGTAGTTATGCTTTTTATACCTCCTTTTTTTCAGTTCACACATCACGTCCCAGAGTAATGACCAGCATGTAATGGACTAGTACGTTTTGTGTGCTTTTATTTGGTTACAACCTATCTTTACTTCTGTTCCTTGAACCTAGAACTTTATCATATTGAAACCTGATGTAATAGCCTGGATATCATGTGAATTCAAATTTCCTTTTGTTTCCCAACCAATAGCCTAAATGAGAGTCAGGAAGTCTGCAACTAGCTTTTTGTTCATATTTCCTGCATAACTTTCCTATGTATTTAGAGTTTTAGAATATTAACAACAAAGTTAACCTATCTATCTTTCTTTGTTTGTTTCTTCTTCTTCTTCTTCTTCTTCTTCTTCTTCTTCTTCTTCTTCTTCTTCTTCTTCTTCTTCTTCCTCCTCCTCCTCCTCCTACTCCTCCTCTTCCTCCTCCTTCTTCTTCCTTTTCAAGATAGGGTTTTTCTGTGTTGCCTTGGATGTCTTCAAACTAACTCTGTAGACCAGACTGACCTTGAGCAAGTACATTTCTTAAATCACTGTTTCTTAAGCACTTGAATATTTTGTTTCTTGTGGAACTAATGCTTATCTTGTTCATTGGGTCAAATAGTAGGATAAATGCTTCCCAAAGAAGAAACAAGATATCAGTCTGTTCCATCAGGTACAGGAAGAGCCCAGCTCTGTGGGCTAATAGTATAACCCTCCTGACAGAAATAAAATATTCTAGAGACACACTTGTGTCTCTGTTTTTGGCTATCAGAGTAATAGAAAAGAAAACAATGAGTTAGAATGTCTCTTGATATCCCACATTGGTAGAATGAAAATTCTGGTGCCCAGTGCCTGAAGGACAGCCTCTCTCTAGGAAAGATATCTTACATAGTCATGGCAACTTGTTACACCACCTTTCAGGAGATAATGGAACCAAGACAATGGTGAAAGAATGAGTTTTACCTAAATCAGGACTGCATAGTTATACATACCTTGTGGCCTCTTTTTAAACTTAAACCTCATGTCAAGACCTAAACTATGAATCTGAGCATCACTGAACATCTTTATTTGTTTTTTTCCCCCAAAGCAAACACATTGAATAAATCCCCTTCATCTATTTTGGTGATGGGTGGCTAACACTAGCTTTTAGAGCTACCAGAGCATGCACCCTGACCCTAAAAACTATGGCAATGTTAGCATTATGATGTTTGACATTGTCAAGAAATAAGATATCTACTTCACATAGCATCTTAGAAAAAAAATCACAGAATCTTTGATTCTCTCCCTCTTCTCCCCATTCCCTTAGCAACCTTTCTCTGCTCCACTTAAATCACTATAATTGTCATTTCCATGCCAGCTTCAAATACATTAGAAATTCAATAGCTCACGCTCTCTGATTTATTCTTTCCATGTACAAATTCCAAATTCTAAAACAGAATGTAAATGAGCCAGACAAGATTTGGGGTAGTTCCTACTGGCTGAGATGTAAGTTCTTTGAACATGCTTCTCTATGGAGGTCAGCTGCTGAGAGCAATGAACAATTATGAAAAAAGAGGCTGTTATTTTAACTGTATAACTCTGGTCAATATCAATCATTATCATGGCTTCTTATGAATCAAAATTAAGATGATGAGATTATTGAGATCACACTAATATCCTACTCTATCCTACTCTATATTTCAGAAAACAGTGACTTTTTGCAAGTTGTACTTTACCTTCAGAGACTACATTTTACAAACAACATTTGACTCCCATTGAAGAAATATGGCGATAGTCTATGGGTGGCCCCACAAACTCTTGCAATCCATCGGAAAACACTCATGGAGCAGAGATTAATAAATTACTTATTCTTGAGACTATAGAAGAAGCCACTTCATATATTTATAAAGATTAATTGAGATTATACTGTCATTGTTGTATTAAATTCATACAAAACTAGCCCTAATCACTTATAGAAGATGCCACACCAGGGAAAGGATGTAAACCCTCTCTATAGTCCCCAAAAATTAATGGACTTTCAACATTACAGTAGCATGAGCCCATACAACTGTTATGTAGATTTATGTCAAGGACTAAAAAACAGAGGACTCCCCAACTGTCCCGGGAGCTTCAGATCCATGCAGTTGCCTGTTATTGATGCAGTCTACTCAACTGCTTGCCTGTCTACATGTTTACTCACCTGTATCTCCATCCTGATCTCAGACTGCAGTTTGAGTTTTCACCTACTTTCTGGACTCAACATCATTACTATTAAATCATGATCCAGCAGCTGCGATTGCAGCTCCCCTACCGGCACTGGTCTGATTCTACTTGGTTTTTATCTCTACACAGTATTCAGCCTGAGAGATAGTTTCTTTCTAGAGAAGACATTTTATAGAGTTCTGACAAGTTATCATATCAGCATATAGGTTTCTGAAAACTTTTGAACACTTTAGAAGCCTCATTAATATTTATTCTGATAAGCACAGGTATACATGCAGATATATAGAGAGGCATGCTATTGAATAAGTGTTAATAATTGTAATTAAGACTAGAATAAAAGACCCAGAGTCTACCTCAGACAAATTACTGAGGTGGGTGTGATTATATGAAAAATTACTGTCATTGAAACCACTGAACCTTGTTAATTTATTGTTTTTGTTTTTTGTTTTTTGTTTTTTGGTTTTTCGAGACAGGGTTTCTCTGTGGTTTTGGAGCCTGTCCTGGAACTAGCTCTTGTAGACCAGGCTGGTCTCGAACTCACAGAGATCCGCCTGCCTCTGCCTCCCAAGTGCTGGGATTAAAGGCGTGCGCCACCACCGCCCGGCTTGTTAATTTATTGTTATTCAATAAATTATTATGTTGTGGAAAGACGAAGTACTAATTTTTGATTCTTACATAGTGTGCTTACATCAGAGAAGAAAAGGGTATTGTACATGTAGTATATCCTTAAAGATATGGGTCTTTAATGGTCATGATCAGTCTATATTTCAATTTACATATCAAATTAACTCTCCATGGGGATGAGTCTGTTAGAATCTAATGTATGTCCATGTATTTTGATAGGAAATAGAAGACAAATGAATATTTGCATCATTTGAGTCCTGATCTCCTTTTACTCCTGTTACTTCAGAGCACAGATACTTATGTTATTTCTAAACTTGTTTTCTAAAAATTGTACTCTGAAAATTATTTCATTTGTGTGTCTATAATCCCTAATAGACTCTAGATAGTTGAAAGAAGAGAGGAGTTATCTACACATCTATTGTCAGCATCTAACATTCTTCCAGTAGTATAGTGGAGGCGAATTTGCTAAATAGTTTAATTGATGGCCTGGTCAGCATGCAGGCCAATCTTAGGATGCAATGACAGAATAGAGGAAAGCAAAACTGGTAAGGGTAAGTGTATGATTTGATGTGATGCAAAAATCAGAAAACATATATGTTCTGATTACTGGCTATTTGATCAAAGATTGATGTAAGTGTGAGAAGAAGGGAATTTGCTTTAAAAATATAACTTTCTGGTTCCTGCTATGATAAACAATGCTGTTATAAACATAGTTGAACACATGTACTTGTGGTATGATTGAGCAGCCTTTGGGTATATACTCAAAAGTGGTATTGCTGGATCTTGAGGAAGATTGTTTTCTAATTCTCTGAGAAATTGCCATACTGATATCCAAAAGGGCTCTACCAGATTGCACTCCCACCAGCAATGCAAGAGTTTTACCTTGTCATAGCCAGAACCTGGAAACAACCTAAATGCCCCTCAACCAAAGAATTGAGAAGGAAAATGTGGTACATTTACAGAATGGAGTACTACACAGCAGAAAAAAATAATAATAACATCTTGAAATTTGCAAGCAAATGGATGGATCTAGAAAACATCATATTGAGTGAGGTAACCCAGACCCAGAAATGTAAATTTAATATGTGCTCACTTATAAGTGACTTTTAGTTATAAATAAAAGTTAAACTAGCCTACAATCCATAAATCCCAGAGAAGCTAGACAATAATGAGGACCCTAAGAGACACATATGTGGATCAATTCTATATGGGAAGTAGAAAAAGTCAAGATATACTGAGTAAATTGGGAGCATGGGGACCATGGGAGAGGGTTAAAGAGGAAGGGAGGGAAAGGGAGGGGAGCAGAGCAAAAATGTATAGCTCAATAAAAAAAATACATAGCTTTCTGGCAACTACTTGAAGAAAAGCGTATCCAACAATGGAGGTTCTGTCCCTATGTCACTTTGCTATCCATGACTACTTTAGAAGTTTAAAATCAGCAAAAATTCTCACTGTTTCTAGTCCAGCACTTGGGCTTCACATTGAGGGCATGTATTCCAGCAGAGGGTGGAGTAGTGAGTTTGATCTCATTATGATTAAATATTACTTTATTCCCAAATATTGCTTATACTTGCCAAAGCTGATTAGTTTTCTTCAGATATTTCCTTTCGAAGAGCAGTATAAGTTATCTTAAAACTCATCACATAGAAATGATATTTATCATAAACTGAAATGTACATGAGACCTGTTTCCAGTAGCTGCCTCACTCAACCACAGCTACCCTTTCTCCTTATAAATTTGTATTCATTTGTACAAAGAAATTCCATACTTAAACACATCTCAGTACAAGTTTTATAGAGAAAGGTAACATATGTGGCCACTTGAATTTTGTTTCTACTATATGGAAAACTGTTATCCATCACCTGGGCTGCTCTTCCTTCTTGGTTCTTTATGGCTTATTCTAGCTTCTTGCAATCAAAATGCTTTACAACTAAACCCCACTCTCCTAAAAATTCCACAATTTCTTCCCTTTGGCATTAGGCAGTGTTCAGCAAAACTTGTGGAGCTGATTTGTTGTGGCTCATACCAGCCTGGTCTTGTATGCACCATTACCTTAGACTGTTATTTTTTTTCACTTTTCCACCTTATTCCAGTTCTCTACTGTCTGTGATCCAATCTCACATCATTTAAAGTTACAGAATAAAGGGAATTTGGAAATATATGGTGAGTACTCAGTCTTATGGCAAATTGATATACCATATTTTGTTGATCTCCAAGGGAAACCTTCCCTTTTCTGAACAGAAATGATGGAAGAGTGGATTGGGGAGTGACAACAGATGGGGTTGGGGGACAGGGACTGGAAACAGAGAAGGGAGGGTAAACTAGCAGCCAGAATATAAAATAAATAGATACATTTAAAGAAATAAAAGAAGATACCTTCCAAATATATTGGTGAGCACATCAGGTAGGCTGGATTCAGCAAGGCATTGTACAGTGTGTTAGAGGTATTAGATATTATTAAAAGACATTCTCATCTCTTTGCATTGGTAGAAGTGGTCTGTTAATAGAAGTTTTTACTTGACAGTTCAAAGAACGTAATTAAGCTGGACTCACAGGTGGGCAATAGCTGTTAGAGAAATAGAGATAGTCCAAGATTAATTTGTTTTGAATCTACCACATTCCAATTGTCTACACTCATGATATTCCAATCAATAAATCTCACAGAATCAATACAGGCATGGCCTTAAGGAACTTCAGTTCACACTATGATCCTTGATTAAAGGATTTCCTATTTTACTGTAACCCTCTCAGGTCTGTCTGAATTCTCTAATCATTGGGGAAGCACTTACATCATTGTTTGCTTTGTTTCATATTGCTTCATCTTGACCGTATTTTAAACGGTATAGTATATACCCAAATAGAGAGCTGGTATTCGTTATAGAAAGAGAATTTATATATCTGTTGAGGAAATACAGAACTTTAAAAAACAGACCTCCAAGAATCACAATTAAGGAAAACAGACACGCACAATTCAATTTTGCTACTAAACAATCTCATGAAAGCAATTATAACCTACATTAATGTGTAGTTCACTCACAAAATGAGCACAGCATTCATGATCTGCATAAACCCATTGGAAGCATTCTAGCTGCTCACTGAGATGTTTGCAAAGAAGATTCAGAAAAATGAAATCTATGATACTATTTTACAATAAAATTAACTTATAGAAATGTTTTCAGTGAATCATTTTTAATGGCTAGAAAATCAAATAGTGCAATTATATGAAGATCCAAGCAGTGTTTTTCAGCTCGTGTGCATTCCCTCCCATCTAGAGGACTGACTTTGTCCTTTCATTTTCCACTTTAGTTTTTTCTTCTTTTTTTTTATTGAAAAAAAAAATTTCCGCTTCCTCCCTGCCTCCCATTTCCCTCCCCCTCCTCCCACACCTCTCCCCCTCCCCCCACTCCTCTTCTCCTCCCTCTCCAGTCCCAAGAGCAGTCAGGGTTCCCTGCCCTGTGGAAAGTCCAAGGTCCTCCCCCCTCCATCCAGGTCTAGGAAGGTGAACATCCACACTGTCTAGGCTCCCACAAAGCCAGAACATGAAGTAGGATCAAAACCCCATGCCATTGTCTTGGACTCTCCTCAGCTCTCATTGTCCGCCATGTTCAGAGAGTCCGGTTTTATCCCATGCTTTTTCAGTCACAGTCCAGCTGGCCTTGGTGAGCTCCCAATAGATCGGCCCCACTGTCTCAGTGGGTGGGTGCACCCCTCATGGTCCTGACTTCCTTGTTCATGTTCTCCCTCCTTTTGCTCCTCATTAGGACCTTGGGAGCTCAGTCCGGTGCTCCAGTGTGGGTCTCTGTCTCTATCTCGATCCATCGCTAGATGAAGGTTCTATGGTGATATGCAAAATATTCATCAGTATGGCTATAGGATAGGTTCATTTCAGGTTCCCTATCCTCAGGTGCCCAAGGAACTAACTGGAGACATTGCCCTGGGCACCTGGTAGCCACTCCAAGTTCAAGTCTCTTGCCAAACTTTAGGTGGCCCCCTTAACTAAGATAGGAGTTTCCCTGCTCCCCTATCCAAACTTCCTTTATCCCCAATCATCCCGTTTTCCCAAGTTCCCCTCATTCTCTCCTTCAAACTTTTCTCTCCCCATCTCCCCTTAACCCCATCCCACCCCACCCCCAAGATTCCAATTTTTTGCCTGGCAATCTTGTCTATTTTCCATAACCAGGAGGATAACTATATGATTTTCCCTGGGTTTACTCTCTTGTTTAGCTTCTTTAGGATCATAAATTATTGACTCAGTGGCCCCTATCCATGGCTAGAAGCCAATTATGAGTGAGTACATCCCATGATCTTCTTTTTGAGTCTGGGTTACCTCACTCAGGATAGTATTTTCTATTTCCATCCATTTGCATGCAAAATTCGAGAAGTCATTGTTTTTAACTGCAGAGTAGTACTCTAATGTGTATATATTCCACACTTTCTTCATCCATTCTTCCAGTGAAGGACATCTAGGTTGCTTCCAGGTTCTGGCTCTTACAAATAATGCTGCTATGAACATAGTTGAACAAATGTTTTTGTCATATGATAGGGCATCTCTTGGGTATATTCCCAAGAGTGGTATTGCTGGGTCCAGGGGTAGGTTGATCCCAATTTTTCTGAGAAACCGCCACACTGATTTCCAAAGTGGTTGCACAAGTTTGCTTTCCCACCAGCAATGGATGAGGGTACCCCTTTCTCCACAACCTCTCCAGCAAAGGCATTCCTTGGTGTTTTTGATTTTAGCCATTCTAACAGGTGTAAGATGATATCTCAAAGTTGTTTTGATTTGCATTAATCTGATAGCTAAGGAGGTTGAGCATGACCTTAAGTATCTTTTGGCCATTTGAACTTCTTCTGTTGAGAATTCTCTGTTCAGTTCAGTGCCCCATTTTTTAATTGGGTTAATTAGCATTTTAACGTCTAGTTTCTTGAGTTCTTTATATATATTGGAGATCTGACCTTTGTCTGTTGTGGGGTTGGTAAAGATCTTCTCCCAGTCAGTGGGTTGCCTTTTTGTCTTAGTGACAGTGTCCTTTGCTTTACAGAAGCTTCTCAGTTTCAAGAGGTCCCACTTATTCAATGTTGCCCTTAAGGTCTCTGCTACTGGGGTTATACATAGAAAGCGATCTCCTGTGCCCATATGTTGTAGGGTACTTCCCATTTTCTCTTCTATTAGGTTCAGTGTGTTTAGATTGATATTGAGGTCTTTGATCCATTTGGACTTGATTTTTGTTCATGGTGAAAGATATGGGTCTATTTTCATTCTTCTACAGGTTGAAATCCAGTTGTGCCAGCACCATTTTTTGAAGATGCTTTCCTTCTTCCATTGTATACTTTTAGCTCCTTTATCAAAAATGAGGTGTTCATAGGTTTGTGGGTTAAAATCCGGGTCTTCTATATGATTCCATTGGTCGACTTCTCTGTTTTTATGCCAGTACCACACTGTTTTCATTACTGTAGCTCTGTAATAGAGTTTGAAGTCAGGGATGGTAATGCCTCCAGAAGTTCCTTTATTGTATAAGACTGTTTTGGCTATCCTGGGTTTTTTGTTTTTCCATATATAGTTGATTATTGACCTTTCAAGATCTGTGAAGAATTTTGAAGGACCTTGATGGGGATTGCATTGAATCTATAAATTGCCCTTGGTAGAATTGCCATTTTTACTATGTTGATCCTCCCAATCCAAGAGCAAGAGAGATCCTTCCATTTTCTGGTATCCTCTTTAATTTCTTTCTTCAAAGACTTAAAGTTCTTGTCAAATAAATCTTTCACTTCCTTGGTTAGAGTTACCCCAACATATTTTATGCTGTTTGTGGCTATCGTGAAAGGTGATGATTCTCTTATTTCCCTCTCTGCTTCCATATCCTTTGTGTATAAGAGGGCGACTGATTTTTTGGAGTTTATCTTGTATCCTGCCACATTACTAAAGGTGTTTATCAGCTGTAGGAGTTCTTTGGTGGAGTTTTTGGGGTCGCTTACGTACACTATCATATCATCTGCAAATAATGCAAGTTTAACTTCTTCCTTTCCAATTCGAATCCCCTTTATCCCCTTATGTTGTCTTATTGCTATTGCTAAAACTTCAAGCAATATATTGAAGAGGTATGAAGAGAGTGGACAGCATTGGCGTGTTCCTGATTTTAGTGGGATGGCTTTAAGTTTCTCTCCATTTAATTTGATGTTAGCTGTCGGCTTGCTGTAAATAGCTTTAATTATATTTAGGTATGACCCTTGTATCCCTAATCTCTCCAAGACTTTTATCATAAAGGGATGTTGAATTTTATCAAAGCTTTTTCAGCATCTAATGAAACGATCATATTGTTTTTTTCTTTCAGTTTATTTATATGATTGATTACATTGATAGATTTGCGTATGTTAAACCAGCCCTGCATCTCTGGGATGAAGCCTACTTGATCATAATGGATAATTTTTCTAATGTGTTCTTGGATTCGGTTTGCCAGTATTTTGTTAAGGATTTTTGCATCGATGTTCATGAGTGAGATTGGCCTGTAATTCTCTTTGTTGGTTGAGTCTTTGTGTGGTTTCGGTATCAGAGTTACTGTAGCTTCATAAAAGGAATTTGGCAATGACTCTTCTGTTTCTATATTGTGAAATACATTAAGGAGTATAGGTATTAGGTCTTCTTGGAAGTTCTGGTAGAATTCCGCATTGAAACCATCTGGTCCTGGACATTTTTTGGAAGGGAGGTTTTTGATAACAGCTTCTAATTCTTCGTAACTAACAGGTCTATTTAGGTTGTTCACCTAGTCCTGGTTTCACTTTGGTATATGGTATTTATCTAAAAAAGTGTCCATTTCTTTTACATTTCCAGTTTTGTGGCATACAGGCTTTTCTAGTAAGATCTAATGATTCTCTGAATTTCCTCTGTGTCTGTGATTATGTCCCCCTTTTCATTTCTGATCTTATTAATTTGCAAATTCTCTCTTTGCCGTTTGATTAGTTTGGATAGGGGTTTATCAATCTTGTTGATTTTCTTCTGGAACCAGCTTTTTGTTTCATTGATACTTTCAATTGTTTTCTGTGTTTCTATTTTGTTGATTTCAACCCTCAGTTTGATTATTTCCAATCTTCTACTCCTCCTAGCTGACTCTGCTTTTTTTTTTCCTAGAGCTTTCAGGTGGGCTGTTAAGTCTCCAATGTGTGGTTTCTCTGTTTTCTTTAAGTGGGAACTTAGTGCTATGAACTTTCCTCTCAGGACTGCTTTCATAGTGTCCCATAGGTTTGAGTATGTTGTTTCTTTATTTTCATTGAATTCAAGGAAGACTTTAATTTCTTTCCTTATTTCTTCCTTAATTTAGGTATGGTTCAGTAGTTTACTGTTCAGTTTCCATGAGTTTGTAGGCTTTCTGGGGATAGCATTGTTGCTGAATTCTAGCTTTAATCCATGGTGATTTGATAAGATACAGGTGGTTACTAATATTTTTTTGTAACTGTGGATGTTTGCTTTGTTACCGAGTATGTGGTCAATTTTCGAGAAGGTTCCATGAGCTGTAGAGAAGAGGGTATATTCTTTCCTTTTTGGGTGGAATATTCTATAGATGTCTGTTAAGTCCATTTGATTCATTACCTCCATTAATTCTCTTATTTCTCTGTTAGGTTTCTGTCTAATTGACCTGTCCATTGGTGAGAGAGGAGTGTTAAAGTCTCCTACTATTAATGTCTGCAGTTTGATGGCTGCCTTGAGTTTTAGCAATGTTTCTTTTACGTACGTGGGTGATTTTATATTAGGGGCATAGATATTCAGGATTGAAACTTCATCCTGATGAATTGTTCCTGTTATGAGTAGAAAATATCCCTCTCCATCTCTTCTGATTGATTTAAGTTTGAAGTCAACTTTATTAGAAATTTGTATACCACACCTGCTTGTTTCTTACATCCATTTACTTGATAAGCCGTATCCCAACCCTTTACTCTGAGTAGGTGCCTGTCTTTATGGTTGAGGTGTGTTTCTTGTAAACAGCAGAATGTTGGATCCTGTTTTAGTATCCAATCTCTTAGTCTGTGCCATTTTATAGGTGAGTTGAGTCCATTGATATTAAGTGATATTAATGACCAGTGGTTGTTAATTCCGGTCACTTATTTAGTAGTAGATTTTGTGTGTTTCCCTTCTTTGTGTTGCGATGGTGAAGGGTCTCTAGATGTCTGAGTTATTGTGATCGTTAGTGGACTCCTTGGTTAGTGATTTTCCTTCTGTTACTTTCTGTAAGGCTGGATTTGTGGCTAGGTATTGTTTAAATTTGTTTTTATCCTGGAAAATTTTGTTTTCTCCATTTATAGTGAAAGAAAGCTTGCCTGGGTATAGTAGTCTGGGCTTGCATCCACAGTCTTTTAGTTTCTGCAGTACATCTATCCAGGACCTTCTGGCTTTCATGGTTTCCATAGAGAAGTCAGGTGTAAGTCTGATAGGTTTACCTTTATAAGTAACTTGGCCTTTTTTCTTTGCAGCTCTTAATATTCTTTCTTTATTCTGTATGCTTTGTGTTTTGATTATTATATGACGAGGGGAATATTTTTTTTTTGATCCAGCCTATTTAGTGTTCTGTATGCTTCTTGAACCTTCATAGGTATATCTTTCTTTAGGTTGGGAAAGGTTTCTTCTATAATTTTATTAAATATGTTTTCTGGACCGTTGAGCTGTACTTCTTCTCCTTCTTCTATTCCTATTATTCTTAGGTTTGGTCTTTTTATTGTGTCCCATATTTCCTGAATGTTTTGTGATGAGAGTTTGTTGGCCTTGCTGTTTTCTTTGATCAGCGTGTTTATTTTCTCTATGGTATCTTCAGAATCTGTGATTCTTTCTTCTATCTCTTGTATTCTGTTGGTTATGCTTGTTTCTGTAGTCTCTATTCATTCACCTAGATTTTCCATGTCCAGCAGGCCTTCTGTTTGTGTTTTCTTCTTTGCCTCCATTTCAATTTTCAAGACTTGAACTGTTTCCATTATCTGTTTGATTGTTTTTCCTTGGTTTCCTATGGTATCATTCACTGATTTACTCAATTCTTCAAACTTTCTGTTATACTTCTCATCCATTTCTATAAGGGCATTTTTTACATGCTGTTTAAGGGTGTCAATCACTTTCATAAAGTCAATTTTTTCTACTTCTTCATGATTAAGGTGTTCATGTCTTCCTGTTGTGAGATCGTTGAGTTCTGGTGGTTTCATATTTTTTTCAGATTGTTGGGTGAATTCTTGCATTGGCACCTGCCCATCTCTTCCTCCGAATGCTCTCCTATGGATCTTCTTTTTTTTTATTAATTAATTTATTTAATTTCTGCCTCTTCCCCGCCACCACCTCCCAACACCCCCCCAATCAAGTCTTCCTCCCTCCTCAGCCCAAAGAGCAAGCAGGTTTCCCTGCCCTGTGGGAGGTCCTAGGACCACCCACCTCCATCCAGGTCTATTAAGGTGAGCATCCAAACTACCTAGACTCCCACAAAGCCATTACGTGCAATAGGAACAAGGACCCATTGCCATTGTTCTTTAGTTCTCAGTAGTCCTCATTGTCCATTATGTTCAGCGAGACCGGTTTTGTCCCATGCTTTTTCAGATCCCGGCCAGTTGGCCTTGGTGAGTTCCCGATAGAACATCCCCATTGCCTCAGTGTGTGGGTGCACCCCTCGTGGTCCTGAGTTCCTTGCTCGTTCTCTCTCTCCTTCTGTTCCTCCTTTGGATCGTGAGACTTCAGTCCAGTGCTCCAATGTTGGTCTCTGTCTCTGTCTTCTTTTATCACCTGATGAAGGTTAATATTTAGGAGGATGCTTATATGTTTTTCTTTGGGTTCACCTTCTTATTTAGCTTCTCTAGAATCATGAATTTTAGTCTCAATGTCCTTTATTTATGGCTAGAAACCTCTTCTTTTACAGGATCAGGTCTCCTTGCCTACTGATGTACCTTCCCAGTGATGGCACTCCCCAGTGATGGCTCTCCTGGTGCTCCAGTGATGTCTCTCCTGGTGCCAATATCAGATCTCCGTGCCCAATGATGGCTCTCCTGGTGCAGAGGTTATCTCTCCGTGCTGGTTGTGTAGTTCATAAACAAAGCGCCTACGTTGCTTGGTGCAGGCAGGCCAGTGAAACAAAGGAACTCCTGCCTGCCTGCTTGCTCTGAGGATTTGCCTCCAGTGCCCAGACAGGCTGAGCTGGGTGGTGTTATGTGCCCGAAGAGGGAAGGGGGCAGAAGGGAGGAGGGTTCTGGATGCAAGCTGGGTGGGATAGGAAGAGAGGCAGTATGTGGGTTGTAGAATCCTTGAAGGGGGCCCAGGAAGTATAGGGGGGGATGAGGAACTTCTGAGTTCCCTGTCCCAGGCTGCTGCCACGGGTCACAAACTCACCCCAATTATGGCTCTCCTGGTGCCAAGTTCAGATTTCCGTGCTGGTTGGGTAGTTCATAAACAAAGCGCCTACCTTGCTTGGTGCAGGCAGGCCAGTGAAACAAAGGAACTCCCGCCTGACTGTTTGCCCTGAGGATTCGCCCCCAGCACCCAGACAGGCTGGGTAGAGTGGTATTATGTGCCCAAAGTGGGAAGGGGGCAGAAGGGAGGAGGGTTCTGGATGCAAGCTGCGTGGGATAGGAAGAGAGAGGCAGTATGTGGGTAGTAGAGTCCTTTAAGGGGGCCCAGGAAGTATAGGGGGTGATGAGGAACTTCTGAGTTCCCTGTCCCTGGCTGCTGCCACGGGTCAGAAGCTCCCACTTTAGTTTTTTTTTTCTTCTACTTTATTAGTTCCATTCACTGTAAAATATTTTTAACCCTTTACAAAAATCATAGCTAAAGCACTCCACAAAATTAGAAGTAACATATGTGGCCACTTGAATTTTGTCTCTACTATATGGAAAACTGTTATCCATTACCTGGGCTACTCTTCCTTCTTGGTTCTTTATGGCTTATTCTAGCTTCTTGTGATCAAAGTGCTTCACAACTAAACCGCATGCTCCTAAAAAAAAATCTACAATTTCTTCCCTTTGGTATTAGGCAGTGTTCAAAAAACTTGTGGAGCTTATTTAATTTCAGAACTATCACCTGGCAGTGCTGAATGTCACTAGTGGTTCTAATTTAAGCCATTACAGGAACATATATTTTGACCTTTTTCAGCTCTCCTGACTTCTACAGGAGTGGAGTGTTCATCTGAGACTTTCTGAGTCTTTCAGGCTGTTTGGACAAGTAGCAGGAAAGAACGATTTTCATAGAAAAACAAAACAAAACCACTGCATTAGATTGAAAGTCCTATATGAATTTTAGTTGCTAAATATTGAGGGTCACCTCACTTAACTCTATGAAAAAAAATGAGAATATGAAAGTGTTATATTAGTCATGTAAGTCTGCTGTCTCAAAGCTGAAACAATACTTTGAAACAAAAATAAATATAAAAGTATTATTTACTTTTTCAATTATGATTTCAAATCTCATTGTTACTACTGCTTTTCAGTGACTAGAGGATTGTCATGTACTCTATACTCTGTATGTTCATATGGAATTTATTAAAAATAAGTTTTATTTGAAAAGTTATGGTTCAAATCTTGAACCTAAGACAGTTTTGATAATTAGTAAACAACTTGCTTTTGAATACATTGTATCTTTTGGGTAGAAAAAGAATACACTCTTACATTCCCTTCCCTAAAAATTTTCAGAAGCACCATTTCTATAGGCTTTCAGACTGATACCTTATGTGAAAAAGTCACTAAAGACTCTGTGATCTAATCAAAAACGGGGCTATAGAGCTGAGCATTGTACATAACATAGCCTTGTTATGTAATAGTATCACAGGTATGCATACCAAGGTATAATTTTGGAATACTGAACTTTTTTTCTATTGGGAAAATATTTTAATATCTCCTAGGTTTAAATATTAAGACCATGTGTATTTCAATTATGATACTTGAAGTAGCAGCCATCTCTCTTGTTGATTCCTAATTAGGATACTTCTAGGTTACAGAATACTGTTTTGCACATTTATATGCAACATACTGACACTAGTGTATTTAATGTAATTTTAATGTAAATAATATAAATTCCACTTTGTTATTATATGGAAACATATTGCATTCCATTTTATATATTATTCTCAAGATCTCATATGCTTTTCTTGTCTATGAATTGGTTTAAAGAGTACTTCATTTATCTTAAGATACAAACATATTTTAATAAATATTTCCCCTACATTCTAAATGGATAAAGCTATACAGTTTAAATTTTTATAGCCTGATAAGGAAATTGGTGTTAAACAAATCAGTACCAAAATACATTATGATAGCTGCTATAAAAATGAAATAAACTGTTATGAGAACCTTTAAAAAATCAGAAGACATTTTTTAGAGAAAGCTTATAGAAGAAATAGAAATTATTCATCTTATAAATTGGAATTGCAAATACTGAGTTATAGTTAATTTCTTCTCCATTTAATGTTTTTACATCAAAGCTGAAGATTAAAGAGCAGAGATGCTACTAACTGGAAAAATAACTTTCTGTGGCAGTGAATGGTTTGGCTGACTGCAGCCATAAACCAGTTTAACAACTGAATGTCATAAGAATTAAAGGCGTTTCTATTGAGCCAGTAAGTCAGTGCATTACTTCTCTTCCCCCAAGGGAAACAGCTTGCTACATGGACATGACAAAGAGTAAATTATAGTGTTAAATATTTTTCTTCGTTTCCCACTGCAGTGCATTGAAATTTTGAGCACAAAACATTAATAGATTTAAATTATTGAAGAGAGAATAAATGTAAAGGCAATTTATGATTGTGTGGAGTCATTTCTGCTCACACTGAGACCTGATTTCTTTCTCTATAGTTGTTTAATCGATTAGAATCTATTTCTATTAATTAGTAAATTATAAGCTTGATGCTTTTTATTAAGGTCTTAGTGGTTCATAATTTTTATTTGCATCTATATTGAGTTTATATATTACCTAGTATATTAATTATACATAATTTTAATGTTTTTATTTTAATCACTGTAACACCACCTTAGACATATGAAGCTTTTACTAGCTAGCAGAAAGTCATGAAGTAATGTCTATTCATCTTACCTTTCTAACAGAAAAATAAAGTAATAATGCAATAATCTCACAGAAACTGTGTTTGAGTTGTTCTTAAGGTCTCCCATTAAATACTAAAATACCTTTTGTTGTACATTTGATGGTCTAAGGCTCTGGTAAACAATATTGAGGTCAAGAAAATAAAGAAAACAATTTGCAATCATACAGTGATTTATTCTCAATGCGTCTTTGCACTTTTCTTCAGAAAATAGCTGAATTAAAAATTGTCATGAAGATTGAAATATTTTACATACTAACCAAGGTGTAGACCGGCATAGACATAGAAATCACACCATTAACAACAACAGCATAAATTCTTAAGCATCATTTGGTCTCTTTAATATATAAGTTGTACCCCTGCAATATTGGTATCAAAAATTCTATTGTCTCTGTGTTTTTACAATCTCACCAATAGCTCAAAAATCTTGCACAAATCCATTGCATTTCTGCATCTTGATTCATTTAACAAGAATTTCTAAGCATCAACCATGTTGTAGGTTAGAACAGTTAACAAAATAGGAATAGCTTCTTCTTTCATGAGTTGGATTCAACAACATATAGGTATAGAGGACGATGCATACATAGTTTGGTAGATAAAAAAAATCATATGTGTGTTTTATTTATTTCTAGTTTGATAAAGATATGGTGGGTGGATGAATAGACAGACAGACAGACAAACAAGCAGACAGATAGAAAAACATACCACAAACTATTCTCATTTTCCAGAGTAAATATTCCCATGTCAAAAACAGCTTGGATTCAACTCCTTCCTATAAGACTTCAAAAGAGCTGTTCTGCCACCTCTGTCTACAAAAGAGCATTTGATATGAGAAAAAAAATTGGATGAAGTAGTTGCTCATAGCTCTAATGACAGAGAACTCTTATATTCCTTTGTTTTCTCTTGTTGTTCAAAGCAAAAAGGAAATTACAAAAAGGTCATTTGAAGAGTGGAACATACCTTTGAAGAAGGAAATATGACTCATAACTTAGAATTTTATGAGATGAAAGCAACAGGCTCGCCTGGGTATATATCCTGGGTGAGCAAGGCAAAAATATAGATTACTAAAAATTGCTTTGTAATTGTTTTTAAAGTTTGGGAGTCCATAGGAATGTGCAGGTGGTATATTTTTCTCATTTAGTGATTTCTGCAGTCAGTTGGCCAGCTAAGGTAGACTATGTCAGTTGTACAGCAATACCATGATACAAGAAGACAAAAATAAAAAAAAAGAGGAAAGTAAAATAGAAGGGAAGAAAAAGACGAAGAGAGGGAGGGAGTAAAGGCAAGAGCTTGGTATTCTCTACTCAAGATTACTGTTACCTTTTGTAGCAAGTAAATAAGACTCAGGCTCCCTCAGATAGTCACAAAAGCATAAGGACATTATAAATGAACCCGTGATTTTCAGGGGACCACAGTCCAAAATTCAATTCAGGTCAGATGTGAGAAGACTGACGGAAAAACTGAAGTGAGATTTGACTGACTTTCTTTTAGGCATCTTCACCAGGTGTGCAGTATGTTGGAGGAAGTAAGGTTTCTTTCTGGAATAATTCAATGTGCACATAAAGAATCATTCATTCCTTTAAAGAATTATTTTCTCTCATTCATGCTTGTCCCTTTTATCTGGCTCTAAAGTCTTTTTCCTTACATCAATAGATATGAATTGAATACCAACTCTGCTCCCAACTCTTTCCTAGGTGTTAAGGATACACCACTGAACTGAAGAGAATAGATTTCTGGATGGGGAAACTGCAAATGGAGCCCCTTATCTTAGGCAAAGACATTGACAGGGATTGTGAGGTTCCTTGAATACAGTGTATAGCATAAACAGAAACCTGACATTTACAATACGGAATGAAAAAATAAAGTCAAAAGCACATGACTTTTATAAACATTTCGAGCTTGGATAATTTGTATTTTTCTATTATCATTAATTCTTTATTTAGTGGTGTATGTCTTACTTGGACATAATATCAATATTAACAAACATCAACTATGTCCTAGTTAGTGCTAAGGTTAATAATATGTATGTTATCTCTTGTAGTTTTAATGGCAGAATTATAAGATAGATTTTATTATCCATCTTACAGTAAATGGACAAAAGTTCATGAAGTAAAATGGTTCACCAATTGGTAGGGTTAGCAGCAGAATGCAAGGCTTTTGTTCTTTTAGATTATTTTGTATCTATAACATAATTAGACTGAATAAAACAAAACACTTAAGTAATATATACTTAATAATCATAGCTCAGATGTACATGTGCATATTATTTTACATTTTATTAATTAGCTTCACATGTATATTTACATCATTTTTATTAAGAACACATTAATGTAGTTTTGGGATATACTCAGAGAAACATAGATTAGAAACATAATGATTTTACTTTGTGTAGGTACGCAAAAGGCTCTATTTTTGATTTTGAAGATCAGAGAAACTGAAATTTATGGAAATTAAAGGATGTAATTATTGTTAATAGAGAAGTTGGAGCATCTGCCTTCTGATGCTAATTTCTGTGCTCTTTTTATTATAGCACAGTGCATCAGTGGCCCTAGAAGTATCTTTATTCCCCAGCATCTCTGAATTCTAATTTCTAATTAAAATATTCTAGAGGCTATCTCGTAGTAATGTAATTTAATCTTAAATCATGTGTATCTTGAACCTATTGCCGTCACTTTAATACTACAAATAATGACAATGGTGTGAGTTACTTTTCTTGGCACTGTAACAAAATACCTGCCAGTCAGGAAGGTTTCTTTTGGCTCACCGTTTTAGGGTATATGGTCCATCTCAGCAGGGACAGTGGCAGGAGTGGGAGGTATCTGGACCTCCAGTAATGGAGCAGTATGAGATGACTGCTTGTATTCACTGTGTCCTGAGTATTCAGTCCAGGAACCACCATTGAATTGTGCTTCCTACATTTGGGCCAAGTCTTCTGACTTGAGAACCCCTCACACACTTCCCAGTGGGCTGTTTCTTCAGTGATTTCTGGTCCTGCCAAGTTTATGAGCAATATTAACCACCACAAATGGCCTAGAACACAATCTGTGCATGTACTTACTGGTTTACTTAGAACTCAAAGAACCATTAAAAGTAAATTCCTTTGTGGTTCACATGTTATGTGCTGAGATATTAAAGAGATCATGTGATTTGTCTAATTTTGTGGGAACTTGGTCTAGGAATGTAGAAAAATGATTCCCCCATAGTGTATGCATTCCATTTCATTTTATTCACCTGTAAACCATTTTATTAAACATGTCTTTGTGGTGCTCTATCTTTTTCATTCCTCACTAGCAATTGTCAGTTCAAGTCTATTCATACTGCTTTTTAGGCAGAGTTCCTGCAGTATGCTGTATATGAAGAGTTTTAAAGTCCAGGTGCAATGGCAACTTCCTGAGCACAAAGGCTATAGCTGGAAACTCTTTTCCAGTATTGATTAAAGTTTTGCAGAAATTATTTTTCCCTCTCTTCTCATGTGTAACCCACACATAGAGAATATTTAATAGCCATTGAAAATTGAATATCTTATAAAATCTTTACTTTTCTTGTCTGACATTGAAGTTGTTTTCGGGAATGAGAATGGTTTTCGACCCGAGTTATTACCTTTATATCTTATGCCCTGCTCGTCAAAAATATTCACTGGCAAGTTAGTTCCAGAGGTGAGGGAGGCATTCTGTGACTAAGGGTAAATAGACAACAAATGGATTTGCAGAAGAGGGCTTTGGGATTTGTGGTATTTCCAGCCACTGTGACTGTTACATATACGTATATCTCAAAACCAAACAGTTGATTCTGCCATTCACATAATTTACAATATTCAGCAACTATACACATGATTATGGCAAAGAGTCTCACACATGACAGAAATAAAATTAATCTGGAAACATGAAAGAGGTATAATTTCCAAGAATGGTAAATTTATGTATTAAATAGCTCCCCTGGGGATTTTAATATCATTCAAAGTGGAAAAATAATAGTCATTTGGTATTAAGTACAATTTCTTGAACTTTACATACAAGATTCACTTTGTTGTTGTCTTATTTTGGCATTTGCAGCCTTATCTTCTGTCATTTTAATCATCTTTATGTTCTTTAAAACCTAAGAGCTCATCTTTGTACAAAGCAACCAATGCAGTACAGTTTATAAATTGACTTTGTTATTTCAGTGTTCTGGTTCACTAAGCTAAGTAGTCACCATAGTGTTATGGGGAATTGTATTGGTCTGTGTCCTCTGCTTACTCTGCTACCTCTCCTTTCTTCTTCATCACACTTGCCGTTGCCTTAAAAAATAAAATCTCAAAGTGACATTCAGCTTTGACACTGTTATTGAGCTCCAGAGAATGGTCACGGCAGAGTGGATGTAGAAGGCAGAACTATTTCTCATGTTGAGAATTGCAACCCATAAGGCAAAACTAAAATCATAATTCAGCCACTTCCCCAACAGTTTCACAGTAATGACTATTTTTCTGGAGTTCAAGAGATTGATTTTCTACTGTTTTAAGAAGCCTTCAATTTAGCCACATACTCAGTTCTCCCCTGAATTCCAAAGGAAAGATACAGTGGCACCTTCTACTTTCTTTCTCTTCTATTTAAAATAAAGTTAGTATTATTAACTCATAGCAACTGGGTCCATTATTCTTATTATCTGTCAGTTAGTTGACATCTCATTGTCTCTGGTTGCTTTAAAATAATACCATCATTTATAAGATCAATTAGATATGTCCTTCTGTCATTGTGCTACTATAATTCACTCTGATGGATATGGGGATTTTGCCTGAGTGAAAGGCCCAATATTAATCAGTTAATTGGTTAAGTTGAGACTATAAAAGATTCATTAGGTAAAGAAGTCTATGTATGCATTTCTGCTTTTATTTTATATTTGTGTGTATTTTAATTTTTCTTTTATTGGAAATAGAATTTTTCCTCATGTATTATTATATCCTGATTTCCTGATTATGGTTTCTCCTATGTGTACTCCAAGATTGTCCTCACAACTCCTCCCATGTGTATCCACTCCCTTTCTCTCTCTTATTAGAAAACAAACAAGCTTCTAAGGAATAATAATAAAATATAATAAGACAGAGCAAAAAACTAACTTATCAGAAGAAAACAAAGAGAAGGAAAAAAGCCTGAGGAAAGACTCAAGAAACAGATATAGATGCAGAGACTCACTCATTTACACACTTAGGAATCCCATGAAAACAGTAAACTAGAAGTCAAAATTATACACAAAGGACGTTTAGTTAGAGAAGACACATACATATTATAACTATATTATATATAATTTATATATATATTATATTATATTTTATACAATAAAAATAATAATTATAGAAAACCTCTAGCAGAACACTATGAGACAGGGAACCTCTGAAGATGTCGTTGAGTTCATTTCCTGTTGGCCATCTACTGCTGGGCATGCAGTCTACATTTAAGAATAGTTTATTTCCCTAGAAATACTCCTCAGAGAAGTCTACATTTTCATTTGAAAGTGGTTGTCAGCTGGAGATAGCTTCTGGGGCAGCGATGGACTCTTGTGTCCATGTCTCCTTTCAGCTCTACGACCCCACCTGGTGAACACAGCCTGTGTATGCTGCCTCAATCTCCATGAGTTCAAATGAGCTTTATTATGCTTATTTAGAGGGACTCATTTTCTTGGTGTCCTCTATCCTCTTTGGCTTATATTCTTTCTGCCTCCTTCTCCCCTGGGTTCCCTGATCTAGGAAGGGTGGTATTTGATAGCAAAATCTTTATTAGGGCTGAGTATTCCAAGATCTCCCACTCTTGGAGCATTGCCTGTATGTTGATCTCTGTATTTTTCCCATCTGCTGCAGGGGAAGCCTCTCTTGATGAGCAAGGCCTTGATCTGTAAATGTAGAATAATGTCATTAGAATTAACTTTTCACTACTTTTTTTCCCTGTTTTTAGATCATTATTATTTGGGCCATCTAGTCTCAGAGTCTTGGTCACCCAAGAAGTGTCTGGTAACCAAGTTATTATGACTATTATAAATAGAAAGGAAATACATTTGGCTCTACAAGTGTCTCTGTGGAGTGACGGAGTCCTTAGTGTATATATCCAAGAATAGTCTAACTATCATAAGATAGATCAATTTCAATATTTATGAGGGACCACCATATTAATTTACCTAATAGCTGTACACATTTGCAGTATGACCATTACTTCATATCTTCACCAGCGTGAGTTGTCATTTGTTTTATTGATTTGAGCCATTCTGACTGGTATAAAATGAAATCTCAAACTTGGTTTGATTTGCATTTTCCTGATAACAAAGGTTTGTGAACATTTCTTTAGGTCTCTCAGGCATTTGAGTTTCCTCTTTTGAGACTTCTTTGTTTAACGCTTTGCCCCATTTTTAAATGAGTTATTTGTTTTCTTGATAGCTAGATTTTTGAGTTTTTTATATTCTTTGGATAATACCCATCTATTGTTTGTAGAATTGGTAGAAATCCCTTTTGCGTTCTGTAGGCTGCTGCTTTGACCAAAGGATAGTGTCCTTGGCTGTACAGAAACTTTCTGTTTCATGAAGTCCGTGTATTAATTATTGATCTTAGTGTTTGTGCTTAATGGCGTTTTTTTCAGAAAGTCATTTTCTGTGTCATTGAGGTCAAGGTTGTTCCTCACTTTCTCATCTATCGGGTTTAGTTTATCTGGTTTTGTGTTAAGGTTTGTGCAGGGTGATGAGTAAGGATTTATTTGCATTATTCTAAATGCAGACATGCAAGTTGACCAACACCATTTCTTCAAGATGCTATCTTTTTTTTCCCAGTGTGTATTTCTGGCTTCTTTATAAAAAATCAGGTGTCCATAGGTATGGGAATTTATGCCCGGATCTTTAATTTATCCCACTGTTGACACATCTCTTTTTGTACAAGTATTATGATATATATTAGATAAATTTTATTCCGGTGATGGTGAAATTTCCAGAAGTTCTTTTTAGGGTTGTTTTAGCTATTTTTTATAAGGATGGTCAGGAAATGTGTAACCATCCGAAGGAGATTTTATGGTTTGGATCTGATTATTCTCTCTGACAGTCTGTGTACTAAAGGCTTGGATGACAGTTTACTGAGTCACAAAGGTGGTGATTCACTGAGGGTGTTCAAATCGAATTGACTATTAGGATGTGAGGCTTGGCTAGAAAAAGCAGATTATTTGGTGTGTGACTTTGAAGTACATATCTTGTTCTTTTGTGCATTCTGGGTCTTTTTCACTTGCTTCCTGGATGCTAGAAAATCAGCAAAATCCTTCATTGCATGCTTTCACTGCCTCAGGCCCAGAACAATTGAGCCGTCTGAAACTGGACTGAAATTATAAGCTAAAACAAGAATTTCCTCTTATAAGTTGCTTTTCTTGGGTATTTTTTCTTTACTTCAATGAAAAGCAGACTAAGAACAGAAATAACCCCGTGGATATTAGACAAAGAGCAAAGAACATCTGTCACAGCAGACCTGAGACAGACGAGTTACTTGTGTGTTCTATCAACAAGAATGCCAGTGTGGCTGGATTTGAGTTAAGTTAGAGAAGAACAGATACTACAGAATAAAAGCAGCAGTTTACAGTGTGGAATTTTTTTAGTTACTGAAAGGACTTTGGGCTTTACTCCTAGAAACAATGGGAACATTTTGTGCAAAAGAGAAACAGGATTAAAATTTAATTTTTATAGCATCACAGAAGGTGCTATGTCGAGAATATATTGCAAAAGACAAGACCTATATACAAGAAATCCTGAAGAAACAATTACTATAATTTCATCAAGAGGAATATGATACTTTGGACAAGGTCAATAACATTATTAAGTAGCATAAAGAGTTTGATTATGTTTTTATAACCATTTTAGAATTAAAATCAAAGACTTCAATTTTTTATTCATTTCAACCTTATGCTGTGTACTTTTGTCATAATAATTTGCATTTTTAAATACCCATTGCCTAGTTTTATAAAAACTAGTTATTTAAACAAATATAGTTACATTGCATGTGTTTGTTTTTTCTTTGCTTAATACTTTTTCCTATTAAGTCATTGTGTGTGTGTGTGTGAGAGAGAGAGAGGAGAGAGAGAGAGAGAGAGAGAGAGAGAGAGAGAGAGAGAGAGAGAGAGAATCCAAGAATCTGGTGAATCTAGTGGTGGATATTCAAAACTATATGGTTTATGCCCCATGCCCCATTCAAGGGTTATCATAAATTTTCCATTACAGCTGTGGTTGTCATTCACTAATGAATCACCCCTCATAGTAGTTTCAGACTTTTGTTTGTTTGTTTGTTTTCCTCAGAGTCTCTTCTCCAAGCCTCAGTTAATTGCTGTCTTGATAACAAAGCAGTTAAGAAGAATATCCATTAGATCTAATTTTCTTTGTATATGTTTTCCCAACCTATAAGAGACAAATAATCTCTTGCAGGGATCATTCTTAGTTGATTACTATGTACTTAGCTGTAACACTAATGGGCTGCAGTTGCTCAAAGATTCTGTTGTTAAATGGTACAAGCATTATTGCTTTTTTTTCCTCCTTGTCTTATTCTTTCTATATTCCCTTAGTTTTGCTTTACAAGAGTACTTCCCAAAGAAACTCTCTGAACTTAAGTTCCTGTCTCAGATTCTACTCAAAAGAAAATAATACAACGGTGAAGCTTCATGATTAATCCAACAATAAATATCTTGGCTTTCTAAAGGCATCATGTACTCTCAGCAACATGGCATAAGACATGTTATTATTCCACAACCTTTCCTACATTTGTATTTAACAGGATTGAAAAGGTTAGCTATAAATCTTTGGAGCACAAGGGAGGCATGGTGTGATTATGTTTTGCATGCTTTTCAAAAATATTGTTTTTATTAATTCATGAGAAGTTTATATAATGTGTCATTATCAACCTCAGCACCCTCCCCTAACTCCTCTTAGGTCACCCCATACTTATCTACCGATTCATCTTCATATCATAATTCTATATCCTACCATTCAGTTCAGGCAGGCCAGTCCCGTTTGTGCTGGCTGATTACACCTAGTTATTGAGCCTTCTCTATGGCGTTCAATATAACAGGTGTCATATCAATGAACAATACTGACTGTCCCTCTTCTAACAGCAATTGGATGCCAATATTTCTTCATAAAGTAGAAGCTATGGGAGGAACATTATGCCAACCTTTCCTCTTATAAATGGGGATTTTGTCAAGAGTTTGTATGGGTCTTATGTGAGTTCACATGTGTATCTGCCATGTTGTGCTTGGAAGACTCTGGTTTCTTGAATTTATCCACCATTTTATGGCTCTTACAATCTTTCCATTTCCTTCTCTGTATGTCCCTGAGTCTTGAAGGGAGAGTTTAATAAAGACATCCCATTTAGATCTGAACACTCCAAAGTCTCCTATTCTCTGCCTATTTGCTAGTTGAGGGTTTCCATGTTAGTTGACATTTATCCAAAAAGGTTCCCCATATGAGAGCTCTGAAATTATCTTATATATGGGGATAGCAGTAAGTCATTAGGAGTCATTTTTATTCCAATGTATATTTAACGTAATAACAGCAAGTCTTTCTGTAAAGCCATTGTGTTTTTGGCCACAAAAGTAGTGTCAGGTATGGGTTCCATCTCATTAAGTGGGCCTTAAGTGCAATCAAAAGATAGTTACTCCTATAACATTTGTGCAACTTATGTGTCAGTGGGAATTACTTGCTCACAGCTCTATGTTACTTTTTTGAAGTTATCTGTAGTATTTGGGTATCTATTTGAGTCAACATGTCAGCAAGTCAGAAAAGGTAACCCATCCCTGGCATTGGGGATTTTATTTCAAAGCATATGTTGTCGAATTGTGGTATTATCCTCTCATTATAGGGTGTATTATCCAGGATTTTCTAGAGGAACAGAACTGCTAGGATGAATTACTCTCTATATATGAAGGGGAATTATTAGACTGTTCTACAAGTTATGATCTTGCTAATCCAATAATGGCTTTTCCTGATCAAAAGGCCAAGAATTCAGTAGCTGTTCGGTCTTTGTGGCTGGATATCTCAGCTGGTATTCAGTGCATGTCTGAATCCTGAAGAAGTGAGTTCCAATACCAATGAAAGAATAAACTTGTCAGCGAGAGTGAGGGAAAGTACCAAAAACTTTTCCTTTTCCATGTCCTTTGTGCAGGCTGCCACGAGAATGTTTGGTCCAGATCCATGGTGGGCTTTTCAACCTCAATTTCTATGAATTTAAGGTGAATTTGTAGCCACAACGGACCTGGATGAAGGGCAGATCTTTCTACCCCAAATAATATGCCCATCTGCTTTGTCCAGATGCTTGAGTTTTAGTTAATACCAGATATAGTGAGATGAATGCCTAAAATAGACCTCACATAAAGCAACTCCATTTAAATTCTTTAAGTGTGTGTGTGTGTGTGTGCTATATTTTAGGATTCTTCTACAGTTTTAGGTTTTCAAAGCTGATATTTAGAATCCTTCGGTGTTAGTTATCCCTCCACAATATTCCCTCCTTTATCTTGCACTCCATATATATAAATTACATTCATTAGAATACCCAGACTAATACAGTATCCCTTTAATATAAAATGACATTTTATCTTATTGATTTTCTTTATCCATTAAAGTAATCATGAGTATTAATGATGTTGCCATGGTTGGTTTTCTATTTTAATAAAAATAAATCAATAATAGATTATATTATATTTGGAAATGGCCCTTAATTTTGTAGAATTTTATGAAGCTTATTCTTATCTACATTCATGAATATATTGCTACATAGCAATATTCTCTTGCAATAATTTTGCCACATTTGGTATGAGGTTAATATTGAGTTTGTAGAATGAAGTGTAAATAGTTTAGATAATATATATTTGTAGAAGAGTTTTAGGATTGGCATTGTTTAAATGGTTATATAGGGATTATCATAGGTATGATAATTTCTTTATGTTTATTTAAGCATTTATTTATTAAAGTTTTTTAATTTATTTTTCATACTGACCACAGTTTCTTCTCCCTCCTTTCCTCCCATTATCTTCCCCCATGTCCCATCTTCTTTCCCACATTCACTTCTCCTCCCTCCTAGTCTCCACCCAGAAAGGAAAAGACCTTCCATGGGAGTCATCCAAGCATGGCATATCAAGTTGAGGCAGAACCAAGCTCCTCCTTCTATGTCAAGGCTTGGCAAGGCATCCCAGCATAGGGAATATGTTCCCAAGAGCCAAAACTAGCTGATAGGATAGGTCCTAGTCTCACTGCTAGGAGCCCCACAAACAGACCAAGCTACACAACTTTCACCCACATGCAAAGGGCCTAGGTTGGTCCCATGTAGGTCGCTAGCTGTTAGTCCAGAGTCCATCAGTACACATTAGCTCAGCTCAGCTGTCTTTATGGGTTTCCCCATCATGATCTTGATCTTCCTGACTTATACAATCCCTCCACCTTCAACAGGAATCCTTGGGCACTGCTCAGTGCTTGGCTGTGGATCTTTGCATCTGCTTCTATCAGTTAAAGGCTCTCTGATTACAATTAGGGCATTTAACTATATGATTTCAGGGAAGGCCATTTCGGGCACCCTCTGCACTATTGCTAGAAGTCTTAGCTGAGGTCATTTTTGTGGATTCCTGTAATTTCTAGAAATGGTTATCCTAACTTTTTTTCTTTTGAAGTGCTAAGAATGGAACCTAGTACTTTGTGCACATTGACTTAGTAAAGACTTCCATTGAACATATTTGCAGTCTATGAATGATTTTAAATGCTTATGTAGTATAGTCATTGGCTTTCTTTCCTCTTGGACAGTGTTGCAAAAAATATTTCTGAAATAAGCACTCTGATACCAATGGGAGTGAAAGGGAGGCAATGTATTCAACGATGAACTGAAGCTAGGGTAATTCTTGAAACATCTCAGTATCTGATCCAGTGTGTACTCTCACTTTATAGAAAGTAGGGAGGGCAAGGAAACAAGATTTAACAGATGCATGTGTAGCAGTCAGCAGGTTGTTAATGGCAATGACTGTTTCATCCATTTCTCTAGGTCATTCTGTTCTAGGTAGCAAGTGGAGTCATGCTTGGCAAATAGGCTGAACAAGTAGTACTTTAGGTGAAGCACTAAATAATTCAATAAATTGGTATCTAATAAGGTCTTTTATACTTTAACCTACTCCAATACGTTATAATGTCTATGCCTTAGTACTATTTTATTGCTGTGATAGGTCACCATGACCAAGGTGTCCTATCAATTTATAGAAGGAAACATTTATTTGAGGCTTACTGTTTCAAAGAGTTAGAGTCTGTGATCTCCAAGTTGGGGAGCATAGCCGTGGGTAGGCAGGCATACCACTGGAGCAGTAGCTGAGAGGTTCCATCTTTATTCACAAGCATGAAGAAGAGAGAGTGAAATGGGAATGCTGTGGGTTTTTGAACCTTCAAAGAACCCTTTCCATACAGTTACACTAACTCGGGGAAAAATATTCAAATAAATGAGACTATGAGGGTCATTCTGTGCTTTATCCTCCCTGATTCCTTCTTTAAAAGTAGACTTACTCTGCCAGAGGCCAGTCATATTTTCACTTTCCTGCACATGCAACAAAGACACAGTTTTGGATAGCTCTGCCCTGATTCATCTGTTAATGCAGTTTACTTGAATAAAAACATTTTCAACTGTTCACTGCTATTGGCCATTTCCATATTCAATGACACTACCATGAGCCAATATAATCATGAAATTCCCCATGCAATGGCTGGTGATGTGTTCTCTCACAGTTCTCTGAAGTGTCCTTGGAAGCTTGTAATGTACAGTTGTTTGCTTCTATGCTTCTCCATTGAGTCTGCTAATTTGGGGGCTGTAATCATGTATTCACCACCAAACATTCCCTCTCTTTCTCTTAAAGCAGTCTATTGCAGCTTCATAATATTGTACTGAAGGCTTGATAACTTTTGTAATATACTGGGACAACTCTGAAAATCAGATTTTCCCTTTATCTCCAGGGTTGTTGTTATTGCTAGCCATTAGAAAGTTTAAATGACTTTCCAGAATTATGTCTATATATTTAATATAGTTCTAAGATATGAACGCTGAAATATCATTTTAGTTAGTTTAGTGATCTTGTAGTGGTAAAAAGAAATTATTTTAAAGGCCGTAAAGAAACAAGCCTTTTGGTTGCTTCTCTGTTCATATTAGAATATAGCTTGAAACCTCAACTAAGCTTTTGACATATATGCCTTATTCTGTACTACCAGATCCCCCAGAACTATTCCCATTTAAGTCGTCTTTCCTTTATTATACATTACTGCTTGAGGACTAGATTTCTGCACTTCATGTTGCGTGTATTATATTACATTTTCTTCCTCACACTTTTATAAGATAATTAATACACCCCTCATAATGGTAAAGTTTAATATTAGTGATGCATTTTATGTGGGAGAGGCAGATCATGAATTCAAGCATGACTGAAGAGTTTATCATCATTATACATTAAGTTTATAACCTAACTTAATTTTTTTTCAAATAGCAAATCGATTGTAACACTTGGCATTCAGCAAAACATTTTCATCTCCTTCTCACTGTGAGAAGTTGGATGTCTGTTGTTCTTGTATAGATCCTTGAAGAGTGGGAAGTTACTTTACAAAATAACAAGACATTCAATTTTCCTCAAATTCCACAGTATTCATAACCTTAGATTTCATATATTAATGATAGTTAGGGGTTGCCTTTGCTGTCTCTCAGAGGCTCCAGCCACTGCTGCCCTTCATTGTATCTTAGAGTCAACTTTTGAGTCATTACTTCTTTAACATTTATCCTCATGGATATGAATGAGTATTCATTTCATAATCTCTGTTCCATAGATAAATCTGTTTGACATCTTAAAATGAGTATGTATGTCATGTCATGTACCCTTCAATTCATCAAGATTTGGAAAAAGCTGCATAACATTATTTTGTTAGCTTGTTAGCTCGCACACCAAGATACAAATGAATTTAAGGTAAAATAATTGGACACTATTAAAGACAAACAGGGAGGATTCAGGAGTAGGAAGGAAGACATGTATGTTGGTTATGGGTACTGAAGAGTGGATATGAAATAGGATTTCTTTGGAAAATTTGTGTATGAGAGTGTTGTAGTTATAAGACAATTTTGTACAGGCTTATAGAGAATATCTGTCAAAATAACCTGGAATTAACAATTGAAGTGTTCCATTAGATCTAGCGAGATTTAAAAGGCAATTTGGAGCCTCATCTATTTATGGAAAATAAATTGTTTAACAAATGTGTTCATCTCTTAGTTAGTGTATTTAATGTGCCACTCACTTCATATAAATGGTAAATTCCATAGTGTATAAGCAGAAGAAAATGGGCTGGTGGGACTTTTAATAACTAACTTTGGAAAAAAATTGTAATTTTAGTTTCTGTAATAAAAATATGTTTTCTTACAAGGTGTAACTTCTATTCTCACCAGCAGAAACTCCGAAATTTATTAGAATTCATGACTTCCTTCTTAGAGGCTTCTCTTCTCTTCATTTACAACATGACTGCTATTTCCCTTCCTTTCTCTCCTCCAAGTCCATTCCACTACCTCCCCTCCTCCCCATCAGACATCTACTTCTCCTATTTTTCTATTCAGAATGGGGCAGGCTTCTCATTGATATCAACCAAACAGGGCACATCAAGTTGAAGGCTGGACAAGAGTACCCAATTGGAGGATGAGGATCACAAAAAACTGAAAAGGAGCCAGAGGCAACCCCTGCTCCCACTGTTAGAAGTCTTACATGAAGACCGATCTACAGAGTTGTAAAATATATGAAGAGGGCCTAGGTCAGTACCATGTGGGCTTCCTGGCTGTTGAATTATTTTCTTAAAACCCCTATGAACCCAGGTTAGTTGATTGTGTAAGTTTTCTTGTGTTGTTCTTGACCCCACTGACTCCTACAATCTTTCCTTTTCCTCTTCTGAAGAATTCCCAGAGGTCCACCTAATGTTTGGCTATGGATCTCAAGAGATCTATTTTCATCAGTTGCTGGATAAAGGCTCTCCAGTGACAATTTGGCTAGGTACCAATATATGAGTATAGCAGAATGTCATTAAATATCATTTCATTGATATTTTTGTCAGCAGTTTGTTTCTATCCTAGGTCTCTGGGCTGTCCAGTCACTGGGTCCTGGCCCTCCATGGAGTGTCTGGGGTAGGCTTCCTCTTGAGGCATGGGTCTTCAAGTTGGACATTTCATTGGTTGGCCATAATTTCTGTACCACCTTAATCCCAGCACATCTTCTAGTTAGAAAAATTGTAGGTCAAAATTTTTGTGGCTAGGTTGGTATCCCAATCTTTCCACAGGATGTCTTGCCTGGTTACAGGAGATGGCTAATTCATGCTCCATATCTCCATTGTGAGGAGTCTTAACTAGGTTCATCTCTGTAGATTGCTAGGAATTTCCATTGCACTTGATTTCTAACTTGTCCCCAAGATGCCTTCAAATTTCAGTTGTCTTTTTCAGTGTTCTCTCCCTCCATCCTCCCCAACTTGATCCCTTCTGCTTCTGTTGCCTCCATCCACTATGTCTATTCTATTTCTCCTCCCCAGGGAGATGCATATGTTCCCTGTTGAGCACTTCTTGTTATTTAGTTTCTCTGGGGCTGTGGAGTATAGCATGATTATCTTCTACTTTATAGCTAATATCATGAAGGGAGGATATATCATGTTTATCTTTCTGGGTCTGGTTTACCTCCCTCAGGATGAATTTTTTGTAGTTCCATCCATTTGCCTGCACATTCATGATATCAATGTTTTCGAAAGCTCAGTAATACTCTGTTGCATAAATGTACCATATTTTTTATTCATTCTTCAAGTGAAGGAAATCTATGTTGTTCATATTCTGAGTTATGAATAAAGCTGCTACGGACATAGTTGAGCAACTGTCCTTGTGATAGGATGGACTATACTTTATTTATTTATTTTTTAATTGTTTTTATTGAGTTCTACATTTTTCTCTGCTTCCCTCCTTACCCCTCCCCTCCCCTTCAACCCTCTCCCAAGGACCTCATACTCCCAATTTACTCAGGAGATCCTGTCTTTTTCTACTTCCCATGTAGATTAGATCTATGTATGTCTCTCTTAGGGTACTCATTGTTGTCTAGGTTATCTGGGACTGTGATTTGTGTGCTGGTTTTCTTTGCTATATGTTTAAAAACCACTTATGAGTGAGTACATGTGATAATTGGCTTTCTATATCTGGATTACCTCACTCAAAATGATGTTTTCTAGCTCCATCCATTTGCCTGCAAAATTCAAGAAGGGATGTACTTTGGGTATATGCCCAGTAGTGGTATAGCTGGATCTTGAGATAGATAGATTCCTAGTTTTCTGGGAAAATGCCATATTGATTTCCAAAATGGCTGTACAAGATTTCACTCCCACCACCAAACTTGGAGGAGGGTTCCCCTTGCCCACATTTTTGCCAGCATATGCTATTGCCTGTGCTTTTAATCTTAGCCATTCTGACAGGCATAAGATGGGATCTCAGAGTTGTTTTGATTTGTATTTCCCTGATGGCTAAGGATATTGAATATTCTTTAAGTGTTTCTAGGCTATTTGAGATTTCTCTGTTGAGAATTCTCTGTTTAGATCTCTATCCCGCTTTTAGTTTGAATATTTGGTTTGTTGATGTCTATTTTCTTGAGTTCTTTATATTTTTTGGAGATCAACCTTTTTTGGATATGGGGTTGGCAAGTATCTTTTTTCATTCTGTAGGCTTCCATTTTGTTCTATTGACAGTGTCCTTTGTCTTACAGAAGCTTTTCAGTTTCATAAAGTCCCATTTATTAATTGTCATTTTTAGTGTCTGTGCTATTGGTATCCTATTCAAGAAGTTGTCTCCTGTGCTAATCCATTCAAAACTTTCTCTTTTCTCAAGTTCAGTATATTTGGTTTTGTATATTGAGGACTTTGATCCATTTGGACTTGAGTTTTGGGCTGGTTGATAAATATGGACTTAGTTGCATTCATCTACAGGCTTACGAAAAGCAATCTACAGATTCAATGCAATTCCCATCAAAAATTCCAACATAATTCTTTGTAGAACTTGAAAGAACAATAATATTATACTTCATATAGAAAAAGAAAAAATCCAGGACAGCTAAAACAATCCAGTGCAATAAAAGAATTTCTGGAGTTTTCACCACCACTGATTTCAAGTTTTACTGTAGAGTTGTAGTAATAAAAGCTACATGGTATTTGCATAAACACAGACAAGTGGATCAATGGAATCTAATCAAAGACCCAGATGTAAATTCACATACTATGGACACCTTATTTTTTACAAAGAAGCTAAAACCATACAATGGAAAAAATAAAGCATTTTCAATAAATGGTGCTGGTCTAACTGTATGTTGGCATGTTTTTTCTTTTCCTTAACCAAAGATTTTTACAAAACTCTACTTGAGTTTCAATAATGGTGAACTGGGTCATATAGGCTAATTTCACTGGAAAAAAAGCTAAAATAGCTAATTAAATTATAAAAACCATCTGCTTCGAGGCAGTTGTGAACTAACACATTTGTAGACAATTATGTGATGATTTAGTGTAGTATGGAAGGGTTAGAGGTGGATGGACATATGGAGCTATTTTTTTTGTGGCAAAATTGACAAACTGTGATTTGTAAACCATGCTTCTTATCTTTGTAAATAAAGTTTTATTACAAAATGAGATTATCCATTTTTATGTATTTTATGTACCTCTTTAGGTGCTTGTTAGCCAAATTAAGTAATACCAAGAAGTTAAGTTCTGTAATGCTTAAAATATTTATGCATTTATCACTATGGGAGTGGGTAATTCTAAATGAACACTTCAGAATCCGAGGTGCTGAAAGGCACTTCTGATTGATTTTTAAATTTAAGGAACTAAGATTTAGAGTCCAACAACCATCATCAGATAGGCATGTCATCTCATTCCTAAAATTGACTTGCACTAATATCAGATTGCAAGTGCTGACAGCCACCAAGCAGAAGCAAATGTCAATCCTTTCCACACAAGATTATTTCTACAAACAAAAGTACCAGAATAAATTAAACATAGCTATTATAAAAGAATATAAAGCTATATTAATGGGAATTGATAGAAAACACACAAAAAAGACAATTAGACCACAATGAGTTCTAAACACATACTTTAAAAACATATTCAAAATGGGGTTGGAGGAATGGCTCCATAGTTAGTGAGTACTTGCTGCTCTTCCAGGAAACCAGGGTTCACTTGCCGGGACTTATACTAATGGCTCAAAACTGTTGTAACTCTAGTTTCAGGGAATCACATGCCTTTTTATAGCCTCTGGGAGATACTTGGGATATGTATGATGTACCTACATACATTTAGGAATTAATACATATAAAATAAAAATAAATATTTTTAGAGATTCTATTCATAAGACTTGGTAATAAAGCTTTCACATCACTAATTCATCAAATTTACATAAAAGTGTTTGTAATCAACCAGTGAGTTTATTGTCAATTGCTAAATAAAAGCAAATGAGGGTATTTTTCATTTATGTGTAAATAAACTGGATCATTGCCTGTCTCATATCTGTGCAACATGGTCTTCACTGTTTCTGTATTTTCAGAGGCAGGGAATATGTATACCTCAGCAAGTTGATATAAGCCACATATCTATTCTCTTATAATACACTTATTGTTTCCATTCTTGTCTCTGAGATAATGTCTTTTCATAGCTTCTAATGGCAATAGTATTTTAAGAAGGAATTAAAATAGATACGTATACTTACATCAAATAAGTATAACTAAACAGTGTTTTATATATATATATATATATATATATATATATATATATATATATGGAAGTGGGAGCATAAAAATTATAAACTAAATTTGTTTTCATTGATATAAATTATTTATAAATTTATTAAAGACAAGAAGAAAGTAATAGGAGCCAAGATTGCCTCAGATACAATGTTCCTAGTATGAACTATCCATGGATTATCGTGGTGTAAGTGTTGGCTTGATTCTTAGTTACTTAGCAAAATGAGTTCAGTTTGTGATTTCAAATTCAGGAGCATCAGTAGTGGTAATAGTTTTTTACACTAAAGAAGATATTTTGCAAGCATGAAGCCTATCATCATAATTTTCTTTTCATTTTATGTTATGTCTCCTTGTTGACACTTCAATAATTTTAACAGTTTAATGTTGTGCTTTATTGAATCAGAGAAATAAAAGGCCATCCAAACCTTTCAGAAGGAGTGGGGAGGAAAGCAAATGAATTGTAGTTGTAGGTTCCTTGGTTTCCTAATAAACATCTTTGAGCTCAGCTAAACAACTTAGACCTTTTAAAATGTAAAGATAGGTATTATCAAGTAATGCCCCTTTTTCTCTAATATATATTACATTCTAGATAACTCCAATATTCATTTAATGTTGGCTACCTCCTTAAGGAGCATTTCTAATAATAATAATAATAGGAATTATTATACTCAAAAAATTTAAATTATTCTTCTATTTAAATTAATTCATTTATGTGGTACACAGAAATATACATATTGGACATATTATTGGGATAGCATGTGCTATTTCAATACATGTGTTCATTGCATAATCATATTAAAGAAATTTCTGAACAAAAGATAACCAGGCCACAACCCACAGCCCCAGAGAAGCTAGGTAACAAGGAATACCCTAAGAGGGTTTCATGAATTTTCCTGGGAAGGGAAATTGATGAAATCTCCTGGGTGAACAGGGGTGAGGTTGAAGGGGGAGGGAATGGAAGAAGGGAACATGAGGGATTGGGTTGGTCAGCTTAAAGGTAGGACTGAGAGCATGTACACATGTTGATGGTTGAAGTTGGATATCTTTCTCAATTGCTCTCCACTTTATGTTTTTGAGAGAGAGTTGTGTATAGAACCTGGATCTGTCATAGTTGACTAGACAGACTTGTTACCAAACCCAGAGTTCATCCTATTTCTGTATCTTCACTACTGGAATTAAAAGCAAGTCTGCTTTGCCCAGCTTTTGATGTGGATCCTGCACATTAGAAACTGGGGTCTTTATGTCTATGTGGCAAGAACTGTACTGTTTAGGGTCTACCCCTTAGACCCTTCAATTTTCAATTGACCTTCTTCTCTACAGAATTTTGAAATTATCTGTATATACTGAATATGAACCTTCTTTCATGAGTATAGTTTACAAATGAGTGATTTGCTTCTTTATCCTGGAAGTTATTTCATTGCTGAGTAGGAGTTTTCTAGTTTGATGTAATTCTATCAAGTTTGGTTTAGTTTCCTGTGCTTTTGGAGTGTATCAAAAAGAATCTAATATTTGGAAACTGTTCACCTAGTTTTTTTTTCTATCAGTTTTATAGTTTTGAGCCTCAAATGATAGCCTTTAGAAAATTTTTAGTTGAGTCTTATAACTCAAGGGAGGTAGAGGATTATTTTTAATATTTTTCCATGTGAATATTAAATTAAAGCAATACATTTGACTGAAAAGACTGCCTTTTCTCTAGTGGGAAAAGTAGTTGCCTACAGATACATGAATTCTACATTTTTCTGTCAGTTATATAAGGGTTTATGTCTCTCATCATGTACTGCTTCCATGGTGATTTAACAATGAATATATATTTGAACAGTTTCCCTTTTCATTTTTTATCTTAATTTGAGTCTTATCTTTTTTATAATTTTTACTAGGAGTGTAATATTGTTTTATACTTAAAATGTGAGGGGAGAGAGACTATATTTTTACTTTAAATTCTTTTAACATTTTATTTTTGCTTTAGAAATAATACCATTCAAAATTTCCCTCTTCTCCCCTCCTCCATTTCCCTCCCATGCCCCCACTCACCCTCTCCCACCCCCTCCAATCCTAAGAGAGGGCAGGGTACTCTGCACTGTGGGAAGTCCAAGGCCCTCCCTCACTCCATCCAGGCCTAGGAAGGTATGCATCCAAACTGACTAGGATCCCAAAAGGCCAGTACATGCAGTAGAATAAAATCCCAGTGCCATTATCATTGGCTTCTCAGTCAGCCCCCATTGTCAGCCACAATCAGTCAGGTTTGATCACATGCTCGTTCAGTCCCAGTCTAGCTTGCCTTGGTGAGCTCCCCTTAGATCAGTCACATGGTTTCAGTGGGTGGACTAACCCCTTGCAGTCCTGAATTCCTTGCTCATCTTCTCCTTCCTTCTGTTCTTCATCTGGACCTTGGGAGCTCCAACGTAGGTCTCTGTCTCTATCTCCATCCATCGCCGGACAAACTCCTCCTGGATTATCCCCACCTCCATATTCACCCAACTTCATATTCCTCTCCCAACTCTCTCTTTAAAAAGGGTTGGGGAGCAAAAGAAATCAGGAGCTGCCATTCCTAGATAGGATGTCTTTATAAAACCCATTCCATCAAGGCTCAGGGATCTATGTGGAAGAGGATGTAGACAGATTATAAAAGGAAGGAATGATGGAAGACTCCAAGGAAAATGTTTGTCAGACACAGCAGGACTGACAGAGACTGCTGCAGCACAACTAAATCCTTTACAGGTTCAAGCTAGATGAAGTTCCAGAATTAAAGGGGCAAGTTGACACGGGCTCACTCCCCTCAGCAAGCCATTATTGACAATCACTGTAAAAAGTTTTTCCCAATGGAGTGTCAATAGGTATATCAACCATACTCCAGGTTAGAATCCATTACCAGAAGTAGCTGGACAACACAAAATAGATTTATTTTTTTAAAACATTTTTAAATTGAATTTCTCACACAATTTATTTCCCTTTTGTTTTTGTTAATCTCCCTTAATTCCTTACAGATACTCCCAACTGTTTTGTGTATCCTTTTTGCTTAGATTTTTTTTGCATTGCAGTATATTTTAAGGTTAGTATGATACTTCCTTGATTATTCATTACTGCAAAACTTATTTTAGTATTTCTATTTTTGTAGTTCCATTATATAGATATAGATAGATAAAACAGTGAGTTATTTATCATCTTTTTGATTCATATATATTGTATATATGAATTTTCAAGTTCTGTATGAAAAGTCATGTAAAGTAACATAGATTATATTGAATCTGTTGATCTTTTTGAGTATTATGTATAGTTTATGAGTGTTATTTTCAAAGTTAAGAATGCTCCTAAAACAGTGCTGCTTGGTTTGCTTCTTTGGAGAATGAATCATGCTGGTATCCCACAATGTGGTTTACTTCAAGCAGCATCAAAACCCAGGCAACAGAGTACTGCAATTCCCATCCAGGGAGAAAAAATATGGTCTGTCAAACTTGAATAAGGACTAAACATTCTATGAGAATTCCTTAGAACTGTTTTACAGCTCTAAAATAAAAAAAATTCATTAATACCCCTTTTATCTTTTGGATAAAAATATTATGCTGTAAAGAAACTTACCTTCTGATTTGCTTTGTCATTTTGAAAAGTCTTTTTTGGCGGGTCAGTGATATGGCTCAGGGAGTAAAGGTGCTTGCTCCAAGCCTGATAAAATGACTTCAATCCCATGGACCCACATGGTACAAAAAGAGAACTGAGTCACATCAATTGTCCTCTGCTTATTATACATATGCTGTAGCATGCCTGTATGTGTGAACATGCAGATGAACAGATAAACAACTATAAACACATGTAATAAAGTTTCTGTTTTGTATTTTGTGTATCCTGATGGTCCTGTTGAGATTGGTTTGAAAACTGAGATGGGAGGAGAGAGAGAAGGATGGAAGAATGTGTGTGTGTGTGTGTGTGTGTGTGTAAGAGAGAGAGAGAGAGAGAGAGAGAGAGAGAGAGAGAGAGGAGACTACAAATAGATTGTTTTATAATTTTAATTAATGTAACAAATAGAGAAAGCTGGAACATTAAATAGCCTACACAACACATTCTCACAATCAGTAGAAGTGGTAAAAATTTATGAAGGTTGATAGGAAATTTGTCACATATGAAGGCCAAGTAAAAGGGTGGAGTGGCAAGCAATAACTCAAAGTGCCTTATGTAATTCTCTAATCTTTATATAAACTGTCGGTCAAACACTGCTTTAAGTAGAATGACTAGGATGTACAAGAAGTTTTAGTTCTTTTGAAGATTTTCATCAATTTTTCCCTCATATCATCCCATTCATGCATTGCTATATAATATAACTGCAACATTAAAGACAGAATAGCATATTTTAGAACATAATTGAAAATCAGGTATTGTTGAAGCTGGAGTTGCTGGAAAAATAGTTATAATAGCTTACATACTCCACTGCACATCACTATTATCTGGAAGTCTTTTTAAAGTCTAGATGTGGCACCTTATAATAAAAATGTCAAAATGGTTGTAATTGATGTTGTCCAAGGTAGAAGAAGGAAGCTAGGTGAGCATACCATTGATTTAATATAGACATTTTTATTTAACATTATGATGATGAAACTTACCTAGTGAAATAAAGCTACATACATGATAAAGTTTTAAATATGTTCCCAATAAATCCACAGTTTAGAATCTTAATCTACAAACTCAAATGCTAATTGAATTTGGAGGTGGAGTCTTTGGGAGGCAATCAATTAGATTATTAGCATGGGCCTCTCATGGCAACACACATGTCTTATTAAAAATAAAAATAATTAGATTTTGTATTCTTTTGCTTTTCTATGGTAAAGCAAGGAGGTCTTTAATAGATGCCAAGCAGAGACTGGCACCACAAGTTTGACTTTCTAGACTCTATAATCATGAGCCAAATGAAATTGTACTGTTTCTTGTTGTTTTGTTTTTTATTTATTTTTTAAAGAAAACAGATTATCTTTTTTCATCTTACACACCAACACAAGTTCCCACTCCCTTCCCTCATCCCATACCCTCTACACACCCTCCCACCCCACCCCCTTCCACTCCTCAGTGAGGGTAAGGCACATTGCTTTGGGGAAGGACTAAGGCCCTCCCTACTATATCTGGGCTGAGCAAGGTATCCATCCAAAGAGAACAGGTTCCCAAAAAGCCAGTACATGCAGTAGGGATAAATCCCGGTTCCACTGCCAGTGACCCCACAGTCTACCCCAGTCATACAATTGTCACTCACCTTCAGAGGGACTATTTTGGTCCTATGCTTGTTCCTTTCCTGTCTGGCTGTAGTTGGTGAGCTCCCATTATGTAGTAGGGAGCTGCGGGCCTTTTCCCACAGCCCGGCTCATGGCTGCCTGGCTAGCTTATGCCCCAAAATAACGACACACAAACTGTATTCTTTTAAACACTGCTTGACCCATTTCTATTCATGTGTGTAGCACCCCAAGGAGCACTTACCGGGAAGATTCTAGCCTACGTCCATCCTGGGTCAGAGCTTCATCGCATCTGCCCCGGAGAGGGGAGCCTGGCCTCTGCTCCAGAGAGCAGAGCTGTCGAGTCTGAGCTCACTTCCTCTTCCTCCCAGCATTCTATTCTGTTTACTCCACCCACCTATGTTTTAACCTATGAGGGCCAAGCAGTTTCTTTATTACTTAACCAATGAAATCAACAGATTGATATATGACACTCCCACATCACCATTAGCTCAGATAGACTGTTTCAGTGGGTGTACCTATGGAGGGTGGAAAGGGAAGAGGAGGGGAGAAAGGGAGGGGTGAAGAAAACTTGGGGGAATGGGATAATCTAGATGGAAGGACAGAGATGAGAGCAAAGAAAGAGATATCTTGATTGACTGAGCCATTATAGGGTTTCTCCAGAAACCTGGCTCTGGAGAAACTCCCAGGAATCCACAAGGATGACCCCAGCTAAGATGATAAAATAGAGGAGAGGGGGCCCAAACTGGCCTTGCCCTGTAGTCAAACTGATGAATATCTTAAATATCACCATAGAACCTTCATCCAGCAACTGATGGCAACAGAGGCAGAGGCCCACATCGGAGCACTGGGCTGATCTCCCAAAATCCAGTTGAAGAGTAAGAGAAGTGAGAATATGAGCAAAGAAACTGTACTCTTAACGATTGTTCATTGTCAGTAATCTGTTATAGCCGCAGAAATGAGGCTATAACAATATCAAAAGCAACAGAGCCTGTGCAAACACTCAAACTGTGGTTAGTTTTGATAACAGGTATTTTTCCCTCTGAAAATTATTAAAAAATTGAACAATAGGCTCAGTAGTACTGTTAGCAACCAGTCTGCTTGTCCCTGCAGTGTACCAAATAGTATTTTCTTTCATTGAAATAAAAAAGTAAACTACAATTTAACAATAAATATTTCAAAATAAATTAAATGCCTATAAGACAGTGGTATTGTTAACTTGGGATTCAAAAATTATTTAAAAATATGAGTTCGCTGCTATACTGATCTATTCAATTTCCTTTTTATTTGCATTGCATAACCCATTCCTCTTATCCTGCTGATTTCTTACTCCTTTTACCTTTACCTATTAGTAACTTGCACAAACTTTCCAGCATCACACATTGTAATAGTCAGGAAATCTGCTATATGATACTCAGACAAACCATTATGTACTGTTAGCTAGTGAGGGGTGGGCTAGGGCACTTTGCCATGGAAAGTTTATATGTTTGTGAGTGCAAGTACATTTGCCTTTATTCTTGCCAGAATATGTTTTAGTTAACAAGAGTAATGAACAAAATGCCTTTTAGCACTTCCTGAGCACATTCAGGCATTCTGCCTTTTATAATGCCTCCAGAGCTTTGTGTTTGCTCTTTCTAAGCTGTTGAAATAATGATTCTGACTCACTGTGTAGCTAGCACAATACTAAATGCTTCGTAAGTATTCTGTCACTGAACATTGTTTAGGAAATATTAGCCTCTTCAATCTGATGATGGTAACCTGAAGCTTATAACCATTTAATAGCTTGCCCAAGATGAAACAGTAAGTAGTTGAACCTAAGAATAATTCTAATCATAGAGAATTGTGTTCCATTAAATGTTTTAATTTTAAATCTTCACATTCCATCCCTTAGAATACAGGTGTTTAAAGAATGGAATTTTAGAGAGAAAACAGGAATTTCCAAAAATAAATGAAAATAAAGAATTCAAAACCTTTTGTTTCAGTGGTAAAGGGAAACAGTGAGCTGTCTTCAGACTCAGCTATAATACAATGCACAGAGATTGGAGTGGGAAGTAGGAATAAATATTAAGAGGGAGGCATAAAACAGCACATTGGTAATTGAATCAGAAAACTCATGGTATTAATCACACTGTTCTGATTATATTTAATAATAGCTCAGCTATAGGCGTATAAAAGTCTTATTAAACATGCTCTCATTTGAATGAAATAACTAAGCAGCAGAATTTTTTTTTTTGTTCACAGAAATGTAAAGTACAAATTCTTGGATAACATTTAAGAGTAAACATGTAAGGACACACATGAACAAAGAGGATGACTTTTTTAGTGTTGCTTTTTTGTGTAACGACTTCTTAGATCTGTTCCTGTAAACATATTATGAAACTTACTTACTCTCTGGTTAAAAATAATTCTACTTTTGATACCTGATTTAAATTAGAGTTTGCATGTTTTTGCTTTTAAGTGGGAGGAATTTGCATAATGAAAATGGAGGCTGCAATTGATATTTGAATGTCAATGTCAACAGCAATCCAGTGTAATCTAGGCAGCACAGTATGCAGACCATCTGGGCTGACTGCCATTATCCTACAAACTAGCTAGGCATGAGTGATCCTCTGGAGCATAATTCCCTGGTTTGCCTCTCTCAAAATAACTCTATTTGCCAATATCTTAGAGCAGGTGCAAAGCCATTCTGAAGTTTCCTGCTGAGGTTTATGCAAAGAGCTGGCTTTACTGGACTGTGGGCTCAGATTCCTACTTCCTGAGAGCACTGAGATTCAAGAATGACTCGGCTATACTTCTCTTTCAAGTTAATTCATACTCTTTTTCAGATTTCTTTAGCTCTTTTGTGTAAATCACACCCTATTATAATGTACAGTGTTTCTCAAATGAAATAAGTGAGAGTGTAAATATATTTAATGGTAAGTTGGAGGAATTCATAAGCTGGTAGTTCTGTGAATTGATTTTTGATTCAACAGGTATTTAATTTTTTTTTAGAATAACTTGCGTCCCCTGGGATTTCAATCTTATGAAAATAAACAAATAAGGAGCTACTTTAGAAGATAAGGAGAAGCATAAAGAACTCTATCAATATAGTATTGGATAACAGGGAGAGAGACTATAAGCAAGATTATTATAGTAAATGGTTTGAGGAAGCATGTAAGGAAACCAACCCACATTATTTTCTCATTTCCAACTCAGGTAATTTATTTTGATCATAACATACTTGACCAAATGAATGAGGGTGTAAGAGAACAGAACAGTTTGTGGTCTTTTTTTTTTGTGCTCTAATGACTGCCCACTCAAAATCCACTACCTACTTTCTTTCTTAATGTGTGATCTAGTTTTGATTTTGTGCTCACATAAATAAAGGGGCTCAGATAAATAATAACCTTTCCTTGTCCCCTTGCTTGATAGTTGATGAATACAATAAGCTTTTTGTCTCCATGATTGGGTACCATGTGAAAAGGTAGGTAACATACTACTTTGTAGTAAGATAATAAGAAATAAGCACTGAGATATAAAACAGTGTCCCTAGAGGAAACTCTGAAATGGTTTTCTTCACTTAGAAGAAAAAAAAAAAAAAACAACAGCAAAAGAAGAAATTATTTACCTTTGAATAATATTGCATGTACTCCTCTCATCATGTAAATCGTCTTTAAATATATAAACAAAGAACCGGTCTTTGTCAGACTACTGAATTAGTCCTAGAAACATTATGTTTTTTCCATTGTATTTTCTTCTTTTTTTGATAAGGAAAGAATGGTGTACCTCTTCTTTCCTAAAGATATATCCATGATCTTCTAATTCTCAAGGCTTATATGGTATGACTTATGATGTTTTTTATATTGTAAGTGAATGGATTCAGTTAAGGAGTTTGAAGAGTTTATTTTGGATTATTTGAGTAAGAGTAAACACAATCAAGTGAGTTCCTATGGTTGAGAAATGGAAGGAAGTTTTCACATATACACATAGGGAATAAAGACTTATAGATTGGAATGATGCAGCCACATACCCCAAGCAACTATATGCAAGAGGGCACATAGAAAAGATTTTTCTCTAGACTACATCTGGAAATGTGAACCTACCCACATACTCTTTTCTGATTACTGACCTACAAATCCTAAATTAATATATTTCCATCGTTCTGAGGCACCAAATTTGTGTAAATCTGTTATGGCTGCCTTAGGACTGTAGTAAAATTTTATTTACGTCATCTAATCTGTTAACATACATAAAAAAGCATCAGCAAATGTGCTTTGTAAATGAAGAGGTTGATTTTTCATTTCCCAAGTATTGCCCATCTACAAATAATAGCTGTGAGTTATAAAAACAAAAAATATATTTTTCATGTTAGGAGAATATGAGGCAGAAATCTGCTCCACACATTCTTCAAAGGCATAAATATGAGTATAGAATAATAATATTAATGTCCTTCAGATATTAAATTTTCATAGAAACGCCACTTGTGAATCTTTCTAATAAAGTAATTTCACATATATTCATATAACATTGCTTAATAAAGAGGAGAAGATGAGTTTACCTAAATGTGTACCAACAGAAAAGTGCATAAATCAAACAAATTTTGTTATGTTCAGATTTTTACAAACTCAATAGATTCACAAAATGAATATAATAAAAACATTCCTAAAATATATTGTTCATCCAAAAATCAAGTCAAAATATATGTGCAATCTTAAAAATGTACTCATGAAAGCCTTTGAGCCAACATGCTAACATACTATTCCCATTTTAGTCCATTATAACCTCATTTCTGTCCAGTTATGAAAGAATTTTCTAGGACTTTGCATGGATTCGTAGCCATTTCCTCTGCCTAACTGCCTGACTGCCTGACTATTGCTGACCTGCAATAGTCTAAACAGTAGTTTTAAGAAATTCTAGTAAATTATAGCAGTCACTCTACTTAAAACTTTTTTCATGGGTTCTCATTGCCCTTTGAATGAAGAGAGGAGAAAGAAAAGGTAGCAGAGGGAAGGAGTAGGAAGAACTCTCTTTACGGCTACTTTGAAGACTGGATGTTCTGATTTTTGGCTCCCACTGAAACATCCTCTCATGCTCTCATGTCACATTTCTCTGTAGTTCAGGAGTCCCCTTCTAGTACTGACTCAAAGCACCCCTTTTCTAATGCGGAGTCATTTGATTTGCTTATCTCTCTGCCTGGAATATGCCCTCACTGATACAAGTCATTACTTGCCTGAACTCATCATTAAACTCTTAGGTCCACTTTCACCTCTTCAAAGAAGTTCTTTTGGAACCCATATGTATTAAGAATGAATATATTTTCCTGGATCTCCATTTGTTTATCTTGGAATCAATGGGGTTACCTTTGGTTAGCCCCAGCCTGCCTTATGGCACCACCCTCATATTGAGGACAACACTACTATATATTGTACATGTATTTTGACTTGATTTTTCGGATAAACAATGTATTTTAGGAATGTTGTTATGGGTATGGATAAATATTTAGATGGAACAAGAATACCAAACTAGGTTTCTTGGGTAATAAAAGAACCCATTGATAGAGAATCCTAGCTTGAGAACCCCCATCAGCTGAAACCTTAGAACTTTAGATCTATAAATTCTCTTCTTGACAGAAACTAGAGCTACATCATCATCAATATGACGACTTTCTTAGCCCCTGCTTACTCTGTACTATAGACATTTTGCTAGATTTTTATTTAATTTTTATTTATTAAAGTATTTTAATTTTTGAAATTACTGTATAATTATACAATTCCTCTCCATTATTTCCTCTTTCAAAAATCCTCCAATATACTCCTCCTTGCTCTGTTTAAAATTCACATCCTCTTTTTACATTAATTAATGTTGAATACATGTATGTAGATCTACATGCACATACATATATGATTTGTATATGAATATTCCTAAATACAAAACTGCAAACTGATCAGTCTATATGCTGTTACTTGTGCACGTGTTTTAATGGCTAAGCATTTGGTGTTGGTGTGTGCTTTCCATGGGGAGACTACGTCTCCTACTCTCAGCACTCTTATGTTGGACATAATTCATTGTGTAGGATTGAGGAGTCTTGGTTTCTCTCCCCATTCACTTTGACAGGTTTATTGCTGTATTGGATCAGCTCATGTTTAGGCAATTATATTGGTGAGGTTATACGAATGTAGTTCCTGACACTAGGATACACAATCTCACATCTAGTTTCTTGTTCTCCTGTTTTTTTTTTTTTTTAAATCTTTTGCCTGTATCTACCTGAGCCTTAGGTGTAGGAGTTATAGATATATAGAATTGTCTCCATACTATCGTAACTTTCTCAGCATTTTCTATTTCACCTGAACCTCTCAGCTCCCAATCTTCATGGCAACAGAAAGCACATTATAAGCTTCCAAAGCAAGAAATAGTCCTACTCAGCTATGGCATATATGAACCACAGTAATGACTACCATGGCACAGTAATCCGAAGGGTGTAATAGTGACATGCACAGCTTGGCGATCTAACCAATAGATTTCTGATTGAATTTAAGACTCATTAAGCAAGAGAGAATTCATGCTTAGTACTGGAAATGTAGCTAACATGACATAATGGATCTTAGAGGAGATCCTACAACCAACACTTTAGTAAAAAAGTAAAATCCCTAAATGCATTCTAAATATTTGTCCTTATGCCTACAGATAATATAGTCCTCTGACCTCAGCAAGGAAACTTTTCTTTGAGGAAGTAATTCTTACCAATAAACTTCTCATACTTCTAATGCTACTACCTTCATGTTTTCTTCTCAAAAAATCAGACTAATAAACAACACCTTAAGTGCTCCTCCTCCTAGTCAAATTCTTATTAATTCCCTTGTTGTTTTTCAAATAATTACTACAGCCTATAACTACTTATTACTTGGATATTCATTTATTATTCTACCAATCCATGGTGAATTCTATGGAGAAATTTTCCCTAAACTTGATCATCCCATTCCCTCATATTCTCTTCCTCCCTCCCCTTCTCCTCTACCTTCTTGCCCCTTCTCCCCCGCCATGCTCCCAATTTCTTCTTTTTTCAGGAGAACTTGTCTATTTTCCCTTCCCTGGGGAATCTATGTATGTATATTTTAGGGTTCTCCTTGTTACCTAGCTTCATCTAATATCCAGTTATGAGTAAGTTCATACCATGTTTGTCTTTCTGAGTCTAGGTTACCTCACTCAGGATTTTTTTTCTTATTTCCATCCATTTGCCTGCAAATTTCAAAGTGTCATTTTTTTTTACCACTGAGTAATACTCCATTGTGTAAATAGATCACATTTTCTTTATCCATTCTTCAGCTGAGGGGCATCTAGGTTGTTTCCAGATTCTGGAATCATGCTGATATAAGCGCAGCTGAGCAAATATTCTTGTGGTATGAGTGTGCCTCCTTTAGTTATATGCCAAGAGAGGCATTTATGGGTCTTGAGGTAGATTGATTCCCAATTTTCTGATTTCCAAAGTAGCTGTACAAGTTTGCACTCCCACCAGCAATGGAAGCGTGTTCCAATTATTCCACATCTTCTTCTGCATAAGCTATCATTGGTGACTTTTATCTTAGCCATTCTGACAAGTGCAAGATAGTATCCTAGAGTTGTTTTGATTGCATATCCCTGATGGCTAAGGATGTTTAGCATTTACTTAAGAGTATTTCAGCTATTTGAGAGTGTTCTGTTGTGAATTCTGTTTATATCTTTACTCCATTTTTTAATTGGGTTATTTGGTATTTTAATTTCTATTTTCTTGAGTTCTATATACATTTTAAAGATTTCTGTAGTGGGGGCTGTGGGCTGTGTTCATGCCGCCCCAGCTCCTGGTCGCCTGGCTAGCTTATGCCCCGAAATAACAACACACAAACTGTATTCTTTTAAACACTGCTTGGCCTATTATATCTAGCCTCTTCTTGGCTAACTCTCACACTTGGACTAGCCCATTTCTAATAATCTGCATAGCACCATTAGGTGCGCTTACTGGGAAAGATTCAGCATGTCTGACCTGGTGGCTTGCTTCATCGCATCTGTCCCAGAGAGGAGAGGAAATGGCATCTGAGCTCACTTCCTCTTCCTCCCAGCATTCTGTTCTGTTTACTCCGTCTATCTAAATTCTGCCCTATCAGATGGACCAAGGCAGTTTCTTTAGTAGCCAATGAGCTTCCTCCATTAAAAGATCAGTCATTTGTCTGATATGGGATTGGTAAAAATATTTTCCCATTCAGTAGGCTACTGTTTTGTCTTGGTGACAGTGTCCTTTGCCTTATAGATGCTTCTCAGTTTCAGGATGTTGTATTTATTAATAGTTGCTCTCAGTGTCTGTGCTACTGGTGTTATATTTAGGTAGTGGTTTCCTGTGCTCAAATGTTTAAGGCTACTTCCCACTTTCTCATCTATGACATTCAGTGTGGCTGAATTTATATTGAGGGCTTTAAACTATTTGAACTTGAGTTTCGTGCATGTGGGTAGATATGGATCTATTTGCATACTTCTACATATTAACATCCAGTTATGCCTGAAACATTTGTTGAAGATGCTTTCTTCCATTGTATAATTTTAGTTCTATGTCAAAAATGAGGTGTGTGGATTAATATCAAAATCTTTGTTCTGATTCTATTGGTTCACAAGTTTATTTTTATGTCAACGCCAAGTTGTTTTCAGTACTATAGCTCTATAATAGAGCTTGAAGTCAGGGATGGTGATGCCTCTGGAAGTTCCTTTATTGTACAGAATTGTTTTGACTGTCCTGTTTTTTATTTTTTTTCTATATGAAGGTGAGTATTGTTCTTTTGAGGTCGGTGAATAAATGTATTGAGATTTTTGATGCCAATTGCATTGACTCTGTAAATCACTTTTGGTAAGATTGCCATTTATGTTATGTTGATTCTACCTATCCAAAAGCATGAAAGATCTTTCCATTTTCTGACATATTCTTTTTTTTTTCTTTCTTCAAAGGCTTAAAGTTCTTGTCATAAAGAAATTTCACTTCTTTGGTCAGTGTTCCCCAAGACATTTTGTGTTATTTGTGGAGATTGTAACTGGTGATATTTCTCTGATTTCTTTCCCAGATCATTTGTATATAGGAAGGTTACTGAGGTTTTTGAGTTGATCATGCATCTTGACACATTACTGAAGATTTTATCAGTTGTATGTGTTTCCTGGTAGAATTTTGGGGGTGTTAGATTTTGTCAAAGATTTTTTTTTCAGCATCTAATGAGAGGATCATATGGGTTTTTCTTTTAGTTTATTTATATGGTAGATTACATTGACAGATTTTTATATGTTGAACCATCCCTGCATCTTTGGGATAAAGCTGACCTGATCATGGTGGATTATGTTTTTGATGTGTTCTTGGATTCTTTTTGCCAGTATACTATTGAATATTTTTGTATCAATGATCATAAAGGAAACTGGTCTGTATGTAGTTCTCTTTCTTTGTCGAGTCTATGTGGTTTCGATATTAGGGTAATTGTAGCTTTGTAAAAAGAGTTTGGCAACCTGACTATGCCATATACCTTTAATCCCAGCACTAAGAAGGCAGAGGCAGTCAGATCTCTGTGAGTCTGAGGCCAGCTTGATCTGCAAGAGATAGCTCTAGGACAGGCACCAAAGCTATAAAGAACCCCTGTCTCAAAAAAAAAAAAAATGAGGAGTATAGGTATCAGCTCTTCTTTGAAGCTCTGGTAGAGTTCTGCACTGAAACCATCTGTCCCTGGAAATTTTTTGTTTGGGAGACTTTTGATAACTTCTCCTATTTCCTTAGGAATTATAGTTTTATTTAAATTGTTTATCTGGTCTTAATTTACTTTTCTTATGTGGTACCTATCCAGAAAATTGTCCATTTCTTTTAGATTTAAATTCTACATTTTTTTTTGGAGTATGTGTTTTTAAAGTATGACCTATTCTTTGACTTTACTCAGTGTCTGTTGATTTTATGTCTCCCTTTTCATTCCTGATTTTGTCAATTTGGGTATTCTCTTTATGCCTTTTGGTTAGTTTGAATAAGGGTTTATCTTTTTGGTTTTCTTAAAGAACCAGTTCTTTCTGTCATTGATTCTTTGTATTGCTTGCTGTTTTATTATTATTATTATTATTATTGATTTCAGCTCTCAATTTGGTTATTTCTTGCTGTCTACTCCTCCTTAGTGAGTCTGCTTCTTTTTGCTCTAGAGCTTTCAGGTGTTCTGTTAAGTCACTTATGTGAGATTTCTCCACCTTCTTCATGTAGGCCTTTAGTGCTATGAACCTTCTTCTTAGCACTGCTTTCATAGTGTCCCATAGGGTTGGGTACATTGTGCCTTCATTTTCGTTGAATTCTAAGAATTTTTTATTTTTTTCTTTATTTCTTTGACGCAGGGGTGATTCAGTTGAGCATTGTTTAGTTTCCATGAGTTTGTAGGCTTTCTGAGAGTAGTGTTGTTGTTGAATTCTAACTTTAAGCCATGGTGATCTGATAAGATCCAGGGGGTTATTCCAATTTTTTGTGTCTGTTCAATTTTACATTGTTACCAAGTATGTGGTCTGTTTTAGAGAAGGTTCCATAAGGAGCTGAGAAGGTATATTCTTTTGTGTTTGAGTGAAAAGTTCTATAAATGTCTGTTAAGTCCATTTGAGTCATGACATCTGTTAGTTCTCTTATTTCTCTGTTATGTTTCTGTTTTGCAGACCTGTGCACTGGTGTTAGTGGGGTGCTGAATTATCCTATTAGTGTGTGGTGTTTGATGTGTAATTTAAGCTTTAATAGTGTTTCTTTTACATTATGTGGATGCTCTTTTTGGGGGCAAAGGTGTTCATCTTGTTAGTTTATAGATTTTTCCAGTGATGAGTCTGAATTTTCCATGTCTTTTGATTGATTTTAGTTTGAAGTGTATTTGGTTAGATATTACGATAGTTATATCTGCTTGTTTCTTAGGTTCATTTAATTGGAAAATCTTTTCTGAACTCTTTACTCTGAGGTAATATCTGTCTTTGAGGTTAAGGTTTTGTAGTGATGAGGCGAGCCGGCCGCATCCCTCCACCTGGCTAGTTTTACCCAAAATAATTACACGGAAACTATATTCATTTAAAACACTGCCTGGCCCGTTATCTCTAGCCTCTTCTTGGCTAACTCTCACATCTTAATTAACCCATTTTCTAATAAATCTGTGTATAACCACATAACTGTGACTTACTGGCAGGATTCTAGCCTACATCCGTCTTGGGCTGGAGAGCCATGGTGTCTGCCACACTGCCTTCTACCCAGCATCCTGTTCTGTCTACTCCACCTACCTAACTTTCTGTCCTATCAAAAGACCAAGGCAGTTTCTTTATTTAATCAATGAAATCAACACAAAACAGAAGACCCTCCTACATCAAGGTGTATTTATTGTATGAATAATAAAGATGGCTCCTTTTTCTGTATCCATTCTGTTAACCTGTTTCTACTTACAGGTGAATTTGGTCCATTGATATTAAGAGATATTAATAACCAGTAATTGTTAATTCCTGTTATCTTTAGGTGGTAGTGTTTATGTTTCCCTTCTTTGGGGTTTGTTGGTGTGAGGTGTGAAGTTAACATTTGCCTGTGTTTTCGTGTTTGCAGCTACATTCCTTGGGTTGCAGTTTTCCTTATAGTAATTTCTGTAAGGTTGGGTATATTAATAAGTATTGTTTAAATCATGTTTTATCGTTGAGTATTTTGTTTTCTATGTCTGTGGTGATTGAAAGCTTTGCAGGTCATAGTAGTCTGGGCTTTCATCCATGGTCTCTTAGTGTCTACAGCAATCTGTCTATGACCTTCTGACTTTCACAATTTCCTTTGAGAAGCTGGGTGTAATTCTGTCAGGTCTGTCTTTATATGTTACTTGGCCTTTTCCCTTTGTAACTATTATTATTTTTTATTTATTATTACATTATTAATTATATCTTTATTATTATTATTATTTCTTTATTTTGTATGTTTAGTGTTTTGATTATTTTATGGGGTGGGGACTTTTTTGGCCCAGTCTATTTGGTATTCTGTAAGCTTCTTGTACCTTCATAGGAATATCCCTCTTTAGGTTGGAAAAGTTTTCTTCTATGATTTGGTTATATCTTGAATTTTCTTTAAGATAACTTTTAGTACTTCTCTTTTGGGAATTCTAGAAATAAAGTAGAAAAATGAACTTTACAAGGCTTTTCAAAACTTTTTGACGTCTTCAATATATTATATAGAAAAATTGTTCAGCATTTTCTCAATTGCTATTTGATTTGAAAGTTTTCTTCATGTATAAAATCTGAGTTCTTCATAGGCTACAGTCATGTGAGATACATTGGTAAGAAGTTCGTATCAATAGATTCATGTTGGTTTGCTATTTTTTTAAATAGCTACAGTTAAATAAAGAATATGTTGCATTTGATACAGTTCATTTTATGTATCCCAGGTTGGTTCCATGATGGTAACAGGGAAGATCTCTTCTGTGTTTCTTTCTTCTGTTTTCTTCTATGAATAGTCACCTAATTAGAATACAATTTTATATTAATAATGACATAATCAGAAGAGGTGATAAGCTATCTTGTGTTGGAACTTGTATACCTAATTTGTATTAGGTATACTTGTATCACAGTGATCAAAATATCCCATATTATCAAGTCCACTTTTAAGTGTCAGAAAGTGTATGATTCCTTCTGCATAAAACCTGCTATGTTACACTGAGTGTATAATGTATATTACATAATTGGGTCTTATGTTTCTTTTTTCCCAAATGAACAATATAACCATTTGAATGATTCTGCATGTAGGAATCATAACACCTAACCATGAAGTACTTCTCAATGCAGGTTCTATTTTCACTCTTCTTGTAGAAACTCAAACTATATCCTGCCTGATTTGACATTTCTGGATAACACTCACTAACTATGGTAAACAACTGGAAAACCTTCTTCAAATAACCCTTATATAGTCAATAATGATCCTAGGATTAAATATGCTTGTGTGCTTTTACTAATTGAGTGAACTTTGGCAAAAAACTAGAGCAACTCACAGTTCTCAGTCTTAAAAGGACAATAGTATTTTAAACGTACATATAGGTACCATTATGTGAGCCAAATAGGTTATACTTGGGAGTGTGTGTCTGTGTATCTGTGTGTGTGTGTGTGTGTATGCAATATCAATTGGTGATTTTAAAACTGTCATCAATTTGAAGTAGAATGGGGAAGTTTCTGGGATTATTTGGTGGAAAGAAAGGGAAGGAAGAAATGTCTAAAGGGAGGGGAGCAGAGAAAAATGTAGAGCTCAATAAAAATACATAAAAAATAAATAAGAATGGAAAAAATTGTAATCTCAAAAATAAAACAAAAATTAGAAAGATATTAGCAGTAAAAAAACCCTCTAAGCCACACTTCACAGTTAATAGTTAATGAGATGAAATATATGATATAAATACAATGAAAATGAACTGTATGAATACCAGCATGCATTTGTCATGTCACCTTCATGTCATCATGGGAGTGTAAGGCTCTGTTTCCTTGCTTTAATATGACAGTAATAGGCTAATAATGTGAAAGTAAAGTGACTAAATTGGTTTTTGAGGACTGAATATTATGTCATATTAATGGTGTTTGATCCAACTGGAGTTGTTTAGTTAAGAAGAATAATGATAACCTTTAGAACAGAGAACTGAAGCTTGAGGAGGAGAGCCTAATTAGAGCTTCATTTGATCATTAGACAAGGAATTGCTGAGTACCTGATATGAAATAGGTGTCATATTGAGCCTTTTCAAATAAAAATAGACTTATTATGTGTTGCTTAGAAAGCAAATCTAGAAATATTTTGTGAGATGGCAAGCAAATGGCTTTTGGCTTAACATAAGAAAACAGGGATATAATTAGCAGTAATATAGAACAAAGAAGTCGATGAGTCTCAGAAGTCCCTTAAGACCCCACATTTAGACACATTTAGATTTTCAGAGAGCAAGAAATGAATCCTATTCATCTTTGAGATTCTGGTGAATACATACACAGATGTGCATTGAGTGGATCAATAAGACTTTGTTGAAGATGTAAACATATCAAGTAAATGATTGAGATTACTTCTTCTCAGAACAAGGAGTGTCATGGGGTCAGTCTCTGCTTCTTCTCTCATCAGTTCCCTCACACAGTATGTAAAAGACGGGTATTTATCCAAAGAAGTTCAAGAATAATATGGAAGAAAAAATAATTTTACCCAAGAAGGGCCAGATGATTGTATGGAAAGGTATATAAGTAGCACTGAACTTTCTAAGGAGCTATCTGTATGGAGCTGAGAGTATGCATTTGGCTCATCATTCCTTTCTGTCCACCATCTGGGATACAAGGAAAAGTAGGAAGTTGAGTATTCTAAATAAATTCCGATAATTATTCATTTCCTCCATTATTTTGACTAAAGAAAGCATTTTTTTCTTCTCATTAATTTATTTCAAACAAAACAAAACAAATCAAATAATGGAATAATATTGGGGAAATGAGTCAATTACAAGCTATGTTAAATTTTGGTTAATCAAGATTTTATCTGAGGAGAGAAGATACTTATTGATGAGAAGTTAACGGTTGGCAGCGAAAAATAAATGTGTATGAATACATGCTAGGGTCACTCATGTCTTTTCAAGGAAAATCTCTTGATGCCATATCATCAATCACATATAATTAGTGTATATATGATATATGCATTTTAATAATAATCCAGAAAATTTATGTGAAGCAAAAAGAATATCTTGCCAAATGAATAGGTTATTAACAGGTAAGTTTAGACTTGGGTCACAATTATATTGAAATTAAATGATATGTCCTAAGTGGCCAAAAGTCTTCTCAATTTTTGCACATTGAATTAGCTTTTATATTACACTATAATATGGGCAAACAAAAAGCAGATAGCATTTTTCTTATTTCTGAATATAATGAGATAAATTCTAACATTGAAATTTGTTTTTCTAATGAGAATAAAGAGAACTGAATATATTAAATTAGCCACGTGCTGCATAATGGTGTTTTAGTTGATCATATAACATGATATACTGGTATTCTCTTAAGACTATAATACCCAGTGGCAATGTACTCGTCTTAGTTTGGATAGACATTTCTTATCGTGCTTGAACATTAAAAAAAACTCCTCCCTTGCCTAGTAATATGTTTCTCAAAATTTATCCCTATCATTAAACAATACTCAATTGTAAGTATCTTTTCACATTAACAACGAATTACATGAGAAAAATAAATTAGATACATCCCTACATGCCATTGGTTTCCTACCTAAAACCATATTCTACTCTCTAAAGTCATAGTGAAGAGTTCAAGCAGAGCTAGAAGACTATGTCTATGAACTGAAGAGAAAGAAATTAGGGAAACTGAGAAGCCTGAGAAATGAGAAGGACCTAAACAAAGAAGTCTAGATGAAAGCTAATTGAAAACACAAGAAATAAAATAATTGGAGACCTGACTTGTGAAAGGTCTCCAATTATTTCATTTACTAGAGAAAAATTCACAGTTGCTTTTGATGGAGTCTGTCAGTGCTCTGTGAGCAGATAGCAAATATAAAAAAATATTAAAAGGAAAACTTGTGCAGTAAAATCTCCATAGGGGCTTTGAAATGATCTTACTTGGCAGTAAGATGATTCAATAGTGGTTTATATTTATGCAAATATGAAAAAAATGAAAAAAATTAGCAAATAAAAATATCTTATGTTACTTATATCTGAAAAGTTTTGTTACTGTCTTGCATATATGATACTTTATTCCTAAACAAGATACAAATTCTTCTTATATGTACATAAAAGAATTATTCCCATACTCCATATAATTGGTCATGAAACAATTACTTTTACACTAAAAAGTTGAAATTATGTGAAATATTTCCATTGGCTTAAAGGGAAAGAAACTAGAAAACATTAGCATCAGGAACTTAGTAAAATTCAGAAACATGACAATTTTTAAATATTCTTTTTAAAATTAAGTAAATGGAGAAATTATGAATAAAAATGGAAAATACTTTGAGGATAGTTAAAGTGATACACATTTTTCTGGACATAGAAGGACATGTCCATAATTCCAGCATTCAGGAAGTTGGTGAAGCAGGATCCCAAGTACACAGCTGGTCAGAGCTACACAGAGAAACTCTCCTTTTTTCTAAAAATCATATATTAAAATTCATGAGAAACAGAAACTCTACTCTCATGCAGGACTATATATGCCAATAATATAAAAGAAGTTATATTTGTTTGGATATGATACCAAAAATATAGGCAAGAACAAACAAATGATCTGGGTTATGTATAAAATGTAAAATATCTATACATCAATGTAGCCTAAGAAATTATTTGCAAACCATTCATCTGATAAAAGCTTAAAATAGAAATGTACAACGAACAATCTACAGCTAAACAGCCACAATAAACACAAACAACTTGGTTAAGAATAGCTAAAGAGTTTAAATAAGTGTTTCTTCAAATTCATGTATAACAACTTAAGATGCAAATGAAATCCACATAATATACCACCCATCAGAAGGAATACACTTAAAGTGAAAGTGAAGTGCAATGTTGAAGACATGAGTACACTGAAACATTCAGTCAGTGCTGATATAAAATCAATATGGCAGTTATCCACAAAAGCATATCAGAATTACCATGACAACCTGAAATTCTCTTTAGATGCAAAAGGTGTTAAAATAACTGGAACACAAATGTCTGCAGCATTATTTTTCATTTATCATCCTGCAGTAGGGACAGAAAACTATTAATTGAATCCATTAATTTGCTAATGTGATACATTCGTAGAAAGGGATATATTATTTGTACATTAAGAGATGTGAAGTTTTTTATATTTTCCCCATCGTATCACTGTTGTAATAAGAGCGGCAGGGCTGCGTCCCCGGCACCCGGCCGCCCGCATGGCTTATGCCCCAAAATAATTACACGGAAACTGTATTCTTTTGAACACTGCCTAGCCCATTAGTTCCAGCCTCTTATTGGCTAGCTCTTACATATTGATCTAACCCATTTCTAATATTCTGTGTAGTACCACGAGCTGGCTTACCAGGGAAGATCTTAACCTGCGTCTGTCGGGAGTGGGAGAATCATGGCGACTCCTTACTCGGCTTCTTTCTCCCAGCATCCTGTTCTGTCTACTCCGCCTACCTAATTTTCTGTCCTATTAAAGGGCTAAGGCAGTTTCTTTATTTAACCAATGAAATTAACAGATTAATACAAGACCCACCTCCATCATTTCCCCTTTTTCTGTTTAAACAAAAAATGGCTTTCACTTTAACATAGTAAGATTACATATAGCAAAACAGTTATCAAGCAAGAGTTACAGTTACAATATTTATATCTATTTTATCTTTTATCATAATTAAGGAAAACTATAACTATAACTAACCATTCTTCAACTCCATCAAAGACTCCAGAAGGATATAATATTACCTAAGTAAACAAGAAGTAAGAAACTTCAAACTCTAGAAATGACAGAGACATCTCACTGCATGGACAGTCACCCAAAGTTCTTTTGTACTGTTGGGGCATCCATCTTCAGCCTTCAGGCCCATAGTATCCAGCAGACATTTTCATCAAGCAGGAAATTCCAAAGACAGTTCAGTCATTTTTTGCTGTGTCCTGCAGAATGTCTCGCAGACTCTTTCATGAGTCAGGAACCCCGAAAGACCATCTCACCTTTAGGCAAGTTCAGTAGTCCTCTCTCTGTAGGTTCTTTGTGTCCAGTTTATGCAACAGTCCAGGCAAGAACAGTTTCTTGCCCAAATGGCTATCAAACTCCATAAGGATCCTCTTCGATGACCATCTTCCTCTTGAAGTAGCTGGTGCTGCCAGGAGCAGAGTGTCTCATTGTCACGAAAAGCCCTAAGTTATTAAAACATTAAAGGCCATATTCTGCAGTCTTTGAAAGATATGAAGAATGTCTAACTGAAATATATCTCTATATATCTAGAAAATCTAACTAACATGACTATAAGCTTTACTATTATTGATGATTATCCATTAACAACCTATATTTTCTAATTATACATTACATTTTTAAAATGAACTTTACAATCACAATACCTTAATAAAGAGCAGAAACACATATACATATAACAAAATTGACCTTAAAATCTCTACCAATGCAAATTATTCATATCTATATCATATCCCCCTTTAAATGTAAAAAAGAACATTTATAAACAATATATGGGAACATGGGCGCAGTTTTCTATCCAAACTGCTTCCTGCTGAATGGGGGCGCTGTATTCAGATCTTTCATGGTGTAACCTGTGTGTCAGGGTCATCTCAGTCGGCAGTTGAGTGAAGTAATTTTCTGAAGGTATTCACAGCAACCTTTCAGGAGGGCGTGGTCTATCATACCATATTGGGATAGACGCAATCCACAGGGTCGCATCCTCTGTGAAAACAAAAGAAGACCCTCTCCAAAGCATCATATCCTTAGACCCATATTCTGAAATCATAATACCCTTATGTCCATTCTGGTTTAGCTTGGCAGCCCATATAATGAAATGTCTCTCTGTACTTAGCTCCTTCACAGTCAAAAATTTTAAAGAAAACACAATAATACAAAGAATCCAGACTCTCTGTGAATTTTCCATTTTTATGTGGCTTATTTTTCTTTATTTCTTTTAATCTATAACTATCTGTACTCTGTCTCTTTAAAGACGTTACCCTTTTTTTAAGACATTAACTTTACTTTTTATATATATTTTTTTATCTCTCTCAAGCATACGTACATTCATCCAACAGTGTCTGAATCAGTTCTATTGTGAATCTGTAATTTTTTTACTATCCAGAAGCATTTTTTAAAATGTTAAGCACTTCTCAAAAACTTAAGTTGCACCATGTAGGGGTAATACGGTATTGCCTGTGTCCTGCCCAGCTGAAACCTTAACTGTGCTGTTATTATGGTAATTACGGTAGTTCCTGCCTGAGACCAGCAGAGTTCCTCATGGCGGAGCTGAGCTGCTCCTGCATCAGAACCATTTGGTGCCCCTGAGTCACACACAGTTCCAGGCACACAGCAGTCCACATTGCCATCAAGCAAGCCGTAGCACTTTATTCCAAATGCTCCATTCAAAAGCTCTGTCTCCAGCAGGAGCCAGACAGAGATCGAGATGGCGGCACAGCCCAGAAAGCCGGCATTTTAAAACAGCCAGTTTTTTCCTGCTGCTGAGTCAGGACAATTTCTTTGCCGCACGCAACCCACAAACAGCAAAAAGCTGTCTTAAATTCTCTCTCTCTCCTTTTTAAGCCCTCTCAGGTTTTACGTGGAGTTCATTATCACGCTGGGCGCCACTCTGTTGAAATAAGAGCGGCAGGGCTGCGTCCCCAGCACCCGGCTGCCCGCATGGCTTATGCCCCAAAATAATTACACGGAAACTGTATTCTTTTGAACACTGCCTAGCCCATTAGTTCCAGCCTCTTTTTTTTTTTTTATTCTTTTTTAATTAAAATTTCCAACTGCTCCCCGTTTCCCATTTCCCTCCCCTCCTCCCACACATTGCCCCCTCCCCCCACTCCCCTCCCCCATCCCCACTCCTATTCTCCTCCCCCCAGTCCATTCCCCCTCCCTCTTGATACTGAAGAGCAGTCCAAATTCCCTGCCCTACAGGAAGACCAAGGTCCTCCCACTTCCATCCAGGCCCAGGAAGGTGAGCATCCAAACAGGCTAAGCTCCCACAAAGCCAGTTCATGTATTAGGATCGAAACCTAGTGCCATTGTCCTTGGCTTCTCATCAGCCTTCATTGTCCGCCATGTTCAGAGAGTCCAGTTTCAACCCATGCTTATTCAGTCCCAGTCCAGCTGGCCTTGAAGAGCTCCCAAGAGATCATTTCCACTGTCACAGTGGGTGGGTGCACGCCTCGTGGTCCTGATTTCCTTGCTCATGTTCTCCCTCCTTCTGCTCCTCATTTGGACCTTAAGAGCTCAGACCGTTGCTCCAACTGGGGGAATCGGGGTGATTGGGGATAAAGGAAGGTTGGATAGGGGAGCAGGGAAACTCATACTCATACCTTAGGTAAGGGAGCCACCTAAGGGGTGGCAAGAGACTTGAACTTGGAATGGCTACCAGATGCCCAGGGCAATGTCCCCAGTTAGTTCATTGGGGCACCTGAGGATAGGGAACCTGAAATGAATCTATCCTATAATCATACTGATGAATATCTTGCATATCGCCATTGAACCTTCATCTAGCGATGGATGGAGACAGAGCCAGAGACCCACACTGGAGCACCGGACTGAGCTCCCAAGGTTATAATGAGGAGCAGAAGGAGAGAGAACATGAACAAGGAAGTTAGTTCCAGCCTCTTATTGGCTAGCTCTTACATATTGATCTAACCCATTTCTAATATTCTGTGTAGTACCACGAGCTGGCTTACCAGGGAAGATCTTAACCTGCGTCTGTCGGGAGTGGGAGAATCATGGCGACTCCTTACTCGGCTTCTTTCTCCCAGCATCCTGTTCTGTCTACTCCGCCTACCTAATTTTCTGTCCTATTAAAGGGCTAAGGCAGTTTCTTTATTTAACCAATGAAATTAACAGATTAATACAAGACCCACCTCCATCATATCACCTGTGTCCTGGTAAAAAGGGAGAAGGAAAAATACTACATAATGAGACAGAGCAGGGATAGATAATGCTGATGTTGGAAAAAGCAATAGGGAATCGTATTATGTTATATCTACATAAAATTATGTCTAAAACATAGGAGTGTATGCACATGTACACACACCCCCATATATGTATATGATGTATATGCAGTGAAGTTATGCCACTTGGAGTGATATTGCTTCTGCCAAAAGCCATAAACTAACAGAATCAGGTGTGATAACCTACTCTTGATGGTAATGGCAGTAAAAGAGTCTCTCTAAACAATATAGATGATTATTGTTGCTCTTGGTTACCTCCTATAAGTTGAAGACAAAACCCCATTGCTGAAGTTATTAAATATGTGGGGTATAAGTCTTCGATGATTTTTCCTGGACCCAACCCCAAATCTCCCACCTCCATAAGGACTAGCTTTCATGTTGCCACAAAGTGCAATGCAAACCTCAAATTAAAGACAGCAATAGAGTCCTACCCTGCTATGATGATCATGGTCCATAACAATTGTCAACACAGCAAGATTTTCTTTTCTTTCTTATTGTAATTTGTTTATTGTAAGATAATTTACAAACATCTTGCTCTATTTATAACTCAGTGGACCAAGGTTCTTTTGACAAAGACAGTAACCAGTTAAAACCAGCTTGCTGTTTTCCTTTACCTATTATTTGTGGGTATAACTTGATTTTCATTAATCCAGAGCCGCAGCGCCAGGTATGATTTTAATCAACTCCTTTGTGATGACAACTTAATGGATGCAGTTGAACATCAAGTCAATTTGTCAATCATATCAGAAGCATTCTTGCAGACATTGCCCAGAGCTGTCATTCTGAAATGTTTCTTACTGGTGGAGGACTCCTTCAGGGAGTAGTAGATGATGTTGACCAGACTGTATTCCTGGGAATTCTGCAGCATATAAGCATTGCTGTAAGGCTCATGCTCTCAGCAGCTGTAATGGTATTGAGAAAGGTGGACTTATCTTATATCTTGTAGGAGAGAGCAGACTTGAACTGATTAAAAATGATAGGTTCTTCATCAAATTCATATCCAGAATTTAAGAATTCAAAGGCAATGTCTGATGAATCTCAAAAATGTAGGGGACTTCTTATATTTTTTTTTTTTAAAAAAAAAATTTTCCGCCTCCTCCCCGCCTCCCATTTACCTCCCCCTCCTCCCGCACCTCTCCCCCTTCCCCCACTCCTCTTCTCCTCCCTCTCCAGTCCCAGGAGCAGTCAGGGTTCCTGCCCTGTGGAAAGTCCAAAGTCCTCCCCCCTCCATCCAGGTCTAGGAAGGTGAACATCCACACTGTCTAGGCTCCCACAAAGCCAGAACATGAAGTAGGATCAAAACCCCATGCCATTGTCCTTGGCCTCTCATCAGCTCTCATTGTCCGCCATGTTCAGAGAGTCCGGTTTTATCCCATGCTTTTTCAGTCACAGTCCAGCTGGCCTTGGTGAGCTCCCAATAGATCGGCCCCACTGTCTCAGTGGGTGGGTGCACCCCTCGTGGTCCTGACTTCCTTGCTCATGTTCTCCCTCCTTCTGCTCTTCATTAGGACCTTGGGAGCTCAGTCCGGTGCTCCACTGTGGGTCTCTGTCTCTATCTCCATCCATCGCTAGATGAAGGTTCTATGGTGATATGCAAGATATTCATCAGTATGATTATAGGATAGGTTCATTTCAGGTTCCCTATCCTCAGGTGCCCAAGGAACTAACTGGGGACATTGCCCTGGGCATCTGGTAGCCACTCCAATTTCACGTCTCTTGCCAACCCTTAGGTGGCTCCCTTAACTAAGATAGGAGTTTCCCTGCTCCCCTATCCAAACTTCCTACATCCCCAATCATCCCGTTTCCCCAAGTTCCCCTCATCCTCTCCTTCACACTTTTTTTTCTCCATCTCCCCTTATCCACATCCCACCCCACCCCCAAGATTCCAATTTTTTGCCCAGCAATCTTGTCTATTTCCCATAGCCAGGAGGATAACTATATGTTTTTCCTTGGGTTTGCCCTCTGGTTAAGCTTCTTTAGGACCACAAATTATAGACTCAGTGGCCCCCTATCCATGGCTAGAAACCAATTATGAGTGAGTACATCCCATGATCTTCTTTTTGGGTCTGGGTTACCTCACTCAGGATAGTATTTTCTATTTCCATCCATTTGCATGCAAAATTCGAGAAGTCATTGTTTTTTACCGCAGAGTAGTACTCTAATGTGTATATATTCCACACTTTCTTCATCCATTCTTCCATTGAAGGACACCTAGGATGCTTCCAGGTTCTGGCTATTACAAATAATGCTGCTATGAACATAGTTGAACAAATGCTTTTGTCATATGATAAGGGATCTCTTGGGTATATTCCCAAGAGTGGTATTGCTGTGTCCAGAGGTAGGTTGATCCCAATTTTTCTGAGAAACCGGCACACTGATTTCCAAATTGGTTGCATAAGTTGGCAGTCCCACCAGCAATGGATGAGGGTTGCCCTTTCTCCAAAACCTCTCCAGCAAAGGCTATCCTTGGTGTTTTTGATTTTAGCCATTCTGACAGGTGTAAGATGATATCTCAAAATTGTTTTGATTTGCATTTCTCTGATCGCTAAGGAGGTTGAGCATGACCTTAAGTATCTTTTGGCCATTTGAACGTCTTCTGTTGAGAATTCTCTGTTCAGTTCAGTGCCCCATTTTTTAATTGGGTTAATTATCATTTTAACGTCTACTTTCTTGAGTTCTTTATATATTTTGGAGATTAGACCTTTGTCTGGTGCGGGGTTGGTGAAGATCTTCTCCCAGTCAGTAGGCTCCCTTTTTGTCTTAGTGACAGTGTCCTTTGCTTTACAGAAGCTTCTCAGTTTCAGGAGGTCCCAATTATTCAATGTTGCCCTTAATGTCTGTGCTGCTGGGGTTATACATAGGAAGTGATCTCCTGTGCCCATATGTTGTAGGGTACTTCCCATTTTCTCTTCTATCAGGTTGAGTGTGTTCAGATTGATATTGAGGTCTTTGATCCATTTGGATTTGAGTTTTGTGCATGGTGATAGATATGGGTCTATTTTCATTCTTCTACAGGTTGACATCCAGTTGTGCCAGCACCATTTGTTGAAGATGCTTTCTTTCTTCCATTGTACACTTTTAGCTCCTTTATCGAAAATGAGGTGTTCATAGGTTTGTGGGTTAAAATCCGGGTCTTCTATACGATTCCATTGGTCGACTTCTCTGTTTTTATGCCAGTACCACGCTGTTTTCATTACTGTAGCTCTGTAATAGAGTTTGAAGTCAGGGATGGTAATGCCTCCAGAAGTTCCTTTATTGTATAAGATTGTTTTGGCTATCCTGGGTTTTTTGTTTTTCCATATAGAGTTGATTATTGTCCTCTCAAGATCTGTGAAGAATTTTTATGGGACCTTGATGGGGATTGCATTGATTCTATAGACTGCCTTTGGTAGAATTGCCATTTTTACTATGTTGATCTTCCCAATCCAAGAGCAAGGGAGGTCCTTCCATTTTCTGGTATCCTCTTCAATTTCTTTCTTCAAAGACTTAAAGTTCTTGTCAAATAGATCTTTCACTTCCTTGGTTAGAGTTACCCCAACATATTTTATGCTGTTTGTGGCTATCGTGAAAGGTGATGATTCTCTTATTTCCCTCTCTGCTTCCATATCCTTTGTGTATAAGAGGGCGACTGATTTTTTGGAGTTGATCTTGTATCCTGCCACATTACTAAAGGTATTTATCAGCTCTAGAAGTTCTTTGGTGGAGTTTTGGGGGTCGCTTAAGTACACTATCATATCATCTGCAAATAACGCAAGTTTAAATTCTTCCTTTCCAATTCGAATCCCCTTGATCCCCTTATGTTGTCTTATTGCTATTGCTAAGAATTCAAGCAATATATTGAAGAGGTATGGAGAGAGTTGACAGCCTTGGCATGTTCCTGATTTTAGAGGGATGGCTTTAAGTTTCTCTCCGTTTAATTTGATGTTAGCTGTCGGCTTGCTGTAAATAGCTTTAATTATATTTAGGTATGACCCTTGTATTCCTAATCTCTCCAAGACTTTTATCATAAAAGGATGTTGAATTTTGTCAAATGCTTTTTCAGCATCTAATGAAACGATCATATGGTTTTTTTCTTTCAGTTTATTTATATGATGGATTACATTGATAGATTTGCGTATGTTGAACCAGCTCTGCATCTCTGGGATGAAGCCTACTTGATCATAATGGATAATTTTTCTAATGTGGTCTTTGATTCGGTTTGCCAGTATTTTGTTGAGGATTTTTGCGTCGATGTTCATGAGTGAGATTGGCCTGTAATTCTCTTTGTTGGTTGAGTCTTTGTGTGGTTTCGGTATCAGAGTTACTGTAGCTTCATAAAAGGAATTTGGCAATGACTCCTCTATTTCTATATTGTGAAATACATTAAGGAGTATAGGTATTAGGTCTTCTTGGAAGTTCTGGTAGAATTCCGCATTGAAACCATCTGGTCCTGGACTTTATTTGGAAGGGAGGTTTTTGATAACAACTTCAAATTCTTCGCGACTCACGGGTCTATTTAGGTTGTTTACCTGGTCCTGGTTTAACTTTGGTATATGGTATTCATCTTAAAAAGTGCCCATTTCTTTAACATTTTCCAGTTTTGTGGCATACAGGCTTTTCTAGTAAGATCTAATGATTCTCTGAATTTCCTCTGTGTCTGTGGTTATGTCCTCTTTTTCATTTCTGATCTTATTAATTTGCAAATTCTCTCTCTGCCATTTGATTAGTTTGGATAGGGGTTTATCAATCTTGTTGATTTTCTCCAGGAACCAGCTTTTTGTTTCATTGATTCTTTCAATTGTTTTCTATGTTTCTATTTTGTGGATTTGAGCCCTCAGTTTGATTATTTCCAGTCTTCTACCCCTTCTAGGTGAGTCTGCTTCTTTTTTTTCTAGAGCTTTCAGGTGAGCTGTTAAGTCTCCAATGTGTGCTTTCTCTGTTTTCTTTATGTGGGCACTTAGTGCTATAAACTTTCCTCTCAGGACTGCTTTCATAGTGTCCCATAGGTTTGAGTATGTTGTTTCTTTATTTTCATTGAATTCAAGGAAGACTTTAATTTCTTTCTTTATTTCTTCCTTAATCCAGGTATGGTTCAGTAGTTGATTGTTCTGTTTCCATGAGTTTGTAGGCTTTGTGCATTTAGCATTATTGCTGAATTCTAGCTTTAATCCATGGTGATCTGATAAGATACATGTGGTTACAGATATTTTTTTGTAACTGTGGATGTTTGCTTTTTTACCGAGTATGTGGTCAAATTTGAGAAGATTTCATGAGCTTCAGAGAAGAAGGTATATTCTTTCCTATTTGGGTGGAATGTTCTATAGATGTCTGTTAAGTCCATTTGATTCATTACTTCCCTTAATCCTCTTATTTCTCTGTTAGGTTTCTGTCTGATTGACCTGTCCATTGGTGAGAGAGGAGTCTTAAAATCTCCTACTATTAATGTGTGCAGTTTGATTGCTGCCTTGAGTTTTAACAATGTTTCTTTTACATAAGTGGGTGCTTTTATGTTAGGGGCATAGATATTCAGGATTGAGACTTCATCCTGATGAATTGTTCCTATTATAAGTAGAAAATGTCCCTCTCCATCTCTTCTGATTGATTTAAGTTTGAAGTCAACTTTATTAGAAATTAGTATGACCACACCTGCTTGTTTCTTAGGTCCATTTACTTGATAAGCCTTATCCCAACCCTTTACTCTGAGTAGGTGTCTGTCTTGTGGTTGAGGTGTGTTTCTTGTAAACAGCACAATGTTGGATCCTGTTTTTGTATCCAATCTCTTAGTCTGTGCCTTTTTATAGCTGAGTTGAGTCCATTGACATTAAGTGATATTAATGACCAGTGGTTGTTAACTCCGGTCATTTTTTTAGTAGTAAATTTTGTGTGTTTCCCTTCTTTGAGTTGCGCTGGTGAAGGGTCTCTAGTTGTCTGAGATATTGTGGTCATTGTTGGACTTCTTGGTTAGTGATTTTCCTTCTGTTACTTTCTGTAAGGCTGGATTTGTGGCTACGTATTGTTTAAATTTGTTTTTATCCTGGAAAATTTTGTTTTCTCCATTTATAGTGAATGAAAGTTTGGCTGGGTATAGTAGTCTGGGCTTGCATCCACAGTCTCTTAGTTTCTGCAGTACATCTATCCAGGACCTTCTGGCTTTCATGGTTTCCATAGAGAAGTCAGGTGTAAGTCTGATAGATTTACCTTTATAAGTAACTTGGCCTTTTTCCTTTGCAGCTCTTAATATTCTTTCTTTGTTCTGTATGCTTTGTGTTTTGATTATTATATGGCGAGGGGATGTTTTTTTTTGATCCAGCCTATTTGGTGTTCTGTATGCTTCTTGAACCTTCATAGGTATATCTTTCTTTAGGATGGGAAAGTTTTCTTCTATAATGTTATTAAATATATTTTCTGGACCATTGATCTGCACTTCTTCTCCTTCTTCTACTCCTATTATTCTTAGGTTTGGTCTTTTTATTGTGACCCGTATTTCCTGAATGTTTTGTGATGAGAGTTTGTTGGCCTTGCTGTTTTCTTTGATCAGCGTGTTTATTTTCTCTATGGTATCTTCAGAATCTGTGATTCTTTCTTCTATCTCTTGTATTCTGTTGGTTATGCTTGTTTCTGTAGACTCTATTCGTTTACCTAGATTTTCCCTGTCTAGCCAGCCTTCTGTTTTTGTTTTCTTCTTTGCCTCCATTTCAGTTTTTATGTCTTGAACTGTTTCCATTATCTGTTTGATTGTTTTTCCTTGGTTTCCTAGGGTATCATTCACTGATTTACTCAATTCTTCAAACTTTCTGTTATACTTCTCATCCATTTCTATAAGGGCATTTTTTACATGCTGTTTAAGGGTGTCAATCACTTTCATAAAGTCAAATTTTTCTACTTCTTCATGATTAAGGTGTTCATGTCCTCCTGTTGTGAGGTCGCTGGGTTCTGGTGGTTTCATATTATTTTTCAGATTGTTGAGTGAATTCTTGCATTGGCGCCTGCCCATCTCTTCCTCCGAATGCTCTGCTATGGATCTTCTTTTACAGGATCAGGTCTCCTTGCCTACTGATGTACCTTCCCAGTGATGGTACTCCCCAGTGATGGTTCTCCTGGTGCTCCAGTGATGTCTCTCCTGGTGACAATATCAGATCTCCGTGCCCAATGATGACTCTCCTGGTGCCAAGATTAGCTCTCCGTGCCCAATGATGGCTCTCCTTGTGCCGAGATCAGATCTCCGTGCTGGTTGGGTAGTTCGTAAACAAAGTGCCTACCTTGCTTGGTTTAGGTGCGCCAGTGAAACAAAGGAACTCCACCCCGCCTGTTTGCCCTGAGGATTCGCCCCCAGCGCCCAGACAGGCTGAGCTAGGTGGTATTATGTGCCCAAAGAGGGAAGGGGGCAGAAGGAGGAAGGGTTCTGGATGCAAGCTGGGTGGGATAGGAAGCAGTAGGGGACTTCTATCCCACAACTTTGACACCAAAAACTGGTCAGAGTGAGTCCTATAAAGTATGTCATTGATTTTGTTACCAATTCCCGCAATTATAACTTCTTTCCCAGCAGCGATGAGGGTAGCTTCCTCATTCTTCATCTATTTGGCCACTGAGGAATGAATAGCACCACAAATCCCTTGATCTGAGGACACACCAAAAAGGAGGTGTTTGTTCTTGTTCTCAGGTAATTTAATATCAACCTATTCATAAAGAGCCAAGGAGCTTGTTCCATACCCTCAACCTGGTCTCAGGTCCCACTCAGCCCTGGCATATTTTGCAGCTGCGACCATCTTCATAGACCTGGTAATTTTCTGGATTTTTTTTTGATGGACTTAGGTCTCCTGGTAATATCTTTCAAAGTTGCCATGTTTCAAACTTGTGCAGCTGAAAGGTACAGGGCAACAGCCCAGCAACACTCTCCTGCAAGAGCATGGTGGAACTATGAAGGTTGGGCAGACGGGACTAGCGAGATTTTCCTTTAGCACTTGTATCTTGGCAATAACTAAGAGCTATCATGTTGAATTTACAGCCCATCCAATAGGACAGAAATCATGCATGGTACTTGAAAACTGGCTAACTACCCAGGCATAATGGTGGCATAAATCTTAGAAGAGAACCTACAACTGAACCTTTACTAGAACATAATTTCTAACTGTATTCTAAATATTTATCCTTATACTCACAGATAAATATAGCTCCCACCCTTCATCAAGGAAACTTCTCTTTGCAGCAGATGGGACCTTTATTGAAAACCACAACTGATCAAAAAACAAAATATTCCTGCACCTAAGTCTCAGGGAACATGGAAGAAGAGGGGCTGAAAGATCTCTGTGAGTTTGAGGCTAGCCTTGTCTACAGGGTGAGCTCCAGGAAAGGCTCCAAAGCTACAGAGAAACCTTGCCTTTAAAAACAAAACAAAACAAAAAACAAAAACAAAACTAAACAAAAGCTGAACAAGGACAATGCCAGCAGGCATACTACCATGGAAGAAAGAGAGAGAGAGAGAGAGAGAGAGAGAGAGAGAGAGAGAGAGAGAGAAAAGAAAGGAAGGAAGGAAGAAAGAAAGAAAGAAAGAAAGAAAGAAAGAAAGAAAGAAAGAAAGAAAGAAAGAAAGAAAGAAAGGTGAACAAAGCAGAGGAAGGAAGGAGGCCAGGAAGCATAATTCTTCCATGACTGCTACTTTAGTTCCTTCTTCAAGGTTCCTGCCCTGTTTGAGTTCCTGCTCTGACTTCCCTTGAGATGGGTTGTATTGTGAATCTATAAGATAAAAATAAGCACTTTCCTCCAAAGTTGATTTTGATCATGATATTTTATCATAGTAATAGTAATCCTAATATAATCATTGATGGCAAAAAGGGTATATGAGGGACCACTTACCCCGAATGGCTGGAGGTGGACTATCATTTTCTCCGGTTATACAGCCACTGAAAAGTTGTTCATGTTCCAATAAATATCCTCACATTCATGTTCATGCAAGTACCTCCAATTTAACTTTATGTGTCACAAGTAAAAAGACAATAGAATGGAGAACTTTTAGGAATTAGGGATTTAGTGGAAAGGGGAGAGGGTCTGAGAGAGGATAGTAGGGTTAAACAACTAAAAATTATTATATACATTTATAAAATGATCAAATACTAAAAACAAATCTTCAGTTTTTCTTTTTTTGTGTGTATATGAAATTCAACATATATAACTGAAAATAGTGGTATATAAAACAAAAACACATCAACCAAGTGCAGACCAGCTCCCCGATATTCAGACAGCATTATCAAAGGAATAGTGCTTATTAGGATTTTGAGACTGTTTTGAATAATTAATGTTTGGTGGTAAAAGAATTCTCACACATACTCCTAGATATTTGGCATGTTTTGGACTGTATTAAGCTTTCTATTAGCTTCACTTTATCACTAACGTGCCAAACTAGTAATTCTGCAGTCCTATATTCTGACGGTGATAATAGGATATGAGCCCAGTAAAAAGACAATTACCTTTCTTCCTTGGTAGAACAACTTTTTGGCTGTAAAAGGAACTTTTAAATGTTCAGTCATCCTTTAGCAGATTTTCTCCAGCGTTTTACAGTCCTCACTAGGCAGATGCCATTGGGCTGTTCTATAATGATCCCACCACATTGCCTAATTTTTCCACTGATACTTCACTGGTCAATGTCATCCTCAAGATGAATTGTGAAGGTGATTTCATGTTGCACCGCTTCTCCAGAGTGTGAGAAATGGATTACTACTGCACAACCATGCAAAGACAATGTGAAGGCCGAGAAACTGGTGCTGCCACTTTGACTTATACCTACGCAAATGAATACTGCAGCTTCAGCCCAGGCCTGCCTGCCTAGGAATCACTTTTCCCCTTTTTGGTATCAAGGGCAGAAGCAAAAGTAAAGTCTGAGTTTTACAGTGCCATTCATTGCTATATGGTCCTTGCATCGGTAACCTAACCAACCTATTTTTTAGCTCAAGGGTGTTATATCCCATTTTACCTGTGTGAAAAGACCTATTCAAACCAAGTAAGAATTATACTCTCTAATTAGGTGACATTTTTCTATGTCTTATTAAAGGACTAACCATGAATTCTCTTAATACACATTAAAATATTGTATTCTGGTATTTTTAATTGTTTCTGATTGTATCCAAAACAATACACCATAAAGAGTAGTAGGAAAAAGAATAGCAGAGAATTCCTTTGGGTAGGGAAAACATAATTTACCCATCTCTTAAGGTCCTGATACATGGGTATTTAATATTTTTATGGCCAATAAGTGAACACACATATAATGATATTAAAAATAGACACGCTAATTTGGAATGGGGAATCTCACAGGCTCTACCAATATATGAAGAGCTACAGGCAACTAATGACTGCTCAGAGGAGAATTAGTCTTTCCTAGTGTTGAGCTCCCTAATTGCTTACCCAACACAAAGTGGCCGGCCCTGAATTTGCATATACACACAAACCACATTAAACAAACTTACAATGTTATATTTATATATTTATTTTATATATATGTAGAAATAATTATATAAAAAAGACTATCGATTTGAGGTGAAGTGAATGGAGGACATGAGAGGAATTAAAGTGAGGACATGGAAGGAGGAACTGATATAACTATATTTAATTCATTTATTTTTCTTTATGTGGTTTTACTTTATTCAGATTCTTTCATGCAATTTAACTATTTTTTAAAATTCAAATATAATTGCATAATTTTCTGTTTCCTCTTTCCTCTTAAATCCTCTTTACACATACTCACACACACTTCTAAATATAGAAATAAAATTTGATCACTCCTTTTAAGATTTTTTGTATGTCTATGATTTCAGGTCTGACCACTTGTTATTAGATAAGAATTCGGGAATACCCCTCCTTGGGGAAGATTATTTCTCCCCTCTTTTAGCATTCCTTAGTTGCTTGTAGTTCATTGCTATAGATAGGGGCCACATGAAACATTTTCTCTTCCACGGTAGAGTACTTATTGGTGTTATCCTTGTTTATTCAGCCGTAGTCAGGAGATTTCGTGGATGTTGCTTCTCTGACAATTAAACAGAACACAATATTGTGACAAAGTGTCTGTTTCTCTGGCTCTTATCATCTTTCTGGACTCTCTATTTCTATAATTTCTCAGCCTTAGGTAAAATAGTTTACTGCAGAAATATCTGTTGGAATGTGCACCACATGATGGTTATGCCCAAATCTGTGGGGTCCCCACAAACACAAACAAAGGAGACCGAGTCCCATATATAAAAACAAAGAGCCTTTATTTTAATCAAGTTTGCAAACTCGGTCTCTCTGCATGTCCAACGTATTGGAAAATCCAGAGAATCAGCGAGCTCAATTAGAATTGGATTTTTATAGTAGTAAAGGTGGGGGTGGGGGGTTCTGAGGATCAGTGATATAGGTATGAATAATTTGCATTGATATGGATTTTGCTTTGGTGATTTAAATTTAAGGTCAATTTTGTTATATGTATATGTATTTCTGATATTGATTAAGATATTGTGATTGTGTAGCTCATGTAAAAATGTTATATATATAAGTTGTTAATGAATAGTTATCTATAATAGTCAAGTTTGTAGTCATGTTAGATTTTCTAGATGTACATAGATATATTTTAGATAGACATTCTTCATATCTTTCAAAGATTATAGAATATGGCATTTTTAATGTTTTAATAACTTAGGGTTTTTCTGACATTGAGACACGTCTGCTCCTGGCAGCACCAATCTACTTCAAGAAGAAATGGGCACCAAAGAGGTTCCTTATGGAGTTTGATAGCCATTTGGGCAAGAAACTGCTCTTGCCTGAACTGCTGCATAAACTGGACACAAAGAACCCACAGAAAGAGGACTACTGAACTTGCCTAAAGGTGAGATGATCTTTCGGGGTTCCTGATTCATGAAGGAGTCTCCGAGACATTCTGCAGGACACAGCAGATAGTGACTGAACTGCCTTTGAATTTTCCTGCTTCATAGAAATGTCTGCTGGATACCATGGGCCTATAGGCCGAAGATGGATGCACCAACGGTACAGAGAAACTTTGGGTGACTGTCCAGGCAGCGAGATGTCTCTGTCATTTCTAGAGTTTGCAAGTTGCTTATTTCTTGTTTGCTTAGGTAATATTGTATCTTTCTGGAGTCTTTGATGGAGGTGAAGAATAGTTATAGTTTTCCTTTGTTATGATAAAAGATAAAGTAGATATAAATATTGTAACTATAATTTTTACTTGATAACTGTTTTGTTATATGTAATTTTGCTATGTTAAAGTTAAAGCCTTCCTTTTTTTGTTTAAACAGAAAAAGGGAAAATGATGGAGGAAGGTTGTTGACTAATAAAGAAACTGCCTTGGCCCATTTGATTGGCCAGCCTTTAGGTAGGTGGAGTAAACAGAATAGAATGCTGGGAGGAAGAGGAAGTGAGCTCAGATGCAGCGCAGCTCCTCTCAGAGCCAGACACGATGAAGCAAGCCGCCAGGTCAGACATGCTGAATCTTTCCTGGTAAGACTGGTGCTACACAGATTATTACAGATGGGTTGATCGGGATATGAGAATTAGCCAGTAAGGGCTAGAGCTAATGGGCCAAGCAGTGTTTAAAAGAATACAGTTTGTGTGTCGTTATTTTGGGGCATAAGCTAGTCAGGTGACCAGGAGCTGGGACAGCAGGAACACAGCCCGCAGCTCCCACTACAGATCAGGACCTCTGATTGGCTGACATCTGTCTAGGGGTGTCCTGGTGAGTGTGCACTGGCAGGTGGTCCTATCTACAAGGGTTGGAATGCCAGGCATTTCTTTTGAATGGTCTGTTCTTGGGTGGTAGCTGGGTAATCTCAGTTTGTGTTTCCTCCTACAGCCAGGCATAGCATCAGGGTAAACTACTGAGACTCTGGCCTCTTATTAAATTTATCAATGGCTAAGTTCTACGCTAGCAAAGAACTTTCTTTGGGTGACCTGTCCATATTTAGCTTATTATGGCTGGCCCCCACAATAATTATGTTTGCATTTTGAATGGGTTGCTGTTTTCTTTGATTTTCTTCATCTGTTGCAAAGAGGTGTTTCTATGATGATAATTGAGACTCATATGTGGGTATAGCAAGCAATATCCAGAATATATTTAGAAATTAATGGTTTGGTAACATGATGATTGGAGGTTCTCCTCCAAGATCCATTACTTTGCCAACCTTGGCTATTTCACTAGGTTTCTAGTATCAGGCATGATATCTCCCTTGTTGAGAGGATCTTAGTCCAGTTTTAAAAAAAAAAATATTGGTTACTGCCAAGACATACATACCCTTTCCTTACCCTTAGCCACATCATGCCATGATGACTGTTCTTACACTTTAAAGGTATAATAGATGGGTAGGAATATGGGTCTCATGCATCCTTTGGAAACTTTCATGGCACCTTTTGCGACCATTAAATTTAGTCCTTAGGGAAACTTTCAGGTCAAATGTAGTTCAGATCCTCCGGATTCTGTGTCTATAATAAATGGTATCTTCAGCAACAGGAAATTCTCTTCAACATCTGGGAAGCAATCAAGTGCAACAACAGTAGTACATATTGTTTGTTATGTCTCTTAGACTCCTCTGATGGACAGTTAAAATAGGGATTCCTCATGCATGTTGGTAGGTTTTCAATAGATAGTCTATGGCTCTTGTTTGGATAGCCAATGTCAGCTCAGATGAGAAATTTTCACTTAAACTATATATACACACATGATTACTGACATTTACAATTACATCTATTTATATCCGTATCTATCTGTCTATCTGATGTGGGTTCCTCTATGTTTGCTATGAATATATTACCATTAGTTAATTGATCTATGTCAGGGCAGAATAGAGCTAGGAGGGGGAAACTAAACTGAGAAAGAAGGTAGATTCAGGGAGACACCATGTAAGTTCCAAAGGAGAAAGACACTGGAACCTTACTGGTAGGCCACAGCCTAATGGCAATGCACAGATTAATAGAAATGGGTTAATTTAAGATGTAAGAAGAATACACCTAAGCTATTGGCCAAAGAGTGTTGCAATTCATATAGTTTCTGTGTGATTATGGCCAAGAAACAAACAAGCTGTGTCTGTTTACAATCTATCTATCTATCTATCTATCTATCTATCTATCTATCTATCTATCTATCTATCTTTCTATCTATCTATCTAAATTTCTAGATATCTATTTATATCTACATAGATAGATGTAGATAGATAAATGTATGTAGATATGATGCATATATAAACAAAAACATATAGATAAAACATTTATAAACTCAGATTCAAGAAATACAAAGACGTACTCAGAAAAAAACATATGCATGCATTATAATAAAACTATGAAAAACAAAGGAAAGTAATGGTTATAAAATCTACCAGAACAAAAACATATTTTAATGCACCAAAACATACTCCAATATTTATTTTAAAATAACAACTTCTTATCATTCACTGGTTATGAAGCTGTGTATTTTTAAGTAGAAGAAAAAAATCTAAAGTTCCATGAGATATTTAAAAAAATTAAATAAATTGAAATCCTTTTGGAAATACATAATAAATTAACTTAAGCTGGAGAAGGTAACTAGGAATAACAAAATTTCCAGCCATAATGTGTAATTTTCATCTTATTTCCCCTCAAAACACATCAGAGTACTCATTAATGATAAAGCCCGAATTGAAGAGATTGTTATGAACATTTTCTAAGCTATAAAAGGAAATATACCATTATTGCACTATGAAAAGTAACAGATTACATGTCACTGTGGTAACACTACCTTTGAAAGGCATTTTGCATAAAAGTATTTTCAGCCTTGACAGAGCCTCCTAGTAGTGTCAATATCTTTATTGAAGGATGAGCACACTGCTGGCCTGAAAATATGTTTCTTTCATTACTTTACAGGTGCTTCTGGAAAACAAGAGAACAAATGACATTTTTAAGTTAAGATATCTAAAAAGAAGGTTAGAACATTTTCTTGATTGATTTATTTTCCCCTGTCCTTTACAATTACAAAGGCTTCTGGCTTTGAATTAGACAATATTGATCACTGAAGTAGTTCTATTCAGCAGCTTTATTTACAGGAGTGAAATGCCAACCACTATTTCCATTAATGTCCTCATGAGGCTCAGCTGTCTAAGTTAAAAAATGTACTCTTAATTCTTAAGGTATTCACATAATTGATCAAAACAGAAAAGTGCGGTATTTTGTGTTCCATAAATCTACATTACACATAACTCTAGCTAGTAAAAATTCATATTGTACTCATCTAAGTTTAATATGCTTTCAATGTAAGATTTTTTTCCATAAAAATGTAATTAATTTTAAATACCTAATAACAATGTACCAAGCATATAAGAATGGAGGACCCTGAATATAAAAGTATAAAAATCTATTTATCATAGATTAATTTACTTTCAGAAGGTAAGTAAATAAGAAGCAAATGTATAATGTCCTAGAAATATCAACCTTTTCAATAATATTGTTTTAATATTTTATATCTTTAAACTTTTCAATATAAAACTCAGATTTTTCAGTATTACTTTGCAGTATTTGTTCATTGTTTTATGGTTTGAAGCTCTTATAAATATATCATGACAGTTTTTGTTGTTGTTTGGTTTTGGTTGTTATTTGTTTTGATTTTGTTTTGGTTTTCTGAGTCAGAGTTTTTCTGAGTAACACTCTAGCTGTCCTGGAATTCACTCTAGACCAGGTTGGCCTTGAATTCACAGAGAGTCTCTGGACTCTGCCTCCTGATTGGAGTGTTAAAATTAAAGGCATGCACTGACATGCTCAAGTATTAAGTATTTTGTAATTTAGTAAATTTGTAAATGAAATTCTGTTTTTTTTTTTTCTTTTGGAGACAGGGTTTCTCTTGTAGCCCTGCCCCTCTTCTGTAACTCATTTTATAGTCCAGGCTGGCCTTGAACTGAGAAATCCACCTGCCCTCCGAAAATCTGTGATTAAAGGCTTAAAGGCTTGTGCCATCACCACCATCACCATGTGGCTATTGCAGTTTTCTAAATAATCTATCCTTTCGGCAGACTGCTTTATAGCTAGTAACATTTCATTATTTTTCATCTGTTATTTCTTTAATTGTGCTATGTTAATAAATTTTGTCTCTGAGGCATACATATTTATTTCCTTACTTTGGGCTGCTGCTAGAATTAAGAAAAGAAAACTTAAGAGTCTTCCTGGATATACAATCTATACACTCTATAAAACTACATAAAAATAACTATATGAGTTGTGTTTTTCTAGCCAAAAAAATGTACATAAATAGTAAGGGTCAATGGAAATGCAATAAGTGACCTAACTATGTGGCAAGACTTTTTATCAGTCATGCTATAGTATAAATTTTGCCAGAATGTTCAAGTGATTAAAAACCCAAAACAATAAAAAATGTAAGAAAATGAGGGATAATTTATGAAAAGGAGAATGAGGCAGGGGAAGTCAAATAGTATGTGTTTCCATGCAGCCTGAGTCTTTGGTTCACATCCATATCAGACACATGTATTGTTTCTTCGTTGAATAATTACAAATTATTTAATTTTTAAAATAGTACCATGTAGTCCAGGTATCTCTTGGAATACAGCATACAGCATGTAGTCAAGACTAACTCTACCACTGAAATACATGTCTTACTTAATATTTGTTATTTTCCATTTTTGAAAGGACTTATTAAATTGCCCAGGCTAACCTTGGACTTGCTATGTATCTAAGGCAAGCTTTGAACTTGCCATCATCCTGTGTCAGCTTTTGTAGTAGCTGGGATTATAGGCAGACACTGCTAGTCATTGCTTTAGGCCTCAACTTTTAACCTATGTATCATTTTATGTGACATGATTTTCTTCCATTTGAGTCATGTTTTTTAAAATTTTCTCTTAATTGAGAAAATTAGATCATCAATTTTGTAGTGTTATTGAGATGATAGGGCTTAAGTTCGCCATTGTATTGTCTCAAGATTGTTCCCTCTCCTTTTATCCTCTTGGTTTTTCTTTTTTCTTTTTGCCAGCTTCCGGTGTAGCAGTGTAGTTCTTTAATATCTTTTCATGATTTTATTCTTTTAAAATGTCATTTTACATTCCAATACCCATTTTTCCCTCCATGCCCTACTCCTATTCCTCTCCCCTTTCCTCCAGCTCACCCCCACATCTTCCACCCTCCTCTCAAAGTATAAGGCCTCCTATGGATAGTCAACAAAGACTGACCCATTAAGTTGAGGTAAGACCAAATCCTTCCCTCCTGCCTTAAGGCTGAGAAAGGCATCTCACCATAGGGAATGGGCTCCAATAAGCTAGCTCATGCACGAGGGATAGACCATGGTTCTACTGCTAGGGACCCCTCAGATAGAACAAGCTACACAATTATCTCCCACATGTAGAAGGAATAGTTTGGTTCCTTGAAAGCTCCACAGCTGTTGGTCTAAAGTTCGTGAGTTACCATGAGCTTGGTTCAGCTGTCTCTTTAGAGTTCTCCTTCATGATCTTGCCTTCTCTTGTTCATATCGTATCTCTTCCCTCTCTTCGACTAGATTCCCAAAGTTTGGCCTGGTCTTTGGTTGTAAATCTTTGCATCTGGTTCCATCGATTATTGGATGAAGGCTCTATGAGACAGTTGTGATAGTCACCAATCTTATTACAGGGAAAAACCAGTTCCAGCACCCTCTCTACTATAGTTGGGGTCATCCTTGTGAATTCCTGTTAATTTCCCTAGCATCATGTTTCCCCCTAACCACATAATGGCTTGCTCTATCAAGATATCTCCTTCATTGCTCTCCTACTCTGTCCCTCCCCAAACTCAGCCTTCCTGTTTCCTCTTGTTCTAACCCCCAACTCTTCTCCTTAACTGCCCTCCTTTCCCTAGTTCCCCTTCCCTCCCCCCAGAGATATTGTCTAATTATTCTTCCCAGGGCAATCCATGTATTTCTCTTTAGGTTCTCCTTGTTCCCTATCTTCTCCATAGCTTTGGATTGCAGTCCTGTTATCCTTTGCTTTACATCTAGTATCCACTTATGAGTGAGTACATACTGTTTTGGTTTTTCTGAGTCTGGGTTACCACACTCAGGATTTTTTTTCTAGTTTCATCTATTTGCCGGCAAATTTCAATATATCACTGTTTTTTACAGCTGAGTAAAACTCCATTGTGTAAATTAACACATTTCCTTTATCCATTCTTCTGTTGAGGGGCATCTAGGTTGTTTCCAGGTTCTGAATAGTACAAATAATGGTGTTATGAACATTGTTGACCAAGTGTCTTTGTGGTTTAATTGAGCATTCTTTGAGTATATGCCCAAGAGTGGTAATGCTGAGTTTCGAGGTAGATTTATTCTCAATTTTCTGAGAAACTGCCATACTGATTTCCAAAGTGTCTGTACAAGTTTGTACTCCCACTAGCAGTGGAGGTGTATTCCCCCTATCAGAATGGCTAAGATTAAAAATACCTTAATATTTAAAACTTCTATGCTGACCTTATCAATGTATACCATTGCTAAGTTTTTCCACCCTGAGTCAAGGACCTGAACTTTACTTCCATTTGTTTACTTTATTCCCTATGTCACTATAGTTTATTTATCACTCCATATATATCTCTTTCAAGACTGATACATAGAATACCATGACAGAAAGCATGAATATGATCAATAATCATGCTATATAGTATGACTCCTTCATCTTTACTTAGGACAGGATACAGGGCAATGACCAGGCAGTCTCTGCTGAAGTCTATTCTTCCTTCTCTAGGTTCAGTGAATTTTCAATGAATGTAACCTAATTTCAAGACTTTATTTTCTTAAGCATTTTAGCTATATGTGCTGGCTGCCATATCAGATGGTGGTATAGCTTATACATTAGTGAAACCTGTTAAAGAAAATCATAAAGTCAGGCATGTTCGTATATACATGTAATCCCAATGTTAAAGAGAATAGAGCCAAAAGATCTTAAGTTTAAGGTCAGATATCTCTATATATCAAGTTTGAAGCCAATGTGGTCTACATAGTGAGGGTCTGTCACAAGCAAAACACACAGACACAAAATAAAAACATAAAAAAATGAAAGATATGAAAATAAAGAAAAGGACAAAGGAATGAACTTAATCCACACAGTTTGTAGCATTTTATTATTTTCCATTATGCAATTCTTTGGTGTGTGTGTGTGTATCTGTGTCTCTGTGTGTGTCTCTCTGTGTGTGTTATCTCTCTGTGTGTGTGTGAGAGAGAGATGGCATATGTATGGATTTCAGAGATCAACTTGTGGATGTTGGTTTTCTCCTTTAACACTGTGTTCTGTGGGCTCAAGGAATTGAATTTAAATCATCAAACTTTGTCACAAAATTGTTTTAATCTACTGAATTGTATTGGTGACTGCACTTTCTGTTATAAAGACCCCAGAATTCTCCATTTTGTTTGAATAGTTTGCTTTAAACATTCTGAGGAGATAAGAGTCTGATGACAAATTCTCTTAATTTTATTTTATTTGAGAATGTCTTAATGGAGTTTTATTCATCCATAAAAGAGAATGAAATTATGCTTTTCCCCAGAAATACATGAAAGTAGAGATCCTCAAGTTAATCAAATAAGCCATATTCTGGATTAATGTCCCAAATTTTCTCTCATTTCTCGGTCTTATATATTTTTTAATATATATAAGTACATTCACATACATGAAAGCAGAAAGGATCCTGTGGGAAGAAAAAAAACTAGTGGGAGAAGAAAAAAGAGGAAGAGAAAGATATGGAGTATTAATATAGTCAATATACATTATGTACATAAATTATTTGTCTTAGCTGGAACTGAGCTGGAAATGTCCTTCCTGCTGTCTAGCTTTAATAGCAACAGAAGGGATGGAATATTATGGAATGCTATATTCTGACCTTATCATGGCCAACATGTAAAATCTTGAACTCTCAGCATCTGTAGTCATATACACAAGATATGATCAAGACTGCTTCTGTCAGCATTCCCTCACATACTTTGGATAGGCTGTGAGGCATCCACCGATTGCTGAGGAAGTATTGAGTCAGTTATTGGTTGCTATGGACATGCGCTCAGAAAGCCCCAGTCTTCTCTTAGGACATGTAGACAGATCGCTGTTTTACAAAAGACAAATATTTTATTCAGTGGTACACTGATAAATTGCCTATGTTCCTATAAATGACCCTTCATCCATTTTCCTTTAACCCCAATAAAATGAACTGTTTCACATGTACATACAATGAATTAAAGTAGAAAGGGGACTACTGATTGGGAAAGGAAAGAGAATAAATAACAATTGTGGAGGGCAAAAGAGAGTAATGGGAAGTGTATATGATTAAAATACAATGACATACACACATTAAATATAATAAAACATGTTAGTTACTGTATATAAAAATTATATAAAAAGAAGAAAACCAATGTGTGCTAGCTTTGTTCAGACAAATAACATACAAATAAATGAGTTTTTCCCCTGTCTTTTTTTATTGATTGATTTTTATTGAGCTCTACATTTTTATCTGCTCCTCTCCCTGTCTCTCTCCTCCCCTTCAACCCTCCCCCAAGGTACACATGTTCCCAATTTACTCAGGAGATCTTGTCTTTTTCTATTTCCCATGTAGATTAGATCTATATACATTTCTCTTAGGGTCCTCATTGTTGTCTAAGTTCTCTGTGATTGTGATTTGTGAGCTGGTTTTCTTTGCTTTATGTTTAAAAACCACTTATAAGTGAGTACATTGTGATAATTGTCTTTTTGTGTCTGGGTTACCTCACTCAAAATGATGTTTTTAAAATCCATCCATTTTTCTACAAAATCAAGATGTCATTATTTTTTCTGCTCTGTGGTACTCCATTGTGTAAATTTACCACATTTTCCTTATCCATTCCTTGGTCGAGGGGCATTTAGGTTTTTTCCAGATTCTGGCTATGACAAGCAATGAACATAGTTGAGCACATACCCTTGTGGCACGATTGAACATCTTTTGGATATATACACAAAAGTGGTATTACTGGGTCTTAAGGAAGGATGCTTCCTAATTTTCTGAGAAATCACCACACTGACATCCAAAGTGGCTGTACCAGCTTGCATTCCCACCAGCAATGTAGGAGTGTTCCCTTTTCCCCACAACCTCTCCAGCATAAGCTGTCATCAGTGTTTTTGATCTTGGTCATTCTTACAGGTGTATGATGGAATCTCAGAGTTGTTTTGATTTGCATTTCTCTGATGGCTAAGGATGTTGAGCATTTCCTTAAGTTTCTTTCAGGCATTTTAGATTCCTCTGTTGAGAGTTCTCTGTTTAAAATGTTTATTGGGATAAAAATGTGCAGTAAATGGTTAAGATAAACATATTAAAGTAAATTTCAGGGTGCTAAATACAATAGATAGTAGTGCTAAAATAATTATATAAAATAAGAAGAAATAAGTATGAGAAGAGTTTGATTAAGGAATGCTAAGTTATAACCAGACAGAAGCAAGAAGCATTTGTGTGCTGTCACATAGTAGAGTATCACCTTGCACAAAACTCAAGTCCAAGTAGATCAAAGACCTCAACATAAAACCAAATATACTGAACCTGATAGAAGAGTAATTGGGGAATAGCCTCAAATGTTTTGCCACAGGAGACAACTTCCTAAACAGAACACCAATAGTGTAGGCAGGCACTAAGATCCAAAATTAATAAATGGGATCTCATGAAACTGAGAAACTTCTATAAGGCCAAGGACGCCATCAACTCAACAAAATGGTAGCCTAAACAATGGGAAAAGATTTTTAACAACTCCATATCTGACAGAGGACTTACAACATAAATATATAAAGGACTCAAGAAATTAGTTATCAACAAACCAAATAATCCAATTAAAAATGTGGTACAGATCTAAACAGAGAATTATCAGTGGATAAATCTCAAATAGCTGAAAAGTACTTAAGGAAATGTTCAATATCCTTAGCCTTCAGGGAAATACAAATCAAAATAACTTTGAGATTTCATCTTATGCCCGTCAAAATAGCTAAGATAAAAAATACAGGTGACAACTCAAGCAAAAGAGGATGTGAAGCAAAGAGAACACTCCTCCAATGCTGGGGGGAGTGTAAAATTGTAAAGCCACTATATAAATCAATCTGGTGGTTTTTCAGAACATTCGGAATGTATCTACCTCAAGACCCTAAGAGAGACATACAAGGATCAAATCTATATGAAAAGTAAAAAAAGACAAGATCTCCTGAGTAAATTGGGATCATGGGGACCATGGGGGAAGGTAGAAGGGAAAATATATAACTCAATAAAAACAATATTTTTTTTTAAAAAATGACCCAGCTGTACCATTCTTGGCCATATACCCAATGTACACTCCATTCTGCTCAGACCCCAAAAGACAAATATAGTATCTAATCTATTCACTTATAAGCGAACATTAGCCGTTAGATAAATGATAGCCAAACTACAGTACATGGACCTAGAAGAGACTGGAGGCATATGGATCTTTGGGGTGGGGATAGAATAGAATTTACGAGTTGACTTGGGGCAAATGGCAACAGGAGTGTGAGGGATCAGGTATGTGGGAAGAGTAGGGTGGAAAGGGAGAGATGCCTGGAATTGGGTGCCATTTGGCATGTGTGTTCAATCTTAGTACAGTGCAAACTTCCTGGAACCTATGAAGGTGGTCCTAATGAAGATTTCTAGTAATAGGGGATAGCGAATATCAACTGATCATCACTTGTAGCCAGGAAAGAATTCCAGTCTTGGGTCTGGGTTGCACTCAATTGAGTTGTTGACTAAGGGGATCCCGTGGAAATTCCCAAACAATCCAGGCTGATGCTAAGACTAAAGGTTGCTCTCTGCAAACCAACAGTGGAACCCCCTTGCTGAGGACAACATTCATACAATTCATTGAACATGGAGAAGTTGAACTGGTGCTGACATTGATCTTTTACCACTAGTTCCAGTCTCTTTGGTTTAGGAAGGTACTCTGCAGGATCCCTAGAGAAATGTGCTCACAAACCCAGCCACACAAACTTTGACCAATAGTCAGTCATGCCTGCAAAATATGCTAGGGCAATAGTGGTACAGAACTTGTGAGAGTAGCTAAGCAATGTCTGATTTGTCTTAGTTCAACTCCATCGGAAGAAACCCATGCCTGAAATTGCTTGGGTAGCAAAGAACCAGAGACAAAGTGGCCCAGAGACCTAGTTTAAAATTAAATACAACTAATTAAAAATAAGTAGATAGATAATAAGTTAATAATTAAAATGATTCCTAATGATATTCTGTTATACTCATAGATCAGTCTGTTATCCAGTCATCACCAGAGAGGCTTCCTCTTGCAGAACATAGAAACAAATGTAGAGACCCAGAGCCAGAGATTATGTGGAAATCCCCTCCTCCACCCCCGAGTTCAAAGAATTATTTTATTATTTTTTTAATTTTTAAAATAATCATATATTTCATACCAATCTCAGTTCCCTCTATCTCCCATTCTACTTCTCCCACCTTCTCCCCACTCTACCCCTCATCCACTCCTAAAGTATGGTGAGGCCTCTTATGGAGAGTCAACAAAGTCTGTCACATCACTTGAGCCAGGACCAAGGTACTGCCCCCCTGTATCTAGGCTGAGTAAGGTATCCCTCCATAGGGAATGGGCTTCAAAGAGTCAGATCATGCACTAGTGATAAATACTGATTCCACTGCTAGTGACCCCACAGACTGCCCATGTCACATATCTGCCACCCACTGTCAGTACAGTGTCAATGAGCTCCCACTAGCTCGAGTCAGCTGTTTCTATGGGTATCCTCATTATGGTCTTGGCCCCATTGCTCAGAATATTGTTCCTCCCTCTCTATGACTGGACTCCAGGAGTTCAGCCCAGAGTTTAACTGTGAACCTCTGTATCTGCTTCCAATAGTTACTGAATGGAGGTTCTAGGATGACAATTAAGGTAGTCATCAATTTGATTACAGAGGAAGGGCAGTTTAGGTACCCTTTACACTATTGCTTAGATTATTAGCTGGGCTCATCCTTGTGGTTTCCTGAGGTCTGTGGAAGAGGAAGCAGAAAGATTATATCATAGGGGGTGGAGGACACCAAGAGAGGAAGGCCCTCTGAATCAGCTAAGCAAGGCACATATGAGCCCTGCCTCAAAAAACAAAACAAAATTAAATTAAAAGTAATTTAATTAAAACTTAACATCAAAGCAAAGTAGAAGAATAAAATATTCTGGACAACTCTGTTGAAACCAATTTGAATACCACAGTGAAATGAATACTTTAGGGTAAAAAGTTAACATTTCAAAACTCCCCAGAAAATATGAAGAAAGATTGTCTTAAAACAACCAGGGAAGGTTCAACAATTTGACAAAATTTCTAATCCCTGAAATATACCTATCACATGTATTTGCATAGGGGAGATGTGTGCAAGGTAATTTACATGAAGTTGTTATTTACAACAAATTTTGAACAACCTACCTTCCATCTGGAGGGCATTGACATAAATGAACTGTGTGACAAAACCTATCATTGTGTGTTGGAATACTATGTAGCTGAAACAACAAGTGTATGGAAAAAATTTGTAACAGTCTTTGGCTAAGATATATTTCATAGGGAAAATTGCTGTATATGAGTGTGTGGTGTGGTCTTTCAGAAACCAAAATCATTTTGTGGGAATTCATGTTTACATTCATATATATACATAATTTTTCTGAAAGAAAAAAATTAGACTCATACCAGTCTCTATGGAATTGTGCACAACTAACTGGGGGCTACAGAGCTGGTAACAAAAAAATAAAGAGGTTTTTATTTCATTTTTTCCTTTCTCTTGTATTTTGAATTATGAGGATATGTCATCTATATTAAAAACATTACAATTTAATATGAAAATAGAACCATAGCATCGAAAGATCTTAAACAACAAAGGCCTTGAAGGTTATCAGTTGATTTACTCCACCACTTTCCTCTTACAGTAAAGCTGAAGCTACAAAGTCCCATCTTCCCAATTGCCAGAGTCAACTTGTCCTTCTGTTTCCATGTAGAGACAGAATAGGGTACTTTTAAGAACTAAAATTAAATCTTTAGAAATGATTGAATCTCATTACAAATAAAACCATTTTCAAGTTTTATCTAAAAACCCAATGAGAAAAGTCTTTACTATGGAGACTCTAATTTATAGTATATAGGAAGGAATCATATAACATTAATTCAAGATTAATAATTCATTTTTAGATTGGAAGCTTCTATCATTACTTCAGAGGATGGGAATAAAAATATTCCAACCAACCTTCCACCTCAATTAAAATTCCCTTTAGGAAGCAGATAAGAATTGTATAAAGTAGAACAAGCTTTTTCAACTTCATTACCATGTCATTAAGAAAAATTAGCTCTCTGATTTCATTTTTTTTCCAGAAATGCAATTTACCTAAATTGCTCCGTTTGGTGATGTGCAATCAGTGTTTCATTTTAACCATAGGAAAGGTAATTATTTGAGGCTTTAAAAAGTGTGGTTGTATTTCTAGGTTTGGGAACAGCATGCTGCATAACGTGGGTTGACTCAGGATTATTAAATTTCCAAATGTGAACTTTTCCCCCTCAAACCAAAACTGTCACTGGTTTCAACCAATGTGTTTGGCATGCCGTTCACTAAACAAGGCATTACTGGTGGGTGGTTTCAGATCTGAAACTATCCTGAGGTTTAAGTAATGCAAAATAAGCTTATTACCCTTCCTGCAGCAAGAGGAAGATGCTAGAACAGGGTGAGCCTATCAGAACTCCCTTGCACTGCTGCATCCAAATTCAGGAACTTGCTTAAGTGATTGAGACAAATGGACTGGTGTGTATTCAAACCATCAAGTCATTCGCATGGCCCATTAATAACTTAGTTTTAATTCCCTAATAAATAATTAGGATGGATTATTTTAGCTTAGTCGAAGTGTTTTTCTATTTGTAGCCTTAGTGAATCCTTTGTTTAGTTTCCTTAATGTTTAGTAATCATTCTGTTTACTAAGGAAATTCTTTTCCAAGTGGCCAGTTTCTAAAAAATATTCATGCTTTGTAATGTCTTTCATGGGAAATCTTTCCCTTGATAGTCTTTGACCAAACTTTTCACCTGTATTCTTCAGGTTTAATTGCTGCCATTCTGCTTGCTTTTCTTCCCCCTTTGAAAGCTCATCAAGAATTTCATACATGTGTATTCTGAAGTTGAGGCATTTCACACACACCCATTATCCTATCTCATCCCCTTGAAACTGATACTCTTTTTTAAGCATTCAACTATATTTATTTTGAATAATACCAGATACCATATTAAAATATAATAAATACAAACATTCTCCAATACAACTGAAGGTACACTTATCCTTCTCAACAAACATACGAGCATATTTAAGGTAGTATTCTAGGGTCAAGATATACCTAATACAAAATCAGCATACGAACAACAGATTGAACTAATAGTTCCATGACTTAAAAGCTCATAATACTGGTCATTTTTCCTTATATTTTCATTCATTTTATTTCATCAAATTTCAGTATATCATAAGATTACCTTAAAAGATGACTACACGGCCACTCAGTCTGAAATGGTGGCTAATGTAGGAAAATTTTCAATTTTGTTGGCTTTTTTTTTTTTCCCTGATCTTACTCCAGCAACTTTAAGGAACATTGGAAAGCCACTATTCAAATTTAACTTCCATTTTAGCGATAGTTGTCATCATCATCACCAGAGTCTGGAAAGTTACTTTCAAAAGTAAAGTTGAAGAATTAAATCTCATAACCATACTTAAAGCTCCTAAGTATACCGTATAAGCCTGTGAGTGCTCTCATGGTTCCTTGGTCTCTCCAAGTATTTGACAAATCTACATTATCCCTTAATCCTCTCAAATTGGCTCAAAATTCATTGACATCATTCAAAAACCAATTTCAAGCTGATGAACCTTACAGTCCTTGTATTTACAGTCTGAGTAGTGTAGAATCTAAACTATTTGAGCAGTCAGTCATGCTTTAAACCCATGGTTTTCCAACAGATGCACCTCAGGAATCACTGCTTAATGAGTGGCTCCCCAACACCCCACTACCTTCTCAGTGAAATCCAAATTTTAGAATTAAAATACTGTCGTATGTGAGTTCCTGAGCCTTGGATAGTAAAACGGCAAACAAATGTAATGGTCAAAGGCGTGTATAACTAGATAGCATAAATTAGAGTTGAATTTGACTACTTACAAACTTTCTGATTGGGACCTCAGTTTTCTGATCTGTTAAACAGGGCTTTAACATTTTAATGTTTAATATTGGAAACTATTTCATAGAACTGCAGCAACGATAAACTATACTAATATTTGACAAGTAATGGAAACCATGTTTGGCATATAGTAATCATACAAATAAAGTATGTTAAGAATTACCTGTTTTTTTTTAAATTTCTTAGATTAAAAAATTACCAATACAAGTTCCCACTCCCTCCCATCCTCCCATTCCCTCCATAAACCCTGTCACCCCACCCCCATCTATTCCTCAGAGAGGGTAAGGCACATTGCCTTGTGGAAGGTCCAAGGCCCTCCCTACTAAATCTAGGCTGAGCAAGGTATACATCCAAAGAGAATAGGATCCCCAAAAGCTAGTACATGCAGTAGGGATAAATCCTGGTGCCCCTGCCAGTGGTCTGTCAGTCTGACTCAGCCATGCCACTGTCAACCACATTCAGTAAAACTAGTTTGGACCTATGCTTGTTCCTTCCCAGTCCGGCTGGAGTTGGTGAACTCCCATTAGCTTAGGCAAACTATTTCAGTAAGTGAACCCATCATGGTCTTGACCTCTTTGCTCATATTCTCATTTCTTTCACTCTTCAACTGAATCTTGGGAGCTCAATCCAGTGCTCTGATGTGGTGATCTCTGCCTCTTCTTCCATCAGTTGCTGAATGAAGGCTATATGGTGATATTTAAGATAATCATCATTCTGACTACAAGGCAAGTCAAGATCAGGCCCCCTCTCCTCTATTGCCCAGGGTCCTAGATGGGTCATCGTTTTGGATTTCTGGGTACTTGTGGGAATGGGATGGTCGAGATAGAGGAAGGACAGAGATGAGAGCATAGAGAGAGATATCTTGATTGAGGGAGCCATTATAAGGTTAACAGAAACCTGGCTGAAGAATTACCTGTTTTGAATAAACTTAAGTTCAGACTATTTTCCTCTAGAGTTACAATACTTTCTAACACATGTTGTATGTGATACTTGACAAATCCAGGAACCCCATATAATCCCAGCTCAGTTCAGAGTAAGGATCCATTTGAAACAATTTTTAAACTTATCAGACTCATAACAACTAAAATGGTGAAGTAGATCAAAAGCACAAATGCTTTTCATATAACCCTGTGTTCTACAGTTGGCAAACTTAGTAGCTGACTTCTCAGCCTTGGGTTGTTGATTTTACAAAGTGATCAAGATTTTACTTTATTTCCTTTCTGAAATGCATTTCTGTCTTATTCTGATGCATGAGGTTTTCTTTTATCTTATATTTTATTGCTGTCACTTAAAAAATTGTTTTCTAATAAGAGAGAGAAAAGGGGTTGGTGGGAGGGGAGGCAGGGAGGAACTGGGAAGAGTAGAGGTAGGGGAAACTGTAATCATGATGTATTATATGAGAAAAAATCTTTTCTCAAGAAAAGAAGATTAATTAACTAATTAAAAATAACAAGGAATGAATAAAGGAAAGTAGTCCAGCATGTTGATCCTTGAAGTCCAATCTTAATTTTTAAAAGGGGTCAAATGAAATAGTATTATCAGGATAAATTAGTGGAGAAAATCTTGAGTCCACAATTATTGAATTTATTTAATTATGTTCTAGAAAGCACAATTAGCTATCAGCTGCTTAAAATTCATAATTTTCTCATTTGTGAAATGTATGAAACATGTAATCTCTATGATGAAACACTAATTTTACCCTATGGTTTGTATTAGTGTCTCTTAAAATGATTTTTAATGCAAAAAAATAGTGCAGAGGTTACATAGAATACTATATAATATGTCATTTATTTGTGTTTTTATCTCCAATCAGTCTCTTTTTGGTTCTTTTCAATTAAAGTCACAATGATATAAGTTAAAATAAAATCACAAAGAGATATTTTAAAGCATGGGGAATTTCAACACTGATTGAGTAATTATGACTACCTGGTAACTCTTATTTGAGTTCTTACAATGACAGACTACCAGAATAGTTGCTAAATTATTAAAGTCAACAAGGAGGTTAACACAAATGATAGAGTGTATTAGTATGTTATATCATAAAAAACTATTGAAGCTGGTTTGCAGCTTATTGTTCAATAGGAAAAGGAACTGTGTTATCATGAACAGCACCTGATTTGTAGTAAAAGCATTGATCCCTTTCTTGCATTTCCCCCACTTACCCTTTCCTTTTCCTGTAGTTTGTTTTGGAGGTTTACCTTATTGATTCTTGCTCAATTATTGGCCATTATTCATTGAATATTATGTCTTAGACATTTTAGGTATAACTTCCTCGTTTTATTTGAAATGTTTTTAAGGATTTATTTTAACTCATATGTATGGGTTTTTGTCTGCATACAACATGTCCGAGTTTTAGAAAAGAGTGTAAAAGGCCCTGGCCCTGGTTATACAGATGGATGTGAGCCATCATGTGTGTGTGTGCTGGGAATTGAACTTGGGTCCTCTGCAAGAACAGCAAGTGCTCTTAACTCTCAAGCCATCTCTCCATCTCTAGGGCCTGGTATAATAACTTCCTCTTATGTTGGTATTTCTTGGTCAAGATAGTGTAGATAACTGGCTATGTCAGAGTAGCTACCACCTAGAAAAACTGTGCATAGACACACTCATGCACGTACATATGTATTTCCAAGACCTCTAAATTGTCGATCTACTTTCCACTAAACAGACTTCCAATATAGCTACTATTCTGCCTTCTGTCTATGGAGACATAATACACAATTGTTATCTAATTAGAAATGCAAAATATTAATTACACTTTTAGTAAAAAAAGCTGTATATATACTTATCATGTACTAATGTTGTTTAAGAAAAGTAATATGGCTAAAATCTATATAGGACACGATCTTCCATTAAACAGCAATATTAAAATTTATTCATATTTTTTATGTTGTAGTTTATTCTTTTAGCATGTTTATATAAATTTATAGGATTTTTAGCTTTTATTACTTTTGCAAATAATAGTCCATAAATTTAATATCTTTTAGTTTAAAAAAGCATTTAATTTTTTTAAAGTATGCAGTAAATCAAAATTGTTAAGATATAAAAATGAACACACACACACACACACACTTACACATACTTCCCTCTGAAGGAAAATAGTTACTTTCATAACTCAGAACATATAATGATTATGAACATCGATTTATTTTGATTTTTTTTGTATTTTTGGAATTTTTATTGATTATCAGGTAGGTGCAATGTCATGGATCTATACATTGCCTTTAGGTGTGATCATTTCCACAATATTAATTTTACCAGTCCTTGAGCATGGAAAATCTTTCCACCTTCTATTGTCTTCCCTCAGAGATTTAAAATTGTCATTGTAGAGGTCTTTCACCTCCTTGGTTAGGCAGATTATAGTTTTTTTTGTGTGTGGGGGGATTGTATATGGATGTATATGTGTCTATTTTTTTTCTTATAATTCTTTTTTTATTAATTAATTTATTTAATTATTAAAGATTTCTGCCTCTTCCCCGCCACCACCTCCCATTCCCTCCCGCTCCCCCAATCAAGTCTTCCTTCCTCCTCAGCCCAAAGAGCAAGCAGGTTTCTCTGCCCTGTGGGAGGTCCAAGGACCACCCACCTCCATCCAGGTCTATTAAGGTGAGCATCCAAACTACCTGGGCTCCCACAAAGCCATTACGTGCAATAGGATCAAGAACCCATTGCCATTGTTCTTCAGTTCTCAGTAGTCCTCATTGTCCATTATGTTCAGCGAGACCGGTTTTGGCCCATGCTTTTTCAGTCCCCGGCCAGCTGGCCTTGGTGAGTTCCCGATAGAACATCCCCATTGCCTCAGTGTGTGGGTGCACCCCTCGCAGTCCTGAGTTCCTTGCTCGTGCTCACTCTCCTTCTGTTCCTCCTTTGGATCGTGAGACTTCAGTCCAGTGCTCCAATGTTGGTCTCTGTCTCTGTCTTCTTTCATCGCCTGATGAAGGTTAATATTCAGGGGGATGCTTATATGTATTTCTTTGGGTTCACCTTCTTATTTAGCTTCTCTAGAATCACGAATTATAGTCTCAATGTCCTTTATTTATGGCTAGAAACCAAATATGAGTGAGTACATCCCATGTTCCTCTTTTTGGGTCTGGCTTACCTCACTCAGGATAGTGTTTTCAATTTCCATCCATTTGTATGCAAAATTCAAGAAGTCATTGTTTTTTACTGCTGAGTAGTACTCTAATATGTATATATTCCATACTTTCTTCATCCATTCTTCCATTGAAGGACATCTAGGTTGTTTCCAGGTTCTGGCTATTATAAACAATGCTGCTATGAACATAGTTGAGCATATACTTTTGTTGTATGTTTGGGCATCTCTTGGGTATATTCCCAATAGTGGTATTGCTGGGTCGAGAGGTAGGTTGAACCCGACTTTCCTGAGAAACCGCCACACTGCTTTCCAAAGTGGTTGCACAAGTTTGCATTCCCACCAGCAATGGATGAGAGTGCCCCTTTCTCCACAACCTCTCCAGCAGAGGCTATCATTGGTGTTTTTGATTTTAGCCATTCTGACCGGTGTAAGATGGTATCTTAATGTTGTCTTGATTTGCATTTCCCTGATTGCTAAGGAAGTTGAGCACGATCTTAAGTGTCTTTTGGCCATTTGAACTTCTTCTGTTGAAAAGTCTCTGTTCAGCTCAGTGCCCCATTTTATAATTGGATTGATTAACCTTTTACGGTCTAATTTCTTGAGTTCTTTGTATATTTTGGATATCAGACCTTTGTCAGTTGCGGGGTTGGTGAAGATCTTCTCCCAGTCAGTGGGTTGCCTTTCTGTCTTAGTGACAGTGTCCTTTGCTTTACAGAAGCTTCTCAGTCTCAGGAGGTCCCATTTATTCAATGATGTCCTTAGTGTTTGTGCTGCTGGGGTTATACGTAGGAAGTGTTCTCCTGTGCCCATGTGTTGTAGAGTACTTCCCACTTTTTATTTTTATTTTTATTTTTTATTTTTATTAGTGTTTTGCCTGCATGTATATTTATGAAACTTGTGCATGCCCAGTGTCTTCAGAGACAAGAAGAAGACTTCAGATCCCTTGAAACTGGAGATTCATACAGTTGTGGGCCACCATGAGATGCTGGGATTTTAACTTGGATTCCTTGGAAGAGCATCCACTGCTCTTAACTGTTGAGCCAACTCTCCAGCACCCTTAAGAAGTTTTCTTTACATATAAGACTATTTCAAATTGATAATAAACACTCCATCATGGATAGGGGAGATCCTCACGAGGCTCCATTCCTTCCTGGAGAGCTATTGGTAGTTAATGAATATAGGGGAAGAGAATATAATTTTCTTTGCTGTATAGCCACTGCTAAGTTTACCATACTCCAATTAATAACTCCCTAACCATGCTATCATGAACAGATCTAATTAAATTCAATGGATCAGAAAATATCCAAAACAACATGAAATAATGGAGAGGAAAAGTTTGGGAAAAATGGTTCCACATTGGAGGTAGGGGCATAAACAAAGTTTAATGGGAGTTGATATGATCACAGTACATTGTATACATGTATGAAAATGTCAAATTAAAATTTTAATTATTAAGGATTTTACTTTTTATTATTAGAATGTGGTTTACATATAGCATGTGTATAAGCAAGTAATCCCTCAAAACTATTTCTGAGGGCTAGAATGTTGTTAATTATAATAACCACATTATGCAATAGATTTCCTAAAGTTTTTCATTACATCTAGCTAAAATAATGCATCCATTGTCCAAAGGCTTTTATTTTCTTTGTGTTAGCTATTGATCTATCTGTTCCTGTGAGCTTTAATTCTTAGAGATCACAAATATGAGAGCATACAGTTATGTGTCTTTACGTGCCCAGCTTATTTTCATATGATAATGACCTCTCGTTCTGTCCATGTTGATACAAATGACAGGATTTCATTATTTTCACAGCTAAATTATTTCTATTCCACTGTTTATTTATACCACATTTTTTACTAGTTAATCCATTGATGAGCACACACCTCTATACAATTTCTTGACTTTTCTGAAGAATGTTATAAAGTACCAGTACTTCCCTGATGACATAGGCAAATCAGTTTCTTAGAGCTCATTTGTTCATCATGTTATTTAAGAATGAAAGCATTAAATTCTTACCAGCATTTGTAGAAATAGGGGGGATTTAGCCTGAAAAGTTACTACATTTGGATAGTATTTCACACTTCTGGAACAGTTCACATGTTCTTAATCTCATTTGAAGCAGACAACAAAAAACCCATTTAAACAAATGAAGAGACACAGTAGAACAAACGAAAAACGAAAAACAAGTATATCCTACAAATTGAAAGGTATTGTGTATAAATACCCATATAAATGAGAAGAAACAAATTAAATCTTGGTCTCTCAGCATACCTTTCCTTGTTTCCTGGCCTTTGAACAAATATTCATACATAGTTATTTTCAAATTATAGAAAAACTGTTCTGGACATTTATTTCAAATATTTGGATGTAAAATAAAATATATACACACTTATTTTACAAAACTATGGATATTAAAATGGGAAATACTCTTATACATGTATTTGAAAATATGCAATTCATTATGGAGAAGGAGACATCAATGTACTTAGATGAATCTAGTGCTTTTTTTCCAAAGCATTAAGCTGTTAAAATGATGACATATTGAAATTTACACGCAAATGGATGGATCTAGAAAAACACATATTCAGGTAACTCAGACCCAGAAAGACAAATCTAATGTGTACTCACTCATAAGTGACTTTTAGACACAAAGCAAAGAAAAACCAGCCTAAAGGCCAAAACCCTAGAGAATATAAACAACAAAGAGGACCTTAAAGCAGACATACATGGATCTCCATAGGAAGGAGAAAAAGACAAGATCTCCTGAGTAAATTGGAAGAGTGGGAGTCACGGGAGATGGTAGAAGGGGAGGGAAGCAGAAAGGAGGGGAACAGAGAAAAATGTACAGCTCAATAAAAATAATAAAAAAGCAAGTTTAGAAATAAAACAAACATATAATCTCAAATAATTTTATAATAAGAATATGTTTTCTAACTCCACACTGGAAGTTTAGTAGTCTCTGCAGTCTCTTAAAATGTGGCAATTTCTCAGAAAATTAGGAAACCATCTTCCTCAAGACCCAGTAATGCCATTTTGGGGTATATATCCAACGAATGCTCAGTTGTGCCACAAGGACATGTGCTCAACTATGTTCAAAGCAGCTTTGTTTGTCATAACCAGAACATGGAAACAAACTAAATGCCTCTTGACCAAAGAATAGATAAGGAAAATTTGCTACATTTACACAATGGAGTACTACACAGCAGAAAAAAATGACATCTTGAATTTTGCAGGAAAATGGATAGAGCTAGAAAACACTATTTTGAGTGAGGTAATCCAGACACAGAAAGACAATTATCACATGTGGTGATTATCATAGGTGGTTTTTAAACATAAAACAAAGAAAACCAGCCTACAAACCACAATCCCAGAGAACTTAGACAACAATAAGGACCCTAAGAGAGACTTATATAGATCTAATCTACATGGGAAGTAGAAAAAGACAAGATCTCCTGAGTAAATTGGGAGCATGGGGTCCTTGGGAGAGGGTTGAAGTGGGGAGGGGAAAGGCAGGGAGGGGAGCAGAGAGAAATGTAGAGCTCAACAAAAATCAATAAAAAAATAATGAACATATCCATTATGTCGTTTCTATGTGGAAAATAGTTTGATGGCTTCCTATTGCACTAAGAATAAGATCCACCTTTTTTCCTGACATGTGAGATGTGGTTTTGGCTCCCTGAATTCCATCTTAGAAAATTCTCTTTACTATTTGTACTGTTTACTTCCTTTCAAACACATTTTACTTCAAATTTGCAAAGTTCTTCTTTTGTACCTTAACACTTCAGCATGTTAATTCCTTTGTCTGCAAGAAATCTTCGATCATTCCGTGGATAGTAGCTCCTCTTAGCTGTGAATTTCAGATTAAATGTCATTTCTTGGATGGACCACTTGTATATTGTATACTTCGTTGCATTCCCTAATTGTACCTAGCCTTGTATAAATTTCATAATTTTATGGTCTTCATAAACTGTTCAAAGGAAATTTAACATTTACTACTATTGTAAATGTTTTCATTCTTGATATATAATAAACTGTATCAAAATAGGAACTTTGTGTTTGTAGCATGACATACACAATGATTCTCCTGGTAATAAAACAGATTCCATTAATTTAATTCATTAACAGCTTGACTGTATGCTGCTTTGTACCTTATGTAAAAATTAGCCTCAAATGGATAATATTTTTAAGTGAAAAATGTAAAAATACAAAAGCTCTTAGAAAATAATAGAAGAGCCTCCATAATTCAAGAATAGGTAGAGTTCTTAGACATGGTCTCACAGGCATGAGATACAGAAGAATTTGAAAATTAGATTTCATCACATTTAAAAACCTTTGCATTTTAGCAACCCTGTTAAGAGAATGAAATATTGAGCTACATATTGGTAGAGCGTATTTACAAATTGTGTAACCCAAAAGCACTTTAATCATACATATTTAAATAGTTCCCTAAAACCCACATTAAAAAGAAAAATGAGAAAGCACTACTTGTCACCAAACACAGAGAGTTGGGGAGGGGGGATAGACGAAAAGAAGATGAAGAAAAAGGAGAAAGAGGATGAGGAGGAGAAGGAGAGAGATCCATTCTAGCATTAACACATACTCACACTTTTCTAAATCTATTGTTCCCATATATAGTATTCAAAATAATGAAAATGGATCTTCAGACAAGATGATAACTTTAAAATCTTCCTTAGAAGGTTAAGGATATACCTAAGTGATATTTTGTTTACAGTGAATGTATAAATCCTTGCTTTCCAATGCATGCACCATACACACATGTGTGCACACACCCATACTTCCTTAAATACTGTTACATTTTATGGGAGACAGGAAAGGAAAATGACATTCCTTGCCTCATGTTCAGTTTTTCCAGGAATCTAAATCCACTGTAAACAAACAATCAAAAAGAGCCAAGTCTATTAAAAATAAACAAATGGCATATTGTACTTTTTCTCAGCTGCACATAAAGTTAAATATGTGCAATCAAAGTTCCATAAATATACACCAGTTAAATATGACCATTCTCCCTTCTATATTGTAAGTCAAAATGATAAATGATCAGCTCTGTGTGCTTTAGGTATGAACTCTACATCAATGTAGGCTGTTAAAGAATTCTATTGAAGGCTCATGAAACTGTACAGCATTTGGCAGTGATAAATGGGTTTAGCTGACAGTAATAGAGACTCATCAACAATTGGATATTGAGTTTCACTCAGCTGACACTCATAGGAGGAACTGTATCGAAAACATTTTTCTTGTACTTAAGAATCTCTGCCAGTAAGGAAAAACTATTCTGCGTATTTGTGCTACCTTATCAACAGGTGCAGAAAACTTTCCCCTTTCCCCAATTTAGGAATCTGTTTTAGAAATTGCAGTTCTCATCCTTTCCTCCATTCCCAAATGCCCCTAAGTTTCTTGCTATTACTACTGGTATAGCCTTGGGAGATCTTCTTTATTTAAAAATTTTCCTTTACTAGTATTGCTGGCTTTAAATTGATAGCATAGCAAAAATAATGAGCAAGGAGGGAGAGAGAAATATGTAAGCAAACACCTATGTAGATAAAACTAGTGATGTACTTGAGTGTAGGAATCAATAGCGTAGCCCACATTCCTATAGCTGGGAAAGCCTTTGTTAAGACTCCTCTTAGAATTAGTTTTGAGGATGGTAGTCAGGAGGCTGACTTTCACCAAAATGTTCTAATCCTAATGTCAAGCTTATTTTCACTACAATATTATAAAGAGATTTGCCATGGTTTCTAAGCAATGTGATCAATTAAAAATATATCACATTAAAAGAAACAAACTGTTAAATTGCAAAAAAAAATTAACTGAATCTTAAACCTCCTGTCTCACAGCTTATGACTCTGTAATGACATAAACCAGAAGGACATCTGTATTATTTTTTGGGGGGCAGTCTGAAGTAATATAGCCAAACAGAGGTGTTTGGCAGATAGTTTGTCACTACTCATTAATCTGAATAGAAACACAGTTTGGCAATTAAATTCTATTTGTGCTTTCATAATGTTTCAAACCTATTTTGAGATACTGTACTTATATGGTACATCTTGAGTTGTGGGGGACAAAATACTCCCATCATGCTTTGGACTGGTTTGGCAAGGGTCTTTCAAAAGAGACTGAATTCCTGGCATCTCTGCTAATCTTATTAGAGTGTTCTTCTTGCTTTCCAAGTGTTATTTTTTAGCAAGAACATTTATATAATTGTACCCTAACTCTATGACATTGTTTATATTTTAAGACTACTAGAATTTTCATATTTTGTGTATATAACAAGGGAATAACAGACCTTTGAATGAGTAATTTCATCTTTGCAGGATGTAATGATTAAGTAGAAAGCTGTGTTAATCCTGCAATCATGGTTTTAGAGATACAAATAATATTCAAGGTGGCATGCCTAACTGCCAATGAATGATTATGAAAATCCTCATTAATGTCAGGTTAGTGACCATTCCAACAAAATAGAAAACGTTTTGTTCCACTTGAACTGTTTTGAAGAAACTCAATGTCGTCATAAACAGAAGAGAAAATAGAAAATGAACTGATAGAATGGTTCTCAGCTAAATAAATGTTATATAAGGCTGAGCATATTATAATGAATATATCTGCAGAGAAAAATAGCAGATAAGGATGTTCCATAGTTTGTGTCAAAGAGAGAGAAGAAAGAGAGAAAAGAACATAGAGCTAGGTGTTTGGTTGTAGACTGTGCTTTTCCTAAAATGTAACGGGGCATTGGACATTGAGATTCATTGTCTGGAGAATTGTTATACAGTTGTACACTACATGGTGTTTAAGTCCATATTGAACTACACAACATAATGGAGCCAGAAATCCCATTCTCATGGTATTTTTCTTGTGTTATATATTTAAATTTTTATACAAAATTCTGACCCTTGTACTATAATTTCCTATATTGTAAAGTTAGATGCTATATAGGTTTGTAGCTGAGAATGAAAAGCTATATACCATAGCCTATATGTGTAGTGTATTTTGTCATATAGATGTATGCAAATGTATTTGGTTTTTTTTGAGACAGGGTTTCTCTGTAGCTTTGGGGCCTGTCCTAGAAGCTAGCTCTTGTAGACCAGGCTGTCCTCGAACTCACAGAGATCCACCTGCCTTTCCCTCCCAAGTGCTGGGATTAAAGGCATGTGCCACCACAGCCTGACAATGCAAGTATGTTTTATGTTGCTTGCAGAACAAAACATTATTTAAGCATACATTTATTGAAATATATTTTCAATACTAAGTGGCATGTGTCTATATTTCTATTCAAACAATAATCAGTGAGGTTGAATCTCCTTTTGTATTTTGGACCAAGATAAGATTTTATGCATTTGGCATTGACATCCATGTTTATTCTTAAAATATTATTTCAGAGGAAAATAAATCTCTATCCATTCAATGCAATAGGAAGAAATTTTACATTCTCTTAACACTAGTTATAGCACTGAAGTAGGTTTCTTGAAATAATGCAGAATAGTACATTTTGTTATTCTTTCCCCTTACCAGGTACTTTTCCCTAAGGTCATTCTGTCAAAAGAGTTATTATGAGTCATGTGTCCTAAAATGTGATTGTATTAAAAAATGTCTTATAACTGAAGATCAAAGAAATAAGTGAAATAAGTTACACTCTAACTTTGGCATCACTATCATTTTGGGGTTAGTATATAATTTTATGTCAGTGATTTCCTAGCACCCTTAAAGTTATAGAATCATTATTAGTTAGTTCTACTTCTGACTTTGAGCACATCACACTGAATACATTCTTCTCTTGGATACACATGTGGTAATACGGATGACACACAATAAGAAAGGCTATAATCCAAGAATATTTACTGGGACTGACGCAGACATGTACTCACATGGACTATGGCAGTACTCAGGGGGGTCTGTACTGTTCCAAGTCAAATAGACTCCCAACACTCAGAGGCGGAAGTGGACACAGGCTTCCATCCCTTACCAAGAAGCTGTTTCCAAGTGACACTTGTTGGTAAAGTAAAAATAGGTTTTCTTCAATGGAGACTCACTGGATATATAATATATTTTAAGGTTTCCAGTTTTGTGATTCTATGGTGTATGTGTGCATCTTCTGATTTAAGTTTTCTTAATGGTATAATTCATTTTATTTAAAAAGCCCCTCACTGTGAATTAAGAACAACAACATAAAATAGTAAAAATAGAGAAAAACACAAAATGCATACTTTTTGAAGTTCTAAGCCTATAAAAAATACTAATTTTGAGTATCAACCCTTAAAATTTGCAATGCATACAGTAGGCTTTAAGAGGCAGAGGATTCTGAACAGAGAATTCTCAACAGAAGAAATTCAAATGGCCAAAAGACACCTAAGGTCATGCTCAACCTCCTTAGCGATAAGGGAAATGCAAATTAAAACAACTTTGAGATACCATCTTACACCTGTCAGAATAGCTAAAATCAAAAACACCAATGATAGCCTTTGCTGAAGAGGTTGTGGAGAAAGAGGCACACTCATTCATTGCTGGTGGGAATGCAAACTTGTGCAACCACTTTGGAAATCAGTGTGGCGATTTCTCAGGAAATTTGGGATCAACCTACCTCAAGATCCAGTAATACCACTATTGGGAATATACCCAAGAGATGCCACATCAAATGACAAAAGTATCTGTTCAACTATGTTCATAGCAGCATTGTTTGTAATAGCCAAAACCTGGAAACAACCTAGATGCCCTTCAATGGAGGAATGGATGAAGAAAGTGTGGAATATATACATATTAGAGTACTACTCAGCAGTAAAAAACAATGACTTCTCGAATTTTGCATGCAAATGGATGGAAATAGAAAACACTATCCTGAGTGAGGTATCCCAGACCCAAAAAGAGGAACATGGGATGTACTTACTCATAATCGGTTTCTAGCCATAAATAAAAGACATTAAGCATATAATGTGTGATCCTATAGAAGTTAAATAAGAAAGTGAACCCAAAGAAAATCATATAGTCATCCGCATGGAGAGGGGGAAGTAGACAAGATTGCAGGGCAAAAACTGGGAACTTGCGGGTGAGGTGGCATGGGGCAAAGGGGAAATGGGATGAGAAATATGAGAAGGGGAGGATGGGAGGAGCTCGGGGGATTGGGATGGTTGGGATATAAGAAGGATGGATACGGGAGCAGCGAAGTATATATCCTACCTAAGGGAGCCATCTTAGGGTTGGCAAGAGACTTGACTCTTGAGGGGTTCGCAGGTGTCCAGGAATATGTCCCCAGCTGGTACCTTGGGCAACTAAGGAGAGGGAACCTGAAATGACCCTATCCTATACTGATGAATATCTTGCATATCACCTTAGAACCTTCATCTGGCGATGGATCGAGGTAGAGACAGAGTCTCAATTTGGAGCAACGGTCTGAGCTCTTAAGGTCCAAATGAGGAGCAGAAGGAGGGAGAACATGAGCAAAAAATCAGGACCACGAGGGATGCACCCACCCACTGTGACAGTGGAACTGATTTATTGGGAGCCCACCAAGGCCAGCTGGTCTGGGACTGAATAAGCATGGGTTGATTCCGGACTCTCTGAGCATGGCGGTCAATGAAGACTGATGAGAAGTCAAGGACAATGGCACTAGGTTTCGATCCTAATACATGAACTGGCTTTGTGGGAGCTTAGCCTGTTTGGACGCTCACCTTTCTGGACGTAGATAGAAGGACCTTGGTCTTCCCGCAGGGCAGGGAATTTGGACTGCTCTTCAGTATCGAGAGGGAGGGGGAATGGAGTGGGGGGAGGAGAAGAGGAGTGGGGATAGGGGGAGGGAAGTGGGGGGAGGGGGCAAAATTTAGGAGGAGGGGAGGGAAATGGGAAACGGGGAGCAGGTGGAAATTTTAATTAAAAAAGAATAAAAAAAAAAGAGGCAGAGGATTTTTGAGTAATATTTCTGTTCCAATTAAAACTAAAATATAGCTTCATAAAATTTGTTATTATTGTTTTTAATCTGGACATGTTGTTATATAAATGTAGCTCTAGCTGTTCAGTATGGTTAGAAAACTGAATAGTTTGAACTCATGAATTTGAGGATAACCTAGGAAAAATAAAAAGGCTCAGTCCCCCCATACACACTCTCCTCATTGTTTGTCCAATGCACACTTTGTTGTATAGTTGGTAATTATGTATGCCTCCCATCTCATCAATAGATTCTAAGCGCACTTGTTATAGGAATCACTTCCCATGTTAAATCTACAGCCAATGCAGGGGTGGTCACTGTTCCACATATATTGCTATGATTAACAAACACTATCTATTGATAATAACTAGGGAGTTTTTTTTTTTCTTTTAAGACAACAAATCTTCAGGATCTTGAGTAGGATGCTCTAAGTCATTAGACATATGATCTTGCCAAAATGACAAGACTAACACTCAGTTTTTTACCTAACATACAGACAAATCATCAATGATTATGATGACTTTACAAATTTCTTGGGAAATGAGATTAACATTTGAGACATGGCAGCACATTTCCTGCCTATAGATATGAAGATAAGCAATATATATCCAAACCATATTTCTTCCTGATTTTTAAATTGGAGTGAAGGAATAGAAATCTAAAAACCCAAAATTAGTGATAAAGACTTTAAAAAAGAGTGTGGAAGGGTATAAAATGACTTTAAAAGAGAGTATGGAAGGGTATATTTTAGGGTTTAGAAGAAGGAAATCAAAAGAAAAATGTTGTAATATTATATTCCTAAAAATATTTTTCAAAATGAAAATAATTGACAAACTAATTGCTGGTTGAAATGATAACAGTCTAGGCAGAGCATTTGTGAAAATGCCTGTTTCAGACCAGAATCTCAACATGTGAAATTTATTATTATACTATTCTGTTTTACCAAAATTATTCCTTAATATGGACTCAGCTATCTTTCAATATATATCATCTGGGATTATGATTAAGAGGTAATGGTACTTGAATAAGTGTTTGTGATACATCCATGGCTCTATATGTAGATATTCACTCATAATGTGTATAGAGATAGCCTTCAGATTATTTTTCTATCCTATAATATTATGTCCTTGGTCCTATTTTTCAATATAGACAATAGCTATGTCTAACTATCTTGCTCAAAGGACAGTGGCCTGAGGTTCTGGAGCCACAACAAAAGAGAGACAAGTAACAAGTGGATGAGAAGACTAAGCTTCTCTCTGTCCAAACATATAAAAAATTGAGAGAATATTGTGATTAACTTTTCTGTCCTCATACCAAGGTAGAATGACAATCATAATTTACCAATTCCCTTTTCCCTGTTAAGCTTCAACTACTTGCTTTTGCTGGGCTATTTTTAAAATAATCACAAATATAATGCCATTTATCTACAAATATAGTATTAATGGAGTTCATCCTAATACTCATACCGTTCCATTAGTACACCTCCAAACTAATGATAATTCCATATTATCAGCTAATAGCTGATATTTCAATGTATCTGATTATGTCAAAATATGTTCATAGATTAGAACAAAAAACATGATTTTGTTCTAAACAGTATTCTAACATAATCCCTGTGATACATTTAGCTGGTATTTCTGAAAATGTCACTAGATTCTGAAAGAATCATTTCCTTTCCTTTGCTCTTCTGAACCATAACTTGAGTAAATTTGTGGCCCTAATGAAGATGCAGAGGCTTTCCTGGGACTGGAAAGGTATAGATCAGGTTAGCTTCATTACAGATGCTCAGACATGGTGGATATTATTAGTCATGTGTATTCTATGAATAGTTATAAACACCAAAATTTGAGTGTGCCTGTTGAATTTCAACATTAGGTACTTTCTAAATCAAAACATAAGAGCAGAAAGACAAAGCAAAATCTGTCTTAGTTTTGTTGATTCAACTAACTCCTCTGGGTCATAGTCCCCTTTCTAAAGGTAAATGAGATTCTGTAGTAGTAAATATGGTACAATATTGAAGAGGTTACCTTTGTTGATTTCCTTATCTTCCCCAGATCTACTCTTTGGTGAAAGTTAGCTTCAAGCATTTCTGTATAACACAGAGTGTATTCTCCTATGACCATTTTAATCTCAAGGTGAATTTGACCATTAACACCTAAAATGATTTCTATTTTTTACTGTCTACCACACTAAAACACTTTATATAATTCTCTATTGCTCTCTTGTTTTTATAGGCTTTGAAATGAATACCCTCAATGACATAATTAATACATAATTAGAAAGTTTGAATCAAGATGAGGAAACTGTCATTGTATTTGCAATGTATTATAATACATTATCTAAGAACAAATATTACCATATCACAAATTATGAAATAAATGTAAATATGCCCCTAGCAAATAATTTCTTTCTAAAACGTTTAAAGGTTTCTCTGGGTTAATTTATAGATGCACATCTTTATTTATATTTGCTTAAATTTATTCTTTGAAAAGTTCACCCATGTATACAATGTATTATTTAAAGTGAAAATATTAATATTTATTTAATATATGCTTGTAATTCTTTTTGTCTTCAATAGAGATTATTCACACTTTGCAGATACACACACGCACACACACACACACACACGCTGTATGGGGTAGATCCAAGGCTCCTTTACATTTGTGTTTGCACCACATTTTTCTCCAAATCTCTCACTGTAAGTAAAAAAAAAAAAAAAAAAAAAAGGGTCAAACATGACTAAGTAACTCGCACAGGTAGATGACATCAATACCATGAAATCCTAGGTTAAGATTATGTATTGTATTACAGGCAGTAAGGAAAACAAGGAAATTCTTGCTTTATCCCCCATCCCAATTAATGAATAAGCCCCCAAAAGGTCAGTTTCAAATTAGATACATAACCCTGAGTGTTAACTTTTTAAGATTAAACTTGTTCAATAATGATTTCTTTTTTCTTTTCTTTTCTTCATTGAAAATCTTTTTTTACAATATATTTTGATCATTGTTTCTCCTCCCAGATTGTCCCAATTCCCACACCCAGCCAATTCCTTACTATCTTTCTGAAAAAAAAAGGCACATTAAAAAAGAATTAAAGAAAAAAGGGTAAATTACAGGAAAAAAATAGATACATATAAGGAAAAACAAAACCCATGAAAACACAAAATTTGAAACCACAATGTATGTTTCCAAAGTCAGTAAAATAAAAATGCCCAAATGAAACAATATGAGAGAAAAAATATTTACAAATAATTCCATTGACTTTGGTGTGCTCTGGTTATCTATTGCTGGGCATGGGGCCTGCCTTAAGTGTGGTTTACACTCCCAATGACAATCTATTGAAAGAAAGGACTATTGCCTTTGCAAGCAGGAGTCAATTGGAGAAAACTTCGTGGCTAGAGATGGGAGTTCACTTCCCTCTCATTTGTTGCTCACTGTCCTTTTGTGGGTTTGCCCTGTCTTGATCATATCACTCCAAAGTCTCTCAACTCTTCACAGGACTACCACATCTTTTCTTTCTCCAAGATCTATGTCCTCCTTTACTACTATATTTATTTGTTTGCTTTTGCTTTTGCTTTTTTTTAACCCACCAAATCCAATTAGAGCTGACTATAAGCACATGAGCATGGTGTGACCCACTGCAGCATGGACAGTTTGTAGACACAAAGAACACATTCTCTGAGGAAATTTAATTCATTCAGTTCATGCCTAGAAGAACATTTGCTCTTGTGCCACTCACTTATCACCTAATAACAACACTTACCACCAATTTACTTTTGAGAAAATGTTACTTTAGCATCTCATGTCCTCTAGTTTAGATGATTTATTCCAATCTATCTAATTTATTTCAATGCCTCTTGTAGATTAACTGTCCTCATTGAGTCATCTGAAGAACTCAAAAAAACTTACCCAAGAGTAGAATTTCTGAAAAGCTACTACTAATAATGCTTAGCCTTTGGGTATTTAATTTGGATGAGGAATAAAGAAAAGAGGTATATACTGGCCTCAGGAAACAAAAAAGAAATATTGAGGATGAGAAAACTAAGTCTCTGTCTTTCCAATGTACATAAAAGAGATCGAATACTGTGATCAACTCTGCTGTTCACAGGCTGAAGGTCAATAATTGCCAAGCTTTGATAAAGTTTCTCTCCTCTATTAAATCTCATTTTCTTGTATATGCTGGCCAACTATTAGCAGTATGTTCAAAGGGTTATTTATGTATTTCTCTTTAGAACCAAATACAAGTGCCATTTGTTTACTTTATACTCTGAGTCCACTGTGTCATTATGTTCTGCTTTGTTTTATACAGGATGTCATTAGTTGGGTTTTAGTTCCAGGATTTGTTTGTAATCCATCTGAAAGGATGTTGGCAAGTCATCTGATGCTGAAGAAGATAAGATAAAACTCAGAATTAACTACTGCTTTCAGGACATTGATGACAATTTGTTAATGAATGTCATCAATTCAAAGAATGTCTAAAATTAGTCATTGCAGACAAAAAATGGAAAGTGCCAAGAAAGCTGCCAGCTCACACATGAAAGTTTGATTGAAGTCTTACCAAATTTGATGTAATAATTAGAAAAATTGACATGATGTTATTGATAATGATTTGCCAGACAGAATAAAACTGTTTTCAAATTAAGAATAACAAAACTTAGTTTATTTTTCCATACATATTTATATAACAACATATTGTCTTATAGAGAGCAATATCTAATTAGAGAAAAAATATGTGAATAAGGATATTATAAAAAGTCCTTAAGCCATCATTTATTGTGTATTTCTCTCTCTCTCTCTCTCTCTCTCTCTCTCTCTCTCTCTCTCTCTCTCTCTCTCTCTCATTCAGGCCTGCCACCTGCCTAGCCTTGAACTCATAGATATCAGCATGTCTCTGTCCCCCAAATGCAGATACCAAAGGCATGCAGCAATGCATTCTAATGTTTTTTTTCCTTTTGAAATATACCTCAATGTTCTAAAATTTGAAACTGATAATTTCTTTGCATTTTATGAATGATTTTATTCAGAGATAAGATTGCATTTAAAACTTTAGTGAGTTTAGTTTGAAGATTGTGACCGACCACTCGCTATCCATTTACAATTATCCTCAACTACTTGTTCATATGAATCCTCCATCCGTCCTTCTGAGCAAATCAAGCTATCATCTTTTGTAGCCTCCTGGTTAAACCATGATGACTTCCTTTTCTGCTTGCGTTCAACTTACTTTGCTTTTTACTTTTAATTATCTGACCATATAAAGACTTAACTTAAAAACCCTCGCTTAGGGTAAATTATTCTTGATTTGATCATCTCTCCACAGATGCACTTAGTCATACTTTTCTATGACTCAGCTTTTACTTTTATATCGGCTTACATAACAGTTAAGAAATTTAAGTTTGCATCCCTTAGATCATGGTAGCTCTCAGAGCATGATGGTGCTCCATGAAGTTAGAGTCTTCCAGAAGGTCTATTTCATTATTGTCCTCACGGTGGGCTTTCAGCTAATGTTGGTTGAGTCAGCCAGCGGATGACTAATAAATTCCTGTTTTTAGACTGCAACTAAATCCCATTTGTATGAAGCTCTCTTTTCCCTGTCATCTCAAGCTCTAAGTTCTTCATTTATGAAAATTTCCTTTACATTATGATCTGCACCTCAATTATTTGTAACAGCATGATTATACGTTGACTTCCCATTTAAATTGAGACTAAGAACAATGCTACAGTGTTCAGTCAGAGCCTTCCTGGAGCCTTGCTATTCAACTAAAATGTTGAACTGTATTTTAAGACACATTTTATATGCTTTTACACTACAGGGTATTTTCTACCTATGTTCATCAATAATGATAGTCGCCATCATTGCATAAGTTCTCAATACCCATTTACTTATCTTTTCCCTTTAAAAAATGTTGGTGGTAGTAAGGTTTGAAACCAGTTCCTCATACATATTAAATATAACAATCTGAATTATGATCCCAGCCTGCTTTAATGTTATAACACTCACACCATTTTTAAGTTATGTTACATTAAAAGAAAACAACTGAGTTGCTAGGAATAAAGAGTGGAAATATTTTCTAATTTTACACTTCTATTCAGTTAGATGTTCTTACTCTAATCCTGCTTCTGCTTTATTAAAAGAAATATTATCAGTCAAAAGACGCTTAACTCTTGGGCCCATTAAATTTGGGGTTTTCCTCATTATAATTCATTTACTTATTAATTCATTTATATAATGAATAATTACTGGACTCGTGCTAAGTAAACATATATTGAAGGTACCTGACTACTTAAAATCCTACTGGGACAGGGCAGGAGAAAGCCACAAATGCAAATACAAACAGTTAATTTGAAATGGAGCCATTTAATAGAACAAAATGAAATAGAATAAGGTAAAATAAAAAGTAACCAATTTTAAATTGGGAAAGTAGAAAATTAAAAAGTAACAGAGCATTATGAAGAAAATTGGATTTATTAATTTTAAAACCCGTGTCTGCATATCACATAAAATAATCCCTGTATACTACCAATTTACCACTGTTAAATTTTGACAAAAATGGCTCACAGAATGATCCAAATAATGATCTTGTCTTTAATTTTACTCATTAGGAAATCTTATCCAGGTTACCTATTCTCCCTAACCACAGTTCTTCCTCAGAAAATTTAGAATATAGAAATACAGTAAAGATATAGAATTACTATGAAGTTAAGAGAAAGTAAATAGTCGACTTAGTGTAGCAGCTGGCATGCTATAAGCAGTCTTCTGTAAAGTGTTTGAAGCAATTTTGCTATTCAGCAATTAAAGAATCTTTTCATATAAGGAGCTTTCAATACTTAACCTTTAGTGAGACCAATACATATCCATAACTAAACCTCACTGTAAATCTTGGACAAAAAGTTATCATGTATACAAATATTTATAAACACACAATCCTTCCTAATTCCATGGGGTTTGAGGTAAACCCCATTTTCTTCCATACAACTACACTTTAGAGAAAGAAAAAAAAATCATCTTCAACAGACCTTACTATATCTTTGCAGCAGGAACAACAAATTAGCTCGTTCAACATATCAGAGTCTTCTGTGGAATATGACATAGGAGAAACATAGAGGCTAGAATATGAGTTATGCACAGAGAATTATGGGGATCTATACTCCCAATATTCTTCTACTGTACATCATTCTTGACATATTAGTGAGACCTACATTATCTTTATTACCAGTCATCAATCTCAATTACCACCGCAGCTCCGATTCTAATTCTAAATGCTCCCATGTGGACTTTGATAATAATATTTGAAATGCTAACTCTTTCTGTTTATTTCAATTCCGATTTTAAAGTACTTCAAATATTAATAAACTTCCCATAATATAAATCAGTCTCAATCAGCATATCCATTAATATCTTACTGTGTTTATTCAAGTATTTTAAGTAAAATATCTCAGAATATAATGACTCAGTAACATTAACTACTATCTTCAGTAAGTAAAATTGTAACTTTTCTGTGACAACTGGAATTACTTTAAAAGAAAAGCCCAATTGTCCTAGTTTTTCTGTACTTACTCTGTGAAAATAATCAAGGACATGAGAAAGAACTGGTAAATTCTTTCTGGTCACCGACTGAAAACTATGTTGACAAGCAGAAGATATTTAATTTAATTTTTATTACATTTTATATTCGTTCTTTGCTTGAGACAAGGTTTCTCTGTAGCTTTGGAGCCTGTCCTGAAGCTAGCTCTTATAGACTAGGCAGGCCTTAAACTCACGGAGATCCACCTGCCTCTGCCTCCTGAGAGCTGGGATTAAAGGCATGCACCATCGTTACCCAGAATTTATTTATTTATTTTTTATTGTGTATGTATCTATATGTATGTATGCATGTATGTATTTTTCATGTGTGTATACATTTATGTATGTGTGTATGTTGGAACATGCATGTCATAGCAAGTGCGTGGAGGTCAAAAGACAATTTCTTGGAATAAGTTCTTTCTTTCTACCCTGTGGATTCAAGGAACTGAACTCAGGTCAGCAGACATGGCAGCAAGAACCTTATCCCTGAAGCATATCACTCACCTAATATTTAATATTCTCAGTTCTGGGTAGATGAGGATAGTCTAAAAGGCTGATGGTTGATAGTATTACAAAGACACTATGATTGTAAATAGAAAAATAAGATCAAATGAACAGGTCTCTCTCACTGTTTCCCTCCTGATTGTATGTGTTTGTTGTCAGAGCAGTAGCATTAAGTAAAAAGTACTCATCACAGCTCTGCCAGTAATTAGCTTTGTGCTCATGCACTACCCACAGCTCTGTGCTTCAAAGTCTTCATCAAACAGGCAGATGATATCAGCTTTCGCTAACTGCCAGAGATAACTCAAAAGAGAGTGGAGCTATAGATAAGGGCAGGTATTGGAAGGAATTAAATATCGATGCTAATTAAACTGCACTAATTAATGTTCTTTTTATCTTACTTCTTATTATGAAATATTAGCCTGCAATAATAGCACTGGCCACATTAGTCCAGTTAGACATCAATGGTTAGTTCTGCACAATACAAAAACATATCAGCATATAGAGAAGTCATTAATTTTTCATAAATGTCACATAGGAAGAAAGTTTTGTTTTCTTCCATTGAGAAGCTGATGGCATTATTTATACAACAGCAATAAGCCATTCACTAGGCGCTCATGTCCAACTTCTAATATTTTTATTCAAAGTACAAGTCTAGCTGGAACATTTCAAGTACACCTGTCAGCTCCAGTATTCTCAGATAGGTAACTGTTGACAAGTTGCCAGGTAGCTCAAAAGGGTTCCTTTATCCAATCTTCTTTTGTTAAAATCCAAAACTCATTTATGTCAACTTTTATTGGTAGTGGTTAAAAAGTTTTTACTAGACTAGTTGGTTTTATAAGTCTTTACTAGACTAGAAAAATGCAGTAGCATGCATAACAAGGTTTTGTTTTCTTGATAAATTAATTTTAATTTTCATGGATTTCCAATAACAATACAGTGGATCTAAAAATGAAGAAAATGCTTTAAATGTAATATGTTTTTCTACCAAAAGGCAGGGAACTTTATAAGAACATCAACAGAGAGAGGGTAGTTAGGGACAAGCAATCAATTATATAATTATCATCTTAATTGATAAACTTTGATAACAGAGTTAAGTAATCAATTGACCCGGGAAACTCTCATTTTATCTATCTCTACGTCCGAGGCCCTCTTGAGAAAAGGAGGACATGTTAGAAGATAAAAATTAAAAATACACTGAAAAGAAACCTGGCCATGCTGATAATCGATGCCTGGAAAATATCACCTCATGTAAACACCATCACAGATTGTTCTAATTAAAATCTGCATATTCTTTGAATTATAAATTTTTTACTCTCTCTGTGTGTACATGTATTACATGTAATACAGCATTTCTGTGGAGGTCACAATATAACTTTTGGATGTTGGTTCTTTTCTACCATCATATGAGTTCTAGAGTGTTTATATGCTCCAGGGCCTGCAAGGCTAAAATTTCTAGGATTGAAGGATATTCCAAAGACTTGAGTGATGATAAATTACGGGACTCCAGGATTGTGAGTTCAAATGTATTTCAAACACTGTACTTTTCATTTTTATAGTTAGGTCCAGGAAAATATGAGGGGACGTTACTGTTAGCTTAAACAGATACAAGTACAGTGATGGAATATACTAGGTGTTATATCTTATTATCTTTGCTCATGTGGAAAATATCAAGAATATTACTCCCAGGCATTCACCTTTTCCACAGAGATAATGTGAATAAACCAGGGCATTCCCCTCAGGGCCTTCTTTTTAAGTGCATTCATTTAGCATAATTTATGCAATTCGTTTTGGAAGGCTACTTCCTGGGAAGAACATTTTGCACTTTCCCCATCTGCAGTTCCCAATAAGTTCACAGCTTTCTTACACAGGCTCTCACACTTGAGAATGAACTCAGGTTGTTAGCCCTGTAGGCAAGAGCAATGCCATCTTGCTGCCCATAAGTCTAGATATTTTTCAATACCAGAGCCACCTGGCAATGATTATACACTATGATAAACTATGTAAATACATAGACCTTGAATAAAAGAATGATCCTTGATTCCAGGTAAATACATGTACTCAGCACAGCTCCTTCATAGGGACTTGGATCTTCATATTGCTGAGTCTGGAACAAGTGTGCCAACTGAATTTAGCTGTGCATAAGGAAATGCATTTCTTCCGGTGAGTTTAATGTTCAATTTATCCCACTACTGCAAGTCAAATGCCTTTTATCTCTCAATATCTCAATGAAACTATATCCATCCAGTACTCTGGTAGAGTGTGTGCTCAGCATTAATGATGTTCAGGGTTCAGTCTTGAACATACAAAAGAAAAACCTGTGTATACCTATCTTAGCAAAGTAATTTTTGCCTTTTGAGTAGATCCTCAGATTATTGGCTAGAATCAAAGCCTTTGGTGAATAATGAATACCAATGTATTTGTTTTTTTTTTTTTAAAGCCATCCCACTAAAATCAGGAACACGCCAAGGCTGTCCACTCTCTCCATACCTCTTCAATATAGTTCTCGAAGTTTTAGCAATAGCAATAAGACAACATAAGGGGATAAAGGGGATTCAAATTGGAAAGGAAGAAGTTAAACTTGCATTATTTGCAGATGATATGATAGTGTACATGAGCGACCCCAAAAACTCCTCCAAAGAACTCCTAAAGCTGATAAACGCCTTTAGTAATGTGGCAGGATACAAGATCAACTCCAAAAAATCAGTCGCCCTCTTATACACAAAGGATATGGAAGCAGAGAGAGAAATAAGAGAATCATCACCTTTCACGATAGCCACAAACAGCATAAAATATCTTGGGGTAACTCTAACCAAGGAAGTGAAAGATCTATTTGACAAAAACTTTAAGGCATTGAAGAAAGAAATTGAAGAGGATACCAGAAAATGGAAGGATTTCCCTTGCTCTTGGATTGGGAGAATCAACATATTAAAAATGGCAATTCTACCAAGGGCAATTTATAGATTCAATGCAATCCCCATTAAAATCCCATCAAAATTCTTCACAGATCTTGAAAGGACAATAATCAACTTTATATGGAGAAACAAAAAACCCAGGATAGCCAAAACAATCTTATACAATAAAGGAACTTCTGGAGGCATTACCATCCCTGACTTCAAATCCTATTACAGAGCTACAGTAATGAAAACAGCGTGGTACTGGCATAAAAACAGAGAAGTCGACCAATGGAATTGTATAGAAGACCCGGATTTTAACCCACAAACCTATGAACAACTGATTTTCGATAAAGGAGCTAAAAGTATACAATGGAAGAAAGAAAACATCTTCAACAAATGGTGCTGGCACAATTGGATGTCAACCTGTAGAAGAATGAAAATAGACCCATATCTATCACCATGCACAAAACTCAAATCCAAATGGATCAAAGACCTCAATATCAATCTGAACACACTGAACCTGATAGAAGAGAAAATGGGAAGTACCCTACAACATATGGGCACAGGAGATCGCTTCCTATGTATAACCCCAGCAGCACAGACATTAAGGGCAACATTGAATAAATGGGACCTCCTGAAACTGAGAAGCTTCTGTAAAGCAAAGGACACTGTCATTAAGACAAAAAGGCAGCCTACTGACTGGGAGAAGATCTTCACCAACCCCGCAACAGACAAAGGTCTGATCTCCAAAATATACCAATGTATTTGAATGTCTTATAAAGTTCCCACATACTTCCAGTTCTTTTTATGTCTATTTCTTCCATATATGCCAAATTCTGCTCAAAACTAATGTATTACCTACAATATAATACTACATTAAGTCTGAATTTGCCAACCACTAGTTTTGTGAGGCTTGCTTCTGCAACTTTATATGCTAGATCACACTTCAGATAATTTTATTATCTGTTATGATCAAGCACGCATTAATCAAATTTGATAGATTATTTTAATTTCAACTAAGGATTGTATTCTCGACACTTAATCTTATGGTTAGGTCAGCAAATTCTCCTCATTGTTCTTAACTATTCTTTCCCCACTCTGTAACAGAATCTACCTGGGTCATTGCAACTTAATATTAAGTTTTTTTTTCTAACCATTATCATAGGATGCCCACAAATTTTAACTATTGTGAAAATTCCTTCCTTTATTCAAACCTTCTTTTGACATTTGTTATTTCGGACTAAAATTCATAGTGATCTCTAACAGTTCAATGAATCTATTTATTTATTATGATATGCAGATGCTATTAGTGTAGAAATAGAATCTGTTACATTAAAATCTTATATTGATGGTCTAAATTTCATAGTTCAGTAGATGATATTAAGTATTGTTATAATTAAAGTGCACTGGCTTGGATTATAGACAATAAGCCTAGCACAACAGAAATAAAAACTGTGCAGGTACAAATTAAGCCCAGAAATCAAGTCTAGAAAACAAATTAGAGAAAAAAATTCATACTACTTATTAAAATAGAGTTCAATATAATGGTCAATTATAAGATTATGAAATTTATAGTCTTATGTTATATATTGTCTAGGATGACACTATTCTCAATTGAAATCTGCTACATATGCAACAATACCACCTTGCTTGAATATATAGATGGTCTCATAATGTGAATATATGAAATGAGTGACACATTAGGTTAGGAGTTCTAGTCACATTACTGCAATAAATATTACCCGATACAAAATTAAATGATATGAAAGAAAAATGTTTATATGAACAAAATAGAAGCTCTTACTCTCATCAAAAATCATGAAAATGTCAATTTTATTATGTAATATTAGGAAAGTATTATGAAAGCAATATATAAAAATATAGTATCTTATGTCCTTTTATTTTTGCATAATAAGGTTTTATACTATTTATAACTGCTTAGTATAAGCTAAAATAAGGACAATATATGTAATGAACATCTAAATACTTTCATGACTGTTTACTCAGCAATCAAGGAATTTTTACCTTATGGACAAAATAAAAACCAATTCTGACTTTAGAATAAAGAACTTAGATTTAAATGTTGGAGAAACATGACTAAAGTATGATTTAAATTAGTATTAGTAATAGAACTCTGAAGAATGTCACCCAGATACAAAATGTAATAAATAATTTAAATAATACAACAAGATTAACCGTGAAGAAGCTTAATATAATATTGTGGAATAAAAGTATGGAAAATACTCAAATTAGTTCTCAAATTGGATGGACAACTGAGAGTATACAATGACACAGATAAAGGTTGAGATTATATAATCATATGATTATGTGTCATGTATGTAAGATAAAATAAAAAAACCAAAAGGGAAAAGGGTCACTAAGTAAACAGTGGATATGTACTCATGAAATTTAAATTTAGATAATTTATGTGCCTGATAACAAGGAGAAACAAATATAACAGCTACAAAAAGATTCATGAGTGCATAAGAATAAAAACTTGAAGAAATTTGTAGGCCCATATTTCTGTATGGCACAAGAGCCATAAGCCTGGTCTGAGGTGGTCACAAACTCTGCAGACAAGCTGTCTCTGTTTAACAATAGCCAGGATGTGCTGCTCCTAGTTCCTTTTGTTATAAATGTAGATAACCTGAGAAGAGATATTGGCTGAAGCTGATGACTTAAGAGTTAGGAGGTTTGGTGCTTCCTTCCTTTGTAATTTGGAGGATGTCTTACAGAGATGCTAATTCATGGCCGACGTGACTGCTAGCATACAGGTAGATGCGGACATGACTAAAGCCCATTCACCTGGTTGCCTAGGATACAGCCTAATGTGTTTTCCTGCTCAATTTATGTGATGATATATAAGGTGTTTGGATAATAAAGAAGGAGATCTTCAAGAGATCTTGCCCTACCATGATGACCGTGTTAAGTTGTGTCTGATTATTCCTTATGACTCCGTTCCAGTCCCAGTTAGGGAAGATAATTATCTTTGTTGGACCCACACAGGCTTCAACAGAAATTATAGGAATAATTCTACAAATGAAAGGCCTCAGTATTCCAACAAAAATTTAATATGACAAAGAAACACAAAGACATTCCTTATCATTTAATGTTTGAGAAAGAAGAGTATGGTGAATATGCAGGAGAAGAACATCGCAGAAGTACTGGACCTGCAAGATATCCCTAAAAATGCAGTACTTCAACTTGGGGACACCAACAACAGTCGAATTGGATTTAAGACTTATTTAATAGGAGTGAGTTTCTACATGGTACTATAAACATCACCAACTACTTATGCCTTGGGAGATCAAAAAGACAAGCACGTGATATGTGTAAACTCTAGATACTGATCTCTTTAATTACTAAGAAAAATCTTCCTTACAGCCCTATGGCAAAATTTCACTTCAATATATGTGGTTAGAATTTGATCACATTATTACACTCCAACTTTAGAAAAGGCTGGGAGCATGAGTGCCTGACAATGTTACACTCTTTTATAAAAATAAATTCTGTCAGCAAGTAAGAGAGAAAATGGGACTGGCTAATGGATGTGTAACCAAAATGTCTGCTATACTTAACTATTATGGGGGGAAATGATAGGACAATTTTTATATTTTTTGGCAACACCAGGTGCCAAAAATGAAAACAATACCAGAAGCAGTTGTATAATTTTTTGGTATATATGTGTTTATATAAGACTACACAAGTCAGAAGTCTACATAATTTAATCAGTTTTACGTGACAAACACACTTATATAGACACCAGCCAGAATAACAATATCAATACTACAGTCAATTTAATTAAAGGGCTTTGTTTAAATAGGAAAAAAAATTGCCCTCTTTTAAAAAAATTTTAAGACAGTGTCTCATATATTCAAGGCTGAACTTGAACTCACTATGTAGCTGAAAGTGGTTTTGAACTTATGACCCTTGTGCCTCTAAGTTTCAGCTATGTGTCACTATGCCTAGATTATTTGGTGCTGGGAACTCAAACCCAGGGTATCATGTATGTTAGCAAGTACTGTACCAACTGAACAACAATTTCAGTCCCCAAAATGAATTCTGATATAAATATTTGCAACAAAAAGAAGAAATACATAATTTAACAAGTATATAAAATACTCACAAATATATGAAAAGACCTCTAATAAAAATAATGCAAAAAGCACACAAATACCTCAAAATAAACATATAGCTAGCAATGAGATATCATTTGTTCTTCTTACTTCTTCCAAAATATCTAAATACACAAAAAAGCCAAGTTTGGTGGCAACATTAACACATGCCTGCCATCCCACTTACAAAGTAGAGACAGCTGGCTCAGGAGTTCAAGGACAATTTGGCTTACAAACACAGTCTGAAGCTAGCCTGTGCTACATAAAACTTTGAATAAAAAATCAAACAAAATAAAATTCAATCTAATACTGGTTAGTTATTAACACTTAGACTTGCACTTTTGGCACTAGAAAATAGTATAAACTTTACTAACAAAATATGGCAACAAGTGTAAAATCACTTATTTATATATGAGAATTTCTTAGTTAGGCTTTCTGTTGCTGTGAAGAGACAGCACGACCATAATAACTCTTAGAAAGGAAAACATTTAATTGGGGTAATTTACTGTTTCAGAGGTTTCATCCATTATCATTATGGCAGGACATGGTGACATGAAGGCAGACATGGTGCTGGAGAAGGAGCTGAGAGTTCTACATCTTGATCCACAGGCAACAGGTAGTGAAACTGTGTGTACAGTGAGCATAGCTTGAGCATAGGACATTTCAAAGTCCACTCGCACAATGACAGACTTCCTCCATGAAGGCTATACCTACTCCAACAAGGCCACACTCCCTACTAGAGTCACTCCCTATGAGCTTATGGGAGCTAATTACATGCCTTGTAGGAAGCTAAGGCCTACCAGGCCAAAAGAAGCAAACCTGGAGTTTGCCCAGCACTGTCAGAGGTCCTGATTATGCCTAGCCAGTGTGGGACAACCACGCAATATCAACTGTCAACGAGTGAGAATGCCTGGGTGCTTGGTGAGGTTATAAGTTTTTCCCATTGTTAAATAAATGAGTCTGCTCTACACCTTCTACCTGACTCCCAAGTGTTTGAGACATTGATACTGCACCTTCTCACCCCTTCCCCTTAGGAAGCTATTAGGGCCCAGCAACAAACTGCCACATTACTCTCCCTGGGCCCCATGAGCTTATAATAATATCATAATGCAAAAAGCATTTAGTTCAACTTCAAAAGTCCCCGTAGTCTATCACAATCTCGGTAAGGTTTAAAGTTCTGAGATTCATACACTCTCTTAACTATAATTTGCTATAAAATAAAACTAAAAAATATCACATACCTCCAACATATAATGGCACAGGATATATATTACCATTCCAAAATGCAGGGAAAGGAGCATAGTGAGGAAATCCTGGAGCAAAGCAAGACTGAAAATCATCTGGGGAAGCTCCAAACACTGCATCTCCATGTCTGATGTCAAAATGCTCTTCTGATCTCCAATTGCATTCAGCTTTGTTTACTGCATGGTCAGGCAAACACAGCAATACTCCACTCTCAGTACCAACTTCTTAGTTAGGCTCTCTGTTGCTGTGAAGAGACACCATGACCACAACAACTCTTAGAAATAGAAACATTTAATTGGGTGGCTTACAGTTTCAGAGGTTTAGCCCATTATCATTATGGCAGGACATGGCAGCATGTAGGGAGACATGTTGTTGGAGAAGCAATTGTGTGTTCTACATCTTGATCCACAGGCAACAGGAAGTAAAATTGTGTGTACACTGAGCCTAGCTTGAATATAGAAGACCTCAAAGTCTATCCTACAGTTACATACTTCCTCCACAAGGCCACACCTACTTCTACAAAACCTTACCTCCTAATACTGCCACTCCCTGCTTATGGGGATCAATTACATTCAAACATACACACAAACACCCTCCATTATAGATACATTATCAGAAAATTTGAGCATATATGTAAAATAGATATCATTGTGCTCACGATCCAAAGGAGGAGCAGAAGGAGAGTGAGCACGAGCAAGGAACTCAGGACCGTGAGGGGTGCACCCACACACTGAGACAATGGGGATGTTCTATCAGGACTCACCAAGGCCAGCTGGCCGGGGTCTGAAAAAGCATGGGACAAAACCGGTCTCGCTGAACATAACGGACAATGAGGACTACTGAGAACTGAAGAACAATGGCAATGGGTTCTTGATCCTATTGCACGTAATGGCTTTGTGGGAGCCCAGGTAGTTTGGATGCTCACCTTAATAGACCTGGATGGAGGTGGGTGGTCCTTGGACCTCCCACAGGGCAGAGAAACCTGCTTGCTCTTTGGGCTGAGGAGGGAGGAAGACTTGATTGGGGGAGGGGGAGGGAATGGGAGGTGGTGGCGGGGAAGAGGCAGAAATCTTTAATAATTAAGTTAATTAATTAATAAAAAAAGAAATACAAAACTATTGAGAATATCTAAATATTCACCTTAAGTAGTTGAACACGTTGTGATCCTTTTATATGACAGGATGTTTGAAAGCAATTTGCAAATGATGCTGATTTTAATAATAGAAAGAATGCCAACAGCATAATAATGCATTATAAGAACAGATTGTTAAACAGTTTGTGATATGTGGTACTTCTATGTGCTTGGAAAGATTTCATCACTTAAAAATGTTCATAATTTCTTGTTTTATTTGATTTTTAAGCATTTGTTTTTATAAACTACAAAAATGTTCGCTTGGTCTTAAACAGTGGGTGGAGAGTGAATCCAGACTCTTTAGCATTAAAACAGCAAGTTGATATTCATCTGTGGCCCTCAAAAAATTTAGAGAGATTTGCAAGTCCCAGAGAACCTAGACAACAATGAGGACCCTAAGAGAGAGATACATAGATCTAATCTACATGGGAAGTAGAAAAAGACAAGATCTTCTGAGTAAATTGGGAGCATGGAGACCTTGGGAGAGAGTTGAAGGGGAGGGGAGAGGAGGGAAGGGGTGCAGAGAAAAATGTATAGCTCAGTAAAATTAATAAAAAAAATTAGATTTGCAAGGAGTTAAAACATACTTTGTACTTGGTTATTACTGGAAAATAAATGCAAGCATTGGAAGAACACACAGCCAGGCCTGTTTGAACAGGCTAAATAACCCTAGCTACTCAGAATGTTGAGGAAAGATAATCATGAATCCAAGGCCCACCTGAGATCCTGACTTCAGTTTAATGATTGTACCCTGTCTCAAAATAAAGTAAATAAACTGGGATATAAGTAAATGGTAGAGGGCTTGCCTGGCACAAACACGGTTTTAGATTCAGTCCCAAGTATTGCATGCAGACAGGCAGGCAGACAGGCAGGAAGGCAAGCAAGCGGGCAGGAAGGGAGGGAAGGAAGGAGGAAGGGAACAGAAGAAAGAATGAAGAATGAAGAGAGGAAGGGAGGAAACAAGAGAAAGAATGAAGAATGGGTAACAGGAGGGAAGAAAAGTGTGCATATACACAAGAATTTTACCACATCAAGGCAGTTGTAATTGGTAAGACATAATGCTACTATCTAGAGATAATATAGAATTTATTCAGATTTGGAATGATTTAGGAAGTGAATGACCTTGAGAGGTTGAGGTGTGAAGATGTCTTGAAGCCAGGAGTTGTAAACAACTTTGGCAATGGAATGAGACCTCCAAAAATTATGTAAATAAATGAATAAATAATGAATGAGAGGATGAATTAGTAAAACATAAATAAGGAAGGTAATGGATTAATACATGATTGCAATAGTCCTATGTAGATAGGACAATGGATCTACTTTTATTTAAAATAGAGAACTCTGAGGTAAAAAGAACATAGGTCAGGTTCCATGTTATACAATTGCTAATCAAATCCCTAGAATGAGGCAATGAGAGTGCATTGATATATATCACTGTTTCTCAAATTTAAATTACAGCATGTGGAAGAATTGGGAATGTTGATAGAAGTCATAGATAGGTGGTCTAGAAGCAGTGCTATCACACAGAGTGTTTTTTCTTGGTTAATGTGTTTTCTGTTTACTCATTGATTTCATTTTTTTAAAAATATGGTTGATGTTTTAAAATCAGAAACTTGTACATAAAAACAATTCAAACCTTTACATACATTGTTTGTTTGCTTTTGAAAAAATGTAATATATGGCAACACTTATTTTTGTATGGCAGTCATCATTTATCATATCTTTTTTTTTTTTAATTTCTCTGGCGGAAGAGATTTTTTTTTTATTCTTTTTTAATTAAAATTTCCACCTTCTCCCCGTTTCCCATTTCCCTCCCCTCCTCCCAGATATTGCCCCCTCCCCCCAGTCCCCTCCCCCTATCCCCACTCCCCTTCTCCTCCCCCCACACCATTCCCCCTCCCTCTCGATACTGAAGAGCAGTCCAAATTCTCTGCCCTGCGGGAAGACGAAGGTCTTCTATCTATGTCCAGGAAGGTGAGCATCTAAGCAGGCTAAGCACCCACAAAGCCAGTTCATGTATTAGGATCGAAACCTAGTGCCATTGTCCTTGGCTTCTCATCAGCCTTCATTGTAAGCCATGCTCAGAGTCCAGTTTCAACCCATGCTTATTCAGACCCAGACCAGCTGGCCTTGGTGGGCTCCCAATAAATCAGTTCCACTGTCATAGTGGGTGGGTGCATCCTTCGTGGTCCTGGTTTCCTTGCTCATGTTCTCCCTCCTTCTGCTCCTCATTTGGACCTTAAGAGCTCAGACCATTGCTCCAAACTGAGACTCTGTCTCTACCTCGATCCATCGCCAGATGAAGGTTCTAAGGTGATATGCAAGATATTCATCAGTATAGGATAGGGTCATTTCAGGTTCCCTCTCCTTAGTTGCCCAAGGTACCAGCTGGGGACATCTCCCTGGACACCTGCTAACCCCTCTAGAGTCAAGTTTCTTGCCAACCCTAAGATGGCTCTCTTAGGTAGGATATATACTTCGCTGCTCCCGTATCATCCCTTCCTATATCCCAACCATCCTAATCCCCCGAGCTCCTCCCATCCTCCCCTTCTCATGATTCTCATCCCATTTCCCCTTTGCCCCTTGCCACCTCACCCGCAAGTTCCCAGTTTTTGCCCTGCAATCTTGTCTACTTCCCCTCTCCAGGCAGATGACTATATGATTTTCTTTGGGTTCACTTTCTTATTTAGCTTCTCTAGGATCACAAATTATATGCTCAATGTCCTTTATTTATGGCTAGAAACCCATTATGAGTGAGTACATCCCATGTTCCTCTTTTTGGGTCTGAGATACCTCACTCAGGATAGTGTTTTCTATTTCCATCCATTTGCACGCAAAATTCGAGAAGTCATTGTTTTTTACCGCTGAGTAGTACTCTAATATGTATATATTCCACACTTTTTTCATCCATTCCTCCATTGAAGGGCATCTAGGTTCATCTAGGTTGTTTCCAGGTTTTGGCTATTACAAACAATGCTGCTATGAACATAGTTGAACAGATACTTTTGTCATTTGATGGGGCATCTCTTAGGTATATTCCCAATAGTGGTATTACTGGATCTTGGGGTAGGTTGATCCCAAATTTCCTGAGAAATCGCCACACTGATTTCCAAAGTGGTTGCACAAGTTTGCATTCCCACCAGCAATGAATGAGTGTGCCCCTTTCTCCACAACCTCTTCAGCAAAGGCTATCATTGCTGTTTTTGATTTTAGCCATTCTGACAGGTGTAAGATGGTATCTCAAAGTTGTTTTAATTTGCATTTCCCTTATCGCTAAGGAGGTTGAGCATGACCTTAAGTGTCTTTTGGCCATTTGAATTTCTTCTGTTGAGAATTCTCTGTTCAGATCAGTGCCCCATTTTTTTATTGGGTTCATTAACCTTTTAAAGTCTAGTTTCTTGAGTTCTTTATATATTTTGGAGATCAGACCCTTATCTGTTGCAGGGTTGGTGAAGATCTTCTCCCAGTCAGTGGGTTGCCTTTTTGTCTTAGTGACAGTGTCCTTTGCTTTACAGAAGCTACTCAGTTTCAGGAGGTCCCATTTATTCAATGTTGTCCTTAATGTCTGTGCTGCTGGGGATAAACGTAGGAAGTGATCTCCTGTACCCATATGTTGTAGAGTACTTCCCACTTTTCCTTCTATCAGGTTCAGTGTGTTCAGACTAATATTGAGGTCTTTAATCCATTTGGACTTGAGTTTTGTGCATGGTGATAGATATGGATCTATTTTCATTCTTCTACACGTTGACAACCAGTTCTGCCAGCACCATTTGTTGAAGATGCTCTCTTTTTTCCATTGAATACATTTAGCTCCTTTATCAAAAATTAGGTGTTCATATGTTTGTGGATTAAAATCAGGGTCTTCTACTCGGTTCCATTGATCGACTTCTCTGATTTTATGCCAATACCAAGCTGTTTTCAATACTGAGGCTCTGTAATAGAGTTTGAGGTCAGGGATGGTAATGTCTCCAGACGATCCTTTATTATATAAGATTGTTTTGGCTATCCTGGGTTTTTTCTTTCTCCATATAAAGTTGATTATTGTCCTCTCAAGATCTGTGAAGAATTTTGATGGGATTTTAATGGGGATTGCATTGAATCTATAAATTGCCCTTGGTAGAATTGCCATTTTTACTATGTTGATCCTCCCAATCCAAGAGCAAGGGAGATCCTTCCATTTTCTGGTATCCTCCTCTATTTCTTTCTTCATAGACTTAAAGTTCTTGTCAAACAGATCCTTTACTTCCTTGGTTAGAGTTACCCCAAGATATTTTATGCTATTTGTGGCCATCGTGAAGGGTGATGCTTCTCTGATTTCCATCTCTGCTTCCTTATCCTTTGTGTATAGGAGGGCAACTGATTTTTTGGAATTGATCTTGTATCCTGCAACGCTACTAAATGTGTTTATCAGCTGAAGGAGTTCTTTGCTGGAGTTTTTGGGGTCGCTTATGTACACTATCATATCGTCTGCAAATGATGAAAGTTTAACTTCTTCCTTTCCAATTTGAATCCCTTTGATCCCCTTATGATGTCTTATTGCTATTGCTAGAATTTCAAGCACTATATTAAAGAGGTATGGAGAGAGTGGACAACCTTGTCGTGTTCCTGATTTTAGTGGAATAGCTTTGAGTTTCACTCCATTTAATTTGATGTTAGCTGACGGCTTGCTATAAATAGCTTTTATTATACTTAGGAACGACCCTTGTATCCCTAATCTCTCTAAGACCTTTATCATAAAGGGATGTTGAATTTTGTCAAATGCGTTTTCCGCATCTAATGAAATGATCATATGTTTTTTTTCTTTCAGTTTATTTATATGATGGATTACATTGATAGATTTTCGTATGTTGAACCAGCCCTGCATCTCTGGGATGAAGCCTACTTGATCATAATGGATAATTTTTCTAATGTGTTCTTGGATTCGGTTTGCAAGTATATTATTGAGTATTTTTGCGTCGATGTTCATGAGTGAGATTGGCCTGTAGTTCTCTTTCTTGGTTGTGTCTTTGTGTGGTTTTGGTATCAGAGTAACTTCAACTTCATAAAAAGAATTTGGCAATGACTTCTCTGTTTCAATATTGTGAGATACATTAAGGAGTATAGGTATTAGGTCTTCTTGGAAGTTCTGGTAGAATTCTGCACTGAAGCCGTCTGGACATGGGCTTTTTTTGGTGGGGAGGTTTTTTATAACAAATTCTAATTCTTCGCGACTAACAGGTCTATTTAAATTGTTCACCTGGTCCTGGTTTAACTTTGGTATATGGTACTTATCTAAAAAAGTGTCATTTCTTTTACATTTTCCAATTTTGTGGCATACAGGTTTTTGTAGTAAGATCTAATGATTCTCTGAATTTCCTCTGTGTCTGTGGTTATGTCTCCCTTCTCGTTTCTGATTTTGTTAATTTGCGTATTCTCTCTCTGCCGTTTGATTAGTTTGGATAGGGGTTTATCAATCTTATTGATTTTCTCCAAGAACCAGCTTTTTGTTTCATTGATTCTTTGGATTGTTTTCTGTGTTTCTATTTTGTTGATTTCAGCCCTCAATTTGATTATTTCAAGTCTTCTACTTCTCCTAGATGAGTCTGCTTCTTTTTTTTCTAAAGCTTTCAGGTGGGCTATTAAGTCTCCAATGTGTGCTTTCTCCGTTTTCTTTAAGTGGGCACTTAATGCTATGAACTTTCCTCTTAGCACTGCTTTCATAGTGTCCCATAGGTTTGAGCATGTTGAGTCTTCGTTTTCATTGAATTCAAGAAAGACTTTAATTTCTTTCTTTATTTCTTCCTTGATCCAGGTGTGGTTCAGTAGTTGACTGTCCAGTTTCCATGAGTTCATAGGCTTTCTGGGGCTAACATTGTTGTTGAATTCTAACTTTAATCCATGGTGATCTGATAAGACACAGGTGGTTACCGATATTTTTTTGTAACTGTGTAAGTTTGCTTTGTTACCGAGTATGTGGTCTATTTTCGAGAAGGTTCCATGAGCTGCAGAGAAGAAGGTATATTCTTTCTTATTTGAGTGGAATGTTCTATAGATGTCTGTTAAGTCCATTTGATTCATTACCTCCCTTAATCCTCTTATTTCTCTGTTAGGTTTCTGTCTGATTGTTCTGTCCATTGGTGAGAGAGGAGTGTTGAAATCTCCTACTATTAGTGTGTGTGGTTTGATGACTGCCTTGAGTTTTAGTAACGTTTCTTTTACATAAGTGGGTGCTTTTATATTAGGGGCATAGATATTCAGGATTGAGACTTTATCCTGGTGAATTGTTCCTGTTATGAGAAAAAATGTCCCTCTCCATCTCTTTTGATTGATTTTAGTTTGAAGTCAACTTTCTTAGAAATTAGTATGGCCACACTTGCTTGTTTCTTAGGTCCGTTTGCTTGATAAACATTTTCCCAGCCCTTCACTCTGAGTAGATGTCTGTCTTTGTGGTTGAGGTGTGTTTCTTGTAAGCAGCAGAATGTTGGATCCTGTTTTCAAATCCAATCTCTTAGCCTGTGCCTCTTTATAGGTGAGTTGAGTCCATTGATATTAAGTGATATTAATGACCAGTGGTTGTTAACTTCGGTCATTTTTCCTTTCTCTCTTTCTTTCTTTTGGTAGTAGAGTTTGTGTGTTTCTCTTCTTCAAGTTGTGCTGGTGAAGGGTCATTAGATGTCTGAGTTATTATGGGCATTGTTGGACTCCTTGGTTTGTGATTTTCCTTCAATTACTTTCTGTAGGGCTGGATTTGTGGCTATGTATTGTTTAAATTTGTTTTTATCCTGGAAAATTTTGTTTTCTCCATTTATGGTGAACAAAAGCTTGGCTGGGTACAGTAGTCTGGGCTTGCATCCATGGTCTCTTAGTTTCTGCAGTACATCTATCCAGGACCTTCTGGCTTTCATGGTTTCCATAGAGAAATCAGGTGTGAGTCTGATAGGTTTACCTTTATAGGTAACTTAACCTTTTTCCTTTGCAGCTCTTAATATTCTTTCTTTATTCTGTATGTTTTGTGTTTTGATTATTATATGACGAAGAGATGTTTTTTTTTTTTTTTTGATCCAGTTGATTCGGTGTTCTGTATGCTTCTTGGACCTTCAAAGGAATATCTTTCTTAAGGTTGGGAAAGTTTTCTTCTATAATTTTATTAAATATATTTTCTGGACCATTGAGCTGTACTTCTTCTCCTTCTTCTATCCCTATTATTCTTAGGTTTGGTCTTTTTATTGTGTCCCAGATTTCCTGAATGTTTTGTGATGAGAATTTGTTGGTTATGCTGTTTTCTTTGATCAGTGAGTTGATTTTCTCTATGGTATCTTCAGTGTCTGAGATTCTTTCTTCTATCTCTTGTAATCTGTTGGTGGTACTTGTCTCTGTAGTGCCTGTTCATTTATCCAAATTTTCCATCTCCATCCTTCCCTCGGTTTGTGTTTTCTTTATTACTTCCACTTCATTCTTCAAGTCTTGAACTGTTTCCCTTACCTGTTTGATTACTTTTTCTTGTTTCTCTTGGTTTTCTTGGGTATCTTTGAGATATTTATTGATTTCCTCTACCTTTTTGTTTGTAATCTCTAATTGATTATGGCAGTTTTTCACCTCCTGTTTAAGGTCCTCTATTATTTTCATATAATTCACTTTTGAGTCGAATTCTTCTAATTCTTCTGGATTAGCGTGTACACTTCTCATTTCGGGATTCCTGGATTCTGGTGATGTCACGTTGCTTTTCAAGTTGTTGGGGGAATTCTTGCATTGGCGCCTGCCCATCTTTTCCTTCGAATGGAGCCAGGAGAGGCCTGGTGTCTTGGACTAGTCTTTGCTGTGACTAACTCTCTGGGTGTATCTCCTCAGTGTAGGGGCAGGAACCGTTCCCTTGCAGATGAACTCCTCAACACCAAAGCAGGGATGCCTGGTATTCCAATGACGGGTGGAAAGAAGGCCGAATGCAAGGTGTATGGCGGGGTCGAGTAGAACACAGGTGACACTGCAGTACAAGCTGGAGGTGCCTGCGCTCCCTTTCGGGGGTTACTGAGGCCTGCCCGCTAGGCAGGCACTCACTGCTCTGGTTGGGAAGCCTTAGTGTAGGGGGGTTTGTGCTCTCTACCGGGACAATCTGCCCCAGGCTAATACACACTCACCTGTCCAGATGGAACTTCTCAGCCCCTACACAGGGACTCCTGGTAGCCCCAATGAGCCAGGGACCAAGGGAAGTAGGGGGCAGGCAGAGCAGGTCCAGGAGAGCACAGCAGACACTGCAGCCCCAGCAGCAGGGGCCCGCGTTCCCTGGCGGGGACCTTGAGGCCTGCCCTCAAGTCAGGCACTCACTGCTCTGGGATGGTAGCCTTAGTGAGAGGGCAGGAAAACTATTCTACAGCAAAGGACCTTGCAGACAAGGCAGGCTTGGGGGTGGGGGTGGGGGCGCATGTGTAGGAAAGAAAGCCCTGCAGCAGGAGCTGGGGGAGGGGCTTTTGTGTTCTCTACCGGGACAGTCCGCCCCAGGATAGCACACACTCACCCGTCCAGATGGGACTTCTCAGCACCTACAGAGGGACTCCTGGTAGCCCCGATGAGCCAGGGGCCAAGGGAAATGGGGGGCAGGCAGAGCAGATCCAGGAGAGCACAGCAGACACTGCAGCCCCAGCAGCAGGGGCCCGCGTTCCCTGGCAGGGACCTTGAGGCCTGCCCTCTAGTCAGGCTCTCACTGCTCTGGGTTGGGCAGGAAACTGTCCCACAGCAAAGGACCTTGCAGACAAGGCAGGCTTGGGGGTGGGGGTGGGGGCGCGTGTGTAGGAAAGAAAGCCCTGCAGCAGGAGCTGGGGGAGGGGCGTTTGTGCTCTCTACCTGGACAGTCCGCCCCAGGATAGTACACACTCACCTGTCCAGATGGGACTTCTCAGCACCTACAGAGGGACTCCTGGTAGCCCCGATGAGCCAGGGGCCAAGGGAAATGGGGGGCAGGAAGAGCAGATCCAGGAGAGCACAGCAGACACTGCAGCCCCAGCAGCAGGGGCCCGTGTTCCCTGGCGGGGACCTTGAGGCCTGCCCTCTAGTCAGGCACTCACTGCTCTGGGATGGTAGCCTTAGTGAGAGGGCAGGAAACTGTTCTACCCATTTATCATATCTTAGTTGAGGCAGTTCCCTTACAAAGCCATACCCACTCCTCAGCATACGCATTCCTTGTCCCTTCTAGTCACCTGGCTGACATCGTTATTAGAATTTAAGGCTTCTGCTCTACAGCACACAAAGACCTTTGAAATAACCTTAACTGGGAAAGTTAAAAGACTGTCTACTTTTTTGTGACCCAGATAAGACTGTGGGAACAAAGATAGAATTTCCTCCATCAAACCAAGGAATTTGTCATGGCCCTTTCTTCATCCTGATAAAGATGGAATTTGTATTTTGCTAATGACTTTTTTTAGGGGATTGAGATTGGAGTTACACTTGTGTGACTCTTTCAAAGCCTTTCTTTGTGATAAGAACCATCATCAAGTTTTGTCTGACTAGTCTTGCCTCAAAACTAGGGCACATCCCACTTAAAGTTCGCCCTTTTCTTATGCATTCTAAGTTAGTACTTTCTTATTTTTAATATCACAGTTATGTTACAGCTTGTCCAAAAGCCCTGCTTTATGATGAATACTGCTTAGGAATTTGTGAGGTGATAAATGATAAATTGCTTTCAATTCCAGTTTATCTCCTTTTGTACTTGTATTATAATTCTGCCACATATATGACAATTCTACATGGAGAACTGATTGCCTGTGGCCAAGGAGATTCATGTTGTAGTCCTATCTGACACTGTGAGAGGATAAAATTGGATAAGCTGCAACAGACACAAGAATCTCATTAATTGCCATTTGTAAATGAGACTGCAAACATGTTCTTCTTGTTAGAATATGACCCTTAATTTAATATCAAATATAGTGTGTAATATGAACTGATTTTTTGAAAAGTTGTAGACATTTAATGAATGTATGTTAAAATCTTTAGTGTAAGTTTCCATTTAGCAAATATCTTTTCTTAAAAACTCATCATGTTCCTAATAACGGGCTGAATATTTTCTAAGTACTTTTTCTTTTAACTTCTGTAATCATTTGATGTGGCAGAGATCTACCTTTTTTTTACAAGAAACTAAAACTCAAATAAGTCAAGAAGTTGTCAAGGTCATCTGTCAAAATCAAAGCTCTATGTTCTTTGAGGGCTCCCATACTCTTTTTGCCCCTAGTTATCCCCTTGAAATGGCACACTACACTACCCAACTATAAATTTGGAAACATCTGTATGCAACCAGAGAAAATAATAAAATACAACTGGTGAAACTGGTAGATTCAGGGTATGTGAGAAACAGGATTGGCATACTATAGGAACAAGATCCTTCAGCCATGATTATGATGCAGTATGAGGTTATGCTGCTGAATGTGGGCGTTAAAAGATGTGGCAAAAGTTTTTGAAGAATTCAATAACAAAAATTAGTTCAAAATCAAATATACAACGGATCTGAGATGCTTTGGCAATATTTTACCGTCTTGCATAGTAGGACTTCCCTCTCATACTGGAAAACCAAAGGGAGACCTATAAGAGGGGGAGGAAGGAAAAGTGTTTTGAGAAGGGGTAGTAAAATGTGTGTGTTGGGAGAAAGCAAAGGTGTAAGTAAGTGAGCACCAAGGAGTATGAGAACTTCACCCAATGTGGGGCAGTAATTTCCATATAAAGCTGAAGAAAGGTTTTTAAAAAAACATTCTAAGCAGACAAAAGAAGAGTCAAGCATGGCTTCTAGGTAGCAGCATTGTCTCAGATCACCTCTGCTTGCTTGTAGCAAGCAAAAGTATGGCTCCTTTAAGAGAGGACTAGAAGCAAAAATCGTGCAGCTTTTTTAAGAGGCCTTGTCACCAAACACATAAATGGTGTTCACAAACAGCCCAGTGGCATGCTTCTTGGTGGTGGCATGGACCTAGAAACTCTACAGAGTTGTGGTAAAAAACATTGCTGCCACCAGTACCTCTACCATGAACCTAATCCCTCTAGAAGCCAAGGAGTAGGATACATCCATTAGTCAAAGCCACGGCTTTAATCCTAGTCATGTTGCTTAGCAAACTAAAGACTCAAGTGGTCAAAAAAAAGGGGGTATATAATAAAAGCAGATTCAAAGAAAAAAAATCCTCTAAATTATTTACAATGTGTTTAAAAATACGCATAGACTTGGGAGAGAAAATTAAAAGGATATAAAATGTCCTTAAGAAGAGAGAGAGAGAGAGACAGAGACAGAGACAGAGACAGAGACAGAGAGTAGTTGGGTGTCATGACACATGCCTTTAATCCCAGCACTTGGGAAGCAGAGGCAGGCAGATCTCTGAGTTCAAGGATAGCCTGGTCTACAAAGTGCATTTCAGAACAGCCAAAGATATACCAATAAACCCTGTCTCAAAAAACAAAAATAAAATAAAAGAAACAGAGTTTAAAAAACGTAAAGCAACATAAAGATGGAAAATACACAGAGAATCTAGATACTGTCTGTTATTGTGTTGTCTATGAATTGTTTGACTTCTAAAGAAGGAATACTAGCTACTAAGAGAAAACTGATTATAAATATTGCCAGATTAATCCAATCTATATATTTTGAAAATCCCTTGACTTCAAAATTTAAGTCAAAATATATGTTACTTTGGAAAAGAAGTTTTGCTTTTGTTTCTACAGAAAATGAGAGGTTGTGGATTTATTTTGGTTTAAGAAAAATAAGGTATGATCGAGGAAAACCCCCTGAAAAATCTCCAGTGGGAACAGATGGCCCAAATGATCCAACATTTTAGAGCACCTCTTTTGCAGTTTCCCCTGAGTTCTGCATCCAAAACAGTGTCAAAACTGTTGACTGGGATGATCCAGCCTCAGGAAATGCTCTAGTCAAGTCTTGATCATAATCCTAAATATTCTTTAGGTCCCCATAAAATTATCAGTACCCATAATCAACAGGAAGTAGCCTAGAAAATTATGCCCACATTCCCCCAAAATGAATTATACATCTTTGTCTTTGTTTTGAGTGTTTGTTGCGAGTTGTTGATAATGGATTAGAAAAGAAAGCTAAACAAAGGAGATTAGATTCAAGGTTCTTGTTTTGAAAAGAAAAAAAAGGAGGGAAGTGATATGGGATAATTCTCTTGTACCTTGTAAAGTGTTGTCACTTGTATTGGTTTAATAAAATGCTGATTGGTCAGTAACCAGGCAGGAAATACAGACAGGATGACCAGACTAGGAGAATTCTGGGAAGAAGAAAGTCTCAGTCTGGAGTCACCAGTCAAAAGCAGAGGATACAAGATGATAGTGCCTCACTGATGAAAGGTACCAAGCTACATAGCTAATATTGACAAGAGTTATGGGTTAATTTAAGTTGTAAGAGATGTTAATAAGCCTGATCTAAAAGGCTGAATAGTTTATAATTGTTATAAGTCTCTGTGTGTTTCTTTGGGCCTGAATGGCTGTGGGACCAAGTGGGACAGAAACTTCTGTCTACAATTGGGAAGGATATGGAACAAAAGTAAAGATTTATTGAAAGGTTATAAGGAAATTTGACATTTGAGCAAGCTAACCAAAAAAAAAAATTAAATTTAAAAGTGAAGCTCCCTGCATGGATATATAATGATACTCCCTGAATCCATAGGTTATTAAATGAAAGCTCCAGTGCAAACAATGAACCACCTCACACTGAGCTGCTGATCAGAAAGGTCTCAGAGGTTTTCCAAATAATAAAGAGATTTTTCCTGTCAGTTGGTTGCCCACTGAACCAATGCTTAAGACATCATCTGCCTTTGTCACAGGATAGAGAGAACAAAAGCTGGACCTGAAGCTTGCACTCACCTTGCCTAAAGGTGCTATGGTGTCTACTGAAGGACAATTGCCACCAATTAACTTATTCAGCTGTGGGCCCCGTGTGTAGTAATGGTGACCAGTCGTGTACGAAGTACTCACTGTTGTAATAGCGGCAAGTTTTGTGATTGATTTTGATGCCTTTTCCATAGAAGAGAATTCACATCTGGTATTATAAAGCAGCGTTAAACCCTGTCGCTGGTACAGATGTAGGCCAAGTATGGAAGCTAGGCTGATTTATTACTAAATGGACACGGTATTTCAATAAAATTGCTTTCTAAGTAATTACGTTTATGTCCATAGAATAGTGCTTGTAACTGTTCAAAGTGATAAGAACAAAAGTTCGTTGAATATTCAGGTTACATGCTATAAGTTGCAATGATTTTTACTGCTTTCTACTAGTATAGAAACATCCTAATTTTTCTAGTTATGGTTGCTCAGGGCTGCATTTCCGACATCGCTAACATTCAATAGGCAGGAGTATTAGCTTGACTTTAAGGCCAGCCTGGGATACATAGTGAGTTCTAGGCTACCTTTCACTATATTAGTAAGAGCCGGTCTTAGAAATTCAAAATAAAAGAAAAACTCTCTAAACCATAATGTTTTGATTATATAAAACAAAGATATTAAATATTTCCTTATTAGCAGTCCTCAATATATAAGTCTTAAAGTAGTATATGTTTGTATTATGCTGTGTTATTATGTTTCATTTTTAAAATTTCTGTTTTAGCTTTTGACTAAAGTTTCATTAAAAATTGTTCAATGAATTTTGGCAATTTCTAAGAAAGTCGTAAAATGTTCTGAAACATATTTGTGCCAGTTTTCTACGTCATTATGCAAAGTAGCATTCAGGATTAAACCAATCAACTCTGAAAAACATTGAAATTGCTCTATATCTTATAGTATCAAATATTTATTCAATATTTATTCAAAGCAGTTTAATATTATAAGTATATAAATTTGTTTAATCTTTAAAATAAGATATTTTATATAAATTTGTTTCGTCTGTAATATATGATAAAAATGTATATGTACAAAGAAATAATTATAAAAAATCTTTTTTGTTTTATTATTAGTAAGTGATTTGTGTACCTCTCTTATATACCTGTATACCTACAAACCCAGTGAACATATAAAAATGTATTAGGCAAAAGGAGGTTATAAGTTACAAGGTTTCTGAAGCCCTCATATGTTGCTAAAGTCAAAATACCTTGAAAGAATTGCCCTCATATGTCTCCCAAAGTACGGGGGAAAGTATATTTAATTCTCCTGACCACATGAGGCTTTAGTTTTCCATTTGAATGGCACTACTGTATATAATCTCAGCATAAAATTAAGTTTGTATGATAACAACATGTTTTGCCTATTTAGTTTTTCTAGCAATAGTTTTAAAACTTTCAATTTTCTTTAGGTCCAAAGAACTAAATAACAATTTGATTTTGCAAACTCCTCTATTCACAATCACCTATTTTCTAAGGTACTCATTTGGATACAAACTGAAGACTTCAGTGTTAAAAAATGGGGAAGACAGTAGTTTTGATAAACCTGTTGCTGATGTACATTTTTGACAGTTGCCTCTCACTCAAACTGAATCTGAGAAAACTCCCAAATATTAGCTAATTCTATCATCATGCCCTCCTGAACCCACAGAGGGGCCTGGGAATTTGGTAAGCATAAAAATGGTCCAAATAGTACCAGGTAGTTTCTTTCTTCTGGCTGGCCATCTCTAACCTACATTTCCCTGGGCTTGAGGCCAGTGCATAGTCAGAGAAAGGAACAAACTTGTTGGTCCATGGGAACTTCTACTTGTTGAAAATAAGTGTATGAGTGCACAGATGGACAACATAGCAATAGGAAGGGCTGGGGCTATTCAGGGATGAGGAGAAAACCTTAGATGCTGAAGTGCAACCTCTGAAATAAGAAAGTTAAAGAGACCAGGTTAGCTTTTATTTATTTTTTTAAGATATTGATCATAAAAAGGAAAGTGTTATCATAGGGATAATGGTCTCCTGTACCTGTGCAAATATTATGAGATGCCACAGACCGGCTCAGGGGAGCCACTCAGACCTTTGGAGAAGCAGGGTCTTGGTAAACAGGAAGGCACAAGTTCAACAAATGACAGACAGATACAACACACAAGAGAGTGGTTGGAATCTGCTGCAATTTTACTGAATTCATGTTTTCATTATATAGTATTCAGACAAAGAACAAATAAGAAGGTCATGTATCATTGTTTGGCACAGTTTGAAAGCTTCTTTTAATCACATCAGCGATATTTAAGAAAAGCATATTATCAGGGACAAGTGTTAGACATAAAACATCCTTAGAAGAGGAACTCTTGTCCTTGGGAACAGAAACCTCAGACAAATGATTTCATCTTGTAAATAGAAAGTTTCTGTCTTATTATCGCTATTATGGCCCTTCCTCTTTCTAACCCTTTCTTTATTTCATCTAGTGACCAAATATGCCTAATCAGTTCTCTGCACCTGCTGAAATATACTTTTTTGTAGATTCTTATGCCGCAGACACCATGGGGGTTGGGATCTAGCAAGCCTATCCATAAAGTTCAGAGTATAATATAACACTCTTTGTCCATCAACATTAACCCATCTATTCCCTTGCTCATCATACACCCCAATGTATGACAAAGGTTCTGCTGTAGTCTTATACATTCTCATGCTGTGCTTCCCTATCCCAGAGCTGTTCCTGAAGAGATAATCCTTGTCTTGTAGATATATAGAATATCATTAATAAAAGAGATTGTGCAAAGCCCATATCCTGCATAGCCAACTAATTGAGAAACCCATCTATGCCTCAGTGGTGGCTAATACCAGGCCGTCTGCTATTGACCTCCAGGAAGCCTAGTCCCATAGGACACGTAGTTCCTGTCCAACATAATGACATATGTCATGTCACACAGACGACACTAGAGTTGGTGTGGCAATGAGAAATATCAGAATATCTATTTTCTGAAGAAAAGTATTGATCTTTTGTGATAGTTCAGTGACAAAGGTCAACATTTTGCTAGATGATAAATGTACACTGAGTCATTTTGCCTGCTACACATGGTTTTTAGTCTAGCAATACATACACCATGTTCTACTAACAATTTTTTTTCTAATACAGGGCACATAGAATTATTCTATACCATGGTGATCTACTAATTTTGGGGTCGAAACCAACCATTATAGTCATTTTGTTATTCTCTTTTCAAGGCATTATTATTCTCACTAATAAAATGTATGACTGTAAAACGGTAAGGCCATTATTTAAACAAATATCCAAGTACAATAGCATTCTGAGAATTTTGTCCTTTTCAAAGCAATTATCCCAGCTATCTACATAATAATTATCCCTTGCAAAATATCCGGGACAGATCGTCCAGATGGTTTATCATTGTATTATGCTCAGTAAAGGTGATTCATTAAAAACAAAATGAAACATTCATCTGAATAAGTGTTTGACTTTCACAGGTATTTACAAATCAGGAGGAACCCTTCCTGTAATTGTGTTGTGAATTGGGGCTCGGTAAGTATGGTTAGAGAAGTTAGGCAGTGATTTTAACAGCCTGGAGAACTTCTCTGGCAGCTACTTCTGGAATCAGCTGTCTGAGTCACACACGGAAATGACTGTTATTACAGCACCTCACTGTGAGATATGTTCTTACAGCTGAGTGGAAAAGCATCCCATTTTCGTTGCACAGGTCTCCTAAGTTGACTCCTGAGTATAGTGCTTCTATATTAGACTGAAATGCTAAAAGGTTGGAAAGAATATGGCACCTGTTTTGCAGCTTTATTATAAAAAGGATGAAAATGGGGAATTCTGAGGATGGGACTATGGTGTGGTACAGTATATTAGATTAAATGCAATGAAAGCTTCTATCCTGTGGTCTTCGACTCCATCATCATTTTCAAATATAACTATCCTATGAACCAGTCCATTAAGCTGCAGGTTTTTAATGAATGCTTTTTATTATCTTTTAAAGACTTTTTTTCATTTTACATAGCAAGCCCTGTTTCCTCTCCCTCCTCTCCTCCTACTCCCCCCATCCTCCACCCATCCCACCCCATGCTTTTTAACTAGTCCTGCAGTAGTGCAGCCAAATAGCTTTCTTAAAAACATTTGAAATACCAGTGCTAATAGTTAAGAAATTAAGTTATTAGAATGGGTTCATATAATAACACATGATAAATCAAGAAAACCACTTTTAAAATATCCTGACTCAGTGACCATTTATGAAATTACTCTTATCTACTCTCTCACATCCCAGGGGCATTATTCTGTAAGTGAATTTACTAAAATACTTAAAATCATGGCAGTTGATATAGTTTTTGTGAATCATGTTGTATCTACTTAATGATCTTTGGAGTAGGGTATAGAGATGTGGGTTGTAGGAAGTAAAGGGGACCAGAATTTACTAATCTATGCTATGCCAATTGGGCATAGATAAAAGTTTGAGATAAAAGCAACTGAGATCCAGCAGAGACAGGAAAAGTAGGACCTAATAGGGAAAAGTCAAATTTCTTCTTAATTATAAGGGAGATTTCCATTTGTAATGCTATTTCTCAGTAAGGATGAGAGTTTTTCAAGACACAATTCATATCACTTGAAAAACTCTCATCCTTATTGCAAGAGAACTCACATTTATCCTGTATTTCCTGTCCATTGTGTGACTTTGCAAATTTTCTCATATCCCAAATCATAAATCCTAATTTTCTTTGTTTAACCTTGGATGGGATATGAGTCTCAATTATCTGGCATATCCATTAGCTATATTCTTTTTTTTTTCAGTTTGGCCACTTTTTAATTTGTCTTTTGTCACCTGGAAGATAGAGAAAAAAATAGTTTTACCCCCTACAAGAAAAAGGGTGGAAGCATAACATGATTTGTTCTAGGTCTGTTCAAAGGGCTTTTAAGATGACTGTAAACCCCAAAGTACTCCTCCTGAGTTTTACTTGTCCAAGAACACAAGCCCAGATTCTTTGCTGATGTTGAGGCAGAGAGACAGGTGGTTAACCTCAGAGGAGAAACTGTACCTGTTGACCAGTAAAGAAAATGGTAAAAAAACAGAATTCGAAAACATACAGTTGCCCTTTGTTTACCTGTGGGTGTCAGGCATTCTACCATGCCTCTGATTTATACGTTGAATTTATGACTGAGTGAGATATAACTTCTGAATCATTGGGGAAAGGAAAGGAGAGCAGTTAGGAGAAGACTTTCTCTTTTCTGGCATCAACTTAATGAAAACTTCAAGCATGTCTGTGAATAGGCAGCCCTATCACAAAATCTGCCTAAATGAGAAAGGCATTATACTTCTTCCAAGCTGCCTCTCATTTTATCCCCATGGCACTTGAGTCCCAAGGAATATGTTCACTTACTTGTGTGTTACAGTTCCTTCCCACGGCTGTGGTAAAATATTCTGGCAGAAGGCAGTGTAGGGGAAGAAAGGGCACAATATATCGATTGAGGGAAGTTAGGGAAGGAACTCCAGGAGAAACTAAGAGGAGAAATCATGGAGGATGCTGATGATCACTGGAACACTTTTAGGCTTATGCCAACAATCTCTCTTATGCAGCTGGGGACTTCTTACCCAGGTAATATAGTATAGACTGGAATAGGCTCTTCTACATTAGTCAACCATCAAAACAATTCCCAGCACTATGCTTCCTCTGTGGTTAAGGATACAGTTAGCATGTACAGGCCCTATATTCATGCCTAACAAAAAAAAAAAAAAAAAAAAAAAAAAAAAAAAAAAAAAAAAAAACCTCCCCCTGGCTCAGGAGACTTCTCAGTAAAGACAGGGGGGTAGTAATTTTGTTTTTTATGAGCAACAAATCCATATGCAATATGTTGGGGGACAACTGTCGGTACCCTGTCACTTTTATTTTAAATAAATGCTGATTGGCCAGTAGCCACGCAGGAAGTATAAGTGGGGCGAACAGGCAGGAAGTAGAGGTGTGGGCAACAATAATTCTGGGAAGAGGGAAATTTCAGTCTTCAGTCATCACCCAGATGCAAAGGAAGCCAGACACAGAGCAAGCAAGATGTGACTGCCTCACCAAAAAAAAAAAAAAAAAAAAAAAAAAAAAAAAAAAAGGTACCAAGCCACATGGCTAACACAGACAAGAATTATGGTCTATATAAGTTATAAGAATTAATTAATAAAAAGTCTGAGATACTGGGCCAATCAGTTTATAATTAATGTAGGCATCTCTGTGTTTATTTGAGACAAAATGGATGTGGGGTCTGGTGGGACAGAAATCTCAGTCAACAGTAATACACCATAGAGAATTTATTAGAGCCTGTAAAGATAAGTCTTCTTGCTATCCTATATAACAAAGTGGATGCATGTTCTATTTTCATTCCCAGATAAAACTGCTACTTTCTTCCTATCTTTATGATTAAAGTTAGGCTTTACCTATTTGAATCAGGTGCCTTCTCAAGTTACGATTCTATCCTCCTTCTGGAAACGGGAGATAGAGCATTATCTTTTTTGATGATTACAATTCAACAAAGTGGGTCTTCAGTCCTAGAGGAAATACTCCTAAGTTGTGAGACTGGAAAAAGCTTTTATAACCACTATAAAAGGTGTAATTGAAAAGACCAGAGAATAAAATTCTGAAATCAAAAGGAAAAAGAGGTCCTCTTTCTTATTTTCAATGAGGATAATTTAAGATCTTATTTTTTTTCTTTCATCTGTATTCACCCAATGATCAAATAGTGAAAAATAAGTGGGCACTCATGTCAACATTGAGTAACATGTTTTGATGAAGCCATCATGAAAGAAAATAGTAAATGGACCTTGTTCTAGTCTCATGTCTACTGTTTTTGATATAGATCCTGAACAATGAGCAGGAATTGGTTTATTGTTTAAGACTTTTTCTTGTGTGTATGTGTGTGTGTGAGAGAGAGAGAGAGAGAGAGAGAGAGAGAGAGAGAGAGAGAGAGAGAGAAAGAGAGAGAGAGAGGGAGAGAGAGAGAGAGAGAGAGAGCATCATAGAGCATGCACATGTGCCTGTGGAGGTCACACGAGGGTTTAGATCTCCAGGAGCTAGAGTTTCAGGTGGCTGTGACCTACCTAATGGTCGAAACCAATTCTTGGTCCTATGATTTTAAAAAAAGCAAGCACTCTTAACTATTGGGCCATCTATTTATCTCCCAGAATTCATTACTTGAAACTTAAGAAGAGGTTTCTGCTTTCTGCTGTTCCAGAAATTAGTAACATTTATGGAAGTTTTGAAGTAGAAGAGAGCTTACCCCCAGTCAGCTAAAAGTTCTATTGGCTATTGCTAGAACAAAGTGAAGTAGAGACGGAGTGATAGAGAAATTTCATTTATAGCTTGAGTTACAGAAAAACAAGGGAAATATAAAAATAAGGAAAACAGAAATTTCTTCCAAAATTGAAGTGTTTTTTTTTTATTAAAAATTTCCACCTCCTCCCAGCCTCCCATTTCCCTCCCCCTCCCCCACTCCCCCCCCTTCCCTCTCCAGTCCGAAGAGCAATCAGGGTTCCCTGCCCTGTGGGAAGTCCAAGGTCGTCCCCCCTCCTTCCAGGTCTAGAAAGGTGACATCCAAACAGGCTAGGCTCCCATAAAGCCAGTACATGCAGTAGGATCAAAACCCAGTGCCAATGTCCTTGGCTTCTCAGCAGCCCTCATTGTTCACCATGTTTAGAGAGTCCAGTTTTATCCCATGCTTTTTCAGTCCCAGTCCAGCTGGCCTTGGTGAGATCCTAATAGATCAGCCCCACCGTCTCAGTGTGTGGGGGCACCCCTCGTGGTCCTGACTTCCTTGCTCATGTTCTCCCTCCTTTCATGCAAATGGATGGAACTAGAAAACACTATCCTAAGTGAGGTAACCCAGACCCAAAAAGATGAACATGGGATGTACACACTCTTAATTGGTTTCTAGCCGTAAATAAAGGACATTGAGCCTATAATTTGTGATCCTAGAGAAGCTAAATAAGAAGGTGAAACCAAAGAAAAACATATACTTATCCTCCTGGATATTAGAAGTAGACAAGATTGCCAGGCAAAAATTGGGAACGTGGGGTGGGGTTGGATGGGGATAAGGGGAGATGGAGTGAGAAAAGTGAGAAGGGGAGGATAGGGAGAGCTTGGGGGAATGGGATGGTTGGGATAAAGGAAGAGTGGTTATGGGAACAGGGAAGTATATATCTTTATTAAGGGAGCCATTTTAGGGTTGGCAAGAGACTTTTGACTCTAGAGGGGTTCCCAGGTGTCCAGGGAGATGTCCCCAGCTAGTTCCTTGGACAGCTGAGGAGAGAGAGCCTGAAATGGCCAGATTCTATAGCCATACAGATGAATATCTTGCATATCACCATAGAATCTTCATCTGGCGATGGATGGAGATAGAGACAGAGACCAAAATTGAAGTTTTAAGGGTAACAATTAGACAATGGGATGATAAAGATCACACATCTAAAATAAAGTGAGTTCTGTTATGGAAACCATAACACTGACTGAACTGAAATTAAAGAGGGTTTACCACTTACCCTGAACAATTCCATTTTTTTTTCTTCTGAAAACTGTTTTCCCTTTGAGTTATTTATTCTCCCAAGTTTAATTCAAAAGTAACAGATGCAGTGAGCCAAGTAGGCAACTATCTAAGGATAGGACCAGAAACTGCCCTTCAACAGTATTGAATTTTCTACAGAACTTAAATGCAACCCTGAGATATCCCACATCCAGGACAGTTTGACCAAGCTACTTGGCTACATATACTTCATGACATCCCACCTCCATCTCTTTTCCCTTGACTTAATCTTGGAGATATCATTAGTACTTCAAAGACAGAACTTAAGTCTCTTGACTACTATCTGTCCTGGTCTGGCTACACAGAAATAAATTCCTTTCTTGTTTCAACTGCCACTCATCTCTCTGGTTCTTTTCATTGATACAAGCAGATGAACCTGCTACTTTGGGACCCCTGGAGTCATGCTTTTTGCCGTAGGATTCTGATAATAAATCATTAAAGTAACTAAAGAAAGTAACGAAGAAAATTGATCAGTTTGGAAAAAAATAGAAATGAAGTATTCTTGAGACTAGCAGACAAAATCTTAAATAAGCAATATCCAGCATGTCCCAATCCAAAAATAAAATGTTTTGTTTACTGATTAAACTCTATATGATGTTTATTAAATTTCTTTATCAGGTCTATGGGGGAGAAAATTAGCCATGGAAAGATGCAGAGTCTTGTCCCACATGACAAATCTATTATTTAACCTCAAATTACTGTAAAATAGTAATATGAGCTTAATGTAAGTTTGTTGAAAATTTTATTTTTATGCCTGAAAAACTGAAATCCCTTCTTTTCTCTTCGTGCTTATCTAGGCAACCCTCTGGTCTTCCTCATCTTTGCTGTCCATGTCACTTTTCAAATTCTCTGAGAAAATTCAGTTCCATGATTAAATATTCATTTTTTTCTTCACTTACAGGGATTTGAACCATTTTAACTTTGCTGCTATTTATTTACTTAACCAGACTCTTCTTTTTTAGTAAATCTATTAAGTGCGTTGATGTTATCTACCCGAACCCCACATGCAACAGTTGCTCAAAATTAGTAGATGTTAAAGAATTATTTGGCCCCCATAAGTTCATATGTTTGAATCCTTGGTCCTCCATTAATGAAATTGGTTGAGAAGGATTAGAAAGTGTAGCATTATTGGAGTGGGTATGGCCTTTTGGGAGTAAGTGTGCCACTGGTGATGGGTTTTGAGGTTTCAAATGCCCATGTCATGTCAAATCTCCCTTTTCTCTGTCTTTCTTAGTCTTCCACTCTTTCTCCCTCTTTCTTTGACTGCCTTCCTGCCTGCAGACAGGGCTGTAAGCTCTCAGCCCCATGCCTATCTGTATGTTAATATGTTTCCTGCCACAATGATCAAGGAATAATCCTTTGAAGCTGTAAGAAAGCCCCCTATTAAGTGTTTTTCTCTTCTATGCTTTCCTAAGTCATGTCTTATCTTCACAGCAATAGAACAGTAATTAAGACACCAGGTTAGAGAGTGAATTGAGATTGTTTCCATCTTCTTTTACCTGATCCACATTGTTACTGAAATACAGAAGGATAAAGTCTGCCTATTTCTAATATCCTTGTGCATTTTCAGTTGCTTATGATCAGATAAGATAAATTCTCCCCTGACTCCTCCTTTCAACAGTTTTAGTTCAATTGCATTATTATAGCTAAGTGTTCACACACTTACTTACTCAAATAGAGCAGGCAGGTATACATGTACATCTTCTTATTTTGGTTCTTAGATGAATTCCTTGGCTTTTCACATGTTAATGTCTAGGCCTGAGAACCAGGACTAGAAAACTATTTACTCTTATAGACAATCGCATAACCAAACATTTTTCATTCTTACCTTTCCTTATCAGATAAATAGGCTTCATGTACTTGATACATAGCCAGTAAATAATCTTAATTTTTGAAACTTTACTCTGTTATGGTATAGAAACAAATAACACCTAATATCTGTAATTGTTTGGTAATTAACATTAATAATAGAACTTTAAATAGACTGTGACACAGAAAAATAAATGCTTCTGGTTTTACTACAGGAGAGGTCAACTATTGTCTGGAATATCATTGGTTTATAGCTGCGTCCTGCAAATGCTAATAAAAGGCAGAGTCACAAGAGAAAAAGCTAACAAGGTTTATTTGATGTTAATGAACGCTTTAGAGAAAAATGAAAATCCCAAAGAAGTAATGAAATATAGGCATTATGTTTCACTTTGACAATGGGTAACAACTTGTGCAGACATTACCAGAAAAATAGAAAACAAGATTTAGGGTTTGTGGGAGGACAGATTTGTATGGGAAACTAAAGGTTAGTAAGATGTGTTTCTGATGCCTCATTTTAGAACTTTGTCTCTGATGTTAAATGTTGTTTTCTTCACTTTGTTATAAGAGAGAGACACATTCACAAGGGACATTTCTGTTCTGCATTTGGGCATGGAGGAGGAGAGTGGAGAATTATCTTTGCATCTGATTTCCCTTATTTGTCATTAGTTGAAAGCAACCCTTTTACCATAGTGTCAGATTTTCTAAGTGCCAAAGTCTAATCTCCTTCACAATGAGTACATAGTTTTGAAAGATAGCTCTATGCCAGCTAGTAAAGTTCATAATTATTATTTTAAGATTTCAAATTAGTGGCATAATAAACAGAGATTTTATGTGATACTAGAAAAAATAAAATAGGGTAAAAAAATTCAGATTGGAGGAATGGGAGTACAACTTTATATATTGAACTCAATTCCTGTGAGTTAGCTGTGCATTCACAGAAACATAACAGAGTGCAAATCCAAGAAGTATGACTATTGGGATAATCTTCGCCTATTTTACCTTTCAATGCAAATTTAGTCAAACTATTACACTAAGCATTGTTACAAACAAATCTGAGTGTAAACCATAACTAATTGAACATTCTAGTTCCTAAATGTCTGATCCTGTAGCACTGGAGTCCATTAAAGTTCTACCTACCTCATCCTTATGCGAAGGATCATCCACTAAGCCTTTAATTGCACTTTGTTTTTTGGCATGATTCCCCCTCTTAGTACAATTGTAAAGTAGAATTCAAGAACACATACTTATGGGATTATCAAGATGATTATTTCTGCCTCAGAGTGCAAAGTACTTACACCCTCCAGGTTCTCTTCGAAGACTTACTCTTTTTTTCTTAAATGATTTTAAAATTATAATTACATTTCTCCCTTTCCTTTCCTCCCTTAGACTCCCACATATGCTTCCCCACTCTTATTCAAATTCATGGCCTCTTTTTTTACTGTTATTTAATGCATATATGTATATACATATTTATTTTTAAATGTGTCCTAATTGGTCCTGATAATGTACCTTGTTTGTATGTTTTCAGGAGTAACTGTTTAGCACTGTCCAAGAGGTACTCTTTATATCCACAACAGAATTATGTCCTGAAAGTGACCATTATTAGTATTTCACCCTCATAAAATGCAAAGAATAGTCAATATCACTAACATCTCCATCAGAAATAACAGCAGAGTTTTCATTTCTTAAATTAACTGATATCAATTTGTACTACTGAGCTAAAGACAACTAAAGATTAAACCTTTTAAAATAGCATGTTGAACTTCAAAGAAGAATTATTAGATATAAGAAAAAAAAGCAAAGATGTTTTCCCCCTAACACCTCTTACTGCTTATTAGATGATTCTCAGTAAAAAGTTGCATGATGTTCAGTATAGAGCAATTTAATTAGAGAGAATTGGAAATTTTTTGCTTGTTAAAGTATCACTTCACCAGTGAAAAAGGAACATTATTTTCAGCTTGACACAAAATACATCAAATCCTCAAACCCTCATCTGCTTGGAATCCAATCAATGAGCAAGCCAAGGTCTTTGTTTTATAGAGATAAAGGTGTCTCTTTGTAAGCTTCTGTATAATCTAAATGACCAGTATCTTTATGAAACAGGAAAGAGCATCACTGACAGAGGAATCAGAAATTAATTGGATCTATATTTCAATTCAGATCTCTTCAGTCATTGCTGATAAAGAGATCTGTACTGTGTAATAGCAGACAGTTTCATATCACAGTGTAATTGAAATCTATTCACCCAAGCTCATTCTTTGCAAAATGTACCCTTCATAACCTTGCAAACACTCAGGAGAATAATTTCTTACCACCTACATCATAAGCTGTTTCACTTTTATTAGATCTGTCAAAAATTTAGTCTAGTACGATGGTCATGGTTTTAATATCTCTTCGAGTTAGAAAAGGAACACAATTTCTTTTATTGCTAAAGTCATTTCTCTTGTCTCTACTCTTCTTAAAGTAATCAATTTTCTTTTTAAGATTGAGGTCTCAATAAACATTATCTCTGCAGCATCAATACAGGATTTCAAATAATTAACATGTTCTGAAATGATTATTTTTCTTAATTGCTTAGAAAATGTGTAACTGTCAAACAACATTTTGCTAAAGGACATATTACTTAGGTCAACATTTATATATACCTGTGTGTGTGTATGTGAGATGTATAACACACAATATACATATATGATATGTACATACAAGTTCCAATAGTTGGGAATTGTTTATGAAATATTCTTAATAACAGCAAACCAGGAAAGAGATTCTTGAGGTTTAAATACCATCAGGACCAATTAGAAAACTACAGCAGTACACATTCAACAGTACAACAGCATATTCTGGTATTCGGGAAAGTGTTATGTCTACAGGAGATAAATATGATTCAGGATGGAGAGATGCTAGCATTTTTTAACCTTTTTTATTATTACTTCTGAGGAAAAATGTCAGGTGATTGGAAAATGAGAGTGTGTGCACCATAAATGTTGACACTGTACGTACATACAGTCATACAAACACACTTACAAAGTTCTAAGACACTGAAATGACAATGAAGTTTGAGTGGATGTTGTTTTCTGTTTTTAACTAATTAATTAAATTGAATGTGCATTAGTGTTTTGCCTGCATTCTTGTATGTGCACTATGAGTGTGCCTGTTGCCTGTAGAGATCAAAAGAAACATAAGATCACCTAGAACTATAGTTACGTGAAATTATAAGCCACCATGTGGGTATCAGGAACTTTACCTGGGTTTGGGGCAAGGGGAACAAGTCCTCTTAACTGCTGAATCGTCTTCCTAGCCCACCCATGGGTATTGCTTTCTGACATCCTTTCTCCTAACAGTTTGTTTCACTGCAGTTAGGTTCATTCAGTTCAGAGCAAAGTCCCTGGAGATCCTTGTAAGCTATTTACTGGACTAGCAAAACATATAATAGAGGAGAGAAAAGAAGGGAAGCAAGAAGGAAGTAAAAAAGGAAAGAAGTGAGAGACACTTGGAAGATCTCAGAGTCCATATCAGCATGCTTTCCGTGACTACATAAGATTCTACTTCATGGTTACAAATCTTGAAAATCCACTTTTTCATACATTTCTCTTCTGCGTGATTCATTTGTTTAAAGTTTCTTCCTTTCATTCAAGTTAAGTTCAGGTTCATCTTCAGTTCTTTAATCCTAATTTTCTTGAGCTCTTTCTGCCCACATTTATCTGTCTCTTGAGAAGCTGAGGCAATTACTTCTCCCTCCTCCTGTTCTGAAATTTCAAAGAAATGTTTAAGTCTATTGTGCTAATTTTAGAAGTACCAGCCATCACAAGAAGTTTACTTGCTGACTTTTATTCTAATTTTATTGGCTGAAATTGTAATCTTAGACCTTTTCGTGGCTTCCTGGGGAACTGTAAATATATGCAAAATAGGAAACTGTGCACCCCTTCTGCCATTCTATTTCTTACACCTGGTTTTCAGAATCAGATTTAACAAGTAGTTTCCATGACATGTATTTTTTTTTCCTGTTATATCCATTTTATTTAACTTATAAAGTTCTGTGTTTATCTGCTTCAAGGAGGGCCTGCTTGTTCATCCCAGCTGCCGGACTAGCTTACACCCAAAATAACCACACAGAGACTGTTTTAATAAATCACTACTTGACCTATTAGCTCTAGTTTCTTATTGGCTAATTCTTACATCTTAATTTAACCCATTTTTAGTAATCTGTGTATCGCCACATGGCAGTGGCTTACTGGGTAAAATTCCCAGCTTCTGTCTCTGGCAGGTGGATGGCATTTTTCTGGCTCTGCTTTCTTCCTCCCAGAATTCAGTTCTGTCTTCTCCACCTACCTAAGTTCTGCCCTATCAAGCCAAGGCAGTTTCTTTATTCATTAACCAATACAAGCAACACACAGAGGGGACTCCCACATCATTTATCAATTGCAGAAATATCACATTCTGTTTATTAAGTTATGTTTATATCAAGTTATGCTTACCAATTGCAGAAAAATATGGCAAATCAATGTTGAGTATCCTAAGTATAATCAACCTTCTTAATAACCTGAGACATGCTGTCATGGAGACAGTCTTGGCATCAGAGCATTAAACATAAGACCACATCCATTACTAGTACTGAAATAAGTAAATAAACACAAACTAGCATCCTTATGATCTCTAACTAAAATGTTTTGCATGTGTACATACATGTGTGTGTGTGAAATATGTACATACATCTGTTTGCATTTTCATGTGTTGAAACACAGGTGTGAATACATTAGGACACATGTGCAAAGAAAGAAGGACAATCTCGGGTATTGGTCTTCATCTTCTGCCCTATTTGAGACAAGGGTTTTTTTATGTTTTTAGTGGCTCACAGTTGTTGGTTTATACAATCTTTGCCTTCTACCTTTCCCCAGAAATACTGGAACCACAGGTATATACTACCATATCCATCTTTACATAAGTTCGGAGGATTCAGACCCAGGTCCCCATGCTTTCACATCAAGTGCTTTAACCACTGAGCCATTTCTCCAGTCAATAATGGGAAACTTTTAAAGTTATTTGTTTTTTGAGATTGTAACTAAAACTTTTCCCTCTTCCTTCCCTTCAAATCATCCTTATATACCTCCTTGCTCTCTTTCAAATTTAAGACATCTTTTTTTATTAATTGTTGTTATATTTATTTATGTTAGATGTATTTATTCCTAAATACACATATAAAACCTGCCCAGTCTCTCTAATTACACACACACACACACACACACACACAGGGCTGGTCATTTGAATCCCTTAGCTTCCTGTAGTTCTTTGTGTGTGGTTGAGGATTCTTGGGCTTTCCAACATCTACTCTAGCCTATGTATTGTTCTTGATGAGATCATGTTTAAGTAGACAATTTCACATATCAGTTAAACCGATACAAAATTATCTTTACCTAAAGTGCTCTTGAAACAGTCACTCCTCTATCTCTGCCCCAACTCTCTGCATAAAATATGAAACAATCCTTCTCAACCCACATACAGACACAAAACACAAAATCACCATTGAAATGGGAAATCGATGTTCAGATAGTCCACCTCTACTTAAAAAATTTTAAGATTACAAAATAATTAAACATTTCTACCATCCCTTTCTTTCCTCCAAATCTTCTTACATACCCTTTTTTATTCTATTTCAAATCCATGCCCTCTTTTTAATTAATATTTATTACATAAATATATGCATATATTGCATGTATTTTCCTAAATATAACTTGCTTAGTCTATAGAATGTTACTTGTATGTATGGTTACAGGGCTGGCCATTTGGTATTGGAAATAAAAATGTGGTGTGGTTTTCCCTGGGGAAGACTATGTCTCCCTCTCTCAGCATTCATTAGTTGCCTGTAGTTCTTTCTTTAGGGTTCATGCATCCTCGACTTTCTCTGACAACTTTGGCGTGTTTCTTGGTTTTGTCCTCATTCAGCTCATGTTTAAGTAATCATATTGGTCATCTTTTATGGCATATTTATTGGTGTTGTCCTCATTCAGCTCGTGTTTAAGGAATCATGTTGGTAAGCCTCTGTGTGTAATTTAGTAGTTACCTTTGTTTTATTTTGATGAATGTGATGGGGGACCAAGTACTTGTAGGGTTAGAAGACTGAAGAAATACTAACTTTTTATAATAAGCAAGGTTTATAAAAATCAAGGAAATGAAGAAGATGAAGATGGATTTAGAAAATGAGCCCCAGAGCTTTGCTAAAATACAAAAGAAAAACTTGCGAGGGAGTAAAATATAAAAGAAACCAAAGGAATTGCAGCAGGAAAAAAATTGGGCAATTAGAAAAACATTATAGTAAGAGGAAGTAAGCAAGGCGAATGGTTATATTTTCAATCAATAATACTTTTTATGACTTACATGTAATAATGAGCTATAATTTACTATGGATTATTATGTTTAGTTTCAGAAATACAAGACTCTTATCTTCATAAGTTTGAACTCCATATTATATATAGAAATCAATACAAAGATAATGTACTTTGATGAAAATAAGCAGTTTTGCCTCAGCAATCCAGTCACAATGCTGGCAGAAAAGGGGCAGCTTGAGATGTGATGTTGGATCTTGTGACAAAGTTTATTTGAAGTGGGGGCAGAATTTCAGAAGAAATAAAAGAGATTCTGCCAGTAGCAGCCATTCAAAAATTAAGGCCTAGTAGAAATATGTGGTGGGAGAATGAATAGAAGGGTTTACCTCAAATTCTAAGGTGCTAGAAACTTGAGAGCACTGTGTACCTAAGAGTAGAAAGCATAGGAGAAGACATACGAAGGAAAGAAAGAAGAGAGAGAGAGAGAGAGAGAGAGAGAGCGAGAGACAGAGAGAAAAGAGAGGCTGGGGGAAGGATCAAATGCCATGTTTGAGTGTGAAATTAAATGCTGGGCTTACAAAGATGATTAAAACACATTCTCTCTTCTCGAGATCACAGTTGAGTCCAGGGGAACAAATTTCCAAGGAAGTAATTACAGTATACATTATAAAGCATTATGAGATAAAATGAACAAACATTCATAAGGTTCTTGATATATGCTTAGAAATGTTTAAAATTGTTACTTCTCACTGTGGGCTGTAGCTCCATGTACAGTGCGTGTTTAGCATGATAAAGTCTGCCAACTCCTAACACCGAAATCACAAACATAAGTAGCTAATGAGGGCTTCATGCTATTGGATTTTAAAAATCTTAACAAGTAGGATTTAAAGCAGATACTGTCTGTTGTCATGGCTCAGTACCCATTTATTTAACCAAATGATGTTAGAAAATATTTGAAAAAGTTCCTAAAATTTTCCTAAGATAGTTTGAATTTTTATGTTAATAAATACTGGACTGGATCCACATTTATTATGTGACCACATCAAATTGGTTTTCATAAATAATCTAGGAATCATTTGATTTATATGAGGTAGGAGTCTGGGGAGGTGGTTCACCAGTTAAGAGTACTAGCTTCTCTTCCAGATGACCAGCACTTGATTCCCAGCATACACATTACAGCTCACAATCTTTATTAATTATAGTCTGACAGTATCCAATGCCCCTATTGTGGCCTATGTGGGCATCAAGCATACATGTGGTGCACAGATATACATTCACACAAATTATTCATATACTTAAATAAAAATACATCTTTAAAAATGAACAATATTCCGGGCGATGGTGGCGCACGCCTTTGATCCCAGCACTCGGGAGGCAGAGGCAGGCGGATCTCTGTGAGTTCGAGACCAGCCTGGTCTACAGAGTAGTTCCAGGACAGGCTCCAAAGCCACAGAGAAACCCTGTCTCGAAAAACAAAAACAAAAACAAACAAAAACAAACAAACAAACAAAAAAAGAACAATATATATGGAAATGAGTATATGTAATATGCAAATAAAATACTATTTTCGATAAAAATGTAGCATCTCTGGACCTTCGTATATTTGGTGGCTCCTTGAGTCAATCTCTCAGATACTGACAGACAAGTATTCTAACATCAAAGTCATCTTTAACAAGAGGCTATTGAGGCACAGGGAGTTTGTGTGACATTGTTAATATTCCATACCTGTGAGTAGCAAAGAAGATAGGTAGTCTGGCTCCAGAACCTTTGCAGGTACCTACCACACTTTCACGAAACAAAATGTAGAGCTTGAGGTATTTGAGAAATATAAAGGGAATTGTCAGTTATTAAAACCTGGAGAAGGGTATTTTAGACGAGGGGAAAGTATAGATTTCTTAAGTAAGTTGATACAACCTGGGATTTAGTATAGCATGTTTATTTGGAACACAGCATTGATGGTCCCCTAAGAAAACTCTGCTTTCAGCAACTATATTTTTCATAGATTTATTAAATTATCAGAAGTAGTTTCCATTCAGTTGGATGTTTTTCCTGCTATTAGCTAAACTCTATCTAAAATTTTCTTCTCAACCACAGATACATCATAAAACTTTTCCAAATTAGTACAACCAGAAAAGCAAAGCTAAAATAACCCTAACAGCTTTAGTTGCTTGCTGTTTTTCTTTATTCTCCAATTAATGGTAGTTATCTAAGCTCAAAACACCTTAGATGCTCTGCCGACAGTCTGTCAGAAAGTTGTTAATTCAGCATGTAGCTGTTAGTTCTGCCTTCTTTCCTAACTTCATAGAGCAATTATCAATCCCATCTTTCCTCCCCAAATCCCCAGTCATCCTGCCCTTTTCTCTGTCCAGGTACTCAATATCCATTGCAAATCCCTAGCCTACTCCTAGCACCAATCAACAGCACCAGAATGATAAAACAGAGAACACAACCAGAGAAAGTTGCTTTCCATGCTGATGTGTGACATGGTAGTTATTACATTTCACGGAGGTGAGTAGTATGGAGATGAGGTTGGAGCCTGGCTGTCATACCCTAGTTTCACTTTTAAAATATGATCTGTTGTGGGAATCTTTTCCATTACTTTATTTGTTGTTCTACTCTCCTTCCATCTTACAGAGAAGGATGAAAAGTGAAACTGTCCTGCTCCATCTTTAACAGTTGTATTTTCCTCTTCACTAGTCTTGTCTCAACAAATTGAATTAGAAATGAGTTTGTTGTGTTTGCCTATGGAAAAACACTGCCTTTTAGTGGCAGTAAATGTCAAGAGAGGTGAGAGGAAGGATGTCAAGCATATTTATTACTCTTCCAATGACTCATGTGTTAATAGCCTAATTGCCTCAGGGCCAGTTGAGAACCTTGCACATAGATCAGAAAAGGATTAAAAGCAGCAATTATTTTAGTAAAAAAGATAAGTAAAATGAGAGTTATTCTTTTTTATTATTTTTTTTTAAAAAAATACCAACCCAAATTCCCTTTCCTTCCCCTCCTCCAATTCCCTGCACACACCCTCCCACCCCACCCCCTCTAATCCTAGGAGAGGGTAAGCCAGTTTGCTTTGTGGAAAGTCCAAAGCCCTCCCTTACTACTTCTAGGCTGAACAAGGTATACATCCAAAGAGAGTAGGATCCCATAAAGCTAGTACATGCAGTAGAGATAAATCCCAGTGCCATTGCCAGTGGCCCCTCAGTCTGCCCCAACCATACAACTGTCAGCCACATTCAGGGGGACTAGTTTAAACCTATGAGAGAACTGTTTTGAGAAAGTGTATTTGATTCAAGTTTCCATTTTTTTTTGCCTGTTGGCTTTTAAATTTTAAAATAGAGTGCTATATATCATCTCACCTTATCTTTTATATATATGTATATATATATAATATATATATATATATATAATGTTGGAATACAGGAAAGATATTGCTCCTTTTGTAGTGAAAGTTGAAGTCTAAGAGGAGGAATATCACATTTTTTTATTGTTACAGAGTAACAATATCTAGACTATTTCTGTAGGGCATAAGAAGGCCACTTACAATTTCTTTTATGAGACAACCTTCTCATGTAGGGATCCTGAAAAAAGTAATTGCTAAGAGAAAATTTATATGACTCTGAGTTATCCACCAAAAGATACAAGGCAGTAGTATAAGACATGCTTGAATCTGAGCATGGTGAATCACATCTATAACTCTAGCGGAGGCAAGAAAATCATGATTTACAGGTTTACCAAGACAACAGACTGGATTTAAAACTCCCGTAATAGTCTCATTTATGGACCATTTTACTGCTTGACCTCAGACGGGATGAAACCCAGCTTCAGCTCACTTCATACGACTAATTTATTCCCAGTCATTTAGCATTTCATTAGACAAAACAATGTAAGGTAAAATAAAAATTTGCTCAAAAACTTAAAAACGAAGATGTAGGGATAATAATGGTTATGAAACTTTGAAATTTTAAATTGTACACTAAAAAAAAACACAAAAGAATGCGCACATGTAGTAATGGCAAAACAGCAATAGGAAATACTTACAAAAATTAGCAAAGGATCAGAAGATTTGGATTGTGTAATAGTTTAGAGATGATATTTTTTTCTTTCTAGTAGAAAAATTTACTTGGGCTTCTAAAATAAGATAGAAGATTACTCGTCTGCAAATGATGTGCAATGATACAGGAAGCATTCTCGAGACTCAAAAATACAAATAGTCCAAAAATAAAAGAATGTAAAAATATACACTGCCAATTGAGATGGTTGGTGTTGAAGCTTGGAATACCTGAGGCACCTGGTAGTAGTCATGGGATCTATCCTTGGTGCATGAACTAGCTTGTTGGAGCTCATTCCCTATGGTGGGATGCCATGCTCAGCCTTAATGCAGGGGGAAGTGCTTGACTTGCCCAAACTTAATGTGCCAGACTTCATTGACTCCCCATGGGAGCCCTTACCCATTGGAATGAGTGATTGGGGTTGGGGTGGAAGGAAAGTGGGGGGGAAGGGGGAGGAAAACTGTGATGGGAATGTAAAATGAAATTAAAAAATAAATAAGTAAAAATTAAATTAAAAAAAGAATAGGGAGAAAAACCAGGTAACTCTAGTTCTTTTTATATCACACATATAAACATTCACACACAACATACACACATACAAATCAAAAAGAATTTCATTTGTTTGGGATTTTTGCAGGTGAAGGAGGGGAGAAGTATTAATTTCTACTTTAATTAAAACACATTCATGAAGAACTCTAAATTCAAGGCTAGCCTGGTCTAAAGAGTGAGTTCCAGGACAGCCAGGGCTATGCAGAAAAACCCTGTTTCAAAAAGAACAGGCAGGCAAGCAAGCAAGCAAGCAAGCAAACAAACAAAAATGCTCAGAAAGCATACATAATAAAAAATGCCTAAAACTCATAAAAGATTGAATTTACTTATTAATAATACATTTTCAGTAATCTAAAGATTATATATAGGCAAAGTCTTTCATGACTTAATGCTGATGGTGTGATACTTAGTGGTGTCAACTTAACAGGATCTAGAATACACATAGGAGAGGGACCATTAGGCATATCTGTAAGCAATTTTCTTGATTAGTGATGTCTGAAGAGCCCTCCTCCAGACAAAGGAAGGCAAGAAGCATCTTCTGTACTCAGGTGCTGGACTACAGAAATGGGAAAAAGTCAAATAAATACCACCATTCACCTCAGCTTTCTGACTGAGGGAACAATATGATTAGTTGTTCCCAAGGCCCGACTCCCTTCAACTCCTGCCTTGATTGAGTGTACCTTCAGAGTTTAAGCCAAAACCAACCCTATTCCCTGAAATTGTTTGTGTCAAGGTAGTTTTTCACTGCAACAGGAGTAGATCAGAATCTTAGGTACCTGTGAATAATCAGATGGAAATAACGGAAGGGCAGAAATTCATACAGGTCTGCAATGTTGAAAATGGGGCTAGCTGCTAAGACCTGTGTTAATTTTAAAGGTTGAGGAGAGTGTAACATTTTAACAGATGTTTTTAAATTAAACAGAATGCATAATCTGTATTTGTACATCTGCAAGCAACTTTAGTGGTTCTGAGCTGTTGAAGCTATTACAAGTGCCAAATTCATCTATTAAAGCACACTATACTTAGATATGATGGCAGTATACAAAGACAAACTCCAAAGTTCTGTTCCATAAGCAGGAAATTCTCCTTGCAAATACAATAATGGGCATCCAATCTTTGTGTATGTTTGTGTGTGGGGGGAGTATTTGTGTGTATGTTCTTGGGTAAATCTATGTGTGCCTGTGGATATTATATTGGGAGTCTCCCACCATTGCAGCCAGGTAGGTGTGTGTGTATGTGTGTGTGTGTGTGTGTGTGTGTGTGTGTGCGTGTGTGTGTTGCTGTGTAAATGTATGTGTACCTTGTGTACCTGTGGACACTATGCTTAGAATCTCCTTCCATCATCCCCAAACTCATCTACTTATTTGTGAATCAGGGTATCTCACTGGCTAAACATGGAGAGCCCAGGAATTGCCTGTCTCTGACTCCTTCCAAGCACCTTGGTTACAGATCATACACTGTCATTCTCTGCTTTTATGGAGGAGTTGAGGATGCAAACTTAAGTGCTAATGTTTGCACAGCAAGTATTTTTACCTACTGAGCTATTTCCCCAAGTCAGTCATTTTAAACCAGATAGAATAAGATTCTTTTAATAATCTAAAACCTTTGGACTTTGGAAAATCTGAAAAGAAAGGGAACTGCATTATAATATTCAGAGTACAATTGCCTGTCTTAGAAACCCAAAGATTTGGAACAACTCAACAGTATTTTCTCTTTGTGGTAGAGAAACCTACTTGGGCAATTAATATAGACGGGCCTTCTGGAAACGGAATGTTTTAACATATATTACCATAACATTTGAAAATGTTGTCTCTTGTAATAATTAAGAAGCTGTGGTCACTAGTGGTTCCAAGACCAGGCCTGTTGAACGGGTTCAAAATTTTGGTGATCACAAATAATATTTTACTTTAGGCCTGGGATGGAACAATGGTGTACAGAGGAGTCCAGTAAGTGTTAATTGTTTACTATGCTGCATATACATTATGTTAAGATTGAAGAGAGAAACAAAACTTCTTCAATGAACATGGGCTATAAAAAGAAAATTAATTCGCCAGATTAAAACAATGCTTATATGCAATTATCTATTGAACAACTTAGTTTCTAGTTAAAAATTCTATTAAATTCTCCCTCTAGAAGCATGTGTATTTTATTATTTAATTTAAATATTGATTTTTATAGGTAGCAACTCAATATTTAATGTGATATTAAATATGTATAAAATTTTTAAAGTACTCTTAGTATTTTAGAAAAACAGACCTGGCTATGCCTTTCATACTATAGTTAATATTCTCTGCTGTTTTTTTTTTCTGTGGTTGCTTTGTTGGATTTTTTTTCTTTTTCCCTTTGCTCTTCTGTAGTGATATTGATGAGTTCTCAATTCTAATAAAAATTACTCCATTATGTTATGAATCATTAAATAATAAGTAATATACATTAACCATAAATACATAGTACATAGTATATGGACATAAAATATAGATTATTACATAATGATCTATAATTATATTATGCCAAATATGTAGTTATTTTTATGAGAATTTTCTTAGCACAAAAATTAACTACTGTTCAAATTTAGAATCATTATGGCTATTTTTACTATTACAGAAATATAATTGCTAGTAAATAAATTATTTGTTTCAAATATAATAAAAGAATTCAGTGACTATCCTACTATATATCAGGTCTTATTCAAGGCACAAGATAAAAATAATATATTGTCTCCTGTATATATAATCTTGCTGTTTCCTTATTGTTTCTCCCAACAAACTATTAAAGTACAATGTGATAAATGCTATAATATGGATTCATATAGTGGATTACATGGCTACTTGTGAGGGATAGCTAACTCTCTTGTAGGATTAAGTAATGTTTACTGAAAGATGTTACATGTAACACAACTAAAGAAATAACTGTTTTCTTACAGAATCAATAGAGAGTTGACAAAATCCAAAATAGGAAAAATCGGGTTGCAGTCTTGGAATTGAAAGAAGTTCAGTTTAGCTCAAAGAAAGAGCAGTGAGATGAGGCATGAGCTGAGCAATCCATGTGTATCAGCAGTTGTGGGGGAGTATTAACTTTGATTGATTTACAAGCAAAACTGAGAAGTTGGTTCCCATTCCAAAAACATCAAAAAATCCTGTCTACAATAAAAGTGGAAGCAATGCGTTGGTGTCTAATTCGGGCATAAATATCAACGTGGATTTCATTTTCGCCCATACATTTCCAAGGTCTAAGAACATTCAGTTTACATAGATTGATTTCCAGCTAGGGCAACATGGCATTTTGTGGGTGACAAAATGTTGCATCACTGCCTTTTGCATTTGGGAGTTATATTGTGGTTAATCAGTGATGAAAAGAGGGTAACAACAGTATTTGATTACCAAAGTCTTGTGATTGGGTTGGCTTATGCAAGGGAAGTCTGTCTTGGGAGTTTTACATAGAATTTCCACTGATATGTGACTGTGCTTAGAATAAAGCAAGAAGTCATAAGCTTATTCTACCATACACAAATAAATGAATTAGCAAGAGAGAAAGGAAAACTCATCATTACACAGAATCCCAAGTAACAAAGAAATGAACATATTAGAAAAATCACAATTTGACAAGTTTCATAGCAATGATTGCTTTGGGAAAGAATCTTTAGTGTAAAGCAAAGGTGCAAATGATGGAGCAGGAGGGGGCAATATTTAATTAGTCTCAGAGTATCTGACCATGAGTTTCTGATTAATTTCAAAGGAACTCTGGTAACTTTACCACAGCAAATTCTGACAGAACTCTTTCTAATCAAGGCTCAAAGTTAGCACCACCGGTAATGGGGCAAATTGACATTCTGGCTTTCAGGATATACAGTAATGAGAAAAACCAGTATTATCTCTTTGATATGCTGTCATTGCTTTATAAACTATATTTAATCAAGCAGAACCAAGAGGCAAAGCAGAACTGAACCTCTTTTGACAAAATAACTGTTCTGAAGCATTAAAACGTATGAAGGTTGTGAAAGAAAAGGACACAAACAGATATTAATGGAGAATAAGGTTTTATAAATATGAAAAGCAGTATGTGATCTTAGGAATGGAACTTGGATCAGATTTTTCTTTCTTTTCATACACGATAATTAGTAAAAATAAATAAGATCAAACATAATTTTGTTGGTTTTATGGTCCTGATTTTTCTAAGTACGCTGTATATAATGGATTGTGTGTTTTTCTTGCATTTATTTATTTGTGGTATGGTTGTATGTCTGTATTATACACACCACACCCAGATCCTGAGGTCTGAGAAAAAACTGCTGAAAGCTTTTGTCTCCTTCTACCACACATGACCTGGGATAAAACTCAGGTCATCAGGCTTAGGTGCTGAAGTATCTCCCTGCTCCACATATGTGTGCTTTAAGAAACTGAATTGTGTGCTGTTTAGAGACAGATAGAAATTGTCTATCCAACCTTCCCTTATATGGCTCTAAAAAAATTCCATCTGTATCTGCCCCCCTCTGTGTGTATGTGTGTGTGTGTGTGTGTGTGTGTGTGAGAGAGAGAGAGAGAGAGAGAGAGAGAGAGAGAGAGATTTTAGCATTTTCAGGAGTTAAGGAAAGGCATATAGAATGAATTTGTTTGACTTGTAGCTTTCTCTGTACCATCAAAAAAAAAATAAATAAACTCCTTAATTTTTAAATAAAATCTCCAAGAGTTAAAGTAGCTTAAATAAGCAATTAGAGTTTGCATTTCTACAAAATAACTGTATAATCGGCAGCCATTTGTGGATGTATTTTCTCGGAAGTGTCACAAATGAGGCATTCTAATTCTCTGTATTTTGCCTCCCAAAAATAAGTATATGCAAAAATCACTTGAAAGGCCAATAATAGTGTAAAGTATGAATATTTATTGTAAGCAAACAAATTACAATAGGGAGTTTTAAAAATCTGAACTGTAAAGATAGACAATACATGTCATGATTAATGACTTTTTGGTCATAAACACCATTTTGACACACATGTGACCCTGGCATGCTTACCAATTCTTGTAAAAAAAAAAAAAAACCCTGAAACTATTAAGATAGTCATCAGACCATGTTTTGCTTGCCATTGATGCTTCTAGTTTCATATTAACATTAAACATGTTAATTTTGTGAGATAGGCCAATATTTCATTGTAGTTGACGCCAGTTTCCTTTGTCTATAGTAGCCTGCATTGGCTCACAGAAACCTACTGGTTTTTGTTGCAACTCTTTTGGTAAGTCCTTAAACAATCATATTTTATGAAATTCCGGTAGACCCTGAAACAATCTGATTTTAGGAAATCATAAACATCTTATGTTTGAAATTTCACAAAAGATTCATCTGGCTTGCCTTTAGTACCCAGTTCTTTAACACCAGGTCTTAGATTTCAAAAAAATATGCTGTCCCATTTTCCTTTCTATGTATATACTTTAAAGTTGAGGTTGAGTAGAACATCAATAACCTCTTTTGTTATCTCTATGAATTATATCATCCAAGAGCTGTGCCTATAACTTCTCAGGCTTTGATAAAAATATATTGAGAATAGGTTTACCAAACAAATTCCAAGCTATTCCATATATGTAATAGGAAAACTTAGTAGACACTGCTCATACTCAGAGTTGTATTTAATCCACCTTTCAATGCTTCTCAAGACTGGCATTCCAGTGATTATGTTTAAACCATTAGCCTGAAGCAAGTTCTCTTCAGTAGTATTTTACAGAATGAAGCCAGCAAATGCCTATTTTAATGTCTAAGGTCTCAGGGCAAAGAATGAAAAAGGCTGATAAAAATTCTACTGTCAGCTTCATTAGAAGGATTCAATGGAGGAGTTCACAATTCCTAAGAAAGAACATTTCTCCCTGCTTTCTCTGACCTGGTTTTGCCTCTCGACAGTTGGCCACTCTTCCTGTTGAGACCAACATTGCTAAACCTAGAAGGCTTCCAGAAGCTATGAAAAATCCGTTCTCTAAGAATGCCAGCAACTATTGGTATACTTTTCTGCTTTATGCCATATGTTTGTTAAGTACTGGTAGCAGGAGGAACTTCATGTTGAAGACAGAGGAGCCTCTAGCAATCTCAGGCCTTGGTTAGCTACACAGGTATGCCATTGAAAAGCTGCCTTTTGCAGATTCTATGAATGAGAAAGAAGCTTATCATGGATTACACTATAAATTTTAAGTTTAATCTTCTGTCACCACTTAAAAGTATAGGACTAAAGATCGTTGCCATACTTTGCTGGGCAGAAAATATACTATGAATTTTCTTTGGAATTATTGAGTTATGTTGTCATGAGGTTTCTGTCCCGCATGGTTTCCACAGTTGTTAAGTCCCAAAGAAGGTCTACATAAGGTGTAAGTTGATTGGCCTACCTAGTAGCTCATACTTCTTATTAACTCTTATAACTTATATTAGCCCATTATTCTTGTCTATGTTAGCCACGTGGCTTGGTACCTTTCCCGGTGAGGCAGTCACATCTTACTTCTTCTGTGGCTGGGTCACGACTGAAGAAGTTTTCCTCTTCCCAGAATTCTCCTGTTCTCATCGCTCTGCCTCTACTTCCTGCCTGATTGTCCCACCTATGCTTCCTGCCTGGCTACCAATAGGAGTAAATTCAAGCAAAGAAAAAAATCCCATTTCAAAAACCAAAGATATGGGTCTCTGTCTCTGTCTCCTTTCATCGCCTGATAAAGGTTAATATTCAGGAGGATAACTATATGTTTTTCTTTGGGTTCACCTTCTTATTTAGCTTCTCTAGGATCACGAATTATAGGCTCAATGTCCTTTATTTATGGCTAGAAACCCATTATGAGTGAGTACATCCCATGTTCCTCTTTTTGGGTATGGCTTACCTCACTCAGGATAGTGTTTTCTATTTCCGTCCATTTGCATGCAAAATTCAAGAAGTATTGTTTTTTACTGCTGAGTAGTACTCTAATATGTATATATTCCATACTTCTTCATCCATTCTTCCATTGAAGGGCATCTAGGTTGTTTCCAGGTTCTGGCTATTACAAACAATGCTGCTATGAACATAGTTGAGCATATACTTTTGTTGTATGATAGGGCATCTCTTGGGTATATTCCTAAGAGTGGTATTGCTGGGTCCTGGGGTAGGTTATCCCAAATTTCCTGAGAAACCACCACACTGCTTTCCATATTGGTTGCTTGAATTTTGCATGCAAATGGACTGAAATAGAAAACACTATCCTGAGTGAGGTAAGCCAGACGCAAAAAGAGGAACATGGGATGTACTCACTCATAATGTGTTTCTAGCCATAAATAAAAGACATTGAGCCTATAATTCGTGATCCTAGAGAAGCTAAATAAGAAGGTGAACCCAAAGAAAAACATATAGTCATCCTCCTGGATATTAACCTTCATCAGGCGATGAAAGGAGACAGAGACCTACATGGGAGCACTGGGCTGAAATCCCAAAGTCCAAATGAGGAGCAGAAGGATAGAGAGCATGAAAAGGAACTCAGGACCATGAAGGGTGCACCCACACACTGAGACATGGGGATGTTCTATTGGGAACTCACCAAGGCCAGCTGGACTGGGTCTGAAAAAGCATGGGATAAAACCGGACTCTCTGAACATAGCGGACAATGAGGGCTGTTGAGAAGTCAAGAACAATGGCACTGGGTTTTGATCCTACTGCACGTACTGGCTTTGTGGGAGCCTAGGCTGTTTCGATGCTCACCTTACTAGACCTGGAAGGAGGTGGGAGGTCCTTGGACTTCCCACAGGGCAGGGAACCCTGACTGCTCTTCAGGCTGCTGAGGGAGGGGGACTTGATTGGGGGAGGGGGAGGGAAATGGGAGGCAGTGGCGGGGACGAGGCAGAAATCTTAAATAAATAAATAAATAAATAAATAAATAAATAAATAAAATAATAAAAAAACAAAGATATTTTTGCTGCAGAAAGATTTTAAGGTACCCCTAGAAAGTAGACAACAAAGGAATTAAATAATTAATAATTAATCATAGAAACTACTAGTTTTATTCCCCGTGATAATAAAGTTTTAAGTATTATTTTATTCTCATTTACCCTTGTCCAAAGGAGGTGCCTAGAATTGATTCTGTCTCTTTTATTTTATGTCTTCTTTTTCAGAAAATTCAGTGACAAATTTTATTGATCTGGGCCTGGTAGTAATCCTTTATAAACCCAGCAATTAGGAGACTGAGTTTGGATAATAGAAAGTTCAAGATCTCCTTAGACTGTATAGTAAAAGTCAATCTCTAAAATAATGTCCAGAAAGTTCAATGTAATATATACATAGGTCACAAGGAGATATCCTTGAGTATAAACATGTTTAAAATTTTTGTTTGTGAGATTTTCTTGATTTTCAACTATTAGGAATGAAGGAGTCACTTTTGTTCTTATATCATTCAGCTTCCATCTTTCTATCTTGCATCAGTCACACAAAAACTTAATAGGCTTTCAATGACTATTTGATGAGATAGTAAATATATTATTTACTGATTAGCAAATAAGGACAATTAACTAGTTTCAGTTAATACTCCCAATATGCCTTCTTGAAAAAAACCATCTGTTACTTTAACTTTTATTTTTCTTCACTGGGGATCAAATAGCTCACACGGTTCTTCATTTCTTCTTATTCAGATGCTTCAACTGAAATAATATACTTGCTTTGTTAGAGATCAGGACAAACCATCACTCCAAAATGTGCCCTTTGTTGTCATGTTGTTACTTTGAGAAATTTTATACAAAAGAGAGTTTGAAATATTGCCTTTATGTAAGATATATCCACATTTATAGTCATAATTTACATTGGTAAAGGTATCTGCTCTAGGAACAAAAAAAATCTATCACAAAAGAGCCTTGTATCACCTGAGGGACTTTTATCTGCATAAAGGAGCCTTTTTGTTTGTAACCCTTCCCTATAATTTAACTTCATCCTCACTTCTTCAGAAACCTCAAAACCCTATTCTTTCCTATTTTTCTGTGTGCTACATAACCTTGCATCGTCTGACTACACCTTTAAGAATTATGTCTATGGACTTTCCATGTGCCTGTCCATCACTACATATATAGTAGGTCTTATTAATTCACACAATTTTATCTTGTTAATTCAATCTTATGACAATTTAATTCATAGGTCAAGAACCTGTAACTGTAGGGAGAAACAATCTTTCCCTAGAGCTTCTATCATATACTACTTATCTTCACAGGTGGTCTCCAACATTTATTTTCTTTCTTTTAAGTTTTTCTTTTATGTTAGTATATAATTAACTTTTTATCACAGCAAGTAGTTCTCACTATTATAAATCTCTCTTTCATTGATTCTTAGACAATTCTGGCTGCAGTGGCTTCTAACTAATGGAACTATAATATTTAAATGAGTAGTCTGGAGTCTAGATTGCCTTTTTCACATATATGTTCTGCCAATTAGCAGTTATGTGATTATGATGAAACTCAAAGAGTTCATTAGAATGTGTGTGTGAACTGAAAAAGAGCATAATAAGGGGGAAAAGGGTAGGGTAGAGAGACATTTACTACTTGTGGCAAATAAGGGGATTATTGGAGGTAATTTGCAAAGCAGTGTTCTCCCAGAAAAGAGAAAGCAGGGGAAAGTTAAACCTATTCCTGTAATAGGAAATACTTCATCACATGGAGAACTGGGCACATTGCTGAGCATGTACTGCCTGAGATCTAGTTCCTCGGGCTTGATTAAGATGAAGATGATACTCATATTCCTGGTCATATAATTCAGTTGGTCCTTATAAATTTTTTCAAAGAACCGTGGTAGAAAAAAAAATAAAAATTTCAAAGGTTCACTAATAACCTTTAAACGATAGCAAAATCAAACAAACAACAACAAAAGCCCAGCAATTTTCTCTCCTCCACAGTAACAAGAGAGTTCTCCATAAAGTGACTGCATCATGTTCTGGACACAATATTTCAACTGCTTCTGTGTCCTCAATCCTAAATATGGAAAATTTAATATCTATTTTATAGAGTGGTCATGATACTATACTATAACTTGACATTTGCATGATGTTATAAAGGGACTTAAGGTACTACTAGACTGACAGTAAATGGTTTTTTTTTTTTTTTTTTTTTTTTTTTTTTTTGGTTTTTCGAGACAGGGTTTCTCTGTGGTTTTGGAGCCTGTCCTGGAACTAGCTCTTGTAGACCAGGCTGGTCTCGAACTCACAGAGATCCGCCTGCCTCTGCCTCCCGAGTGCTGGGATTAAAGGCGTGCGCCACCACCGCCCGGCTGACAGTAAATGTTTAAAATGTAAAAATAAAGTATAATGATAACACAAACTCTGCCATCACTCTTAAAAGTTATGGATAGGCCCAAAGCAAAGGGGAAAAGGGCAGGTTAAGAGCGAGAAAAATAGGACTATTAGACACCCTAGTGGTCAAGGGAGTCTCAAGGCAAAACAACATATTTTGGAGTAATACGTTCTAAGCCATAATATAAGTGAAATGTGCATGATCCCTAGCTCAGCTATACTCTTAAAGATTTTATTCTAAACCTGCCTTCTATTTAAATCAAAAATTTCTTCTTTTGCCTTCCTAGTGTGACAGGGTGAGGTGCATATTACTTAGAAATGTAGTCTTTGAAAATTAGACAGAAATCTGTTCAATCAGGTTTTGTTATGCTTTCTCAGGTAGGGAACATGATTTCACTTCATTAGGTTTCACTTATTTCATCCATGGCAGGGCACCATAATGGAAGAATGTGACAGGACAAATCAGCTCACTCTATGGCATAAAACGGAAAAACAGAGGGAAATGGGGACCAAATAGCAGGGGTCCCACGAACACCTTCAACAAAATATGCCATAACTAGAAGACCTCTCATCCGGGCTAGTGTTGTGAGGAGCTTGGGGCCCCTTTGTTTTGTCCCGGCTGCCCAGCTAGCTTACACCTGGAATAATTACACAGAAATTATCTCTGGCCTCTACTTGGCCAACTCTCACATCTTGATTTAACACATTTTTAATATTCTGTATGTCACCATGAGGTCGTGACTTACAGGGGAAAGAGTCTAACCAGCATCTGTCTCAGGTAGGAGAAGCATGGCACGTGCCTGTCTCTGCTTTCTTCCTCCTAGAATTCTGTTCTGTCTTCCCTGCCTACCTGAGTTCCACTCTATCAACTAGGTCAAGGCAGTTTCTTTAATAACCAATAACAGCAACACAAATACAGAAGGACCTCCTACACCATTTTCCCTTTTCTGTTCAAACAAAAAAGAAAGGCTTTCACTTTAACATAGTAAAATTACATATAACAAAACAGTTATCAAGCAAGAATTACAGTTAATATATATATATATAATCTTTTATCATAACAAAGAAAAACTATAATTATCTATCTATTCTTCAACTCCATCAAAGACTCTAGAAGGATATAAATTACCTAAGTAAACAGGAAGTAATCAACTTCTAAAATTCTAGAAATGACAGAGATATCTCACTGCCTGTACAGTCATCCAAAGTTCTTTTGTACCATTGGGGCATCCATCTTCAGCCTTCAGGCCCATAGTATCCAGCAGACATTTCCATGAAGCAGGAAATTTTAAAGACAGTTCAGTCACTTTCTTCTGTGTCATGCAGAATGTCTCACAAGAGTCTTTCATGAAGCAGGAACCCCAAAGGACCATCTCACCTTTAGGCAAGTTCAGCAGCCCTCTCTCTGCAGGTTCTTCATGTCCAGTTTATGCAACAGTTCAGGCAAGAGCAGTTTCTTGCCCAAATGGCTATCAAACTCCACAAGGAGCCTCTTTGATGCCCATCTTTCTCTTGAAGTAGATTGGTGCTGCCAAGAGCATATGTGTCTCATTTTCATGAAATGCCCTAAGTTGTTAAAACATCTTAAATGCCATATTCTGTAGTCTTTGAAAGATATGAAGAATGCCTATCTGAAATATATCTATGCACATATAGAAAATCTAACTAACATGACTACAAGTTGGACTATTATCAATGATTATTCATTAACAACCTATATTTCCTAATTATACATTACATTTTTAAATGAGCTACACAATCACAATACTTTAATCAAGATCAGAAATACATATACATATAACAAAATTGACCTTAAACTTGTATCAATAAATCAATATTTATACCAATTCAAATTATTCATTATTCATATTCATATCAGGCTGATTTTCAGAACCTTCCAGTAGCACAAAGAAGGATAACATTCTTCAAATATGTGGTTTCAAGATAAAAAAGACCCAAAGTATACCAAGAACATCAGTGCCAGTGGCACTAGCAAAAATTCCTTCATTCTTGCTCTATCCACAGATATTTTTTACATTACTGGAGATTAAATACTGTCCTTTCTAGTTCAAAAGAGAAACCCTAGTGTATCTTTAGATTTTCATTTATTCATTATCACTTATTTGTATGTGTTTCAACTGTATTCCCAGAAACATAATCCACAATGGCAGCCACAATAGCTGACCTCATCTGATAACATCTTGATGACAGAATGTCTTTGAAATATTTCCCAGATTTTGAATTGTACAGTATTTTTACTTCTAAAAATCACTGTCACATGTAAACAAAGAAATATATACAATGCACAGACACTGAGAGAAACAATCAATAAATGGGACCTCCTGAAATTGAAAAGCTTCTGTAAAGCAAAGGACTTGGTTAACAAGACAAGACGACAGCCTACAGAACAGGAAAATATCTTCACTAACCCCACATCAGACAGAGGTCTGATCTCCAAAACATACAAAGAACTCAAGACATTGGTCATCAAAAGAACAAATAATCCAATAAAAAAAAATTGGAGTACAGACCTAAACAGAGGACTCTCAACAGAGGAATTTAAAATGGCTGAAAGACACTTAAGGAAATGTTCAACATTCTTAGTTATCAGAGAAATCAAATCAGAGATTTCATTGTATACCTGTAAGAATGGCCAAGATCAAAAACACTGATAACAACTTATGCTGGAGAGGTTGTGGGGTAAAGGAAACACTCCTGCATTGCTGGTGGGAATGCAAGCTCATACAACCCTTTGGATATCAGTGTGGCGATTTCTCAGAATATTAGGAAACCACCTTCCTCAAGACTCAGTAATATCACTTTTGAGTATATATTCAAAGGATGTTTAATTGTACCACAAGGACATGTGCTCAACTATGTTCACAGCAGCATTGTTTGTCATAGCCAAAAATTGGAAACAACCTAAATGTCCCTCCACGGAAGAATGGATAAGAAAAATGTGGTACATTTACACAGTGGAGCACTACACAGGAGAAAAAGTGATGACATCTTAAATTTTGCAGGTAAATGGATGGAGCTAGAAAATGTCATTTTGAGTGAGGTAACCCCAACCCAGAAAGACAATTATCATATGAACTCACTTATAAGTGGTTTGTAAACATAAAGCAATGAAAACCAGCCCACAAATCACAATCTCAGAGAACCTAGACAACAATGAGGACCCTAAGATAGATCTAATCTACATAGATGGTAGAAAAAGACAAGATATCCTGAGTAAATTGGGAGCATAGGGACCTTGGGAGAGGGTTGAAGGGGAGGGGATGGGAGAGGCAAAGAGGGGAGCAGACAAAAATGTAGAGCTCAATAAAAAAATCAATAAATGAAAGGAAAAGAAATATGTACAATGACATTGTTCACCTTCTTTGATGAAAAAATATGAATGTATGTGTCACTGCATCTATATGTTTCTTATGCTTGCTTCTTCTTTGGCTCTTTTTCTTTTGTGTGTCTTATCCTATTAAGGTTTATTTGATTTCTTTCTTATTATATAATTATTCTTTAGATGGCAGGGTATGGATTTGGATGTGAGAGGAGGTGGAGAGAATCTCAGAGAAGTTGGGAGAAGGGAAACCATAATCAGAATATATAATAGACATAACATCTATTTTTATTTTTTTATATATCAACAATTTTCCACTCCTTTTTATTTTCTGCTCCCTCCCCCCACCTCTTACCTAACCTCCCACCCACATTTCCTCTATCTCCATTTAGATGGTGTAAGTCCTCCCACGGGAATCAACAAAACAAAACATGGCACATCAAGCTGAGGCAGGGCCATGTGCCCTCCCACACCCCATGAATCAAGGCTGAGCAAAGCAACCCACCATAAGGAATAGGTTCCAAAGAGCCAACTCATGCATGAGGAACAGGTCCTGCTCCCATGTGTATAGACTAGGGGCCCCACAAAAGACTAAGCTACACTACTGACACTCAGTTTCAGAGGGCCAAGGTTGGTCCCACGCAGGCTCCCTAGCTTTCCATCCAGAGTCTGTGATCTCCTATAAGCTGCAGATTTTCTCTTTATGATCTTGTCCCTCCTTTACTCATACAGTCCCTCCACCCACTCTTCAACTGGACTCCCGGAGATGGACCCAGTACTTGGCTGTGGATCTCTGCATCTGTTTCCATCAGGTACTCGATGAAGACTCTATGATGAAAGTTAGGACAGTTACCAATCTGATTGCAGGGGAATGCCAGTTCAGGCACCCTCTTCACTATTGCTAAGTCTTAGCTGGGGTCATCCTATTGGGTTCCCAGGAACTACCCTGTCACCAGGTTTATCCATAACCCTACAGTGATCACCTCTATCGAAATATCTTCCCCCATCACTCTCCTGTGCTATCCTGCCTACAATTAAGCCATCCCCTGTCCCCTCCCCTCTACTTTCCCCTGCACATAGTTTACCCAGGGTATTGTATCTATTTCCTCTTTTTAGGGAGATCCATATGTCCCTCTTAGGGTCTCCTCTTTACCTAGTTTCTCTGGGGCTGAGGATTGTAGCCTGTTAATCCTTCACTTGGCATCAAATACCCACTTATGAGTGAGAATATACTGTGTTTGTCTTTCTGGGTCTGAGTTACCTCACTCAGGATGATTCTTTTCTAGTTCCATCCATTTGCCTACAAATTTCATGATGTCATTGTTTTTTTTTTCCCTTCTGAATAATACTTCATTGTGTAGCTACACCACATTTTTTGTATCCATTCTTCAGTTGAGGAGCGTCTATGTTGTTTTCAGGTTCTGGCTATTGTGATTAATGCTATGAACATAGTTGAACAAGTGTCCTTGGGGTATGGTTGAGCGAGCATTCTTTAGGTATATTCCCAAGAGTGGTATCACTGGGTCTTGAGGTAGATTGATTCCCAATTGTTTGAGAAACTACCATACGGATTTCCAAAGTGGCAGTACAAGTTTCCACTCCCACTAGCAGTAGAGGAGTGCTCCCCTGAGTCTACATTCTCTCCAACATAGGCTGTCATTAGTGGAAAAACATCCATTTTTAATAAAAAATCAAGATAAAAACCAAACTAAATGCTCATCAATAGAAGGCTACCTGTTTAACACCCAAGGAATAGTTTTATAATAACTTAAAAAGAAGTCTTTTCTTTATATACACACTTAGGAAACTGTCTCCAGAAATTATAAAAAGCAAAAATGGCATTCAACTATGGGTGATACTCTTCATATAATAAAATTATGCTTGCACAGCCTACGTTTGAATTTAGTGAGAGACCACTACCTAGAAAGCTGTAGGCTTAATTTGATCCTTAGTGGTTCGGCAAGGTGGAAAAAAGAAGGTAGAAGTAACTGTCTCTTAAGTCTCTACCAAGATTCCCATTAAGCGATGTCTAAGATTTATTACAAGTATTATCACAAGCATATAAATATATACAGGGTTAACTGACATCTTCCTCTCACTGCAAGGGGCAACAGGTACCATAGCAACATTTTCAGGTCATGAGAGACAGCACAGCAGCAGTTCGGATGAACATGTGTTCAATATTGTATCCCTGTTCTCAACTGATCTACTATGGTATCATTGTTGGTAACAAATGCTGTTATAAGCCCATACTCAGAAACAATTGTTTACTGAAATTTGAGCAATTCTCCTTATAAAACTGTAAGTACCTTTGCTACCAAAATTGCTGAAATACTGAACTGATTAGCTGAAGACCTCCCATGACATTTAAGACTTGTTACTCCTAAGTTCTTCCCGTTCTCTCCATTTCCCACTGAATACTAACAGGTTATAAAGCATAACCTTTAAATCATGCAAAGGAAGAAAAATCTATCAAAGAATTACATCATAAATAAAATCATCTTTACTCCTACTTGTTTGAACAGCAGGAGTTCCAAACCAATTTGTGTCAACCAAAGCCAGAGAATGCACTACACTGCCCACTAGATGGCCCACACAAATATTTTTTAGCTATTATAAGACCCGAAAAGGCAAAAGAAATACCTAATAAAATAGTGCATTAAAATTGTTTCCTTTTGCATAACAAATGATATATAGAAAGGATGAGTCCTCGTCATTTTAGCAAGCTTTCATATCGAGGAATTAATAAAGCTTCTCCACATTTTAGTGATACTTTAGGGGTACTCCACATGTCTAGTGATACTTATGGAAGTTTTTTTGTTTTTGTTTATTTAAGAACTAGTGTGACTAATGTTTAACTTTTTCTGGGAACCACTGAAACACTCCACCTACTGTTGCCCCACATTGGTAGGTATAACAGGTTTTGCTTTTTAATTTTTAGGTAACTACAATGCCTGCAATGTGCATTACTTGCCCATTTGAGTAAATTTCTCTTGAAAACCTCATAACTGAAATTTTGAACAGGAAGGAGCCATTTATATACAATAAGTGCACTCTTTTCTACTCCACTGTATACATTCAAATTCAGTGTCTTTTAATGAAAAAAGACAGCTAACTTAACTGTTAACTTGTATGTATTTTATTTAGTTCAGGACCCATTTTTAACCAACTGCTTCTAAAGAGGTGCTTTTATTAGTTTGAATTTAAAATTAAATAGTTAAGATTTCTAAAAATAGTAGAGAATAAGTGCTTTCCTTAATGATTAATCACCTGTGGTTCAGCTGGTTACAGAATATCAATGTGCGCTACATTTTAGTAATGATCATTACCTTGATTTTCTGGGAGAAATAAAAGGTCTAATCAGTCTCAGGTCCTGTGAACTTTCAAAGAGAAAACAAATTTTTCTTCATCTTGCAAATTATATTTTCCTCATATACCATCTAACTTGGGGTTCAAGCCTACTTCTTTGCAGACAAAGCACACCAGAAAGGGGTTTCACCTCTTCAGAGACTCTGCAATTCTGTCTTAATATTTTACCTGTCATTTTGCTCCAAAACCCTGCATCCTAAAGGCACCACAGAAAGAACATCAATTGCTGCTGGCTGCACTTGCCTCTTTTGATCCTGTTATCGGACAACCTAGCTTCCATTGTTCTTCTGCTTATTGTTATCTCTGAACCTTTGAAAAATGTTTAATGCTGAAGAGGTTTCGGAGCTGTGAACAAAAAAGCATTGGATAACTTAAACACAGTTCAAAGGCAGACTTCCTAGTTTACCATTTCTACTTTGGGAAAGGAAAGGCTGAAAAAGTGGGAGAGAAAAAAAACCTTTGGATCTAAGAAAGGGTTTCCCCTTCCAGTAACTACAAAATTGGTAATGAGATTCTCAAACTGTGCTGCACTGCAGCAAGCAAACCAGCAGGTTCTCAGTATGCTTTGATCTTTGTAGAGAAGTAACATGTGAAGACTAACTCAGGGCTGTTCCCTTGTTTGCTTTACATTTAGAAAATTGTTACATGAAATGAAACTGAACCGTGAAAATTATGTAAAGATAAACATGGACCTTTTTTCCATATTCTCCACCTTTTTTGTTCAAAACAACAATAAAAGTCTTTTATTCACCCGTGATGCCTTTCTGTTAGCTCCTGGAGTGATGTCCAGGTCCTTTAAATAGTCTTATTGTCTATTTTTCTCATTCTTTATTTTCTCTTTTCATCCCAGCTCTGAGGACTGAACCTAGGGAGGTGCTTTTGCTTGCAAAGCAAGCATTCTACCACAGAGCAAAATCCCCAACTCCTTCTCATTCTTTTATCCTTTTTATTTTTCTTCATTCTCAAGCCCTTCATTGGGGAGGAAAGAGTGCCTACAGATAGTGCTTAGCTTGAGAAACTTTGTAATAGAGTCATTTGAAGGACTCTCCTTTCTTTGAATGGCTTATCAAAAACCATTCAGAAAACACATTCCCTCAGGCAGTTTCAATCAATTTAAATTCCCAAAGACCTTTAAAGGTGTTTGCTTCTAAACTGTCTGTTTCACTGTGTCCTGCTTCTCAGATGGCCTTAGAGGAAAGGAGTAATGAAGACCAGAAAGGAGAAAGGTTGCTTCCCCCAAGCTTACAAAAATGCTATTTGGGCAATGAATCTGTGGATTGAATTATCCAAGCAGAAACTACCAGGGAAGGGAGAACTGTAAAATTATTCTGTGCCAATTCTTCTCTACACCTTCCTGTCAGATGGTTTTCTGGCCTCTTCACAATCAGCTCCAGTAACAGGCAAGCAATTAACCACCTCAGAGTCTGAGCTTTACAAAAGAACTAAGAATTCAAAATGAGGTTTGAACCATAGCATTCATGCCCCCATCTTTCTGATTTCATTTCCTTTCTTGCTGTAACCTTAAAAAATCGTTAATAATATAGTTTGGGGAACTTCCACTGTTATCAGGGACTCCATTCTTTCTGAAGGCTCTATCAGCAACTAGGATGTGAACTGTAATGCTGTATCTAGCTATTTCTTTCTTCCCTCCTTATCTTTTCTACAAACAGTGCTACAAAGATTTGTTCCCAAGCTGTGTTCTCTGTGTGTTTCAGAGAGGCTCTGATTGTGTTTGGGCAAAGACTAGAGAAGGTAACTAATATTCATTGTAGCACTTTGATTCAGATAATCCATTAAAAATATTTGGTATTTAATCAGACAATGTTCTAGGAAATGGGGATATAGCAAAAACTAAGGCAGTAGCACTGTTAGCGATTTCTGATTTAACTGTTAGAATTAGTGTTTGTTTAAACTTTTAGGTTTGCCCATTTGACAGGTGAGAAAAGCAATGTTCCTTATAGGAAGCAGTGTTCCTTAGACTAGAATCCTATAGAAATCTGGAGTCCTTGATTACTAATTTATTGGATATGGGCTCTTCATCCTCTGCAACTATGATTAAAACACTCTGATCTTCCCAATAAAAAGAAAGGGTACTCTGAAGACAAATGTACAAGTAATATACAGACCAAACTTAGCTTTAGGACTCTCTCTCTCTCTCTCTCTCTCTCTCTCTCTCTCTCTCTCTCTGTGTGTGTGTGTGTGTGTACAATAACAATAAAAAGGAGGCTATGGATCTGAAAGCGAGCAGGAACAGTATTTAAGAGAGAAAATAGAAGAGATAAATGTTATAATCATATTATTGTCTAGAAAAAATTTTTTCAAAGGTAATGAGACTTGAGGGCCATCAATAAACCTATTCCCTTGCTCTGTCCAATGGTCCCAAACCTCTCCATTTCTCTGGACTAAAAACCTACAAATCACAACTGATTTTACATATTGAACCTAAAGGGCATAATCTTTTACATACTACCATACCATAAGTCCCAGTCTCCAGCCCCCCTTTTTTTTTAAAACTTGAAGTGGGTAAAACCAAAATTTCTACAAGTTGACCTGAAAATTCTTTCCCAAAGGATTCAGCGACAGACCCCACGTGTTTATCCATGTCTTTTGCCAAGATTTACATGTAGAGTAAGTCAGTTATTCCAATGTATAGATGACTTGGTTACTATACCCATACTCAGGAACAATCTGAACAACATGTATGTATTCAAAACCTACCCACTGATTTGGAATACAAGTCCTCTTCTTCCAAAACTCAGTGAGTCCAACAGAGGTTTTAAGACTTTGGAATTATTGGACAATTCCAGGGAAAGAAGTATATCAGAAAAAAAAATTAAATTAAGTAAACATTTTCCTTTGCATAATACCCAGGGACAACTCTACTCCTCTCTCACTATTTGGATTCCTGCATCTAGGCTACTAGCTAAGCCTGTGTGTGTGTTTCCTAAGGAGAATCTCTGTGATGAGAGAAGGCATATAACCAACAAGAAAAGGCATATAACCAAATAAACCTCCCTTACTCAGAACCCTGCACTTAGTTTCCCTTTTTACCTTTTGTAACTCAGAGAACAGGGATTGCCCTGGGAGCATTAACCTGCATATTGGGGCCATCCGAAGATATTGTGAGATGTGTAGCTGAAACACTAGACTCAGTAGCTTTAGAGCAGTCAGCTCTCTTCAGCCTACTACTGCATAGCATTCTCCAAGAGAAAAAGCCTTCAAACTTACTATAGGACATCCATTAATAGCATATACCTCACAAGTAGCAGCCTCTGGCTTAAATGGGTATGCTGGCTGGTTGATAGAGGCTTACTTCTAGAAAATTCCGAAGTTACTCTAGACCTTTGTTGTTCTTACTTGAGTGACCTTGATCTTTACTCCCTATCCCTCTACTCTAGAGCATCAATGTACTCAACCTATAAAGTAATTCCTTCAGTTCAAATGTCCTCAGTGATAGAAATATACTGGACACAGAAGTTACTGGCCTTCTAGATGGGAGTAGCTTTGTGGAAGAAGGGTAACCACTTGAGGAGGATTCAGTGGTCTTCCCTTCATGAGAGCCCCAAGGTTCAGTTCCTGTAAGACACCAGCTGATCAGTCTCATAGCTATCACTCAACCCATAATTTCAACTAAAGAGAAAAGGGTTACCACATACACAAACTCTATCTCCCTAGAAACTTCCCCATAAAACATGACTTGATCTGAAAATACTCCAATTCCTAAGAAGCCACACTGTTACCTCAACAAAATCAGTGCAAATCACAGAGACAGCAAAGGGAGAAGACAATGTAACTTGAAGGAGCTTCTACCTGACTGGGCAGCCATTAGAGCCCACTTACCTGTAATTTGATCCCTCATTCTTTCAGTCTCTACAAACGTCCCATGAATTCCTCCTCCAATATAAAGAATGGGTTTTACAAGGAAAGCATTGAAGTATGATTTATGTGCAGATGGAAGGTTCAGATTTCCTAAATTATCCAATGAAAAGTAATTGATATATTGATATTCTGCATAACTCCTGACACCTGGGAGGAGATAAGCTTCCCCAGTTAAGTAACGTTTTTCTTTCTTTCTTTCTTCCTTCCTTTCTTTCTTTCTTTCTTTCTTTCTTTCTTTCTTTCTTTCTTTCTTTCTTATCTCTCTTTTCTTCCTTTCATTTCCTTTTTTTTCTTTTTTCACTGAAGAGATGCTTTAAGGTAATATCTCAAAATAATTCACCTTTTTGGCATGGTGAATATGCCACACTAGCCCTTTGTGACCTATTTAGCAAAGGATCGCACCTGCACGATAATTGGAAAATTGATTATTCCAAGATACCCTCATATTGAAGATTTAGATCCTTTGTCTTTCATAAATGGATAAAGCATTCTCTATCTGATGGAGGAAGGTCATTGGCTAATAAAGAAACTGCCTTGGCCCATTTGATTGGCCAGCCTTTAGGTGGGTGGAGTAAACAGAACAGAATGCTGGAAGGAAGAGGAAGTGAGCTCATACGCCTTAGCTCTGCTCTCTGGGGCAGACGTGATGAAGCTCCAACCCAGGATGGGCCTAGGCTAGAATCTTCCTGGTAAGTGCACCTTGGGGTGCTAGGCAGATTATTAGAAATGGTCTAAATTAGTACATGAAAATTAGCCTAGAAGAGGCTAGATATAATGGGCCAGGCAGTGTTTAAATGAATACAATTTGTGTGTTGTTATTTTGGGGCATAAGCTAGCCAGGCAGCCAGGAGCTGGGTGGCAGGAACGCAGCCCGCAGCTCCCCACAACATCTATCATAGCCAAGAGGGTCTTAGACATGATGAAATATTTACTCACAAAAATAATTCAATGGTTTAGCCATATTACTCAGTCTATACAGACAATAGCATCATTTTTTTCATGCCCCAAATTACATATGTAATCTTGAGATGTCTACAGATAAAATACTCCCCATACACCTTGAGCATCAGATAAGATATAATGAGTTATGTACACCCTAAAAAGGACCTCTATCCTCCTTTACCAGTAAACATGGTTATCCTACACATTCGCATTCTTGCAAATAGAAGGCCATTTCTATTTACAAGTCCCCTCTTGGTTCTGAGAGTACTGACCTCATAAATTTTGACTCACTCTTAATCAAGCTCAACAAGACTATTTTTTTGACTCACAGAATAGCTTCACCTTTCAGCCTGGCAAGCCAAATCTTAACTGAGATGTATGGGACCACCTAATTCTTGATTTGATACCGAGTGGGAAGGTTCTTACACTCTCCTTTTTATTTAAATTGTTATTAAGGTTCCAGGCACTGTAGTTTAAATTCACATCTCTAAGGTCAAGCCAGTAGGATGTGTTAACAGGATAGCTAGCTACGAAAGTCATTGCCTGACCCTCATATACCTGGGAGCCAGTAAAGGACCTCAGATTCCTGTTCAAGATAGTTGATATTCTGTTGAGTTTTCCCCACTTACTGAACTAAGGCTGAGGGCTTTTACTCAATTGTACCCCAATATTTCTTTATCCAACCTCAGCTCCCCTCCCTTTCCTTACTCGAGTATCTTTTAGATCAGTTTTCAGTGACTTGACAGGGGATCTTCTCCTTCATATGGAACTCCCAAACTTTTCCCCTGAGGAAATTACATGCCTTCTATCTTAAGTCTTTCCTGCTTTATATGTTCCTAGTCCCCCACTTTATTTAACTGATTCTTTCACCATGGCCAAAGAGATCACCTACCTCTTAAACATGATTCCACTCCGTTGTCTGTTTAAGTGCCAAGAACTGGGAAAGTGTAATACACCAACTCACACTCCTTTTGGCCAATACTACAACTCAACTGCAATTATCTTCTCAGAGGACAACTGGGGATATCCAAAGCTAACTTCCTTACTTAGAACAGAAAACAACTCAGTCCCTTTTCTTTTTCACACATCTCCAGTGTTCTTCCCAACCCCTTCTTTTTTCTCCTAGTGTCTAGTCTTGTCTTTCAAATTTATATTTTTAACTGAGTAGAAAGATGATAGAGCCGAACCAAATTCATATTTTTCATATTAGTCACAGGGTTATATTCAAGTATATTGTATTTGTACTGACCTTCTTTTAGTTTTGTTTTGATTTAATAGCAAGTATTCAATTCAAAGTTAGGACATAACCCATAAGTTGATCCACTAGTTGCTTTTCTCTGATGCTACATCCTACTGTTCTTTTTTTTATTCATTTATTTTTTTTGAAAAAATTTCTGCCTCCTCCCTGCCTCGCATTTCCCTCCCCCTCTACCCACTCCTCCCTCGCCCCCTACTTCTCTCCCCCTCCCCCCACTCCTTTCCCCCTCCCTCTCCAGTCCAAAGAGCAGGCAGGTTCCCTGCACTGTGGAAAATCCACGGTCCTCCCCCCTCCATCCAGGTCTAGGAAGGTGAGCATCCAAACAGGCTAGGCTCCCACAAAGCCAGTTCATGGAGTAGGATCAAAACCCAGTGTCATTGTCCTTGGCTTCTCAGAAGCCCTCATTGTCTGCCATGTTCAGAGAGTCTGGTTTTATCCCATGCTTTTTCAGTCCCAGTTTAGCTGGCCTTGGTGAGCTCCCAATAGATCAGCCCCACTGTCTCAGTGGGTGGGTGCAACCTTCGTGGTCCTGACTTCCTTGCTCATATTCTTCCTCCTTCTGCTCCTCATTTGGACCTTAGGAGCTCAGTCTGGTGCTCCCATGTTGGTCTCTGTCTTTATCTCCATCCATCGCCAGATGAAGGTTCTATGGTGATATGCAAGATATTCATCAGTATGGCTATAGGATAGGGCCATTTCATATTCCCTCTCCTCCTGCTGTTCTTATAGATCATTCTTTACAAAACATGCTTTCTAATTTTATTTCTTTTATTGTTTCTTATTTATTCTTCCTCTCTCCAATTAGGATTTGTATTCATGCATAAATAAATGGTTATCCTTAATTTTGCTTATTTTGTGACAGTTTTCAGAAGTTTCCTTTTCTACTCTCTTACACTTCTGGGATTTCTCACCCAGTGCATGCATTTTTTTCCTTGCTCAATGTCTGTCTCACTTCTCCATTCACTCCTAAACCAACAGAGACATCCAATGCTCTCTGGTTTAAACCAGTTAAAAGGACAGCTTGGTATATTAGACCTCATATGTCTTTTACAACGTATCTTAATACTACATAGGAAAGCTCTTTATTGGGGATCAACTTCTTCTGAGGAAGACCTATCTCTCTTGTGTCTTCTTCTTGGATTCTAAGACAAATGTCTTGAATCGCCTTTTGTTGTCTTTTGAATAAAATGCGTACATCTCCTAAGTGCACTCTTCTCTAGGAACATAAGTAAAGGACTTTGTTCCTTGTGGACAATGTCAAAGATTCTGTTCAATGAAATCATCCTCTTCTGTGCCAGTCTCCCACTTATTGCAGCTAATCTTACTTCGCAGAGGTAACCATCATACTCAAATAGAAATAAAACAAAATGTATTACAAAATTGAGTACTTCTAGGACTCAATGAAGTTTGCTTATCTTCCAATACTTCTCCTTCATGGTTCTTAAGCTGGAATGCTCCCTGTAAATATATTTTATCAGTATTTCTTCCTCTTCAACTATCTTGAGGATTCTTTCTAATACTCTCTTCTTTCTCACCATTGTGCTCAGCCTTGTCTTTCCAATTTGTAGCTACAACCTAGCTGAAGGATTACATATCAGTATATGCACACAGAACACACACACACAAACACACACAAATAGTTTCAAGTCTCTTACAAAAGGATTTGTTCTCTGGAGCATATTACTCCTGAGATACGTATTGCCAGGGAATATTATTTCTCACTATTTCCTATGTTTGCCTGAAGGAATCCACATTGAAATTTTGACTTAATTCCTCCTTTGGTTTCTCTGAGACTATCGGGCTATGAATTGATAATTGTTTGAAGATGCCATATATAAATTACAGAGTTAATCTTATAATAGCTGTGTTAGCTATGATAAACAAGAACATCAGCAATCAAAACAAAAAACTAAACAAAAAAAACCTCCAAGAACTGCGAGAGTGTGTTGCAACTTTGATTCTCCAAAAGTTTAGTATCGTACATCTTACTGTTAACAATCACATTTACTGAAAGGAAGAGAGTTGTTTCAATTACAAATCAGATGTCACAAGGACAAAAAATGTAGAGCATATATAAGAACAGGCCACCAATGTCAAATATGTGAGCTCCCTAGCCTATTGCTGGCTGTTTTGACTGACAACTCTTCTCCCACTGCTGGCGTTGCTTTTGCTGATTTTCATTGCTGACATATCTGGACTAACTTATTTATGTTGTTTGTTAAGTTCACATCAAGCCAAGCATGTCCAACCTATTGTTATTCTCCAACAGTATCAATTACTTCTGCTTAATTTGTCCCCTCTTAGTGTTGTAGCTTCCACTTTTGGGGACACCATCAACCACCCTTCACCTTCTGATAAGTAAATCCATACTCAACTCTCATCATACCAAGATACCACCTCTTCATCTGCCAATCTGTCTCCTTCTCTAGCCATAGACAGCCATGGAAGAGGATATTCAGTGTAGAGACAACGCCCCTAATCAGAAGTAAGAAGCTACTTCTTAGAAGAAAGTGTCTCCTAATTGAGGAGGAAAACATTGGCAGGAAAACAGTTAAGAAATTGATAAAGGACACAGATTGCCAGGGAAGCAGTTTAAAACTTTCAACTGTGACTCTTTCATTGAGCGATGGAAAAATCCCCAAGCTATTGTGATTTTACTTCCAAGCATTTCTATTGCATTGCAAAATTAAATATTCGCTAGCTCAGTTCAGCTTATAATTGGACAAAAGGCTGAATAGCAAACTGATAAACAATAAATGTGATTACGTTATTTCCTATTGCAAACGCATATCTTGAGATTGAGCTATACTAAGTACCTCTTACTTGACTACAAAGTCAGATTAATGACAGTAAACTGTTGTGGGGGCTGTGGGCTGTGTTCCTGCCGCCCCAGCTCCTGGTAGCCTGGCTAGCTTATGCCCCAAAATAACAACACACAAACTGTATTCTTTTAAACACTGCTTGGCCCATTATATCTAGCCTCTTCTCAGCTAACTCTTGCACCTGGACTAGCCCATTTCTAATAATGTGTCTAGCACCCCAAGGTGTACTTACCGGGAAGATTCTAGCCTACGTCCATCCTGGGTCGGAGCTTCATCGCGTCTGCCCCGTAGAGGAGAGCTATCAAGTCTGAGCTCACTTCCTCTTCCTACCAGCATTCTGTTCTGTTTACTCCATCCACCTATGTTCTAACCTATGAGGGCCAAGCAGTTTCTTTATTTTTTAACCAATGACCTTCCTCCATCAGTAAACTGTGCTTAACTGCCCGACTCCGCAGCCCAGGAAATTGAATCAGGCAAGGAGAGTAATGATTAAATGTGATTAGACTACTCATAGGCCCTACTGTCTATTTGAGGGAAAACAACATTTTTGTGACTTTTTAGTTCTGGAATGATGTGTGCAAAATAACATCTCTGTACTAGCACCCTGTTTCAAATATAGCATTGTGCAGGCATATGATATTTGATTGATTGCCCCTTTCATTAGTAGTTCCCATAACTACTACATATGAATGACTCATCCAAAGGATGAAACACCATTTTATACATAAGGCTAACTTCCTCCTGGATTCAAATCTTCATAATCACTTCAGTAAAAGCTTCAAGAACAAATCACCAGGACAGCTGATCCTTTGCATTCTGTCTACCTTGATATTCTTGCAAGGTATACTTTAGTTCATTATTTTCACTACATTAAACCTTTATGCAGTAATTCCTCTCATCTCTGCTTCATTCATTGTCTGTGAAGGTGCTCTAGGAAAGATGTTATTAACCACACAATGCATCACCCAAAATACAAGATGACTTTTTCAGTCCCCTGATAGCATTTCCTTGTATTTGTGAAGTCATTCTAAAAATACTCTCTTGGGTTTTATTTTATTAGTTACAAAACATTTAAGGTACAATTGGTATCTGTCTGGCACTGTCTTGAATGCAATATTATCAAAATTGTTTTAAAAGAAAGGTTTTACAGATGAAGAAAATGAGATTAAAAAGAGGGTGAGTAGTTTGCTGAAGGTCATTTCAAGGTTCAGAATATAATGTTGTACCATATCATCTTACAAAAGTGGGTGGTTTCACTCATCTTAGCAGACTGAATGCTTTCAGCTTGAGGAAATTATGAAGGCCACAGAAGCAAAAGTGTCTGTCTGATCTTTTCTGCTCTGACCTCCTTTATCAGTGAAGCAGGTTATATAAACTAGAATTATTTTTCCTGAAGCAAGACATAAAATTTAGGAAGGTCACTCTAACCTGCTCCCTCCCTGAATATTTTTATGGGATGAGCATCATACCTTATACCAGGATGTAGGATGTAAAGATACAGAAAAAGTAATCAGCTCTGAAAGCACATACATTCAAGTAACATATTATAGGTGGAGCAGGTTGTATTTATATATTTAGGAATGTATTCATGTGCTTGTGTGTGTGTGTGTATGCACATATCTGTGTAAAAACAAAGACAGAGTCAACAAACTTGAAGGAAATCAAAGGAATACATGAGAAAGACTGGACAGAGGAAAGAGAAGATAAAAGTATTTTAAAAAATAATTAACAATCCAATTTTTATTTGAGCCTTACAATACCCTGATTGATACCACCAAAACATCCACTTGTTTTATCAGATGGCAAAAAATGGTTTTCCCTCCATCTTTTCATTTTAATAGGTGAGAATTTCTGTGCCATAAAAATGTTTGATTGAATAATGTATTATGTTTTTCTCTTTTAACCTATTGTTTTATTATAGGGGTACTGGCTATGAACTTTGCAATAGATAAGATCAATGCTACTTTGTTTCTTCTCCATCATAATTAATAGATATAAAATGTGAAGCTATTTGATATATCAGTAGAAAACCCATACTATATTACAATACCTGTTTTAAAATCCCTCTGATTGTGGTTGACAGTTGCATGGCTGGGGCAGACTGAGGGGCCACTGACAGTGGCACCAGTATTTATCCCTACTGCACGTACTGGCTTTTGGGGATCCTATTCTCTTTGGAGGGATACATGGCTCAGCCTAGATATAGTAGGGAGAGCCTTGGACCTTTCCCAAAGCAATGTGCCTTACCCTCTCTGAGGAGTGGATGGGGGATGAGGTGCAGGGATAGTAGAGGGAATGGGAGGAGGGGAGGGAGTAAGAACTTGGATTGGTATGTAAAATGAAAAAAAAAAGATAGTTTGTTTTCTTTAAAAAATAAACATAAATTAAAAATAAAATAAACATGAAATATTAGAAAATCATGCAACCTTCTGCCCTCATTTTTATGACTGTGACAAATTTTATCTATCTAAAACCAACTGATTTTAAAAATCAACATAATCCTTCTGTTTGTTTTCTTTTTGATGCAATGTAGTGAGATTTGATTTTGTTTCTTTAGAATGTGGTCCCCAGAGCAGAGAAAGAATTCTAGCTAGTAATTATGGAAATTGGAGTTCTATGTTCTATGTTTCTACTACTGTAGCTTGAGATCTCATTAAACTTCAGTAGACACTTGTACATTTAAATTCATATTGAACTTACTGTTGCTACCCACCCTCCTCCCCTCTTTATTATTGTTATACTTACACTTGGCAAGATATTTGAGATTTTGACTCTGTTCTTCTACCTAGGGTCTTTTACTGCATTATCTGCATACTGTTTGAATGTGTTCACATTGTGCCTACTTTAAAAATCAGCAGATAAAAACACTTAAGTGAGGTCCAGATGGACATCTCGGGGTGTAAAGGCATTTTTTGCCAAGTCTGATGATTTGTGTTTAATAATGATGCCTTCATACTGAAAGGTGAAAAAATAAAAACCTGAGTGCTGCAATTTATCACACATCTAAACACACACACATACACACACACACATACATACACACACACCATGATGCATGCATGACACTACATACACTCACTCCAGATAAATAAATGCAATGAAAAATATAAAAGTGTTTTTAAAGAACAACAGAACCTTAAAGTGCACAACTAATATGTTACTCCAGATCAAAAATGATTTTAAAAAATCAGGAATATATGCAGTTAATTAGTTATTGATCTATTCACATATTTTGTATTCACACATTTTTATAGGAAAACCATAATTTGGAATGCAAAATTCATTGCTTTTCTTAAGTATGCTAGAACATATTAAAAATTCTTTTATATAAAACCTTTAAGAACATGAAAATTTGGCTTATAAGTGATAATTAGTATAAAAGCCACATGTTTACATACCTGGATTTCATCATCTATAGGCATAAATTAATGTGTTAAGAATACATGAACTGGCTTTGTGGGTGCTTAGCCTGTTTAGACGCTCACCTTCCTGGACATAGATAGAAGACCTTCGTCTTCCGGCAGGGCAGAGAATTTGGACTGCTCTTCAGTATCGAGAGGGAGGGGGAATGGTGTGGGGGGAGGAGAAGAGGAATGGGGATAGGGGGAGGGGACTGGGGGGAGGGGGCAATATTTGGGAGGAGGGGAGGGAAATGGGAAACTGGGAGAAGGTGGAAATTTTAATTAAAAAAAGAATAAAAAAAAAGAAGGAATGACAAAAAAAGATCTTTCACATCTTAAAATACGAAGGGCCTTTTAATTTTTTGATTACCCTATAAACTCTTTTTTATGAGGCCTGTACCTATTTGCATTCCTACTAACAACAGACAAGGTCACAATACCACCCTTTTATTCATTTACTCTGTGCTTTTGGAATATGCTAATTATGTTTCCAGTTCCTCTGTCAGTTGAGATAAGTTCCTTCTGAAATAATAACACCCAAATTTTATCAGTTTCATGAGAGAGCAAAAATTCTACCCAAGTATGTTTCTTTGGTATATTATAAATTCATTATTCACAGAACCTTCAGGACTCTGTAGATAAGAAAACAGCTTTGAAAAGCTGTCCTTTGCAAAAGGAAATGATTAGTAAATCAAAAAGCAAATACAGACAGCAGCATTTCTATCAGATCATACCCTAAATTTTCTGTTAACGTGTGTCTTTCCACAGGAAGAAAAGGCCTTGACATAGAAGACAACAGATGACTGTGATATGGAGACTACATACACATATACTTTCGGTGCTAAGAACATTGTCCATAAGCCCCTTAGAGACATTATTTCCTTTCACACAGGGTCAAGCTATTATCATTTTAAACCCTCTTGAATTCCTGTAGTGGGAGCTGCGGGCTGTGTTCCTGCCACCCCAGCTCCTGGTAGCCTGGCTAGCTTATGCCCCAAAATAACAACACACAAACTGTATTCTTTTAAACACTGCTTGGCCCATTATACCTAGCCTCATCTCAGCTAACTCTTGCACCTGGACTAGCCCATTTCTAATAATGTGTGTAGCACCCCAAGGTGCGCTTACCCGGAAGATTCTAGCCTACATCCATCCTGGGTTGGAGCTTCATCGCCTCTGCCCCAGAGAGGAGAGCTATTGAGTCTGAGCTCACTTCCTCTTCCTACCAGCATTCTGTTCTGTTTACTCCACCCACCTATGTTCTAACCTATGAGGGCCAAGCAGTTTCTTTATTTTTTTAACCAATGACCTTCCTCCATCAAATTCCCATACTCCTCAGAGAATCTAAGGCTTACCATGGGGAGTCAACAAGGTCTGGCATATTACTTTAAGGCTCCTATATCTAGTTTGAGCAAGGAATCCCTTCAAAGAGAATCGTTTCCAAAAAGCAAGTTCAAACACTAGGGATAAAGCCTAACCCTACTGCCAGTGGCCCCATAGACTGCCCCATACATACAACTGTCACCTGGGGAGCAGAACATGAGGGAACAGTATAGCCGAGATAGGGGGAGGACAGAGAGGAAGAGAAAGGAAAAACAATATATTGATTGAGGGAGCCATTATATAGCTGGAAAGAAAACTGTCATGAGGGAAATTCCCAGGAATCCACAAAGATGACCCCAGCTAAGATCCTATGCAATAGTAGAGAGGGTATTCAAACTGGCCTTGTCCTGAAGTCAGGTTGATGATTACCTTGTCATCCTAGAAGCTTTGTAGTTTGTTTTTAAGAGAATGTGGCCCACACTTTTATCTGCTAGATTCACTATTTTAATTTTAGAATTTATAAAACCTTCAGGAATATAAAAGCCTAGCACTTCTTAGTTCTGTAATTCTGTACCTTGTGTCATTTTCTTTAACAATTAGAGACAGAATTTAACTATTTTTCTCTGTTACAGTAGTTATTTATTGAAAGGATATGAAATTTGATTATATCAATGATATACATGTGTTCTTGCATTTGTTGTATCATTTGTGATATCTAAGAAATTTCCTAGGTGTCCAGAATACATGTGTGTAATCAAGATAATTCTATTCAATCTTTAAAAAGGAAGAGAATTCTGCCACTTGTGACAAAGTAGATAAGCCTGGAGAAGATCATAGGAAATAAAAATAACCCAGCCATAGAAACAGAAGTATTGATTAATCTTACTATTTTTATGGAATCACTAAATGTTAATCTTTTGGTAGAAACATGGCTTAGCAGTTAAGAACACACACTGCTCTCCTAGAGAAGCCAAGTTCAGCTCCCAACACTTATGTCAGTTGCCTCACAATCACCTGTAACTTCAATTTCAGGGATTTCTTTCCATTTTATACCCAATGCATACCCTTTGCAGGGACATACATACATACATACATACTTACATACATACATACAAATAAACTTTAAAAACTAATCAAATATGACAGAAAGTTGAATAGTGGTTACTAGAGGGAGAAACTTAATGGAAACTATGGATCAAATTATACAGATTTCCATTTAGATTAGGAGGAATAAGTTCAAGAATTCTAGTCTATATTGTGGTAACTCTAGTTAATAGCAATATCTTGTACACTTGAAATTTCTGGCATATATTAAGTATTCTATTACTCAAATATTAGGTATGTGAATTAATAAATTGCAAATTTAATTTAGTCATTATACTATGTACATACATTTCAAAAACTCATGTTGAGTGTTATAAATATAGCTCAGTGGTAGTAGTCTTGTTTAGCAAGCACAAGTCCCTGAGTTAGATCCCTAGCATTGGAAAAAAAAAGTAAAAGTGTTCATTAATATACAAATTCTTTGTTAGCTTAAAATAACAACAGTGTTTTTTAACGTATCTGTTTTTCGGTGTACTTGCCTAAGATATAAAAGTCCATACATTTTATCTTTGGCACTACAAATGTGTAATACTAATAAACCTTTATCTTTATATAGAAACATGGAAATGTTTGTTTTCTTCCTTTCCTTCCATCACACACAATGCACAATTAAGTCTCATTTATTCTGTAGATTATAAATAACTGTAATGTAATGATGTGGCAAGCAGGCCTGCTTTTCATCCTGCCCGGCTCCCGCATGGCTAGCTTTATACCTAAAATAACAACACACAAATTGTTTTCTTTTAAACACTGCCTGGCCCGTTAGTTCTAGCCGCTTATCAGCTAATTCCCACATCTTGCTTTAACCCATATTTAGTAATCTGTGTAGCACCATGAGATGGTGGCTTACCAGAAGGATTCTAACCTACATCCATCTTGAGCTGGAGCTTCATCGAGTCTGCTTCACTGCCTTCTTCCTCCCAGCATTCTGTTCTGTCTTCCCCACCTACCTATGTTCTGACCTATCAGGCCAAGCAGTTTTCTTTATTAATTAACAAATGAAAGCAACAGATAGATAGAAGACCCACCTACATCACTGTAAAATAGAGATATTTTTCTTTTCTCTTTTCTTTCTTTTTTTTTTAAACAGGGTTTCTCTATGTAGACCTGGCTGTCCTACAACTCATTCTGTAGACCAGGCTGGCCTCGAACTCACAGAGACCTGCCTGCCTTTGCCTCCCAAGTGCTGGGATTAAAGGTGTGTATTGCCACTTTCCAGACGACCAAGACTACTTCCAATTTTAGTAACTATCACACCTAACTTAAAAAAAAATTCATAGCTTATGAAAAATTTTTAAATATTATTTTTGTTTTTTGTGTTTGAGTGTTTTGTCTGCATGTGTATCTGTGCATGTAACCGCAGCCTTTTGCCTGAGAGGTCAGAATAGGAAGCCAAAGCAGGGCTTTGTAACTCCTAGAAATGGAATCAGATAGAGTTTTGAGTTGCTACCCATTTCCTAGGAATGGAACTTGGGTCCTCTGAAAGAATAATCAGTGCTTACAACCAAAGAGCCATCTCTCTAGCTCCTATTTTAATTCTTGTCCCTGGTATCTACTATCTTCATTAAATCTTTTGTGATTTTTTTTCTTTTTCCAGAGGACAAATCCAATTCTGTCACCTTCATTTCTCTGGTCAAAACATTTTTAGACTTCAGATTTTAACTCTTAAGTCTTTTTTTTTCAAGAAATTAATTATGAACAAAACTCTTACCTGTGGAAAATGGCAAGAAAGATATGTACTTAACTTATAGGCTTTTGTCAGAAAAGATGCAGCCAAATTGAAATGGATCTAAAATGTACATGAGTTCAGCAAGATTTGCTCAGCTTATTAGCATGAGTGGAAATGAACATATTATCAGAAATTCAGATCAGAGGTTAGGAGTATGGCTCAAAGGTGAAGGCTTAACTAGTGTATTCAAATTCCAGGGGTAAATCCACAACATGGCAAATAAAGTAAATAAAAGAATCATCCTTTTGCATTGGAAAATCAGACAACTATATCTATACTTTAAATTTTTCAACTTAAAAGTTTTATTTAGAAATCTTGTTCAAAATTAACTATCCAGTAAATAGCTTTAGAAAAAAAAAAAAAACTTAAAGGCTCCTCAATGACAGTTGCCAGAAAATGTATTCAGTTTTTTTTTAACCACTATGCATAGAAGCCTAAGGATTTGTTTTAAATACCCACACTTAGTATTTTAGCCTTTGAATAAAGGCAGAGTAGTGGTTTTCAACCATCTTAACATTCATGTTCTTCAAAGGAAGTGAACTGTAAACCTGGAATTTGTGGTTGACTGCCTCCATAAGCTCCAAAGAAAGTTCCCAAAATGAAAAAATAAATGTCTCTTACTCATATATTTAACCTATCTTGATGAAATAGTAGCAGCTAACCTAAGTTTGGAACTCCATTACAAAGAAGAAGAATAGAAGACCAGCAGGGACATCTAAATATAAGCATTCCTGGTGTGTAAACCTTCATCAAGATGGACAATTTTTATTTAGGTGAGAATTTATAAGTGGAAAGAGACTCTGAAAGACACCATCTTGGCTACTATCAGAAAGCTTTCTTGTCTCCCTTACCATCTCTAATTTTAGAGAAAGGGGCATTGGAACATAAGTTTTATTTGGAGGCTAGCAGGGACACACTAGTTATTTAGCAAGTGGATATTTACACAGGTTTACTCTAGAATTGTAGTTTCATGCAAATGTCTATAAAGTGTTACAGCTCCTCAATTGTTTGGCTGTAGTCAGCTTAAAGTTCAAGAAAGAACAGCTATTTTAAAGACAGAATCACAAAATATATACATCTCTTTGTATTCTTTCCCCTTATCCCTCTATCTCAGCAGTTCTCAACCTGCGGGTCATGAACCCTTTGGGAAGTTGAATGACCTTTTCACAAGGGTCACCTAAGAATGTCAGAAAACAGATATTTACATTGAGATTCATAACAGTAGCAAAATTACAGAATGAAATAGCAACAAAATTTTTATTATTTTTCTGTTTGTTTTTTCTCAGAGAAGGGGGCGTCCATTTGCTTGTAGAACAGATACTGAGTCAAATATTTGTGGAAGCAGAATGGTGAGTAGCAGTAGTAACTAAGACCTCATAAAAAACTAATTTTCCTTTTTCTTTTTGGATACACATCTCTTTCAAATAAATGGTATCATTGGACTTGTTGGGAAAAAAATTGGTTCCCAGAGTCTACACAGAATGGGCTAGGACACCAGTCTCAATACAGGGTAAGCAGTATTGAGAGGCAGAAGAAAAGATTGAACTAATGTGGCCACATTAGGAGTATATTGGTAAAGGGTTTCAAAGATACTAAGTCTGTCTTTAGGGTATTGGTATAAATAGAAGAAAATTTGGGGCAAGGTTTTAAGATGATATCTGCACAGTCTTTGTCAAATGTCGTCATGTTGTTCATGACTCAGTTCAGATTCTGCAAAGTAGTTCAAAGAAGTCTTAATTACTAAAGGCAACAAACTTGTTTCTATGTGGTGATTGTTTCTGCTTAAAAATGATCTTACTGTGCAGTGATCTCTCTGTGAAGCTCTGCTCTACTTAGAATCTAAGGTGACTGCTGAGGTAGGATGCTGACTGGATAAGACAATATTGTAAAACCTAACAGTATCAAATATCTTGGGATTATCCTTGCTTCTCCCACTTTGAAAAAGAAGGAGATAGATTAGAGCCCACTAGTTTTAGGATTAAGAGGATTGACTCAATAGATTTTTTATAATTTTGTCTTTATCTTTTAATTTTTCTTTTATTTTTGAGATTACAGCATAATTATACCAGTTCTTTCTTTCTCTCCCTCTATCCAAATCCTCTCATATACTTCTTGCTCTCTTTCAAATTCATGGACAAATTTTTCATCAGTTGTTGTTATGTAAATATATGTATTCCTAAGTATACCTTATTCAGTCTCTATGTTATTTTTATGTATGCTTTTTGGAAGTACCCCTTGGTATTGGATAACCAATTGGTATGCTTTTCTCCAAGAAAACCATCTTTGCTGCTCCCAGCTTTTCTCAGCTGCCTATAATTCTTTGTGTAGGGTTGAAGCCTCATAATTTTTCCTCTATCCACTTAGGTATATCTATTGTTGTCCATATTGAACTCATGATTTAGGCAGGTATTTTGATGAGATTTTGTGCATGTAGCATCTGACGTTACCAGGAGACATGATCTCTTGGCAAATTCCCTGTTTCTCATGCTTTTATAATCAGTCTACCCCTTTTCTGCAGTATACCCAAAGTCTTAGGAACGGGAGAGTTTTTTAGTTATGTCCATCAGGACTGGGACCCAGAATTCTGTAGTTTGATTGGTTGTAGTTTTCTGTAACATCTCCATTTGTTGCAAAGTTAAGTTTCCTTGATGAGAGGTATAAGAACAACTGTTTAGATGACAGTTAGAAATTAGTCTTATTTAGTAAAGTGGTGGTTGTAGCTTTTCTTCAAAGATTCTGGCTTTACTAACTGGTCCTGACTAGCCGACTGAATTGATAGTGCCAGGCATAATGTCCCTCTTGTTGAGCATGTCTTAAGTATAATTAGAGAATTATTGGATACCATCAAGATATACATGCCACTGCAGCACCCTTAAAGTTACCGTTATATGCTGATCATTGATAGAGTTCATACATACACATATCATATATGGGTGGTATTGTTGGTTACTTCCTTCCTTTGGAAGCTTTCATGGTTCCTTCTAGTGTCATAAAAGCTAGTACTCAGGGATGAGTTGTCACCTAGGTTAGTTACATTTGGGGGGCCTATGAGCCCTGTGTCTGAAGTGCATGGTATCTTCAGCAACAGGGATTTACCTGCCACATCTTGGAGGTAACTGAGGTCAATAGCAGTAGTTTGTATCTTTTGGGTGTGTCTTGAACAACCTTGACCAACTACTAAAAAGAGAACTCTTCTTGCCTTGTTTTTGGGTTTTTGTTAGGTGGTCTTTGGCTCTTGGAAGGAATATTGCCAGCCCAGATGGTTTTTCGCTCTTGGAAGGAACATTGTCAACCCAGATAAAAAAAAATCACTTTCAACCCAGATTAAAAAAAAAATCACTTAAACTTAAAATATATCTATTATATAAACTTAACTTAAAATATATAAATTATATACACAGAATTATGTGTATTTTATGATTTTGAGGTATGGTTCCTTATGAGTGTTTCAGAGGTCTTTATTGTTATTTCACTCTCCTTATTCTTTATTTATCTCTCTCCCTTTCCTTCATTAGATTATTTACTCCCCATTTTGCCATTTCCTTAAGACCCAAAGTTGTCAGAAAAAGAGATTGATACAAAACATATGCAGAAGTGCCAAGATTTTGTCCTTTTTTGGCGATCTTGTTCACCCATGAGGAGTCAGTGCTTTTTTAGCAAATGTTGTTTCTAAATATCTGTAATAATGAGTTCTTATTTTACATAATCATCATTTAAAATGAATCTTCATTGCTTAGTCCTGTACCTTACATATATAGATACAGTGATAAAACAGAAATATATATATATATATATATATATGTCTACACACATAGAAATATACATTTAAGTATCTTTGACTAAATAGGTACAATATTCTTATGTGATGTAAGGACCCTGGGGTTTGATTTAATTATTGATCTTTTAAAGGACCTTCTGGTAGTTCAAGATGTACCATATTGTCCCAGGCCTAGATATGGCTCAGGCCCAATTCTTTCAAACACTAACTAGAGTCCCACATTTTCAGTCCTTGTTTTATTTGCTGTTGAATCTAATGAAGTCTAATCTCAATATCCTCCAAGAATAATAATATCTAACAATAAAACTGATGATCATTCTCTTAGACCTAGTTAAATAAGAAAGAAAAGAATGAAATTCTATTCAGAGCATGATGGTATTCTGAAGACAGAATTCAAGGAATATATAATGCATATGCATGTTCTGTATAGTCGAGATCTAATTCAAAGCCTATTGCCTACTAGGCAGATACTCTATCACTGAGCTACACACTAAGCCATATCATATGTTGTTTAAAACTATTTAAAACTTTCCGTAGTATGAAGTTTCTTATTTCTCTCTATTTCCAGTATTTTTAAAGTATGTTTTAATTTGATAATGTTTTTAGTACCGAAGATTGATAATAAGGAATTGCACAAACCAAGCAAGTTTATTGTCATTGGGCTATATCCCTATTTCATTTCTTTTAATTTTTTTCTTTCTTTTCTTTTGTTTATGAGTGTTTTGCTTGCAAGCATGCAAGTGCACCATCAGTGTGCAGTGGTCACAGGGGCCATAATGAGGTGTAATATCTCCTGGAATTGGAATCATAGATAGATGTTTGTAAGCACCCATGTGGATGTGGGTAACAAATTTGACTCCTTTGCAATAACAACTAGTGCTCTTAACTGCTTAGGTATCAATTTTTCATTTTCAAATTTTGTGAGGAGTTGCCCAGACCTGCTTCCACTTTTAATGTTTGCGCCCTTGTCATCCTGAGTAGCTGAAATTTTGGGCTTACTCATATGCTTATTTTTCTATTTTTAAAATTTCCATAATTTTAAGATGTTTAATTTTAAAAATTGGCATGCTTTGATACTATAATATTAAATAATACACAATTGAAACAAACAAACCATGTACTTTCCTCCAGTATTGATCCCTGTCAGTTCCTAACTTTTAACAACGTATGTTATATGTCTCTGTTGGATGTCAACTGGGTGTCCTATAGTTCATTTACTTTGACTTTCTAAATCTGGAAGGTAGAATCATATCTTAAAATCCTCAGTCCCACAAGATTGTCTCTTTTCATGTCAATCGTAAGTCCAGGCTGCTATAAATTGGAGGTTCCCATGTTCCTTTTACTCAAGTTGGAGCTTTTTTTTTTTTCTGTATCACAGAATACAGTTTACCTACTTCCTTTTTATTTCAGTAGGCTACAACTAAGGTCTATTCAGATGGAAAAGAGGTGCAAGGTGATGTGGGATTTCATTGGTCAATAAAGAAACTGCCTTGGCCCATCTGATAGGGCAAAATTTAGATAGGTGGAGTAAACAGAACAGAATGCTGGGAGGAAGAGGAAGTGAGCTCAGATGCAGGGCAGCTCCTCTCAGAGCCAGACGCGATGAAGCAAGCCACCAGGTCAGACATGCTGAATCTCTCCTGGTAAGCACACCTAGTGGTGCTACACAGATTATTAGAAATGGGCTAAATTAATACGTGAGAATTAGCCTAGAAGAGGCTAGATATAATGGGCCAGGCTGTGTTTAAATGAATACAGTTTGTGTGTTGTTATTTCGGGTATAAAGCTAACCATGTGGGAGCCGGGCGGAACAAAAAGCAGGCCATCAGCTCCTACTACAGCAAGGAAAAAACATGAGCCAAAGGCTATAAAGCTTCCATGTCCTGTTCATAGGCTCTTATTAGTTTCATGCGATCTGCTACCTTTCCTTTTGTATTTTTAATAGGCTGTCTTATATAGTCCCAACTGGTTAAATCATTAACAATGCCTTTATATCTTTATCCAAGGTTATGGAGTTGACAGTTTCCATGCTTTTTATAGGATTTGTTATCCTGGCAACAGCCAACAGATATCCATTGGAACACCAAACTGTGTTTTTCACTTCAGAAATTCTGAAGGTTTCAGGAGGTACAGATCACAAATGGGGAGAAGATAGAATTTATAATTCTTATAAACCATACCACATTTCTCAGTAAACTTCTTACAATGTGTTTTGAAATATTTAATAGCACTTTACAACTATAGACATTTGAAAATAAAAGAAACATTAAAAAATCTTTGCTGTCAACTGTGAGTGAAGACACACAGAAAAATATAAACTAAATATGAGCCCATACAATACTGTTGTCAGAAACTTGTCTGTAATTCATCCTTAGTTTTCCCATCATTCAAAAGAATGCAACTTGGGAACGAAACTAGATAAAATATAATATATTTATTTAGAACATTGCCAACGTGAGGGAAACTAGATTCCTCCTCTGTTTTGTTCCTGTTGAATTCTCTCAGTTTACTTACCACAAGAGACAAGCAAGAAGATATGTTGGTTTAGTTGAGAAACAGCTTAATCAGTTCTTTTCTAAGCAAAAGAACTTGCTTTCTGTTCTCAGCATGCTCCAAACTCCATTGTCAGCATGGATGTTCTATTGTATTTTTACAAGTCATGTTGTTCCATCAAATACCCCATTATAACAGATACACCAACTCTTTCTGCAAACTTCTTTGTTTTGTAATATATTGACGAATTAAGTACAGAAAAGTTTCTTTCAAATTCCCTGCAAGGCCACATTCCAATTATATCATCTAATGTATATCATATTATTTCTAATTATTTAAGAGATTGTCACTGATTCCTTTAATGCAATATCTAATAATCTCCCAAGAAACTGAAGTGCTCATTTGAATTAACACTAGGTTATCCCTTTCAAGTAACAGTGCAAATATAATATTCCTTCTTCTGGCAAAAATGATGAAGAGAAGATGACTTATACCAAAAAAGACCAAAAATATTAAATGTTCAGATACTTAATATCCAATCACAAACTGACAGTAAATTATTCTAAGAAATCTCAGAGGGTTAAATTCTTATTTTTTGAGACCTCAAAAATAAGATAATCTGGTGCATCAAATGTTACAGAAAAATCTTACTATATTATATTTGGAAGTTAAATTATAGGCTTAGAAATTCACAAGAATCTATAATAATTTTTACTACAAATAGTGGCAATTTAATAATAATTGTGAGATAGGCTGCTGAGATGGCACAGAGGGCAAAAGAGGTTGCCACACAGCTGTAACCCACATTAATAATGGAAGTAAAGAGCTCATTATTTGTCACAGAGACTTACTTTTTCATGACAGTTTACAGTGAACAGAGACCCCAATTTTATAGTTCCTGTGTTCATAAGTTGACAGAAGATTGGAATTAAGGATAAAGGGGTTATTATTTACAGTGACTGGAGCCTTCATGTTTTAGTTAAGGACTGTGTAGAAATGTCTTGCCAACTGTATCTCACTGGGGCAATATGTAGGATTAAGAATAAGCCTAGAAGACAATACTTTTAAAGAAAGACACAAACCTGCTGTTTGCTTGAGACAATATGTTACTTTATCCTCATGGCTTTCTTCATGCAAATACAATCCCCCACCCCCCATGGTCTAGGCAGATTAATTAAAGTCTTACATTTCTGAACACCTAGGGAGACTGTGCAGGGATTGAAACAGCAGTTTCCTTCTCTCAACAAATTTCTAAAGAACAGATTACACATTTGGTTTCTAGTTAGACGTTTATCATTGTGTGATGGGAGAATAGTTTGGTCCCTGTGTAATGAGAAATAAAAGTTTCAGAAATGTTGTAAAATCGCATAATAAAAGAAATACTGTTATATCTATATATAGATAGATAACAGACAGCTAGATAGATATATAGATGATAGGTAGGTAGAAAGATAAATAGGAAGATAGATAGATAGATAGATAGATAGATAGATAGATAGATAGATAGAGTAGTGTAAGGTAAAGGTTGTTATCTTTTGTAAAATTTCAAGTTTTATGTTTAAGTAAAACAAGACCTTTCCATTTGAGAATAGTCATCACATTTGGACCACGTTTCCTACCATTAGGATCTAGGATATAGCAGCGTTTTTTTTTTTTCAACTTTCATGATTAGTTTTTATAGAACCTGGAATGTGTGGCAAGCTAAATTTGTGACCATTTTCTTTTTTTGGAGAGACTATTTTGCATACATACAGTGCCTTCTTGGGAAATATTCTTTTCTCTTACATTTATAAAGCACTTATGTGTCAAAGCCTTTGTATGTATGTATGTATATATATATATATATATATATATATATATATATATATATATATACTCATGAGTCTTTATATATATTAGCCCATGAGTTCTTCAAGCCACTTATATTTAATAAATCAAAATTTCAGATGTCAAGTTTACCTTTGTTTTGAGGTTGCATATCATTTTCTCTGTCTGTCAGAAATTGAGTGTCTTACAAAAAGATGAATTAATATGTCCTCATTCATAATTGGATACTAGCTATACACAAAGGATATTGAGCCTATAGTTCATGATCCTAGAGAAGCTAAGTAATAACATGAACCCAAAGAAAAATATATAGATCCACCTAGAAACTGAAAACAGACAAGATCACCTGACAAAACTGGGAGCATAAGGGTGGGGGGAAAAGGGAGGGTGGAAGGGGAAGATGAAAGGAGAAGGGGAGGGTTGAGGAGAACTTGAGGGAATGGTATAGTCGAGATGAAGGAAGGACAGAGACGAGAGCAAGAAGAGAGATATCTTGATTGAGGGAGCCATTATAGGGTTAACAGGAATTTGGCTCTAGAGAAAGTTCCAGGAATCTACCATGATGACCCCAGCTAAGACCCTAAGAAATACAGGAGAGGGTCCCAATCTTAAACTTGCCCTGTAGTCAGACTGTTGAAAACTTAAATATCACCATAGAACCTTCTTCCAGCAACTGATGGAAACAGAGGCAGAGACCCGCATCAGAGCACTGGATTGAGCTCCCAAAGTCCAGTTGAAAACTGGGAGGAATGAGATGAGAATATGAGTAAAGAGGTCAAGAAATGAAGGGTTCACCCACTGAAACAGTCTACCTGAGCTAATGGGAGCTCACAAACTCCAACGGGACTGGAAAGGAACAAGCATAGGACTAAACTAGCCCCTCTGAATGTAGTTGACAGTTGCATGGCTGGGGCAGACTAAGGGTCCACTGGCAGTAGCACCAGGATTTATTCCTACTGCATGTACTGACCTTTTGGTATCCTATTCTCTTTGGATGTATACCTTGCTCAGCCTAGATATAGTAGGGAGGGCCTTGAACCTTCTACAAAGCAATGTGTCTTATCCTTTCTGAGGATTTAATAGCGGTGGGGTGGGAGGGTGTGTGGAGGAAATGTGAGTAGGGGAGGGCGTGGGAACTTGGATTGGTAATTTTTTTTAAAATCTAACAAATTCAAAAAAATAAAATAAAGAAATTGAAGGTCTTATTCCTTTGTTTTATGAATAACATCATGATGCATTTTACTCAAATATTTGAGCTGTGTGTCTTGTAGGAAATGCTAATTCTTTTTTGCAGAGGTATTCTTAGCACTGTCACAATTGTTCTTAGCCAAAAGGAGATGTCATTATAGTCTTAAAATTGTGAAAAGATAAACAAATACAATTTCCTAGGTAATGACTCAGAAGCTCTTCTCACATTCTTTAAGACAACTTAAGTTCAAATAAAAAAAAAATTCAACCAGAGGAGATAGATGGTAACTGTCACAATTTTTTGACCATAAAACCAACTTTACAAACATTATTTGCCAATTCAGCCTTTGAAAACATCAATGACATTTTATTTTGTCCTATTTTTGTGCAAACAGGATCTCAGGCTTGCCTGGGAATCCTGTAATTCACCAGGCTCAACCTCCCTATTGCTGGGGTTGGAACTGCTCTACCACCATGGCTAGCTTTCACTTAAAGCATTTGAAGTAATTTTTCTCAGAATTCTAAACTAGTGATACATAGAACCAAAAGCTAAGTGACGTACTTCTAAATCTTACAAATGGTTGTCCTGGTAATGACAGTACACTGAGCATATGTTAAAAGATGATCTTACCAATTGGCAAAAGTCTGCAAAGTCAGCTCTTGTAAAGAAAGATTTCAATATTGCTAGTTGTATCATTGAACAAGCAATGGTTTTGTACACTTAAAAGACAACTAAATAAAGCATAAACCTAGGAATCCTGTGGTTTAAAACCAGTTTTATTTATAACTAGCAATATACAAATCATATATATATAAAATAATAGCATCTATTCCTTAGTTTATTAATGTTTCACAGAGTCAAAAATCCTTCCCGAAGAAAATATGAATGTAAGCCAAGGTATTACTAACATTTAGCCTAGGCTTTTACTCAAAGAGCTGAGAATGATGAATTTGAGAATCTGCCTTTTATTCATCAATTGCAGATCTTAATTGTGCAGATGAATAATCTGGTTGAGATAAGCATTACCAAGTTTCCACCTTAGAAAACCTCAATTATCAACTAAAGTTACTGGGGAAGAAAAAAATGGCCCTGTATGGAGTAGTTCTTACAACATTCCTGATACAGATGGAAAAGAGCTTACTTAGACCGCTAAAGCCTACCTACACTTCAGAAGAGTCAAGAAACACACCTCAACAGAAATCCTGCTGAGCTGAACATTTTACAATCTCCATGCAACTATTCAAAGTGATGAATAATACATTATATGTGACATTTTGTTTTGTTTTTATCATTTTACTTTTTATTGTTTTTCATTCAAATTCACTTCCCCATCTTGGTGCAGATTCTTCTGGCTTCTATCAGAGATTATCATTTAGTCACTAGAGAATAAAGAGGAATTTGCATGTTATTGAATAAAGATTCAGGAAGATAATTCTAAAAGAGTATAGAAAACTTTATATAACATAAAACATTTGTATATATACACCATTTGTCATGCATATGTATTATGACATCCATATGTATTAGTAAACTTTCAAAAGGTAAGCACCTATAACATAAAAATGCCAGTTTTATGTGGTTTACTATTTCTGGACTTTCTCTTATATATGGTAACTGAAATAAAAACTGGAGTATAACTCACAGAAAATTACAAAATAGAAACAGACACCATAATTAATTGACTATATACACCACTGTTTTGGTGGAAAAAATGAGGAAACATACTTTAACTACCGGCGTCAAATGACACCCTCCATCTACTTCAGTTCTTTAGCTCTCAAACTTTAATACAAAAATATCTTCAAGCTAAAATCAAGCACATTTACAGTAACTTTAAAAATGGGCAATATTTTAACACTACACAAAACAATTCTCTACACAGCTTGAAGTTTTAAACTTCTTTGCTGGCATTTAACTTGAGTTAATAAACACTACAACTACTCTCTTTAGCTTATGCATAATTTCAAAATCAATATTACTTCACATACATTAAAGAAAAAAATCACAGTCTGATGATAAAACCTCTAAGATGAATACTATAACTATATAGCCAAAATATTTTAGGGAAACAAACAAACTTTTTAAGACATTGCATGACCAATAAAAATTTTATTTTATTTAATCATGTCCAGTCAAGAAAAGAACTGTTCCTCAGGGTTAACAAAGCATTTAATATGTGCTGATCAAAACTGTAACCTTATAAAGCAAGTTACCTTTTTCTCTCTTTTTTTTTTTGATTTAATAGGTGCTTAACATGGTGACACTACTAGATTTTTTTTTATTTTCAAGGTAAGAAATAGGTTATATTCAGCAATACATATTTTTAAATGTTAAAGTAAAAACTGAAGTTCTATAAAAAACAATGAAATCCTGAGTTTTAAAATTTTCTGTGACTGCGTTAAGTCCACTGAATACATTATCAACATGAATTTATTATTTAGTAACCTTACTAACATTTCTTTCTTTGCAGAAAGTTGAGCATGCTAAATTTTAACAAATTATAACCAAGACACTAAAATCCTACTTGAAAAATGTAACTTTTCATTGTTCTGAAGGAGCATGTTAACACTTTCAAAATCTTCAGTCCATTTTTCCCAGTAAGAAATTACAATTTAAGATCTTGTAGCATTAGGCAAAATTTAACTAAATTAGGAAAATCAAAATCTAAACATACTAATTAACAGCAACAACAAATTCACTAACAGTTCACTATCCTTATTTTATTATGGGCTTTCAGCACAGTTAATTATTGAAATGAGTTGATTTTATGTCAAAATCTATAAATTTGATATATTGCATTAATATTTCTAAACCAAATCTACAGTCCCAATTAACTTTGTCTTTTACTGAAAATTGAGTATCATTTTAAGATACATTCCATACAGTAAAAATAACTTACTGTCTCGAAAGATTTACAAAGGCCCCTGGCTACCTGGTGTATTTTGCCGAGGTGCAACCTGAACCCATACTTCATCTTCAGAAAGTGAACTTGAAGTTCCTGACTCAGAGTCCGAGTCATTGAATTCGTAGAAGATGCATTCAGTGCTAGAGTCACTCGTTGCATCCTCTTCCTCAGTGATGACATCCTGACCAGGTTCAAGATAGGAAGGATAAACTCGAGCACTCAAGCAAATAAAGCCAGAGAAAAACTTCACAAGATCTAACATGGTACCTATGTTAATCCACTGGTTTTCTCTAGTATCATATTCATAGACTATCACACGGTTCTTTTTCCATTGAGGGGTGGTAGCAGTGATGAGCAGCAACTTTTGATTATAATTGACAATCTGGTAGTTGTGGATTTCTGAGTCCAATGGAATATTACTAATCTGCCTCCACTTTCCTCTGGCTGGGTTGTAGACCTTTACAACTGGCGTGTCACAAATACAATAGATTTCGTCTTTGAAGACACAGGCATCCTGAAAGTCATTTCGCTTAAGAGAGGCACAATTCAACCACATATTATGGCTAGGATCATAGCAGACCATGCGCTTACTGTTGACAGCATAAAGACAATTCTGAACCACTATTAGTTCAAAGGAATAAAAGAAATGGGGTACAGGAGCGACTAGTGTCCACTGGTTCCTCTGAACACTGTAACATTCCATTTCCCTCAATTTAGCTCCAGTAATTGGATTTCTCCCACCCAAAATATAAACGTAGCCATCCAGGTATGCAATGTCCATGCCCTCCCGACACAGCAAGCGGTCTTCCAGTTGATGCCAACAATTTTGGGCTGGCTTATAGACCCATAGGTCTTTCCTGAACTGGGCAGCAAGATAGATGTCATAGTCTGGAGAGATACAAACAGCCGAGGAGGTAATGTTATGAGTGTGTGCCAAGCTGTTCAAAGGAGATGGCATTGTGTAAATATCTTCAGAATAAGGGTCATAGCAGAGAAAAGGATCTCTGGGGTGTCCAAAAAAGATTACCATCTCTTTGGCACACATACCCAACCTTCGGGGTGGATTTTCAGCTACAGAAACAACAGAACTGCTGCAACTGCAGTTATTGCTGCTGTCTGGCTCGGACGCTACTGCCTTGTAGGACTGATCGCCAAAACGCAGCTGCAGGAGGACCCCTGCAATAATGTCCAGGCAGTACTTCTCCACCATAGGCTTGGTCAGTAGCCCTTCCAGGTAGTCCTGATCTTCTGCACGGAAGAGTGCCCAACGAATACACTTAAAGACTTCTGCAGCACTGGGGCCTCGCTCTTCAGGAGCAGCCTCGAGCCACTGCAGGGCCACATCACACACCGTCTCCTCACTCTCTACATCCAGACTATCTAGACTCAGGATCACCCGCAGCTGCACCAGGGTCAGATCTGCCAGTGTCTCCTCCCGAATGGAACCCATCCTGCTGAGCTGCTTGAAGTTGGAAGCTATGAAGGCCTGGGTCTGTGAGCGCAGCATGTGGTCGTCAAAAGCATCGGCAAACTTGAGCATGGCCGTGCAGTTGGTCAGGTCAAGCCGGCGAGCCATGAAGGAAGCACAGGCTTCCCGCACATACAGAAGTTGGAACATATCTGAGGCCACGTACAAGTGCTGCACATTGGCCTCAGTAAGGGACAAGCGGCCCGTGTAGCAGTAGTTGACCAAGACCTCGAAAGACTCAGCATCCACATCATAGATGGTCACCTTGGCTTGCTGGCTCTCGCACATACCGCTTGAAAACATGGTTTTGAAGTAGGGACACGTTGCTGCCAGCACATTGCGGTTGCACGAGAAGAGGCGCCCGGTGCCGGGCTCGCTGCCGGGTGTCACCACCTCGATGGTTACATCACACAGCATTCGCGCATCGTAAAAATACTTGAGCTGGGCCAGGAGGGCTGCAGAATGTCCAGTATCCTCTAACTCCTCCGCTCCCGCGAAAAAAGCCGACACCGAGGGCTTGGAAATCCTATTGGACCGCCTCCTTCTGCCGGCACTGGCAAGGCGGGCAGAATGCGGACTGTCTTCCCGGGACTGCATGGTGGAGATGGCAGCAGGGTGCGGAGGGCCAGAATGGCTCCTCCTTACACCTCTCTTGCCAATGGCCCCCGAACAGACTGGATTAGCAGCGGCAGTTACTCAACTGGGCCTCCGCTGCTGTGCTGCCTCCCTTTATTGCGTAGCCCGGATATGAGCCATTGGTTCCCTTGGCACCCATTATCTGCCCCGCTCACCCTCAGGAGACCACAGTCACTTTCTCAATAGCTTGTTTTTTACCCTGTGGGACAGCAGCTTTGGCACCTCTAGAGTACCCACTTCGAATGTATATGTTAATTATAGATTATATGGGTTGAGTTTCATTGGAAGAATTGAAGTAAATACACTCCAATTACACTAGAGAAATAAATATGACTAAGCTGCTCAAATGATTTAATCACTTGTTTACTTGTTTTTCGATTAGAATGAGCTTGAATAAGGACATAGATCATCAACTTTGGTTTTACATTTCTTAAAGTCTTGCTTCTCCATTAACTATGAAGTCTTCATATCACTGAATGAAATATGTCTTGGAACATAAAAATTATTCCTAAGAACTCAAAGATCTTAGAGTAATCCATTCCTTTCTGACCTTATTACATATTTACATTCACAAAGTTAAGGCTAACCACAAACCAAAAATCAGGTTTCAGTGTATTTCCAACGTTCTCTTCCTTCTTCATGAAACTGAACTATGTATAGTATTAATCTCATTTTAACATTTTTTGCCTTGCTTAATATCAGCAATAATATCCTTTATGTTTAACATAATGTATTTATCTCCTTGTCTCCAAGAACGAAAACCACAACAGATTGGAAGATTCAGGAATTGTTTTTGAAACATTCTTTTCTCAATCGTCAAGGTCTTCTATTAAGGGATATCACATATATATTATTAATTATACATTATATATGTTATATTATGTATATTTTTAATATATTGCATCTAAAATAATGTTTATTACACTATAGTTAATATACATTAAATTTGAATGTTAGCAAACAAGATTTTGAGTCTAGTGAAGAATCAAAGGAAATACTCTTTAGTATATAATATTAATTATATGACTCTAAATGAAAGTTTGTAAAGACATAATTAAGTTGAATGCCTGTATTTTCACTTTTCCAACTAGATTTTCATTTTCCTGTCCATCCAAAAAGTATTCTCACGTACAAGATACAAATGAAGTAACAATTTAAAATACAGGTTTTATACTAATATTTATTTAAGCAATAAATTTATTTGCATGTACAACAGACAAAAGAGTTGAGAATTTAAAATACGATTGTGAATGGCATATTTTTAGACAGTGTTCCACCATGTAGTTTAGGCTGTACTCAAACTCATGAACTTCTTACCTTAGCTCCCCAAGTGCTAGGGTTACAGGTAGGCACTATTATACCAAGCGTGAATGTTACATATTGAAATTTGTAAAATTGTAGAGTTTTAGAAAGAATTCAGTTGATATATTTTGTCTAGAATATAGCAAAGCATTTCAGTTCCATTTACTAGGTACAATACCTTACCATTTCATAATGATTCTTCATAGAATTGTAATGTTTTCCCAAGTACTCCTGTTTTGTTGCTCACCTGTCACTGACTTAGAATTATTTTCTGAAAATGAACTATTGTATAGCATTTACTTTATTAAGTATTCAATGTGGCTACATACACTTATTAAGATACAAAACATTTATTTAGCTAGCTCAAATAACTCTAGTAATTATGTCAGTAATTAAGTGCTACAAAGGTTAATGTGCGTAATTACTTGAAGCTTTGAAAATTTCTTCTCTATTTTGGAATGTTTACAAACTGATGCAACATTTTAGAAACCAATGTTTTTCATTGTTGAGGATAAGAGACTTACTTGTTTTTATTTGTGTTTTTACTGCAGTCATAATGGATTTCTGGTATCATAGAATGTTTCACCTCCATTAATATCCTCAACTAAATTTACAGCAATGTGTCCTATTATATTACACACATGTATTATCTCATGTATTTTAATGAAGAGAGTAATTTTCTCTGAATTATGAAAAGTAATTTTAACTTCATGACTTTCAGTTGCAGCATCTCTTAAGTGGGAATTGTTATGTTTAATTTATAGTGTTGTTTCAAGACTGTAATGAGTTCTTGGATAAAATAAGTATTACTTCTTAACTATTCCCTTATCCAAGTGCACGTGTATGCTGGACTCCAAGCACACAATGTAGTATGGCTGACTTTAAGAGACAAAGATCAGAATAACTGAATTATCTAGAAGTTGGTCAGTAAGTCATCATAGAAAGACTATGGAGAACATGCTCTGAGATCATGAAACAACTCCTGCACAGTCCTGGTTGAGAAATAGTCTGCAAATACACAGAGACTTAATACTATGCTGCTGTGGGATTGTGACATTAGAGACCCCTTCCTGCTCTAGGACTTTGGAATTTTCAAACAGCCAAAGATACACGACCAGCCTGATGCTATGCTGATGCTCCCAGTGTCCCATGGAAAATTGAAGACATGTAGAAGGAAGGACTATGCTCTAAAGCAGAGACCTGCTCTTTTGATGATAGATCAAGCTGTAAACAATTTAGGTTTTACAGTCCGTATATCTTTCCCACTCGTCACGCTTTTTTTTTTTTTTCTTCATCCCTCTTTTAAAAGATGTTTAAAATAATTTCTTGTTAAGCTGTTGAGAACTTTGTACATATTTTGGCAATATTCACTTTCTCTTCCAACTCCTCCCAGATCCACCCTTCATTTGAGACACACCCAATGTTGTGTCATCTTTTTTTTAATACTCATCACATACAGTTTTCCCTGTTCAAATATCCTTGCATGTGTGGCCTTCCACTGGAGAGTTTTTTTTCTTTTCCTTTTCTGATCTTTTGAGACAGGATCTCTGAATATAGACTACCTTGCCTGATGTGGGATGTGTGTGTGTGTGTGTGTGTGTGTGTGTGTTGCTTTTATTGGCTAATGAATAAAGCTGTCTCTGCCAATGGCTTAGCAGAGTAAAGCCAGGTGAAAAATCTGAGCAGTGATATATAGAGAGTAGGCAGAGTCAAAGAGATACTATGTAGCTGCTGAAAGAGACAGATGCTGGAACCTTAGTGGTATGCCACAGCCTCATGGTGATACACAGATTAATAGAAATGGGTTTATTTAAAATGTAAGAGTTAGCTAATAAGAAGCCTAAGGTAATAGACCATTCAGTGTTGTAATTAATATGGTTTCTGTGTAATTATTCGGGTCTGGGTGACCCGGAAACAAATAGCAGTCTCCATTTACACTTGCTTCCTAATCATAGAGTTTGTCCTGCCTCTTCCTCTTGAGTCCTGGTATTAATGGTATGTGCCACAATGCACAGGTGACTGGGACATTTTCAACTTACAATAAGGTACATTCTTTTTTAATTTCAATTAAAATATAATTATATATATTCTCTCCTGCCTTCAACTCCTCCTATATTCTGCATCGTTCCCTCATAATATATGGCTGTTTTTTCTTTGATTGTCATTGTTACATACATATATCACATAAATATATAAACATAATTTGCTGAGTTTATTTTGTGACATATATCATATATTATTTTACATATACATGAATTAAGGGATGACCATTGGATATAGGATAGCCTATTTGGGAAATTATCCATGGGATGTTTGGACTTGTGAGATTTTCCCCTTCTGTCTTAGGATATTTTACTTCTGTCATTGTTCAGATCATGTTGAAGCAGCCATATCATTGATGTATCATAGGCAAAAATTCCCTGTTATTTTGAGGAGACACAATCTTACAGTAGACTTCCTGATCCTCTGGCTCTTAGTGTCTTTCTGCCACCTTTTCTACAATGTTTCTTTAAGGATGGGGGTTGTGTTGTATATGCATCAGTTGGGGCTGATAATTAGTAGCTTTCTGCATTTTAACCAGCTATGGCTTTTTCTAATGGTTTTTGTCTGCTGTAAAAACAAGTTTCTTGGATGAAGGTTAGTGCTCTATTTTTCTGTGGGAATAAGGAAAATATTTAGAATGCAGTTGGAGTTCTAATGGTTAAGGAAAGTGGCAGTAGGCTTTCTTCCAAGATCTATTATACAGTTATCCTCATCTAGTTGGTCAGATTTCAAGTGCCAGTCATGACTTTCCTCCTGTTGAGTGGGCTGTAAGTCCAGCTACAGATCTTTTGGTTACTGCTAAGATATAAGTACTACTGTTGCATCTTTAGAAATATCTTGCTTCAGTGGTCATGGGAATAGAGTCAGAAAGGAACTGTTGATTGTTTCACTTCCTTGGTATCTTTCACAGCACTGTACAGTACTATGAAAGGAAGTCCTCAGGGAGTAAGCTTTCAGATCAGATCCAGCTTGGATACACCAATTCCTTTGTCTAAAGTGCACAGTCTCCTCAGCAATAGACTTTGATGGATAATTCTGTCTTTCAACTTGAGAACATATGGAACCAGCTAAAACCCATGCTTCCGGGCACACCTGTGAATAATTTTCTTGACTAGATCATTTGAGGTATGTTTTCTGAGGAGCAAGAAACCCAGAACTCATGGGCAGGGAGCAGGAACCGGAAGCTGCACAAGTCACCGTGCTGCAAGAAAGCGCCCCAAGGAATGCAGCAGTCATGTGTGTGCTTGGGAAATTAAAAAGTTGCCACATACAATAAACTCTGCTGTGGCGAGGATTCTACAAAACAAACAAACAAACAAACAAACAAACAAACAAACCGCTTAGGTAAAGGCAAGTCAAATGGGCAGGATTGGGAGACTGGGCCATGGAACAACTAGGCCCTTAGACCATCCACCCGGTAGGCGGTAGGCATGGAGTTTGAATCCATGTGGGTGCCAAATGTGTAATGAATATTTAAAAGAAATGCCATACTAGCTCAGAATTGAGAAACAGATGGTTATTTATTTGGGGGTAAATTCACATATCAGAATTCTCTGCTTGAATGAAAAACAGAGATCGAATCCAGCAATCCAAAAGAGCAGCAGGGGGAGAAGGGGCTGATGCAGGCTCTGCATCAGCATATTATATAGTATAAGAGGCCACACCCTAGTAGGCGGGTAACCACAAGCTGTAACACTTCCTACAGAAGAGGTAAAAAGACCAACTCTAAGTTTGGGCTACAACTTCTGTTGGCAACCTACACAAAAGAGCATAGTAGAAGGAAGCTTTGGATTTTGGCATGTTTACCTCCACTCTTACTGTCAAGTTTATCAAATGACTGAGGCAGTCTTTCTCCAGTATTAAAAACAACTTTAAAATTCCAGTTTAGAAGACCAGAAGATCTCTAGGAATTCCCTCAGACTACACCATCAGATAGTTTATTGCTGACACGTCCAGTCTCATGGACTAAACAACTACTGGATTTGGGGACATTCTTTAAGAGACAGCCACTGTTGAATTACACATATCACAGCTTGTAAGCCATTTTCATACACACACACACACACACACACACACACATATATATATATATATGCTCATTACAAACTCCTGACTAATGCTGAGACCCATCCTCTGGGAGTCAATTAGATGCAATAGCAATAGCCTACACTGTTTTGAGAATCTCTTCGATTACTCTTTCTCTGACCAACAACTTGAAAGGGAGTTTCTTTTTCCTAGCACTGTGGATTTTGCTGAATGGTCTATAGCTCCTGTGAGAAGCATTATTTTCCCAAATGGCATAATTTCCTTGGAAAATGTATATAGTCATATATTTATATGTATTATTGAACTTTCCTTAAATATAAATAATGTGACCACCTATGACTTTTTTAAATGTCTTTAGTGCTTTTTATTCCTCCTTCCTCCCTCTGCCTCTGTATTGACTCCTCTGTCCTCACCAGTTAAACTCTTCTCCTGATTTTCCCCATTTACTTCTTTATCTCACTTGCATCCTGCTATTCAGATTTCTAGAGTGTCCCCCATGGTCATTTTTACCCCTAATTTTTGTATTTATGCTTTTATAAACTTACATCAGGAGATTTGGAACTAGAAATTGCAAATGGGGGGGAGGGTAAATGTGGTGTTTGTTCTTCTGAGTCTGTGATACTTTACTCAATATATTTTTCTAATTCCATCAATTTACCTGTAACATTCATCACGTATTTTTCTTTACATCTGAATAATATCCATTGTCTATTTTCATCACTGTTTTATTATCTATTCTTTTTTTGGAGGAAATTTAGAACAGAGTAAAATATGTTGGCCTGTTTTTCTATACCTATGAACTATGGCTAGTTTGTGTATTTTTGAATGGAGTCTTCAAAAAAGAGTAAAAAGTATAGAAAATATTAATGGCTCAATGGTATAGAAAATATGCCTGTGTACTTTGCTGTCTGCTTCTCAACTGTCCAGCTTATTAAAATGTACATCACAACCACATATAGGGTCATGTCACTGAATATGGAGGTGATAAAAATCAACATCTGTAAAGATTTTTAATGTACCTTAGATACAGGGTAATAATTCAAAATCAAATATATATTGAATCTGCTATTCTCAAGGTAGTGCTCACCGTTGTTGTACTGTGTTTTCATTTCTGACTAAGTCCTAAGATATAATGAGTTCCCTTTGTATTGTGCATGTTCACCTGTTATGTACCACCCAGAATACAATTTTAGCATCTGTATGTTATGAGTTGTCATATTTTACTATAAAGTTTTCTTCTATTATAGAAATACAATGGCTTAATGATTAAAAACAATGTCAGTATCACATTAGTATAGTTTTGGATTGTATTGTGGTAGGAAGTTTGATTTTAAACATTACTCTTTTGAGTTGCCGATTGAATCTCATGAAAAGTGATTGAATTTATTTTGGTTTGGGGTTAGGACAGAATTTCTAACCATTTTTGAAATAGCCCTAAACATACTTCTGTCATTTTGCACTATTTATTTATGTGAAGTGGCCCTAACAGAATTGACAATTACCAAATCAAAATAACAATCAACTCTGGAAAATGTTGAAGATGCTCAACATCCTGTATAATCAAGTATTCAGTCAAGATGCAATTTTTATCTAAAAGTAAATATTCATCTCATCAAAAGGAAGTTTCATTTTATCTTAATAAATGGTAAAGTTATATGTATAATAAAGAATTCTTTTAAACAAATTTCATGCCAGGCCGAGTGCCTCATACTTTCAACCCCTGAACTTGTGAGGTGGAAACAGGTGAATCTGTGTGATTTCTAGCTTAACCTAGTCTGTATCATGAGTTCCAGGCTGTGAATAAATAAAAAAATTGTTTTTTATGTCTTCTAAGTACATGTTTGATTTGCATACCTATTTTATAAACCTATGTATCTAAGGTTACATAAAAATGTGTTGGATCAAAAGAAGTCGTCCATGAAAATCATGTAAGAACTGACAAAAGGTAAGATCTAAGATAAAATCCCATTATAAATTCTTAGCGAGCAGCTTTTTGAAAATGGGGTCTTTTCTTCCATGTTTTCGGGAGATTTGAGGACCGATTGGGATTTTCAGAAATCTATCTTAGCAATATGGAAGACCCAAATTCTCCAAATTCCTGGTAATTAGAAGCGAATTGTGTTAAAGTAAATATATACTATTTAGAATAATATAAAAGTATAGTCTCCATAAAATAAATAAAAATAGCATGTATTATAAAAGATATTGAACAAGTAGGAGGCATTTAGAAAAAGGCAGAAAAGGAAAGCTAATTCTAACCTTTCCAAATGAGATTAACCACATAATTTTCCTCCAGATTTTAGGGACATTATTTTCCTTCTACACTCTTCCTCTTTACTCAGGTGTCCGCAGAGCAGCTCAGAACCACTTAGTGGTGGCTCCAACCCACTTAGTGGACTGAGCTGTGGGAGCTGCTGGCCAGTCTTCAGTGTTTGCCTGGGCACTCCAATCTTCAGTGCTGGTTAGGCACAGAAGATACCTGCACATGAATCCAGGAGCTGGCATAGTACATTCCCCTTGAAATTTCTCCTTGGCCACAGCCTTCTCAGCAGAAGCCCACTATTTCTTCTCAATCTACTCCAGCTCTCTGTAATTCTAAAGATCAGGCATAGCCTTTATGGGTGCTCATGGGAAATAGTGTCATGCATTTGGAGAAATTCCAAAGCCAGTGCCTTCCACATCAAATAGACTGGCTGACCTCCCTTATTGTTGCACGGGATGGCAATGTCCTCAAAATGCAAAGAATCTGTTTTTCACAGGGCAGTGGTGGGCAGGCTTATGTCTAATGTTTACTTGTGTGAATGGCTGGTGGTCAGCCCTGGGGTCACTCACTGCTGGAAGCCATAGGTGTCGGAAAACTGCTTGGAGATGGTAAGTGATAGTCAAGAATGAAGCAGCCACAAATTTAAGCGGCTCAAACCAGGTATAAATTTAAAACTAAACATTACAGCATAATATAGTAAGTAACATATTACTTAAGCAATTTAAGAATATATATCATTAATGATTATATAGATACAAAAAGAAAACATCCTTATCTATGTAAAATGGAACATTATTTTGATATCAATTTGAATTTTTCTTGTGGCTAACAATGCTTAACACATTTTTATATAGGTTCTGGTCCTTTATCTTTGAAGAAATTACAATTCGAGTCTTCTGTACATTTATTAATTTGCTTGTTTGTTTTTTTTGGGGGGGGAGTTAATGTGTTCTTGATTAGATCCAGGAAGATATCAACACTTGATTTCTTTCATAATGAAAGTTCTTTTGAGAGAAAACAAATATTCACAGTTGAGATTTTGGTTAAAAAATCTTGCTTAGCAAAGGTCAGAAAGGCTTTTTGCAGTTTGAGAATTAGTGTTATTTAATGTGCATTTGTTTAGTTTTAAAATATATTTTATTAGTTCTTTTGGCAATTTTATACCATTTGTTTTGATACTATTCACAAATTACACGTCTCTCCCGATCCATTTCCTCTTCTCCACTCAACCAACTTTGTTTTTTCCTATCAAGGTTAATTTATGCAGTCGACATTTGACCTTCAATTTTTCCTAACTACAAAATATACTGCGGCAAAGGTGGCACAGAAATTGTGAGAGTGACCAAACAATGACTGGTCAAGCTTGAGACCCATACTGCAAGGGGAAGCCCACCCCTGCCTGCAGCGCCAGGAACTAGAGGCTTAATAGCCCAGAGATCTATTATAGAACCAAATATAACTAGCAAAAAATAAAAGACAAAAAAGTGAATGAAATAATTCCTAATGATATCCTGCCATACTTACAGAACGGTGCCTAATTCAATTGTCATCAGAGTGGTTTTAACCCACAACTGATGGAAACAGACACAGACAGCTACAGCCAAACATTAGGCAGAGCTCATAGAATCCTGTGAAAGAGGGGGAGGAAGGATTGTAGGAACCAGAGGGTTCAAAGATACTACAAAACCCCCACAGAATCAGCTAAACTGGACTCATAGGAGCTCACAGAGACTCAAACAACAACCAGAAAACCTGCCTGGGACTGAGCCAGGCCCTCTGCATATATGTTGTGTGTGTGTAGGTTGGTCTACTTGTGGGACTCCAAACAGTGTGAGCAAGGCCTGTAAAGAGCCTTCACATTGATCTCAATGACTGAAGACTTACAATTGAAAAAAATGAGCATAGGACGTTCATGTGACAATTCATAACCCACCCCACTACCCAAAAAGTTACAGCCTAGACAACAAAGAGAATTCTTGAATATTGATAGGGATGTTGAAGTATAGTTCTCCACAAATGATGGTTGCTGGCATGAGTGCATGCAGAGAAGAAAATTAGGTTTTTTTTTAAGGGACTGGCCATGGGAGTTTGCTTGATAATGCTCCAGTGAGTATATGAACAGCACAAATTGAAATTGTTTTATTTTTTAAAAAATAATTTTTTGGTTTCTTCTTGTTGATATTCTTCTTGTTTTGGTGTGGGAGATCACAAGGGTGGGGAGGTGGACTTTGGAGGAGTGGAAAATGAGTGTGATTGATGTACATGATATGAAATTCCCAATTAACCAATAAAAAATATGTTGTAATGCACCGGGCAGTGATGGCACATGTCTTTTATCCCAGCTCTTGGGAGGCAGAGGCAGGCAGAGCTCTGTGAGTTTAAGGCGAGCCTAGTCTACAAGAGCTGGTTTCAAAACAGGTAGAACTGTTACACAGAGAAACCCTGTCTCAAAAAAACAAAACTTTAAAAATAAACCATGTGTATATATACAAAGCAAAGCCAAGTTAAACAACCATAGCATATATGTAGAGGGCCCAGCACACGCCCATGCAGGCTCCCTGATTGTTGGTTCACTCTCTGTGTGCCCCTGTGAGCCTGCTTGTTGATTCTGTGTACTGAGTTTTCCTGGTGTCTTTGACCCTTCTGGCTGCTACAATCCTTCCTCTACCTGAGTATTCTTCTAATTTTAATTAGTGAACACCATTTTTCAAAGTTATGCATTTCATAATGCTATTCTTATCCAAGATTAACATGATCTTTGATTATCTTCATCTTCTATAACTTCTTTTTTATCTCCTCCTCTCCTTTAGTCTCCCTTTGTTGTGCCCTTCTTCTTCCCACATAGTGCTGGTGTGTGTGTGTGTGTGTGTGTGTGTGTGTGAAAATTCCACTTGTGAGAAAAAATGTGACATCTGCCTTCTGGTATTCATTTTATTGAATGGCTGAACCATAAAGTGAGCAATGTCTCCCTAGTTGTGGTCGTCAGATCAGAAGCTGATTTAGTTCATTTATCTTAACTTGGCAGTTTTTTGTCAGATTTAACATGTGTATTTTTAGAGAATAGCCAGCTTATGGCCAAAGACCATTCATATATCTCCATTCATCCATCTCCTACCCTGACTGGTTTTCCTCTGATATTTCTTCTTATTCATTTTATTAGTGTCTGTGATTTCTCAGATCTCTTCCTTCCACATGTTCAAGACAATTAGACGGCAGATAACAGATTATTAGTCATACCATTGTGATAGAGTGGGATTGGTTCAAAAGCTTTAATAAAAACTAGCAATCTTGGGGCTGGAGAGATGACTCAGAGGTTAAGAGCATTGCCTGCTCTTCCAAAGGTCCTGAGTTCAATTCCCAGCAACCACATGGTGGCTCACAACCATCTGTAATGGGGTCTGGTGCCCTCTTCTGACCTGCAGGCAGACACACAAACAGAATATTGTATACATAATAAATAAATATTTAAAAAAAACTTAGCAATCTCAACAATTAACTTTATTGAAGATGTCATATCTATGCCATTCACTGTGAGCATTTTGTCTTGACTTAATATCTTAATGTAATAAATTATATATGTTGTTCAGAACTTACAATGTTATTTATACTGGAACTGTCCTGAAAGGAGACATTTAGATTCTACCAGAAGCTAAATTCATCCTCCTTTTTTTATTTATTCATGTAACACAGAAGACAATACAGTCTCATGTATACGAAAGAGTACCAAGTTCAGTTCTGTGAAATTTGTAAGAGATGAAAATAGAGGAAATACTATGATTTGTCTAGTAGTATCTCTCACTAAGACAAAAATCATTAAAAGAAGAACATGATTTATTTTTAGTGCATAAAAAAGAAAATAGATTGTATTAAACTAAAATATATATAACAAAGTATTTCCAGATATATTTGGCATACATGGAAATCCCAAAAGCTTTAATGCACTGCATGGAAATTTAAATTATATCTGTACATGTACATCTTTGTGTGCATGCAAAAAAACAAAGAATGCTAACAAATTTTTACTCATATTCTTAGATGAAAATATTTATAACGAAGAGAATACTAAAATCTTTTGTATATTTAAACATGACCTACCATATTTTGGTCAGTGTGTTGATTAATTTTTTCTTGTTTATGTTAAATTTCAATTAAAATATAATTCAATAGATTCCTCCCTCCAATCTCTTTTATGTCCTCTCATCAACTCCTCCCCTGTCCCCACTTACTATTTCTCAAATGCATGGCCTCTTTTTAAATGATTATTGTTGTTATATAAATATATGTGCAACCTGACAAGTCCCTTTAGTCTTGGAAGTATATATATGATTTTGGAAGTGACCCCTTGATTTTGGATAACCCAATGGGGCCTTATTGCTGGAGAAGACTAATTCTCCTCTTAGCACTTGTTAGTTGCCTGTGGTTCTCTTTCCACAAGTAGGACCCCATGAAATTTCTTTCTTTCATGTTAGCATGTCTATCAGTTTTGTCCCTATTCAGGTCTTATATAGACAGCTATACTAGTGTACTATCACAGGTGTAGCTTCCAATACATTTCTAGGAGAAACAATCTCACAGCAAACTTCCCAATCTCATGGCCCTTCCAATATTTCTTTCCACTCTTCTGAAATGATCTCTGAGCCTTAGATTCAGAAATTGTGTTGCAGATCAGAACTGGGTATGACAAATCAGTTTTCTGTTTATGGCTACTTGTGGTTTTCTGTAATTGTCTCTGAACGCTGCAAAGAGAAACTTCTTTCATGTAGGTCGATAGCCTTCCCACTGAGGATTAGGGTTCCTGAAGACTCTTTGCAAGCTACTAAAAGGTGGAAGCAATCTAATAGTCCTATGCAGCTGAAATGCTGATCAACCATATCACTAACTAGCACAGGATACTCCAAAAGGTGTAATAATTGTATTCACATCTTGGTAGTAACCAACCGATCTTTAATTGGATCTCAGGCCTGCTCAACAGGAAGGAAATCATATCTGGTACTGGAAACCTAGCCATATATCCAGTGCTAGTTAAGTCTTGAATCTTATATGAAAACATGCTACAGCTACTTTATTGGATTAGCATAAATCCTAATTGAATTCTAAATACTTGTCCTTATAGTCAGATGTAAGTGCGACTCTCACTCCAAATACATTATGTTTGGAGAAATGCATTTCAGACTTAAAATGACAAGTTTTACTCTACAGAGAGTAAGTGAAAGGCATAAATCACCAAATAATTTCAATGATTATATAGTATATGGTTGTGTTTAAGTGTATGTTCTATAAGTGAAGATACAATGGATTTGCTTCAAGATGCTGGTGATATGGACAACCAAAATGGCATATTCAACTTCTAAGGACTTCACTGATGATAAAAATGTAATACTTGTAGTAAAAGTCTTCTTTCAGCTTTCTATAATTTTCAAAGTTATTTTTGTTCATTGATTCCTAAATGCTGGGAGATATTTCACATTGTTGACAGGAAAAGCTTATAATCATTTTTATTGAATTGCTGACAAATGTAGAAAAATTGCAGAAACAAGGAAATAATCTTCTCTCTTACAATTCTAAATAATCATTAATTATCCTCTTTTATAGTATTTTACTAAAGATACAAAACAATGTGATTTTATGATGTTTTGCATGTATATTATTATACTGTATTCATAATCATTTCCCATGTCCCTCTGTTATCATATCATCATTTATGAACACACTCTTAGGAAAACTTGATAATATTGTATGTGATTATCAGCAAGCCTATTTTGTGAGTTATTTAGGTTCAAATACCTTCTTTCCATGAATTCCCTTCATTTCAACACTAAAATTATTCAAGATTTTTATTTTACTTATTTCACATTGTTCTTCATATCACTACTTCCCTTTTTGATTATTATTGAAAGTGACATATCCTAATGCTTAGGATTTTCATTTCTACAACAGAATACCTGACAGGAATCAACATAAGAAATGAAGTATTTGCTTTAGTTTAAAGTTTCAGGGGATGTGGTCTATCATAGCAAAGAAGTCATAGTGGCAGAAACTTAAGAAAACTGGCCATAGTGTATCCATACTTGGGAAACAATGAGTGATAAATACTGATACTCAGATTTCTTTTTCCTTTTTATGTAATCTGGGACCCCATCCACATTAAGGGTGAGTCTTCACACATCAAATGACATAATCTATGTAACTGCTCACAGGCATGTACAGATGCTTGCTTGGCTCCAGGGAAACTCTAGGTACTATTAAGTTGGTAATTTATGTAAGTGATCAAAGCACTGTGTGTGTGTCCTATTGCCATAGATTTTATTTATATTTCTTTATTGATATTCTCACTTCTGGTTCATCCTAAACCATGTTAATATTAGTACAACCAAAAGGAGTAGCATATATACTATACAAGAAGTATGTATGCTGGTGATTTAAATATTACTATTATTATTCAAATTTTCCTTTTATATTTTTTGCTATGTAATATTCAAAATGATCATTTTCAGTTATATATGGTTTAAATAACTTAACTACTGTATTAGTTACTTTTCTATTGCTGATATAAAACACCATTACCAAAGCAACTTATAAACAGAAGTTTCTGTTCCACCTGGTCCCACAGCCATTCAGTCCCCAAAAGATGCACAGAGACTTATATTAATTATAAACTGTCTGTCCTATTAGCTCACACTTGTTATTAACTAGATCTTACAACTTAAATTAACCCATAATTCTTGTCTAATTTTAGCCACGTGGTTTGGTACCTTTTCTCAGTAAGGCATTCTCATCTTGCTTCCTCTGAATCTGGCTGGTAACTGATTCTCTGCCTTTCCTCTTCCCAGAATTCTCCTAGACTGGTTACCCTGACTATTATTTCTGCCTAACTATTGGCCAATCAGTGTTTTATTAAACCAATACACATGACAAATCTTTACAGTGTACAAATGCAATATCCCACAGCAGCAACTTATAAAAAGAAGGATTTATTTGGGGCTTACAATTCCAGAGGGATAAGAATTCACCATGGCTGGGAAGTAGGAATCATGGCAGCTGGAGCAGCAATCTGACAGCTCACATGTGAAACAGCAAGCATAAAACAGAAAGAGCACACTGAAAATGGCTAATTTTAAAGCCTGAAGTCCTGCTCACAGTGACATACATCCTCCAGCAAGGCTATAGCCTCCTAAACATGCCCAATTAGTACTACTAACTGAGGATCAATTATTCAAGTATCTGAGACTCATTTAGATACCCACATCTACCTATAATCATCTCATTCACCAGCCTAAATTATCTTTTAATAATTATCCTTCAAAGGAATAATTAATAATTATCTTAATTATCCTTCTAACGAATGGTGCAGAATGGTACAAAGTACTGTTCATTCAGGAAGTGACATGCTACTTTCTTTTAATGTTTAAATTTTTATAGTTGTGTTTTTTCATAATTGAGTGGAGGTTGGAACAACTTAGCATACTGCTAAATTCTATCCATAGAGGTTCTTATTTAATATGTCTATAAGTGGAATTGAAACTCTTCAGGCCTAGTAATTGCCCTAAAATATTCTGAAGTTGACCTGTGTAGTAAGTTTAGAGATATTACTCTATCAAATAAAACTCTACCTATCAGTTAAAATGTTTACTTTTTTCTGGCGTTAGCAATCTATAGTATAGTTTGATGACATTATCCATAACGATGCTATTATCATGCTACCTCAAGCAGAGAAAAGTCACTAATGTTTACTAAGATCCTCCCCTGAGATTCCAACACTATCCCCATCTCCTCAGCTATATGAAAGCTTAGAAATGCCAAAGTGATAAAAGGGAAAAAAGATTAGAGTTCGAAGGAATTTTTACATGGTAAAACTCTTCAGGGGTTGCACACATTTCTATTCCCCACAATTTATTAATTCAACTTGGAATGAGGTAATCTTTCTTTAGTTTGTCTGTCTACCCCCAGTTAAAGGTGAATAAAAGTTTCTATTACATATCCTCAGGAGTGTTACACAACAGAATCAAATCCAATGTTTTGAACATATTAGGCAAACTCTCTACTGCATTATATCCCCCAAGAGTTATGACATTTTTTTTTAAATATGATTCCTGGGCTGGTGGCTAAAGGTTCTTTCTGTCAAGCCTTGCAAGCTGAGTTGAATTCCCAGAAGCCACATAATGGAAAGAAAAAATTGACTCCCACTTGTAGTCCTCTTTCATCTACCTACATGCTGTGGCACATACATGCACACACGTACACACAGAGACAAATACACTCGCACAGAGACATGCAGCTAAGATGAAAAAAATTAGAGTATAAAGCTTTCAGATTTATTGTACTCACAACAAATAACTATTGCAAACTCAAGAAGCACCATTGTATAACAACACTTCATAAAATACTCAGAGAGGACTACCAACCTTTTTGTAATAGGTTTTTCACTCATTTTTATTCTCTGCTAGTCAATTATCCCCTGCAGTTATTTTTTTTTTAATTTTTTATTTAAAAGGTTTTTTTTTTTTCATTTTACACACCAACCACAGTTCCCCGTCCCTCCCTTCTTCCAGCTCTCCCAACCCCCTTCCCCTCACACAACCACCCATCCATTCCTCAGAATGGATAAGGCATCCCATGAGGAGTCAACACAGTCTGTCATATCAAGGTGATGCAGGATGCAGGACCAAATCAGTCCCCCCCCCCACATTGAGACTGAGCAAAATATCCCTTTATAGAAGATAGGCTCAAAGAGGCCCGTTCATGAACTGGGCATAAATCCTGGTCCTACCGCTAGTTGGCCCAAGCTACACAACTGTCACCCACATTCAGAGGGACTAGATTGGTCCTATGCAGGTTCTCGTTTGTGAGTCAAGAGTCGGTAAGCTTCCACTAGCTCGGATCAACTGTTTCTGTGTGTTTTCCTATCTTGGTCCTGACCCCCTTGTTCATATTATCACTCCTTCTTATCTGACTGTACTCCTTGAGCTCAACCCAGTAGTTAGGTATGAGTCTCTGCATCTGCTTCTGTCAGTTACTAGATGAAAATTTTATGATGACAATTAGGGCAGTCATCAATCTGATTACAAGGAAGGCCAGTTCAGGTACCTTCTCCATTATTGCTAGAAGTCTTAGCTGGAGTCATACTTGTGGATTCCTGGGAGTTTCCCTAGCACCAGATTTCTTTCTAAACTAATAATATCCCCTCTACCAAAATATCTGTTTTCTTGCTCTCTCTCTCTCTCTCTCTCTCTCTCTCTCTCTCTCTCTCTCTACCACCCTACCTTTCAACTCTCCCTTTTCTCCCCACCCTGCTCCCAGTTTATTCAATAAATCTTATCTATTTTCCCTTCCCAAGGGCATCCATGCATGACTCTCTTAGGGTCATCCTTGTTACCTAGCTTCTCAGGGGTTGTGGATTGTAGCCTGTCTATCCTTTTTTTTACATCTAATATCCTCTTATGAATGAGTACATACCATGTTTGTCTTTCTGGGCCTGGGTTACCTCACTCAGGATATTTTTTCTAGTTTTATTCATTTGCCTGAAAATTTTAAGATGTCATTGCTTTTACCACTAAGTAATATTCTATTGTGTAAATTAGCATATTTTATTTATCCATTCTTTGGATGAGGGGATCTAGGCTGTTTCCAGATTCTGACTATTAACAATAATGCTGCTATGAACATAGTTGTTCAAAAGTCTTTGTAGCATGAGTGTGCATCCTTTAGGTTTATGCCCAAGAGCATTATTGTTGGGTTATGACATAAGTTGATTCCCAGTTTTCTGAGAAACTGACATGCTGATTTCCAAAGTGGCTGAACAAATTTGCACTACCACCAGTAATGGAGGAATGTTCTCCTTACTCCACATCCTCTCCAGTATAAGCTCTCATCAGTGTTTTTAATCATAGTCATTCTGGCAGGTGTAAGATGGTATCTCAGAGTTGTTTTGATTTGCATTTTCCTGATTTCTAAGAATTTTGAGTAACCCCTTAAATGTCTTTTGGCTATTTGAGTTTCTTCTGTATACAATTCTCTGTTTATATGTGTATCTCATTTTTAATTAGATTATTTGATATTTTGATGCCTAGTATTTTGAGTTCTTTATAGATTTTGGAGATCAGCACTCTGTCAGATGTGGAGTTGGTGAATATCTTTTCCCATTCCATAGGCGGCTATTTTGTCTTATTGACTTCCTTTGCTTTACAGAAGCTTCTCAGTTTTAGGAGGTCACATTTATTTATTTTTTCTTTCAGTGTATGTGCTACTAGTGTCATATTTAGGAAGTAGTTTCCTGTGTCAATGCATTCAAGACTACTTCCCACTTTCTTTTCTATAAGGTTAAGTGTAACTAGATTTATATTGAGGTGTTTGATCCACTAGAGCTTGAGTTTTGTGCATGGGATATATATGGATTTATTTGCATTCTTGTAATGTTGACATCCAGTTACTTCAGCACCATTTGTTGTAGACACTTTCATTTTCTGTTGTACAATTTTGACTTCTTTGTTAGGAATAATCAGGTGTTTGTAAGTGTGTGAATTAATATCATGTCTTCAATTCCATTGATTCATGTGTCTGTTTTTATGTCAGTACCAAACTATTTTTAATACTACAGCTCTATCATAGAGCTTGAAGTTTGGGATGATGGTGAGTCTGGGGATTCCTTTATTGTGCAGGATTGTTTTGGCTATTCTAAGTTTTTTTCCCATATGAAGTTGAATATTATTCTTTTGAGGTCTCTGAAGAATTGTGTTGGGATTTTGATGTGGATTGTATTTAATCTCTAGATTGTTTTTGGTAAGATTCGCGTTTTTACTATATTGATCCTATGTATTCAAGAGCATGGAAGATCTTCCCATTTTCTGATATCTCCTTCAATTTCTTTCTTCAGAGACGTAAAGTTCTTGTCATAAAGGTCTTTCATTTGTTTGGTTAGTGCTATCCCAAGATATGTTATGTTAATTATGTCTATTCTAAAAGATGATGTTACTCTGATTTCTTTTTCAGCCTATTTATCATTTGTGAATATGAGGGCTAATGGTTTTTTTTTAGTTAATCTTCTATCCTGCCTAATTGCTGTAGGTGTTTTTCAGCTGTATGAGTACCCTAGTAGAAATTTTGGGATCTCTTAAGTATACTATCATATCATCTGCAAATAGCACAAGTTTGACTTCTTCCATTCTAATTTGTATCTCCTTGATCTCCTTTTGTTGTTTTATTGCTCTAGCTAAAAATTTGAATATTATACTAAATAGACATGGAGAGATTAGACAGCCTTGTCTTGTTCCTTATTTTAGTGGAATCACTTTGAGTTTCTCTTCATTTAGTTTTATGTTGACTGTTGGCTTGCTGTATATTACCTTCATTATGTTTAGTTATATTCCTTCTATCCCTAATATCTCCAAGACCTTTTTCATGAAGGAGTGTTGGATTTTGTTGAATGCTTTTTCAGCATCTAATAATATGATCATGTGATTTTTTTCATTTTTTATATGGTAGATTACATTGACAGATTTTTATATTTTGAACCATCTCTGAATCTTTGACATGAAGCCACCATGATATTGGTGGGTGATTTTTATATGTGTTCTTAGATTCAGTCATCCAGTATTTTATTGAGTATTTTTATATTAAATTTCATGAGGTAGTTTGTAGTGTAATTCTCTTTCTTTGTTGCATCTTTGTGTGGTTTGGGTGCCAGGGTGACTATAGCCTCATAAAAAGAGTTTGCCATTTTTCCATTTGTTTCTATGTGCAGAACAATTTGAGGAGAATAGGTATTATTATAGTTCTTCTTTGACATTCTGGTATAATTCTGGGATGAACCAATCTGGCCCTGCCTTTTTATTTTTGGGAGTCTTTTAATGATTGCTTCTATTTCCTTAGTGGTTATAGGTCTATTGAAGTTGTATATCTAGTCTTAATTTAATTTGATAAGTCTTACCTATCCAGAAAATTATCCATTTCCTTTAGGTTTTCCAATTTTGTGGAATACAGGTTTTTAAAATATAACCTTATGATTCTCTGGATTTTCTTAGTGTCATTATTAAGATTCCCTTTTCATTTATGATTTTTTTAATTTGTATATTCGCTCTCTGCCTTCTGGTTAGTTTCTATAAGTGTTTGTTTGTATTGCTGTTTTTCTCACAGACTGTAGTGACATTTTGTTTGTAATCTAACAAATAAAACTTGCCTGAAGATTGAGTGCAGAGCTAAGTCATAGAGCACAGGCAAAGGTGGCACACACCTTTAATCCCAGCACTCAGCAGACAGATCTCTATGAGTTCAAGGCCCCACTGGGCTACACAAGATTGAATCCATCAAAAAGAGAAACAGAGCTCACACAAAGTTGGTCCCAGGACTTGGGATCTCCTGCCTTTAATCCCAGCACTAGGGATGTGGAGACAAGAGTGATGTGGCTGAGCAGAGAAAAGAATATAAGGAGAGAGGGGAAAGTAGCTCAGATTCAGTCTGAGACTGTACAGAGAGAGAGGCAATCTGAAGTTTGTTAGAGACAGAATTCTGTCTGAGGATTCATAGGGACAGGGTCATCCTTTTGGACTGATCATTGGTAGAGATATAAACTTTCTAGTGATTGGCTGCTCTGCTTCTCTGATCTTTCAGCATTAACCCCTATATCTTATTCTAGGTTTTTATTATTAATAACAATTAGAATTTGTGTTACAAAAGACCCACCTCTTTGTTTCATTGATTCTTTGTATTGTTCTCTTTGTTCATATTTATTGATTTCAACTCTCAGTTTGACTATTTCCAGTCATCTTCTCCTCTTTGGTGAGTTTTTTTTTTCCTTTTTTCTTTAGAGTTTTCAGGTGTAGTGTTAATTCACTAGTGAACCCTCTCCAAATGATTTATGTGGGCTCTGAGTGCTACGAACTTTCCATTTAACACTGCTTTCATAGAGTCCCATAAGTTAGGATGCGTTGTACCTTTATTTTCATTGAATTGTATGATATCTTTAATTTCTTTCTTTATTTCTTCCTTGACCCAGTAGTGATTCAGTTGAACATTGTTCAATTTTCATGAGACTGAAGGCTTTCTGTAGTTTGTGTTATTTTTATATCCATTCAGTTAGCCTATGTCTTTTTATAGAACAGTTGAGACCATTGATAAATTTCATCTTTTGTTCAAAATATGGAGATCAAATCAAGAACCTTGTGTCTGCTAAGTATGTATTTTATCACTCCACTACCATTCAGCTGTCAAATTCCATATCATAACAACAATGATAATCATAAAATATTTATCCTTCATCGATGTCCACAGCATAATTCCCCTAACCTGTTAATGTGTCAAATTGTATGGTAAATAAAATCTAATCTCATGAATCTCTATAGAGTTTTGTCTAGCTGCAGGAAGCCGTAGCAATGAAAACAAGAGGAAGACCAATATGTGAATGTTGGTTCTGATTGTGGTGGAGGATGGCAAGAGGCCAAGGAATACAGGCAAGTTCTGGAATCTAGAAAAGGCAAATAAATAGATTATTCTCTCCTTGAGCCTCCAAAAAACAATGCGGCCCTGCTGATGTCTTGATTTTAGGATTTGGAATTATGTTCTACAGGGATATAAGATAATACATCTCTGTCATTTCTAAATCACTCATTTTGTGATAATGGCTAAAGACAGCAATAAGAACATTTAAACTATTACTACTAAAATAAAATACTTTAATTTTATTTTCTCTGTGTGAGAAATGAAATAGATCACTGTTGTGCTCTGCAATTTCTTTGTGTACTCATTTACATTTTACTTTTGATTATAAGTAATTTTTCAACTTATTCAGTAGAAAATTGTTTATGATTTGCAGGAAAGTTGAGTATAGAAAATGGTATATATCGAAGCTTTTTAAATCAATATTCCATTAACCTTCAGATTTTGTAAATATTAACTAATTCTACATACTTTTAACTGTATTAAATATTATTTCTCTCATACATTGCTGAATATTTTATTCATTCTTTTCCTAAAACTTTGGAATCAGCTTTTAACATTGAAGTTCTGTAAGTTTTCTGTCATAGTTTTCTACAAAACACCATATTCATTTTATTAAAGCTATTTTGGAGATGGCATTTTAAAAATCTACAAGTGATACTGTTATTACAAATTGTATCCAAAGCCCCCACTATGGATCTGTTATTCACCATCTTATGATAAAGCACTTATTATGTGGTACTCTTTACTCTTTGAAGGGCTTATTTACAATGATTTCTAAAAGTGTGCTAAAAATAATAATTTTTAAAATTAGTAATAATTATTTTAATACTCCTTTTTCTTTAACAAGTCAGCTTGATAATTAATATAAACATTTAAAATGAGATTAGCTTGAAGTCATTTAGACTAATGTGTTTTCTTCAAGCAGTTAGAAGGAGTACTCTGCTTGTGAAAGAAATTTTATAATGTCATATTCTGGGAGGAAAATTTTTGAACTGAAGATTCAGATTTTCTTCAGAAAGACAAATATGTTCATTCTATTTTCTTGGCCTTTTTTTGCAGATCTACATACCTTCATAGAGTAAATCTTGTTATTGTTATTGTTCAACCCTTCCTCATGTATTGCTTTCTGAATTCAGAAACATATTTCAACTATATGCTCCATGGTAGTTGTTTGATAGTTCTCCAGTGCTCATTTACAGTTGTATCTCTTTATTTTACTTTGGTTTTTGTTTATATACAGGTCTTGATGTGTTGTCCAAACTGGCTTCAAAATCAGAATCCTCTTTTCTTTTACATGTTGGAATTATGATCATTGGCCATCTTACAAGATTACTAGTTTTATTGGTACATAATATTCTGTATTTTCATGAGGTATTGTATTTATGAAGTGATGTTTTAATTTACACATACACCAGACATTGGTCAAATAAATGTAATAAATATACCTATTACCTAAAATATTTTTCTGACTTGTCTATGAAGAAACTCAGAATATTTCATTCTAATTGAGATACATAATGAATTGTTGTTAGCCATATTCACCCAACTCAGCCACAGAACACTAGAGCTGTTCTCTCATCTAACTGTAGCATTAACATATATTTATATTTTTATAAATATACATATAAATAAAAATTATAAATATATTTGTTGTGCAGTTGTCTATGGATTAATCTTTAAACTGGTTCTCACTTTTTAAATTTTAACTTTTTTCACCTTTAAGATTTTAGGAAAGGGACTAGAGAGATGGCTCAGAGGTTAAGAGCACTGACTGCTCTTCCAGAGGTCCTGAGTTCAATTCCCAGCAACTATATGGTGGCTCATAGCCACCTATAATGAGATCTGGTGCCCTCTTCTGGCATGCAAGCATACATGGAAGGAATGTTGTAAACACAATAAATAAATAAATATTTTTAAAAAGATTTTAGGTAGGTGTCTGTGTGGGTATTTGCATGCAAGTTGTTGTAAGCTGCCCCATGTGTGTGTCAGAAATTGAACTCAGGTCTTCTGCAAAGTAATATGTTCCATTAACTACTGAGCCATCTCTTCAAGTCATAACTTCAATTGTATGTAACTTTATTCTATTTTATAAAAATAATTTTAAATGTTTTGAAAGTAAATGTAATTACATCATTTTACTCCTTCCCTTTCCTCTTTCCAACTTCTCACATTCACCCCCAAGTTCTCTCACATATTCTCATTTAACTGTGACAAATTTTTGTGCCCAAACCCAAACAAACCATGATCTGTCATATATTGTTACATATCTGTGTATTTTTACTTTTCATTATAATTGAGTATTTTTGAAGGATAAGTTCCAAAATATGGACTTTCCAGAGTAGAGGAGGAAAGCCTTGTGCAATTCAGGAATAGGCTTCTGTGAAGGATTGGATACTTGAGAAAACATAGAATGATTTTAAGTCCAACCAAGTAAAGAAAGTTTAAGAAAGTTAAAGGAGTATTGGATATCACTTTTTGATTAAGGTATGATGCAAAAATATCAAGATAAATTAAACCATGGTACATATGCCTAGAACTAATAGAGTTTGAAGTCAGGGATGGTAATGCCTCCAGACGATCCTTTATTATATAAGATTGTTTTGGCTATCCTGGGTTTTTTGTTTTTCCATATAAAGTTGATTAATGTCCTCTCAAGATCTGTGAAGAATTTTGATGGGATTTTAATGGGGATTGCATTGAATCCATAAATTGCCTTTGGTAGAATTGCCATTTTTACTATGTTGATCCTCCCAATCCAAGAGCAAGGGGGATCCTTCCATTTTCTGGTATCCTCCTCAATTTCTTTCTTCAAAGACTTAAAGTTCTTGTCAAATAGATCCTTCTCTTCCTTGGTTAGGGTTACCCCAAGATATTTTATGCTATTTGTGGCTATCATGAAGGGTGATGCTTCTCTGATTTCCCTCTCTGCTTCCTTATCCTTTGTGTATAGGAGGGCAACTGATTTTTTGGAATTGATCTTGTATCTTGCCACGCTACTAAAGGTGTTTATCAGCTGTAGGAGTTCTTTGCTAGAGTTTTTGGGGTCGCTTATGTACACTATCATATCTTCTGCAAATAATGAAAGTTTAACTTCTTCCTTTCCAATTTGAATCCCTTTGATCCCCTTATGTTGTCTTATTGCTATTGCTAGAATTTCAAGCACTATATTAAAGAGGTATGGAGAGAGTGGACAGCCTTGTCGTGTTCCTGATTTTAGTGGAATAGCTTTGAGTTTCTCTCCATTTAATTTGATGTTAGCTGTCGGCTTGCTATAAATAGCTTTTGTTATACTTAGGTACGACCCTTGTATCCCTAATATTTCTAAGACCTTTATCAGAAAGGGATGTTGAATTTTGTCAAATGCTTTTTCAGCATCTAATGAAATGATCATATGGTTTTTTTCTTTCAGTTTATTTATATGATGGATTACATTGATAGATTTTCGTATGTTGAACCAGCCCTGCATCTCTGGGATGAAGCCTACTTGATCATAATGGATAATTTTTCTAATGTGTTCTTGGATTCGGTTTGCCAGTATTTTATTGAGTATCTTTGCGTCAATATTCATGAGTGAGATTGGCCTGTAGTTCTCTTTCTTGGTTGTATCTTTGTGTGGTTTTGGTATCAGAGTAACTGCAGCTTCATAAAAGGAATTTGGCAATTACTTCTCTGTTTCTATATTGTGAAATACCTTAAGGAGTATAGGTATTAGGTCTTCTTGGAAGTTCTGGTAGAATTTTGCATTGAAACAGTCTGGACTTGGGCTTTTTTTGGTAGGGAGTTTTTTTATAACAACTTCTAATTCTTCGCGACTAACAGGTCTATTTAGATTGTTCACCTGGTCCTGGTTTAACTTTGGTATATGGTACTTATCTAAATAAGTGTCCATTTCTTTTACATTTTCCAATTTTGTGTCATACAGGTTTTTGTAGTAAGATCTAATGATTCTCTGAATTTCCTCTGTGTCTGTGGTTATGTCTCCCTTTTCGTTTCTGATCTTGTTAATTTGCGTATTCTCTCTCCACTGTTTGATTAGTTTGGATAGGGGTTTATCAATCTTACTGATTTTCTCCAAGAACTAGCGTTTTGTTTCATTGATTCTTTGGATTGTTTTCTGTGTTTCTATTTTGTTGATTTCAGCCCTCAGTTTGATTATTTCCAGTCTTCTACTTCTCCTGGGCGCGTCTGCTTCTTTTTTTTCTAGAGCTTTCAGGTGTGCTGTTAAGTCCCCAATGTATGCTTTCTCCGTTTTCTTTAAGTGGGCACTTAGTGCTATGAACTTTCCTCTTAGCACTGCTTTCATCGTGTCCCATAGGTTTGAGTATGTTGAGTCTTCGTTTTCATTGAATTCTAGAAAGACTTTCTTTATTTCTTTCTTGATCCAGGTGTGGTTCTGTAGTTGACTGTCCTGTTTTCATGAGTTCGTAGGCTTTCTGGAGATAGCATTGTTGTTGAATTCTAACTTTAATCCATGGTTATCTGATAAGACACAGGTGGTTACTGATATTTTTTTGTAACTGTGTAAGTTTGCTTTGTTACTGAGTATGTGGTCTATTTTTGTGAAGGTTCCATGCGCTGCAGAGAAGAAGGTATATTCTTTCCTATTTGAGTGGAATGTTCTATAGATGTCTGCTAAGTCCATTTGATTCATTACCTCCATTAATTCTCTTATTTCTCTGTTAGGTTTCTGTCTGATTAACCTGTCCATTGGTGAGGGAGGAGTGTTGAAATCTCCTACTGTTAGTGTGTGTGGTTTGATGGCTGCCTTGAGTTTTAGTAATGTTTCTTTTACATAAGTGGGTGCTTTTATATTAGGGGCATAGATATTCAGGATTGAGACTGATGAATTGTTCCTGTTATGAGTAAAAAATGTCCCTCTCCATCTCTTCTGATTGATTTTAGTTTGAAGTCAACTTTCTTAGAAATTAGTATGGCCACAATGCTTGTTTCTTAGGTCCGTTTGCTTGATAAACCTTTTCCCAGTCCTTTACTCTGAGTAGACGTCTGTCTTTGTAATTGAGGTGTGTTTCTTGTAAACAGCAGAATGTTGGATCCTGTTTTCGTATCCAATCTCTTAGCCTGTGCCTCTTTATAGGTGAGTTGAGTCCATTGATATTAAGTGATATTAATGACCAGTGGTTGTTAACTCCAGTCATTTTTCCTTTCTTCCTTTCTTTCTTTTCATAGTAGGGTTTGTGTGTTTCCCTTCTTCAAGTTGTGCTGGTGAAAGGTCATTAGATGTCTGAGTTATTGTGGACATTGTTGGACTCCTTGGGTTGTGATTTTCCTTCAATTACTTTCTGTAATGCTGGATTTGTGGCTATGTATTGTTTAAATTTGTTTTTATCCTGGAAAATTTTGTTTTCTCCATTTATAGTGAATGAAAGTTTGCCTTGTTATAGTAGTCTGGGCTTGCATCCATGGTCTCTTAGTTTCTGCAGTACATCTATCCAGGACCTTCTGGCTTTCATGGTTTCCATAGAGAAGTCAGGTGTAAGTCTGATAGGTTTACCTTTATAGGTAACTTGACCTTTTTCCTTTGCAGCCCTTAATATTCTTTCTTTATTCTGTATGTTTTGTGTTTTGATTATTATATGATGAGGAGATTTTTTTTTTGATCCAGTCGATTCGGTGTTCTGTATGGTTCTTGGACGTTCAAAGTAATATCTTTCTTAAGGTTGGGAAAGTTTTCTTCTATAATTTTATTAAGTATATTTTCTGGACCATTGAGCTGTACTTCTTCTCCTTCTTCTATCCCTATTATTCTTAGGTTTGGTCTTTTTATTGTGTCCCAGATTTTCTGAATGTTTTGTGATGAGAATTTGTTGGTTTTGCTGTTTTCTTTGATCAGTGTTTTTATTTTCTCTATGGTATCTTCAGTGATTGAGATTCTTTCTTCTATTTCTTGCAATCTGTTGGTAGTACTTTTCTCTGTAGTTCCTGTTTATTTATCCAAATTTTCCATCTCCATCCTTCCCTCGGTTTGTGTTTTCTTTATTACTTCCACTTCATTCTTCAAGTCTTGAACCGTTTCCCTTACCTGTTTGATTACTTTTTCTTGTTTCTCTTGGTTTTCTTGGGTATCTTTGAGAGATTTATTCATTTCCTCTACCTTTTTGTTTGTAATCTCTAATTGATTATGGCAGTTTTTCACCTCCTGTTTAAGGTCCTCTATTATTTTCATATAATTCACTTTTGGGTCGAATTCTTCTAATTCTTCTGGAATAGGGTGTACAATTCTTCTTATTTCAGGATTCCTGGATTCTGGTGATGTCACATTGCCTTTCAGGTTGTTGGAGGAATTCTTGCATTGGCGCCTGCCCATCTTTTCCTTCAAATGGAGCCAGGAGAGGCCTGGTGTCTTGGTCCAGTCTTTGTTGTGACTAACTCTCTGGGTGTATCTCCTCAGTGTAGGGGCAGGACCTGTTCACTTCCAGATGGACTCCTCAACACCAAAACATGAATGTCTGGTAGTCCAATGACCCGCGGACAAAAGAGCGAATGCTGGGGGTAGGTCGGGGTCGAGTAGAACACAGGCGACCTGCAGCACAGGCTGGAGGTGCCTGTGCTCCCTTTCAGGGGTTGTTGAGGCCTGCCCGGTAGGCAGGCACTCACTGCTCTGGGTGGGTAGCCTTAGTGTAGGAGCAGGAAGCTGTTCCTCAGCAAAGGACCTTGCAGACAAAGCAGGCTTGGGGGGGGGGTGTAGGAAAGAAATCCCTGCAGCAGGAGCTAGGGGAGGGGGTTTTGTGCGCTCTTCTGGGACAGTCCGCCCCAGGATAGCACACACTCACCCGTCCAGATGGAACTTTTCCTTAACTAGACAGTCTTCAACTCAAATGTAACAGTAGGAAATTGGTGACAAATCCAATATATTGAAGAAAAAATTATTGCAAAGATGGAAACATTGAAAAATAACCAAACAGAAATACTTTCATAAAATATTTATTTATTATGTGTGCAATGTTTTGCCTGCATATATTCCTGCAGGTCAGAAGAGGGCACCAGATCTCATTACAGATGGTTTATAACCACCATATGGTTGCTGGGAATTGAACTCAGGATTTCTGGAAGAGCAGCCAGTGATCTTAACCTCTGATCCATCTCTTCAGCCCCAGAAATATCTTTAATAAATAAAATGGCTAATCAAATAAAAACCACAACAGAGAGACCATCATTAACAGATAATGCCACACAGAATACTACATTTCATGAATGGATTATGAAATTGAGACAATGATAGAAAACACATGTAATAAAAAATAATGAGCATGAAGTTTAGGAAACATTCAAGACACTAAACCAGAATTTCATAACTTAGAGGAGAAGAAGTAAAATCAAATAGATTACACAGACTATTTAATGAAATTATCAGGATACTTCCTAAACATAGAAGAGAGAGAGGATATCAAAACACAAGAGGACTATAGAACTCCAAATAGACATGACTAGAAAAGAAACTTTCAATAATATTATAGTCAGAATCTCCATAATACAAAGAAAACTAACAATCCTAAAATCAACACAGAAAAAAAAATGCAATTTAGCAATGTGGAGAGCAGGATAAATAGTCTTTTCCACAGATGGAAACACATATTGGTTATGTAATACTAAATGTTCTTCTCTGTATGCATACATAAAGTAGTCATCATTCTCATTGGTTATTATCTAAGAACTTCATATTTTGAAGGGTACATTTGAAATAAATAATTCAGAGACTACAACTCAGTATTATTTTTTAGTTCCTTTAAAAGATAATAAAAATTGGCTTGGAAAATATATGCTAAAATGAATTCAACAATTTTGGCTTTTTTACTCTTCTATGATAATATATGTCAAGCCCATCAGAAAAGAAAAATTCTAGATGTATAATCATTGTATTTCCAAAATGTTTTATCCAAACTATAGTAGATATAATATCTGATTTTTAAGTAATTACATTATATACAAATGTTCAAAAGTACTTCAGAGGTAGCAATTAATAGAATTGCCAATATATAGAACATGATCAAGTTATTCTGTCTACTAGAGAAATATTTTAGGTATAAAACAGAAATAAATGATTATTTTAAGATAAATAAACAGAGCCAGAATAAATTGTGAAAATAATTACAAGTGTTATTTATAGCAAATAACAGTCTTTATCTACCTTATACTTTAATACTGTTAATTCCTTTTAGATTATCATATAACCACATTATTTTGACACTTACCTTTCATCCCTGTGCTTCTCATATGTACAGCCCCCATACTCACTCTCATTCAAATACATGGTCTCTTTTTCATTAATCATTATTACATATGTATGTATGCATGTGAATGTGTGCATTCCAAATCTGTAAGTATAACCTGCTCTATTTATGTAATACTTGTATGTGATTGTTGTCACAGCTGCCCATAAGGTATTAAATAACCAATTAGTTACTCCTCACTGAGGAAGAATATTTCTCCTTCTTTTATAATTCTTTAGTAGCTTGTAATTTTTTTGCTTAGGGTTGAAACCTCATGAACTTTCTTTCTTTCATGTAAAAATATATATATATGTGTGTGTGTGTGTGTATGTGTTTGTAAGTGGGGTGTGTGTGTGTGTTTGTAAGTGGGGTGTGTGTGTGTATCATCCTTGGTGAGATCATGTTTAGGCAGCTATTTTGGTGAGACTGCATGCATGGATGAAGCTTCTCTGAAATTCTAAGGGGATACAATCTCACAGCAGATTATCCATTCCTCTATCTCTTTCAATGTGTCTGTCTCACCACTCTCCAGCAACAATTCCTGAGCTTTAGTTGTAGAAGTTATGTTTTAGATGTTGGCAGTGGGCACCAAATATCTGTATTTTTATCATTTGTGAATTTCTGTAATGACCTCTGTTTATGGCAACAATACATTTCATTGATGTGGTATAAGAACTGCACTTATCTGTGGGGATAAGGATATTGTATTTTGGGATTATGCCGGTTTAGTGAATCAGCTGTTATAGGTTCTTCTCCGAGATCTATTACTTCATTAGTCCTGTTAAGTTGGCTAGGTTTTCAGTACCGAGTATGATTGCTTTCTTGTTGTGCAGGCCTTAAGTCACACATGAGAGCTTTAATCACCACGAAGGTGTGTGTTCCACTACTGCACCTTTAAGGTTATCATAGCATGCTAGTCATTTTTGTGGTTCATAGACATCTCATAGCTTGGCAAGATTATTGGTTGCTTTCCTCCTTCAGAAGCTTGCATTATGACTTCTCTAACCATGAAGGCTAGTACTCAGGGACTTGATGGGGGAGGGGGAGGGAAATGGGAGGTGGTGGCACGAAGAAGGCAGAAATCTTTAATAAATAAATAAGTAAATAAATAAATAAATAAATAAAACAAATAGTGTTAAGACAACTAGATCTGTTCAGGCAAAGGAATAAATTTGACAATTAAAACTAGATGTGGAAGCATAGACCTATAATTCCAACACTTGAAGGTACAGACAGAAGGCTTAAGAAATATAACCAAGTTATTATGTATACTCCCCTCTATCTTTATATATATTATGATTATTATCAAGGCATAATGGTGAATTTTTTTTTTTTTTTTGGTTTTTCGAGACAGGGTTTCTCTGTGGTTTTGGAACCTGTCCTGGAACTAGCTCTTGTAGACCAGGCTGGTCTCGAACTCACCGAGATCCTCCTGCCTCTGCCTCCCAAGTGCTGGGATTAAAGGCGTGCGCCACCACTGCCCGGCTTGTGAATTCTTTTAATAAGCTGAGGTAAGAAAATCATGCATGATTTCAAACCCAGTATGTGTCAATAAGTGCCTGTCTCAGTGAGAATGGGATATCTCAAAGAATGAAAAATTAAGATAATTTTAATCATATTTGTGATAAATAAGAAGATACATACAGCATAACATGTATAGGAGAAAATAATTTAATGCAGACAAAATGTGAGAAAGATTTCTTAATGTGTAAAAAAATATGTTCATAAATATTTGTTTAAAGGAGATGTATAAAAGGTCTGTGAACAGTTGAAAATATATCCATTGTGTTTAACAATGAGTATAATGCAAATCAAAAATATTTTGTGATATTGCTTGGTACTACACTGATGATTAAAATCAAAGAAAGGACAATCACCAGTAAATGTCGGTAAGGGTGTGAGAAACAGAATTTCTTAGGTCCTTCTCTGAGTTAACTGATCAAGTAAATGAAATTATTCTAAGATGCAAGCCTTTAAAATCTGAAATAGTCCTTGTCCAAAATATTTTAGTGAATGAATATTTCATCTGTTTGTTCTTTTTTAATAAAGAGAATAGGAAAATAAGCTGTGTCAGACAGTTTTTCAGGATCTAACATTACTTCAATTACTTAAATTGAAATTATGGCAATTTTTCCTAATTTAACACATCTAATCCTTTCAGAGTGAAAATTTTGTTTTAAGTGAAAAATTTATTTTAATATACAGAAAACAATGATAAAGTTGAATAAATTGTTTGGATAAAACTGAATAAATAAATTCTAACATCAAGTTACGTACTAATTCTTTCTCAAACAGTAATGTAATATTTTCACATTTTCATCTTCTAGTATCCACCATTTCTTTCCTCTGTGCCTTAAAGTTTCCATTGTAGAGGATTTTTCCTTTTTGGTTGAAAACTTCCAGGTATTTCATTTTAGAAGTATTTTGTTTATTTAGCTCAAGGTTAAATTTAAATAATAATTCTTTATAATCAAAATTGTGTAAGGAAAGACTTAAGATACACAGTGGTTTGAATGAGATAGTTTCTACAATCTCAAGTCTTTGAATATTTGTTTCCCAGTTCACGATTGTTTGGGAGGACTGGGAGGTTAAACAGCCTGGAATTAGTATGTCACTGAGTACAAGCTTTGAGGTTTCAAAAGCCTGGGCCATTTTGAGAAAGCCCTTTCATGTTTCCTATTTGACATTGCAATTGAAAGTTCTCTACTGCTGCTCCAGTCCCCTGCTATCTTTGTTCTGCCACATGGACTGTAACCATCAGGAGATTCTTCTGAATGCGACTTTTTCTAATTTGCTTCTCAGTATGGTTTGGCTTTGATGTATAGAAAGAGACTGATTTTTCTGTGTTGACTTTATGTTTTGATAGTTTGATGAAAGTTTTGGGAAAGTTTAGAGTTTTCTGATAGAGTCTTTAGGGTATTTAAGTATCAGCTTATACCATCTGTAAATGGGGATAGTTTGAGTTCTTTTGCTATTTATATAACTTGTATTTTAGTCTTGTTCTAAGTACCCAAACTAAGCACTATGTTGACTAAGAGTAGAGAAGGGACATTCTTGACTCAATTATTATTTCATTATAAATATCTTCAGTTGTCCTGTTTATTATAATACTGACTCTTGTTCTATCATATAGAGTGCATATTAAATTAAGGTACATTCCCTCTTCTAGATTTCTAAGGATGTTTATTATTCAGTAATGACTTCCATCCATACGCCTATTTACATGATATATTGTACTTACTAATTAAATTACATGCTGAATAAATCTTGCATCCCTAGAATGAAACTAACCTAATTATGGTTTAAAACTTCATCTTTGAGAGGGGCCCAGTGAAATTTCCTTCCTTTCCTTTATGTTACATGTTGCCCCAGTGTTTAAATTGCTATTGGTACACCTGTTTGGATATTCTTTATGATGTTATTAGGTGTCTTTCTGTTTTCAGCAGCCTTCTCTGGATTCCTCAATGTCTATTACCACTCAACACTAAGAGGACAAATTTCATTTGAATCCAATTCTGATTCCTTTTCCCTACCCTGCCCCATTCATAACAGAGTACTGTTTGCCTGAGGCTGTGTTCGACTTCTCCTCATGTCTCATCATATTTTTTTGTCATTGTTCTCTTTTCAGGTATTCATTCCCCATTGTGACTGTTTTCTGGATATTTTCTTTTTTTCTCATTGGAATTTATTTTTCTTTGCTTTTTAATTCCATTTTGATATTATAATTACATCATTTCTCCATGCAAATCCTCCCATATAACTCTGCTTGCATTCTTCCAAATTCATGATCTTTTTTCAGTAATTGTTATATGCATATATTTACATATGAATATATATATGTATATTCCTAAATATAACTTTCCCAGTCTGCATAATGTTACTTTTGTGTGTGTGTTTAGTGCTGACCATTCTGTATTGGATAATCACTGCTATTTTCTACCCTAGGGAAGACCAAATATTTTGTTTCTAGCTTTCCTCTGTTGCCTGTAGTTTTTTGGTAAGGCCTCATGGTTTCTGATTGCTTTTCTTTTGCATGTCCGTTGGAGTAGCCCTTGTTTAGCTCTTGTGTGAGCAATCATGTTGATGAGACTTTATGTAGGTAGCTTCTGACATTTCTAGAAGGTACAATCTCATAGCAAACTCTGTGATCCTCTGGTTCTTATAACCATTCTGCTCCATCTTCCAGTGTTCTCTGAACCTTGACAGTGGCAATGTTTTGTAGATGTATCTATTACTACTACTACTGCTGCTACTACTACTACTACTATCATCATCATCATCATTATTATTATTATTATTATTTATTCCTACTCTTGCCTTGATCATCTGACACAGAGGTAACATCTGGCCGACATCTTATATGAAGCTATTCTGCTTAATTCCTCAAATATTAATTACCACACTCACTAATGTCCTATGCTCCCAAATCCTTTCACTACAGAAAGAACTTATTTGATTTAAGTAATATCCTATAGTTTCCTATTTTTATTTCTTCCCTGTGGCCTGAGGTGTTTTTATTACTACAATTGTATAATTAAGAACTTTTTGGAAGATGACATTCTTATGTTATTGCATCAAGATTAATTATACATACGAGAGAAAGAGACAGAGAGAGAGAGAGACAGAGAGAAACTAGAAAATAAAGCTGTGTAGCAAAGAATTGAATTCCTCAAATGAACTAGAGCAAAAGCAAGCTGCATCAGGTCCTTTCCTATTTGTCAGAGATACATATTTTTTATTCATTTCTCTTGGGGTATTTTTGGTTTTGGAGAAAAATTATTAAAACCAAACATTATTGGATATGTCTCATTGTAGTATACATATCTGAGCATAAATAAAGCATAAGAGGGGTCCCAATTTGAGCCCATCATATGTTATCTATAGAGACTGCCTGAGAGAAATTTTACATATCACTCTCTGTAGCTAATTTTGAAAATATACAATAAATGGCAGCCTAGTGTTCTTCATGTGTGGGATAAATGCACATCCTCTTCTCAGGAAGGCATAAGGACATTTTCTGTCTCAGCAAAATTTCTGCTCCATACAGTTCTTGTTAAGAAGTGGACTCCATGCAGCTACTTTTGCTGAACTCCTCATTAAAAGCATGTGGTATCATTTCCCTTTTGGGGTAATTAAATTATCTTTGAACTTAGGCAGAAAAATCAACTTTTGTGAGTTCTTTCCTATAAATGCAGGCTTATTCTGACACCATGTGAAATTAAATGGTGAAATTGGATAATTTTAAAATGCAAAATTTTATTACTATCATCAAGAATGCATTCCTGTATGGTGAAGCTGATTTGTAATTGCCTTCCAAAATTGCATTTTGTTTTTAATTTCCTATAATTATCATGAAAACTTACGAGCTACAATGTAATGTTTTGGTATACAGATATATATTGAATATGATCAAAACTTTCTTTTATTGACGTAATTACAATTTTGTCTTGTAACACTTATGATTTAAATGAAGTTTTCAAACTCTATTTAAGTCATTGTATACTTTAATTCAAATATTCACCAGCCTTATATCTAATACCTATTAAAATATTTATGTTTTTTATAAATATTGCTCCTCATTGTTCATTACATATATATGTATAAATATACTTTTTAAATTACACATAAATTGAACATATTTATGAGACAGCTTATGATATTTTGTTAAATTTATGCATTTTGTAATGGCCAAAGCTTATATGGCATCCATTTTTTGGTTCAGCAATAGCTACTAAAAAATGGAGATTGAGAGCCGGGCGGTGGTGCTGCATGCCTTTAATCCAAGCACTCAAGAGGGAAAAACAGGCAGATCTCTATGAGTTCAAAGTCAGCCTGGCTTACAAAAGCTAGTTCCAGGACAGCTGGTGCTGTTACACAGAGAAACCCTGTCTCAAAAAAAAAATGGGTATTGACCACTAAATTCATTATTTTTATTAGAAAAGCAAAAGCCTTCTGGGGATAAGAATTTATGTCTCATATTTTGAATAAAACGGTTTTCCTCAAAAGATGAATCAAAAAAGGTGAGTTGTATTATACTCTTTATAGAACATACGTTCAAAAGTTTTTGTATATTACCAGAAAGGCATATTCAATATTATAAGCATCACAGATGTAAGCCTATATTCAGTAATATTTAAAAATATTTCATATTTTCCTGCTGCAATAAATTAGGCTATTTAAACAATTTAGGACTGTTCTAGTCAGTTTGCATTTCAAATAAAAAGCTTTTAGTTCTACTGTTTGAAAATCATATAGTGCTTTTATTCCAATTTATCTTAATTCACTTCAAATGATGAAAATTTAAGATTACATTTTGGCTCTTTGATAGATACAGAGATTATGATATAGTAGTTTTGTACATGTGTTCAGAAGTATAAAATATTTATAAAATCCAGACAATACCATTGGTGGATAGTTGCATGGACATAATTAATAACTGGCTATCTTACATCATGTGTTGTAATTTTGTAAGTATATCATAAGTCCTATCAAGTTAACATACATTTTCATAAGAGATGTTGTGTTTCTTTCATATAGAAAATAAAAAGTCAGTGATATTGTAAAGATAGGAGAATATGATTTTACAAAATCTTCAATTTCTAAAATTGTGCATTGCAATAGATTATATAGACATTCGGTAGAAAGTGAATGGGTATCTTGATAACAATAAGTTTTGGATATCTTGACTCCTCTGAAAGTCATGGTACTCAGATTGATTGACATGGGTGTTTTTGAGCTTTTACATTGTTTCTTTTCCAGGGTTAACTAGACATCAACACTTACATATAGGTCATTGTGTTGTGTTTAATATCATTTAGCTTTCTCTTACTATTAGATGAAGACTTAATAGACTGTAAGCCTCACATTCAGTATAATAGGCGATTCAGCTGTAACTATTAGAGTCTCTTACTTTTGCCAGATATCCTTTGTTCCTTTAAGACTTGTTTATAATTTGCTTCTTACAACTTTTGTGCGAAATCTCCAAAAGTTTTCCAAGAAGAGATAATAAACTAGATTATGTATCGTTGTATTGAGTATCAATTTATTAGAAATCTTTCTTGATTAGGATCTAGAACATCAGAAAGATAATGGACACCTGAGGCCAAGACATCACATCTGTATGGACTAACAGTCAAAATAGAAATAGACTAACTCTTAAGAACTAAAGTAGCCTCCTTCACTGTTGACTGAGGTTTCTTTCCTGCCCAGTTCCCACAGTCATTGAGTCCCAAAGAAATCACACAGAGGTCTACATTAATTATAAACTGATTGGCCTAGTATCTCAGGCTTTTTATTAATTCTTATGACTTATATTAACCCATAATTTTTATTTATGTTAGTCATGTGGCTTGGTACCTTTATCAGTGAGGCAGTAACATCTTGCTTTCTCTGTATATAGTTTCCTCTCTGTCTGGATGATGACTGAAGACTGAAACTTCCCTCTTCCCAGAATTCTTTTTGCCATGCCTCTACCTCCTGCCTGGCTGTCTCGCCTATACTTCCTGCCTGGCCCCTGGTCAATCATCGTTTATTTAAAATACAAGTGACAGGGTATAGATCATTGTCCCACATCACTCCCCTCCCTTTTTTTAAAACAAGAACTCTGAATCAAATCTCTTTCCTTAGCTTTTCTACTGAAAAGTTATCCATGAAAACTTTTAACCAACATTCTAAACAAAGGCAAACATGCATAATCCATTTTTTTTGGGAATGTGGGCATAGTTTACCAGGCTACTTCCTGCTGATTGAGGGCACTGATAATCTTATGGGAACCTAAAGAAAATTTAGCATTATGATCAAGTCCTGATTGAAGTATCCTATGAGGCTTGATTATCTCAGGCAGCAATCTTTGAACTGTTCTGGATGTAGAACTCAGACATCTGGGCCATTCCTCCTATCAGAGATTTCTCAGAGGCTTTTCCTTGGTCAAACCTGATTTTTTTAAATCACAGAATGAATCCACAGTCCCCCATTTCCTGTGGAAACAAAAGCAAAACCTCTTCTCCAAAGTAACTTATCTTTTGACTTAAATTTTAAACTCAAAGCTATATATATATATATATATATATATATATATATATGATTAATCCAGCAGCATTTATAATCAAATGTCTTTTAGCAGTTTTTGTTCCTTCCTCAGTCATCAAACAACTTGAAGACAACACAATGACATACAGTATCCAGACTCTGTCTATTTTTCATCTTTACTCGGCTTTATTTTAACCTCTATTTCTTTTCTTTTTATTTTTAATTTTTGGCCTTTTGAGACAAGGTTTCTCTGTGTATCTTTGGCTGTCCTGTAATTCACTCTGTAGACCAGGTTGTCCTTGAACTCACAGAGATCTGCCTGTCTCTGCCTCCCAAGTATTGGGATTAAAGGTGTGTGCCACCACACTTTGAACGTACAGAGATCTGTCTGCCTCTGCCTCCCAAGTGTTGGGATTAAAGGTGTGTGCCACCGTACCCAAACTACTCTCTTTTTTCTTTTCCTTTTTAAGGACTTTATCCTTTTTTTTCCTCCAAAGCCTACACACATTTTAAAACACAAAGTAAACCATTTAGAAGTTTTCTTCATCTTTGAATCTATCTTTACTGTATAGCTCTCTTTTTCCGACCATGTGAGTCTTTAATTTGCTAAGTGGCATGGCTAGGATTAAAGCAATGGCTTGGAAAGCTTGGTCCAGCCCATTCCTTAGTTTTTTTTCTGAGAGTCTAGCCTCATGGCAGAGGTACTAGCCAGAGCCATGTTTATTGTTACAACTCTAAGGCATTTCAAGGTCCCTGCCACCACCAAAAAGTTTGCAGTCAGCTTTTCATCAACACTGCTTAAATGTTTTGTGGCAGAACCTTTTAAAAGAGATGCAAGGTTTTGCAGCTAAAGCTGAGTCAAGAAGCCTCTCTTAAATGAGAGTGAGAGTCCACTTGAGAAATTGCTGCTATGAACAAGATGTGCTTAACCCTATTCTTTTCTATCTACAATAACTTCCCAAGCTCTCTCAGGCTTTTGGGTGGATTTGGTCAGTCCCACATTGGGCACCACTTCACTACTTGATTAAAGGTTTAATTATGAAGAAAAAAAGTTATCTCTGTAGGGAATAGCTTGCCCACAGGGTATACCTCTGAAGGATAGTTGCTTGGAGCTGGAATGTACAAAGTTAAACACCTTATTTTGTCCCCACTTTTTCCATTTATGTTATCAAATCTTATGTCTTCACTTTAAGACATAGGTGCTTGATAAGAAGAAATTCTTCTGACAGTGAGTAAAGAAGATTAGCAGCATTTGCTATCCCTTTCCTTAGTCATTTAAATATTTAAAACAAAATGAAAGATGTCCTCTGTCTTGTTCACATTTCAAACGAATGTGGAAGACTGGGATCGCATACATGGACAGGCATGGATGCTCAGGAAAGATTCATTTTTATTATAGTCCTTCCATGTAGTTGTTTGTTTTCTTTACCCTTTCTCTCTTTTGGCTCTTTGTTCTTTGGGGTCCCATCAACCAGCTGCCAAGTAAATTACACAGAGTCTTATATTTTTTTATGAATGCCCAGCCTTAGCTTATTTTGTTACTATCCAGCTTGTATTAAATTATCACAACTATCCTTTGCCTTGGGGATTTTATATTTCTCTTACTTCTGTAATCTAACTTTCACCTTATTCCTGAGTAAATGGCCTCTGATGTCTTCCTCTCCATTTTCTCTTGTTCTTCATTCTCTATTCTCTTTTTATATATTCTCTCTACCTGCCAGCCCCACCTATCCTTTCTCCTCCTTTGCTATTGGCCCTTCAACCCTTTATTAGACCATCAGATGTTTTAGACAGGTAAAAAATCACAGCTTCACAGAATTAAACAAATGCAGCATACACAAGCTCAGTACATCTTTACATTGCTAAAGAAATGATCCAGAGCATAAATAAATGTAACACACCTTAAAATAATATTATGCAACACCTCTATATCTGTTTTCACAAATAGAGGGAAGAATTTTGAAGCCATTATAGAATATTTTATTAGAGGAATCATAAAATGAAAATAGTTACTAGATTCTTATGATATGCACAGCTCTTCACTCAGTTGACTCGGCATAAGCACAACAGCTCTGAAAGTTATGTTGATGACCTTCATTTCATAGATTTAGAAAAGTTAAGGAAAGGTTATATAACCACTTTAATATGATGCACATAGCTGGTAGCTGAAAGGAATTTTACTTCTAGCAATGGAGGTACACTTCGTTTTTACAGTTTTCTCTTTTATAGTAACGTGTCAGCAAATGAACATGACCCAATGAAGTGGAGATTGCTGCCAGTGATATATTTGAGCCCTTGACAGGGAGTCAAACTTTTAATTGGACTCAGAACTGACATTAACCTATGCCAAATATTGTAAAGGGGATAAATGTCATCAATAGTTCAACCCTTTGGAAGTAATCATCCTGACGACAACTGATCCAGATAAGAGTCTGTATGTTTTATTTTGTGTATGAATAATCTTGCAGTATAGGAAGCAAGAATAGTAACTTTTATTGTTATTTACCATTTGTGGCGATGTAAGCCCTATAACAAATAAAGGATGGAAAACAAATGATAGCAATAGTGCTATGTCTTTTTTATGTTGAATTATTACAGCAATTCCAGGGGCAGATTCAGCAAAATTGTAAATGCTAGACTCACCTTCTATGCTGTTTTGAATATTCAGCTTGTACCCTACCTTTCATCTACCTTGAGTAGAAGGTGACTTCACATTTTATGTAAACCCCTTCACAGTATGCTTTTTTTTTATTTATTTATTGAGTTTTCGAGACAGAGTTTCACTGTATCATTGAAGCCTATCCTGGAACTAGCTCTTGTAGGCCAGGCTGGCCTTGAACTCACAGAGATTTGTCTGCCTTTGTCTCCTGAGTGCTGTGATTAAAGGTGTGCACTACACTGCCTGGCTTTGATTTTTCGTTTTCTTTCTTTTTTTTATAGTATGCTTATAAAACATGTTTTTTTTTTGTACATATGACAAATACTTGGTAAAAAGCTTGTAATCTCATCGCTTCACCACTATCTGAAGGCCAGATTAGGATATGTAAAAAGATCCTACCTTAAAAACACAAACAAGATATGAAATAAGTTAACATTTTATTTTATTATTTATTTGTTTATTTATTTATTTATTTATTTATTTATTTATTTATTTATTTTGTTTTTTTGAGACAGGGTTTCTCTGTGACTTTGGAGCCTGTCCTGGAACTAGCTCTGTAGACCAGGCTGGTCTCGAACTCACAGAGATCGGCCTGCCTCTGCCTCCAGAGTGCTGGGATTAAAGGCGTGCGCCACCACCGCCCGGCGGGAAGTTAACATTTTATATGTGTGTGTGTGTGTGTGTGTGTGTGTGTATAAAGTATTAGAATTGGTATGTTAAATGTGCACAATTTCTGGGCTTCTGAAGTATTTAAAAGCTGCATCTACTCTTCACTCAGTCACATGACTACTAAGCTTACAAATCTGAGAATATCTATTCAAGAAAAACACAGGCCAAAATAACATTATGATTAATTTTTAATTATATAAAACAAATGTAGAAATTATACATGGTACTTTAGATAAGAAATGAGCCTTAGAAACTATCAGAAAGAGAAAATGCATTCTCCTATGCTACTTCTTTCTAACAGCAGCAATTTGTGCTTCTTCCTTCAGTTTTCTTAGAAATGTAAATTTTCAGCTTTGCTATGGCATGGACTTACTTATGAACAACATGTAGTCAAATAATTCTGATTTACAAAAATTGGAATTCAAACCCTACAGGCTGTGAATTTCTGAGACCTGCTCTACACATGTTGTAATTATACCTTTTAAATCTGGATTAATATTTTTCTCTGTGCTGCAGTAAAGTGTGCATTCATTACCTTGCATATTGATAACAAAGTAAGCCGTAATACTATTGAAAATTATTTTTGACTGTTTATTTGCATTTGTGTCTTTCTCCAAAGTCAGTTGGCATTATATGTTATACTTTCCTGCTTCCCTTTATATCTGAAAATCTGTGAATATTTTTACTAATCATAATGTGTTTATTTATTATTGCTTATATAACAAATTCCAAGTCAGTGGCTATAACAACATAGATTATTATAAATATGGTCAATCCTAAACATGTCTTAAAGGGTTAAAATCAATATTTGCATTTCTTCTGAAAGTATATGAAAAAGACTATTCCCTAGTGATTTCTATCTTCTATAGGTTCACCATATTGTATGACAAATGGTTGCATTCAAAGCTAGATATTTTAAGACATGTTTTCATATCAATCTCTTTTTCTTTATTTTAAATTTCAATTATCCTTGACTCTGACTCTGACTCTTCTCTTGTCCTTTACTATTTTTTACAATTTTTATGTTTACATTGTGTTTACCACGATAATACAGAAGAATTCCACTAAGTATAATTCATAATTGAAGTTTCTTTTGCTAGGTTGAGGAACATTTTTATGTGTTCTAAGGAAACATCTAAGGATATAGACTTGTTTGTGAAGAATGGTATTATTACTTAGGTTGATCAAATTACTAATATCAAATTCATACATTTGTTCTCATTCTATCCTTTTATATACAGAAAAAAAAACATTTTACTCAATAGTGAAAACTTTGTAGTCTTCTTGGAGAAATTTTAAGATCAATTCTTGTAGTACCTGAGAATCATTAAACATATTATTTCATGAAAATGGAGACTGTATTTTCACTTCCCTTCCACCTAGACCCAAATAATTGCACAAAACTATATTAATTACAGCACTATTTGGCCAACAGCTTGGGCATATTCCTAGGTAGTTCTTACATCTTAAATTAACCCATTTCTATTATTTTATATTTTCCATGAGATTTGTGGTTTGTTACCTCACATCTTGCTTCTTAGGCAGCTACATGGCATCGGCTTGACTGTGCCTTCTTTCTCCCTATATTCAGTTTAGTTTTCCTGTCTAGCTATATTCTTCCCTGCCATTGGTCACAACAGCTTTTTTTATTAACCAATGGTAAAAGAACACATTCACAGCATACAGAGGTGAATCCTACATCATCTCTTTTTTTCTGTTAAATAAAAAGGATGCTTTTAATTTTAATATACTAAAATTACATTTAACAAAACAGATATCAATCAAGAATTACAGCTACAATATTTAGTCTATTTATACCTTACAAAATTAAAGAAAATATTCTGTCATTTATCCTATCTTTGTGAGTCTAAAGTTTTATATCCAATTTATCTTTTATCATAATTAAGTAAAACTATAATTGTAATTATCTGTCTTTTTTTCTTTTTTTAATTAAAACTTTCCACCTCTTCCCATTTCCCTCCCCCTCCCCCCACTTCCCCTCCCCTTCCCTCTTCATTCAAAAGAGCAGTCAGGGTTCCCTGCCCTGTGGGAAGTCAAAGGTCCTCCCCCCTCCATGCAGTTCTAGGAAGGTGAGCATCCAAACAGACTAGGCTCCCAGAAGGCCAGTCCATGCAGTAGAATCAAAACTAAATGCCATCGTCCTTGGCTTCTCAGTCAGCCCTCATTGTCAGCCACATTCAGAGAGTCCTGTTTGATCACATGCTCCATCAGTCCCATTACAGCTTGCCTTGGTGAGCTCCCATTAGATCAGTCACACCATCTCAGTGGGTGAACGCACCCCTTGCGGTCCTGACTTCCTTGCTCATTTTCTCTCTCCTTCTGCTCCTCATTTGAACCTTGGGATCTCAGTCCAGTGCTCCAATGTGGGTCTCTGTCTCTATTTCCATTCATCACCAGATGAAGATTCTATGGTGATATGCAAGACATCAGTGTGGCTATGGAATAAGGCCAGTTCAGGCACCCTCTCCTCTGCTGCCCACAGAACTAGTTGGGGAAATCCCCTTGGACACCTGGGAACCCCTCTAGAGCCAAGACTCTTGCCAACCCTAAAATAGCTCCCTTGGTTAGGATAACTTCTTCCCTGCTCCCATAACCACCCTTCCTCCGTCTCAATTATCCTATTTCCCCAAGCTCTCCCCATCCTCCCCTTCTCCCTTCTCTTCCCCCATTTCCCCTTACTCCCACCCCACCCCCCATCCCCAAGCTCCCAATTTTTGCCTGGAAATCTTGTCTACTTTCAATATCCAGGTAGATAACTATATGTTTTTCTTTGGGTTGACCTTCTTATTTAGCTTCTCTATAGGCTCAATGTCCTTTATTTATGGCTAGAATCCAGTTATGAGTATTTTACCATATTAATCTTTTTGGGTCTGGGTTACCTCACTCGGGATAGTGTTTTCTATATCCATCGATTTGCATGCAAATTTTAAGATGTCATTGTTTTTTACCGCTGAGTAGTACTCTAATGTGTATATATTCCACACTTTCTTTATCCATTCTTCCATTGAAGGGCACCTAGTTTGTTTCCAGGTCCTGGCTATTACAAATAATGCTGTTATGAACATAGTTGAACAAATGCTTTTGTAGTATGATAGGGCATCTCTTGGGTATATTTCCAAGAGTGGTATTGCTGGATCCTGGTGTAGGTTGATCCCGAATTTCCTGAAAAACTGCCATACTGATTTCCAAAGTGGTTGTAATATCTGTCTTTAACTCCAACAAAGAACGTAGAAGTATATAATTTTGCTTAAGTAACAGGAAGTGCATTGTAAGCAACTTTTAAAAGTCTAAAATTGGCAAATACATTTTGCTGCCTGGATAGTCACCCAAAGTTCTTCTCTAATGTTAGAACATCCATCTTCAGGCTACAGGTCCATAGTATCTGGCAGACTTTTCCATGAAACAGGAAATTTCAAAGACTGTTTTGCCTATCTTGACAATTTTTCAGTTGCTTTCTTTTGAATCCTGCAGAATATCTACCATTTTCTTTGTGAAGCAGGATTCCTGAAGGACCATTCTGTCTTTTCTTGGCAAGTTTGACACTCACTCTCCTATCGGTCCTATATTCCAGATTATAGTCAAGCAATGAAGTCTAGAGCAGTTTCTTGACCAAATGGCTAGCAATCTCCATAAGGAGTCTCTTTGATACCCATCATTCTCTTTAAGTAATTGGTGCTGCCAAGAGCAGATGTACCTCATTTTCATGAACAGTCTAAGTTCTTAAAACATTTTAAATGCCATATTTTGTAGGTTTTGAAGTCCTTGAGGGTTATCTAACAGAAATGTATCTCTATATAACTAGAAGGCCCAACTAACATGACTAAAAGATTGATTATTATAGATGACTATTAGCCTATATTTCTCAATTACACATTGAATTTTCAAATGGGCTGTATAAATATAAAACCTTAAATAAGAGTAGAAATATACATATAACAAAATTGACCTTTAATTTATTTCAATAAACCAAAGTCCATACCAATGTACAGTATTCATTTTTATATCATATTGCCCCCCTTTCTTAAGAAGAGATTGATGGTGCCTATAAACCATTTATAATAAGCCCACTTTTAAATAAAATCAAACATGTATAAGCAGTAATTTTGGAATTTGGGTATAGTTTTCTCAAAACCGATTCATGCTATTTGTTGGGCAAAGTATTTTTACTGTTCATGGAGAACTTTCAAGGGGTCTTGTTCTATTTAACCACATTAGCCTGGAAGGAATTTACAAGTTCCCATCCCCTGTGGAATCAAAACTGACATATTCTTATACTCAAAATTTGAAGCCAAGATACCTATAAAATATATATGTTGGTTGAGCTTAGCAGTCTCCAGAACCACATGTTTTTCAATAGTTTATTCATTCAAAGTCAAAAATTAAAAAAAAACAACAATAATATTCATAATACAGACTCGCTGTATACATTCCATCTTTTTGTAACTTATTTTTACTCTATTAATTTTAATATTTATTTTATTATCATTATTTCTTTAGTATATGAATGTCTGTACTCTTTCTTCTCTCTTTCCTAAGCCTGTGTACATTTATCTAACACTGTGACCCTTTAAGAGGTCTTTTTGTTTGAATCTATCTTATTGTATATCTGTAATCATTTTCTGACCAGGAGAGTTTTTTTAATGCTAAGAAAACATGGCTAGGACTAATGCTGTGACTTTCCTGTTGACTCCATACTGTTCAACATGATAGAGATATGTCACCACCTCTGTGAGCCATGATCACCTCCCCAGCTTCAGGGACATAGTGTGTCTATGTCAACATTAAAAAACCTGTAGCAGTCTGCTCAGAAAAACCATTGATGTGCTTTGGAACAGGACATCCCAAAAGACCCAGAAGCATTTGTGCTGCCAATATGAACCAGGGAACTGTCTCTTAAGGAAGACATGCCTCTGCTTCTAGCCAGCAAACAAAGCCTATCTGAAAAATGGTGGCTACCAAGAAGTTCCAATTGACTCCTGTTTTTCTAAGTCTAGAAATCCATTTTTAAAGCTTTCTTAAATTTTATGTGGATATGTTTTGCTGAAAGTTTGGTGCCATTATGTAAATGGAGACTGCTTTTGTTTTCAGCTACCCAGACCTGAATAATTGCACAAAAACTGTATTAATTACAACACTGTTTGGTCAATGGCTAAGGTGTATTCTTAGCTAACTCTAACATCTTAAATTAACCCATTTTATTATTTTATGTTTTACCATGAGGCTTGTGGTTTGTTGTTACCTCACCTCTTGCTTCTTGGCTGGCTACATGGTGTCTGTCTGACTCTACCTTTTTTCTCCCTGTATTCAGTTTAGTTTCCCCACCTATCTATATTCTTCCATGCCGTAAACCAAAATGGCGTCTTTATTAACCAATAGTAATAAAATACATTCACAGCATACAGAGGGAAATCCCACATCAACTTTGATGTATGTAGGGAGAGTTATGATGAAATTTCAGCAATTAAATATGACATTCAAATAAAGTCTGGTTAAGGACAAGTTACCATTACCAGTTAGTATGTATTTCTCTTTCAGAGACATTAAAATGTAGCAAAAGAATGGTGCATCTTAGAATACATGAAGTATTGTGTATATTAAGGTAAAATCTTCCAGATGATCATTTAATAACATTTAGTACATGTTTGAAGAATTAAACTCCTTCAATGATAAAAAAAAAAAGTCAAATAATGAAAGGCAAGCATGGATGAGAATACCACATGCAAAGACACTGAAATATTGATAAATAAATAAAATGAACAGTAAAGGTATTGAGTAGATCAATACAATTCTATGCTCATCAGAAAAAAGGAAAGAAGTAAGGAGAAAAGAAAGAATAATAACCTTTCAATAAGTATTCAAATTTTCCATTTTTATAAACTTGGTTTGATTTCCGCAAAGAATTAATGTATTTTGACATTTGGAATTACATAAGAATAAATGTACTTTGGAGAGTGACTAATTTTAAAAATTACACTATAAAAACAGATAATAGGTATAAAATTGTTCTACAGTCTAAAAATTTTAGGAAACTTTTCTAAAAGAAAGTTTTTCTAAAAATTCATTTTTTATTTTTTATTTTTTTTTGAGGACATAAAATTTAATAATCATTATGGAATAAATATGGCTGGAAATCTGGGAAGGGTTAAACACGTGACTCAGTCTCTTCTCCCCGTGGAAGAGAAGTAAATTTTTTTTTTTAACTTTCATATGCCTGAGAATTCTACTATAAATTTTTTTTTACTTAAAATTTCCAACTGCTCCCCGTTTCCCATTTCCCTCCCCCTCCTCCCACATATTGCCCCCTCCCCCCGCTCCCCTCCCCCTATCCCCACTCCACTTCTCCCCCTAGTCCACTCCCCCTCCCTCTCGATACTGAAGAGCAGTCCAAATTCCCTGCTCTACAGGAAGACCAAGGTCCTCCCACTTCTATCTAGGTCCAGGAAGGTGAGCATCCAAACAGGCTAAGCTCCCACAAAGCCAGTTCATGTATTAGGATCGAAACCTAGTGCCATTGTCCTTGGCTTCTCATCAGCCTTCATTGTCCGCCTTGTTCAGAGAGTCCAGTTTCAACCCATGCTTATTCAGTCCCAGTCCAGCTGGCCTTGGAGAGCTCCCAATAGATCAGTTCCACTGTCACAGTGGGTGGGTGCACGCCTCGTGGTCCTGATTTCCTTGCTCATGTTCTCCCTCCTTCTGCTCCTCATTTGGACCTTCAGAGCTCAGACGGTTGATCCAAATTGGGTCTCTGTCTCTCTCTCCATCCATCGCCAGATGAAAGTTCCTGTGCCATTCTCCTTGGCCTCTCGTCAGCTCTCATTGTCCACCACATTCAGAGAGTCCGGTTTTATCCCATGTTTTTTTCAGTAGCAGTCCAGCTGGCCTTGGTGAGCTCCCAATAGATCGTCCCCCCTGTCTCAGTGGTTGGGTGCACCCCTCATGGTCCTGACTTCCTTGTTCATGTTCTCTCTCCTTCTGCTCCTCATTATAACCTTGGGAGCTCAGTCCGGTGCTCAAGTGTGGGTCTCTGTCTCTATCTCCATCCATCGCTAGATGAAGGTTCTATGGCGATATGCAAGATATTCATCAGTATGATTATAGGATAGGTTCATTTCAGGTTCCCTATCCTCAGGTGCCCCAATGAACTAACTGGGGACATTGCCCTGGGCTTCTGGTAGCCATTCCAGGTTCAAGTCTCTTGCCAACCCTTAGGTGGCTCCCTTAACTAAGGTATGAGTTTCCCTGCTCCCCCATCCAACCTTCCTTTACCCCCAATCACCCCGATTCCCCCAGTTCCCCTCATCCTCTCCTTCACACTTTTCTCTCCCCATCTCCCCTCATCCCCATCCCACCCCACCCCCCAAGATTCCCATTTTTTGCCCATCAATCTTGTCTATTTCCCATAGCTGGGAGGATATCTATATGTTTTTCCTTGGGTTTACCCTCTTGTTTAGCTTCCTTAGGATCACAAATTGTAGACTCAGAGGCCCCTATCCATGGCTAGAAACCAATTATGAGTGAGTACATCCCATGATCTTCTTTTTGGGTCTGGGTTACCTCACTCAGGAACGTATTTTCTATTTCCATCCATTTGCATGCAAAATTCGAGAAGTCATTGTTTTTTACCGCAGAGTAGTATTCTAATGTATATATGTTCCACACTTTCTTCATCCATTCTTCTATTGTAGGGCATCTAGGTTGCTTCCAGGTTCTGGCTATTACAAATAATGCTGCTATGAACATAGTTGGACAAATGCTTTTGTCATACGCTAGGGCATCTCTTGGGTATATTCCCAAGAGTGCTATTGCTGGGTCCAGGGGTAGGTTGATCCCAATTTTTCTGAAAAACCACCACACTGATTTCCAAAGCGGTTGCACAAGTTTGCAGTCCCACCAGCAATGGATGAGGGTACCCCTTTCTCCACAACCTCTCCAGCAAAGGCTATCCTTGGTGTTTTTGATTTTAGCCATTCTGACAGGTGTAAGATGATATCTCAAAGTTGTTTTGATTTGCATTTCTCTGATCACTAAGGAGGTTGAGCATGACCTTAAGTATCTTTTGGCCATTTTAACTTCTTCTGATGAGAATTCTCTGTTCAGTTCAGTGCCCCATTTTTTAATTGGGTTAATTATCCTTTTAAAGTCTAGTTTCTTGAGTTCTTTATATATTTTGGAGATCAGACCTTTGTCTGTAGCAGGGTTGGTGAAGATCTTCTCCCAGTCAGTAGGCTGCCTTTTTGTCTTAATGACAGTGTCCTTTGCTTTACAGAAGCTTCTCAGTTTCAGGAGGTCCCATTTATTCAATGTTGCCCTTAATGTCTGTGCTGCTGGGGTTATACATAGGAAGCGATCTCCTGTGCCCATATCTTGTAGGGTACTTCCCATTTTCTCTTCTATCAGTTTCAGTGTGTTCAGATTGATATTGAGGTCTTTGATCCATTTGGACTTGAGTTTTGTGCATGGTGATAGATATGGGTCTATTTTCATTCTTCTACAGGTTGACATCCAATTGTGCCAGCACCATTTGTTGAAGATGCTTTCTTTCTTCCATTGTATACTTTTAGCTCCTTTATCGAAAATTAGTTGTTCATAGGTTTGTGGGTTAAAATCCGGGTCTTCTATACGATTCCATTGGTTGACTGCTCTGTTTTTATGCCAGTATCACGCTGTTTTCATTACTGTAGCTCTGTAATAGAGTTTGAAGTCAGGGATGGTAATGCCTCCAGAAGTTCCTTTATTATATAAGATTGTTTTGGCTATCCTGGGTTTTTTGTTTCTCCATATAAAGTTGATTATTGTCCTTTCAAGGTCTGTGATGAATTTTGATGGGATTTTAATGGGGATTGCATTGAATCTATAAATTGCCCTTGGTAGAATTGCCATTTTTACTATGTTGATCCTCCCAATCCAGGAGCAAGGGAGATCCTTCCATTTTCTGGTATCCTGTTCAATTTCTTTCTTCAATGCCTTAAAGTTCTTGTCAAATAGATCTTTCACTTCCTTGGTTAGAGTTACCCCAAGATATTTTATGCTTTTTGTGGCTATCGTGAAAGGTGATGATTCTCTTATTTCCCTCTCTGCTTCCATATCCTTTGTGTATAAGAGGGCGACTGATTTTTTGGAGTTGATCTTGTATCCTGCCACATTACTAAAGGCGTTTATCAGCTGTAGGAGTTGTTTGGTGGAGTTTTTGGGGTCGCTCATGTACACTATCATATCATCTGCAAATAATGCAAGTTTAACTTCTTCCTTTCCAATTTGAATCCCCTTTATCCCCTTATGTTGTCTTATTGCTATTGCTAAAACTTCGAGAACTATATTGAAGAGGTATGGAGAGAGTGGAAAGCCTTGGCGTGTTCCTGATTTTAGTGGGATGGCTTTAAGTTTCTCTCCATTTAATTTGATATTAGCTGTCGGCTTGCTGTATATAGCTTTAATTAAATTTAGGTATGACACTTGTATCCCTAATCTCTCCAAGACTTTTATCATAAAGGGATGTTGAATTTTGTCAAATGCTTTTTCAGCATCTAATGAAACGATCATATGGTTTTTTTCTTTCAGTTTATTTATATGATGGATTACGTTGATAGATTTGCGTATGTTAAACCAGCCCTGCATCTCTGGTATGAAGCCTACTTGATCATAATGGATAATTTTTCTAATGTGTTCTTGGATTTGGTTTGCCAGAATTTTGTTGAGGATTTTTGCGTCAATGTTCATGAGTGAGATTGGCCTGTAATTTTCTTTCTTGGTTGGGTCTTTGTGTGGTTTTGGTATCAGAGTTACTGTAGCTTCATAAAAGGAATTTGGCAATGACTCTTCTGTTTCTATATTGTGAAATACATTAAGGAGTATAGGTATTAGGTCTTCTTGGAAGTTCTGGTAGAATTCCGCATTGAAACCATCTGTTCCTGGACTTTTTTTGGAAGGGAGGTTTTTGATAACCACTTCTAATTCTTCACGACTAGCAGGTCTATTTAGGTTGTTCACCTGGTCCTGGTTTAACTTTGGTATATGGTATTTATCTAAAAAAGTGTCCATTTCTTTTACATTTTCCAGTTTTGTGGCATATAGGCTTTTGTAGTAAGATCTAATGATTCTCTGAATTTCCTCTGTGTCTGCGGTTATGTCTCCCTTTTCATTTCTTATCTTATTAATTTGCAAATTCTCTCTCTGCCATTTGATTAGTTTGGATAGGGGTTTATCAATCTTGTTGATTTTCTCCAGGAACCAGCTGTTTGATTTATTGATTCTTTCAATTGTTTTCTGTGTCTCTATTTTGTTGATTTCAGCCCTCAGTTTGATTATTTCCAGTCTTCTACCCCTTCTAGGTGAGTCTGCTTCTTTTTTTTCTAGAGCTTTCAGTTGGGCTGTTAAGTCTCCAATGTGTGCTTTCTCTGTTTTCTTTAATTGGGCAGTTAGTGCTATGAACTTTCCTCTCAGGACTGCTTTCATAGTGTCCCATAGGTTTGAGTATGTTGTTTCTTTATTTTCATTGTCTTCAAGGAAGACTTTAATTTCTTTCTTTATTTCTTCCTTAATCCAGGTATGGTTCAGTAGTTGACTATTCATTTTCCATGAGTTTGTAGGCTTTCTGTGGGTAGCATTGTTGCTGAATTCTAGCTTTAATCCATGGTGATCTGATAAGATACAGGTGGTTATTAATATTTTTTTGTAACTGTGAATGTTTGCTTTGTTACCGAGTATGTGGTCAATTTTTGAGAAGGTTCCATGAGCTGCAGAGAAGAAGGTATATTCTTTCCTATTTGGGTGGAATATTCTATAGATGTCTGTTAAGTCCATTTGATTCATTACCTCCATTAATTCTCTTATTTCTCTGTTAGGTTTCTGTCTAATTGACCTGTCCCTTGGTGAGAGAGGAGTATTAAAGTCTCCTACTATTAATGTGTGCGGTTTGATGGCTGCCTTGAGTTTTAACAATGTTTCTTTTACGTACGTGGGTGCTTTTATATTAGGGGCATAGATATTCAGGATTGAGATTTCATCCTGATGAATTGTTCCTGTTATGAGTAGAAAATGTCCCTCTCTATCTCTTCTGATTGATTTAAGTTTGAAGTCAACTTTCTTAGAAATTAGTATGGCCACACCTGCTTGTTTCCTAGGTCCATTTACTTGATAAGCCTTATCCCAGCCCTTTACTCTGAGTAGGTGCCTGTCTTTGTGGTTGAGGTGTGTTTCTTGTAAACAGCAGAATGTTGGATCCTGTTTTCGTATCCAATCTCTTAGTCTGTGCCTTTTTATAGGTGAGTTGAGTCCATTGACATTAAGTGATATTAATGACCAGTGGTTGTTAACTCCGGTCATTTTTTTTTTTAGTAGTAGATTTTGTGTGTTTCCCTTCTTTGAGATGTGCTGGTAAAGGGTCTCTAGATGTCTGAGTTACTGTGGTCATTGTTGGACTCCTTGATTAGTGATTTTCCTTCTATTACTTTCTGTAAGGCTGGATTTGTGGCTACGTATTGTTTAAAATTGTTTTTATCCTGGAAAATTTTGTTTTCTCCATTTATAGTAAACGAAAGCTTGGCTGGGTATAGTAGTCTGGGCTTGCATCCATGGTCTCTTAGTTTCTGCAGTACATCTATCCAGGACCTTCTGGCTTTCATAGTTTCCATAGAGAAGTCAGGTGTAAGTCTGATAGGTTTACCTTTATAAATAACTTGGCCTTTTTCCTTTGCTGCTCTTAGTATTCTTTCTTTATTCTGTATGCTTTGTGTTTTGATTATTATATGGCGAGAGGATTTTTTTTTTGATCCAGCCTATTCGGTGTTCTGTATGCTTCTTGAACCTTCATAGGTATATCTTTCTTTAGGTTGGGAAAGTTTTCTTCTATAATTTTATTAAATATATTTTCTGGACCGTTGAGCTGCGCTTCTTCTCCTTCTTCTATTCCTATTATTCTTTGGTTTGGTCTTTTTATTGTGTCCCATATTTCCTGAATGTTTTGTGATGAGAATTTGTTGGCCTTGCTGTTTTCTTTGATCAGCGTGTTTATTTTCTCTATGGTATCTTCAGAATCTGAGATTCTTTCTTCTATCTCTTGTATTCTGTTGGTTATGCTTGCTTCTGTAGTCTCTATTCGTTTACCTAGATTTTCCCTGTCCAGCTGGCCTTCTGTTTGTGTTTTCTTCTTTGCCTCCATTTCAGTTTTTATGTCTTGAACTGTTTCCATTATTTGTTTGATTGTTTTTCCTTGGTTTCCTAGGGTATCATTCACTGATTTACTCAATTCTTCAAACTTTCTGTTATACTTCTCATCCATTTCTATAAGGGCATTTTTTACATGCTGTTTAAGGGCGTCAATCACTTTCATAAAGTCAATTTTATCTACTTCTTCATGATTAAGGTGTTCATGTCCTCCTGTTGTGACGTCGCTGGGTTCTGGTGGTTTCATACAGTTTTTCAGATTGTTGGGTGAATTCTTGCATTGGCGCCTGCCCATCTCTTTCTCCGAATGCTCCCCTATGGATCTTCTTTTAACGGATCAGGTCTCCTTGCCTACTGATGTACTTTCCCAGTGATGGCACCCTGCAGTGATAGCTCTCCTGGTGCTCCAGTGATGTCTCTCCTGGTACCAATATCAGATCTCCGTGCCCAAAGACGGCTCTCCTGGTACCCAGATTAGCTCTCCCACTGATGGCTCTCCTGGTGCCAAGATCAGATCTCCGTGCAGGTTGGGTAGTTTGTAAACAAAGGCCTTACCTTGCTTGGTGCGGGCAGGCTGGAGAAACAAAGGAAGTCTCGCCTGCCTACTTGCCCTGAGGATTTGCCCCCAGCGCCAGACAGACTGAGCTGGATGGTGTTATGTGCCCAAAGAGGAAAGGGGGCAGAAGGAAGAAGGAAATTCATTTTTTATTAAGCTCCCTTTTCATTTCATATCCATGGGAGGGACTTTGATTTATGAACTATGTTGAAATGACAAAAAAATACGGAGAATGTAAAGAACATTTTATCATTATTAGCTGTATTCCTCATTTGCAAGATAGAATAGTTTTAAGACATAATGACTGATGTAATATTAGCAGTTAGTGACTGAAGGAAAGTCAATATAAAGTGAAAATAAAAAGAATATGGGAAACCAATAAAAGTCCAAATCATAATTATAAAAAGAAATATAGCTTGTTTGTTTTCAAAAAATAAGGAATTGTTAGCATTTCCTGGCCCTGAATTAATAAAAGTAGGCTATAAATACAATATAAGTTCATAGGGAGAGTTGAAAACACTCATATAGCGTAAAAGTTCTGCCCCCAGATCTGTTGGCAAAAGAGTACTTTGTGGGGATGGGAATAGATCATATCTTATAGGTGCAAAGTGAAGGAAGTACAAGTTACTCTGACCTATTCTTTCACAACATGCACATGTACTGAAATGTCACATTGTTCTTATAAATATGTACAGTTCCTGAGGATCAAGAAAATAAAGACATATTTCTAGAACATAATCAAGTATATATAAGATTTCTTCAGGGTCTACAATGATTTGAGTAATTATTGACTGATAAATATTGGTTGTTAAGCAGGTTTTAAAAGAGTGATTTAGTGGATCAGTGATTCAGATATCTCTCCTATAATTCTCTTAAGTATTAATTTGGTTAGCAATCTCCTTTGCTAGGGAAAGTTTACACAAACAGGTCACATATAAGACCTTTTGGTTTTGCTTTCAATTTGTAATAATATTTACAGATGTGGTAGTTTAAATGTAAGTGGCCCCCATAAGTTATATGAAATGTCATTATTAGGAGGAGTGGCTTTATTAGAGTAGGTGTGGCCTTGTTGGAGGAAGTTTGTCACTGTGGAGGTGAGATTTGAGGTATCCTATAGGCTCAGGCCATACCCAGTGACTCAGACCACTCATTGTTGCTTGTGAGTCAAGGTGTAGGACTCTCAGCTCTTTCCCCAACACCATGTCTGCCTGCATGCCACTGATGCTGCAACTTCTGAAAACTTTAGCTACCTCTATGAAATGTTTTTCCTTTAAAATAAATAATACAACCAATGTGTCTCTTCACAGCGAAAGAAATCTTAAGACAACAACAACACTCATAGGGTTTTTTAAAATAATTTAAATGAATAGATAGTTATCAAGAGAAGTTACTAAAATGTTAGGACCATTTCAATAGGAAAACAAGAGAAGAAGACATCAGAATTCCAACCTGCTTTCATACTGGCAAGGCACAAACACTGCTTTTTATATAAAAATGATAAAATGTGGTCATTTTGTTATATGCAATATTTTTCTTTGCTTAAAATGAGTGTCACCAAGTATTAAAGGAAGGAAATCTCATAGAAAAAAATATGGGTGAAAAACATAGGTGTTGGGAGAAAGGATGTCTGGTTCTAGTTTTTTGTTGTTGTGGTTTATGTAGTTATGTCCTACTGATTGATGTTAATGCAGCTATATCCTTTACAAAAATCTTTTCCTTGAAGTTCTCAAATTCCTTTAATTTACCCTCCCCTTTTCTTTCCTTCTTGTCATCAACTTGACCCTAATATTTTTTTCAAACTCCATAAATACGTATATAACTTAGTTATCTTCACAATTCCATGATATATGGAATTAACGTCCTTAGTTCAAAGATGAGGAGACTAAGATACAAATGTGTTGAATAATTTCATGCACATCACAACTGGAGAACATAAGAGATTTCATGCTTTATGCCATGTCTCTGATGCTGATGGTATCTTAACTGTAATACACTTAAATTATCTAGATTAAGATGTTATTTTAGCTTTGTATATATGCAAAGCTCATACCTATTATGCACATGAAAACTTCAATAATTGTAAAAATGAAAGACATATACAAAAATGGAAGTATTCAAGAGCAGACCAAGAGATGAGTCATTAGCCTTTCAGCTGATCAGCACAGGCTCTAGGCCCTAGGCCCCAGGGGCAAAACCCACCTCAGCTGTAGTAACCTGCCAGCAGGTCAGTCTCCTGCAGGCAGGCTGCTCCAACACCCCACATTGTACCACTTAATCTAAAAGTCCCATTCTGCCCCCAAACCCACCCATCCCCCACAACCTTAGCAACTCTCTGGGATACAGACTGACTGCACAGAGTGGACCAAGAGGTGAGTGACCAGCTCCCCAGATAGAAGTCTAGAATCTAGGCTCTGGGCCTTGGGCCAAAACCCAGGGCCCTTCCTGTACTTACCTCAGCTGCACTCACCTGCCAGCAAGCAAGCCTTTCATAGGCAAGCTTCCCCAATAACCCCCACATTGGACACTATATTCTACATATCCGACTTTGACCCTAACCCATTCATCTTCCATGACCTCAGCGAGTCTCTGGAAGAAAGAATGGGACTACACAGAGGGGACCCAGAGGGGAGTGAACAGCCTCTCAACTGAACAGTCCAGTCTCTAGGCCCTAAGACACAGGAGAAAACCTTGGGCCCCTCCTCCATCCACATCAGATGCACTAGCCAGCTAGCAGACAAGGCTTCTGCAGGTGGGCTGCACAACACCACCCACTGCCACATTGGACCCTGTAATCTATGAGTCCCACTCCACACCCAAACCAACCCATCCTCAGAGAACTTAGCAGCTTCCAGAGACAAAGACAGTGACTGCACAGAGTGAACTAACTGAAGATCCCTGACACAGAGAGAAATATCAACAATTGGTCTAAGATAGGATCCCTGAGTCACAAAAACCAACAGCAAGGATTGGAGCAAGAAGCAAAGACACTATATAAACAATCTGAGAAAGAGATGGATAGGTGCCAAAGCAAGAATACATTCAAGAACCAAAAGAACAATATGGCAACACCAGAACCTAGTGGATCTATAACATAAAGACGTGAACATTCTATCCCAGAAGAAAACAACCTGAAATATAACTTTATGAAGATGATAGAGAACCTTAAAGAGGAGGTGAAAAATTCCCTTGAAGACATGGAGAAGACAAACAAAAAAATGGAGGAAATCAATAAATCTCTTTAAAAAAAAAACAAGAAAACAAAAATTAAACAGGTGAAGCAAACAGGTCAAGCAGTTCAAGACCTGAAAATTTAAAAAGAGGAAATAAAGAAAACACAAATTGAGAGAATTCTGGAAATGGAAAAGCTGGATAAATGAACAGGAGCTACAGATGCAAGCAAAATAAACTGAATACAAGATATGGAAGAGAGAATCTCAGGAGTTGAAGATATTATATGATGGAGGAAGGTCATTGGTTAAAAATAAAGAAACTGCTTGGCCCTCATAGGTTAGAACATAGGTGGGTGGAGTAAACAGAACAGAATGCTGGGAGGAAGAGGAAGTGAGCTAAGATGCAGGGCCGCTCCTCTGAGAGACAGCCGCCATGCTCTCCTCTCAGAGGCAGACACGATGAAGCTCTGACCCAGGACGGATGTAGGCTAGAATCTTCCCGGTAAGTGCACCTTGGGGTGCTACACACATGAACAGAAATGGGCCAAGCAGTGTTTAAATGAATAGAGTTTTTGTGTTGTTATTTTGGGCATAAGCTAGCCATGTGATCGGGAGCTGGGGCGGCATGAACACAGCCAGCAGCTCCCCATTACAATTATAGAGGAAATAGATTCATCGATTAAAAAATGTTAAATCCAACAAATTCTTAACACAAATCTCCTAGGCTGTCTGAGACACCATAAAAAGACCAAACTTAAGGATAATAGGGGAAGAAGAAGATGATGATGAGGAAGAAGAAGAAGAAGAAGAAGAAGAAGAAGAAGAAGAAGAAGAAGAAGAAGAAGAAGAAGAATTTCAGCTCAAAGGCTCAGAAAATATATTCAACAAAATCATAGAAGAAAACTTTCCCCACCTAAAGAAGGATATGCCTATGAAGGTACAAGAAGCTTACAGAGCAACAAATAGATTGGACAAAAAGTCACCTTTCTATATAATAGCCAAAACACTAAATATAGAAAATAGAGAATATTAATAGCTGCAGAGGAAAAAGACTGAGTAACATATAAAGGCAAACCTATCATAATTATACCCAACTTCTGGACACAATGAAAGCCAGAAGGTTCTGGACAGATGTGCTACAGACACTAAGAGACCATGGATGCAAGCCCAGACTGATATACCCAGCAAAGTTTTCAATCACCATCGATGGAGAAAACAAGATATTCTATGAAAAAATCAGACTAAAACAATACCTATTCACTAATCCAACCTTGCAGAAAATACTAGAAGGAAAAATTCAATCCAAGGAAGTTAACTGCACCCATGAAAATATAGGCAACAGATAACCTCACACCAGCAAACCCAAAGAAGGAAAAACACAAACATTACTACCCCCAAATAACAAGAATTAGCAGTCACTGGTCATTAATATCTCTTAATATTAATGGACTCAATTCACTTATAAAAAGACGCAGGCTTACAGAATGATATTAAAACAGGATTGATCCTTCTTTGCATATGAGAAACACAACTCAATCTCAAAAACAGATATTATCTAAGAGTAAAAGGTTGGGAAGAGATTTTCCAATCAAATTGACCTACAAAACAAGTGGGTATAACTATCCTAATTTCTAACAAAATGTACTTCAAACTAAAATTAATCAAATGGGATAGAGAACGACACTTCATACTCATCACAGAAACAATCCATCAAGATGAAGTCTAAATTCTGAACATCTATGCCCCCAAAAGAAGAGCATCTACATATGTAAAAGAATTAATACTAAAGCTTACATCACACATTAAACCCCATACACTAATAACAGGAGACTTCAACACCACACTCTCCCCAATGGACAAGTTTCCAGACAGAAACTTAGCAGAGATATTGGGGAAGTAACAGATGTCATGACTCAAATAGACTTAACAGACATCTATAGAAACATCACCTTTTACAATAGCCACAAATTACATGAAATATCTTGGTTAATGCTAACCAACATAGTGAAAGACCTTTACGATAAAAAACTTTAAGTCTTTAAAGAAAGAAACTGAAGACAATATCAGAAAGTAGAAGGATCTCCCATACTCATGGATAAGTAGGATTAATGTAGTAAAAATGATAATCTTACAAAAAGCAACCTAAAAGATTCAATGCAATCCCCATAAATATCCCAACACAATTCTTCAAAAAATCAAAAGAACAATACTCAACTTCATATGGAAAAAAAATCAAGTTAGTCTGTACAATAAAGAAATGTCTGGAGTCATCACCATCCATAACATCAAGTTCTATCATAGAGTTACAATAATAAAAATAGTTTTGTGTTGGCATAAAAACAGACTGGTGGACCAATGAAATCAAATTGAAGATTCAGATATTAATCCACACAACTAAGAATATCTGATTTTTGACAAAGAAGACAAAATTAAACAATGAAAAAAAGAAAGCATTTTCAACAAATGGTTCTGTCATAGCTGGATATCAACATGTAGAAGAATGCAAATAGATCCATATCTATCCCAGTGCATATAACTCAAGTCAAAATGGATCAAAGACCTCAACATAAATCCAGCCATACTAAATTTCATAGAAGAGTAAGTGGGAAGTAATCTTGAATGCTTTGGAGACCATTAGGAGCTCAGCCCAGTACTAGCTCTGGATCTCCGCATCTGCTTTCATCAGTTGGTGGATGAATTTCTATGACAAAAATTAATGTAGTCATCAATCTAATTGCAGAGTAAGGCCAGTTTCACTATGGTTTAGGGTTTTGACTGTGGTTGTGATTTTGAAGGCCACTTCCTAAATATAACACCAGTAGCACAGACATTGAGAGCAACAATATATAAATGGGACCTCCTAAAGCTGAGAAGATTCTGTAAGGTAAATGACACAGTCAATAAGAAAATACACAGCCAACTGAATGAGAAAAGACCTTCTCCAATCTTACTTCTGATGGAGGACTGATCTCCAAAACATATAAAGAACTCAAAAAACTAGACATCAAAATACCAAATAATCAAATTTTAAAATGGGGTACAGATCTAAACAAAGAAATCTCAACAGAAGAATCTCAAAAGGACAAATGCCACTTAAAAAATTGTTCAATGTCTTTAGTCATCTGGGAAATGCAAATCAAAATGGCTCTGAGATACCATCTTACACCAATTAGAATGACTAAGATAAAAAAAAAAAAAAACAAAGATAGCTTATGCGGGAGAAGATGAAGAGTAAGGGGAACACCTCTTCATTGCTGGTGGGTGTGCAATTTTGTACAGCCCCTTTGGAAATCAGCATGGCAGTTTCTCATAAAATTGAGAATCAATCCACCTCAAGATCCACCAATACCACTCTTTGGCATGTAAATAAATGATCCACACTCATACCACAAAGACATTTGCTCAACTGTGCTAATAGCAGCATTAATTGTAATAGTGAGACGCTGGAAACAAATGAGATGTCCCTAAACTGAAAAAATGGATAAATAAAATGTGGTGCATTTACACAATGGAATACTACTTAGCAGTAAAAAGCAATGACATCTTGAAATTTTCAGGAAAATGGATGGAACTAGAAAAACCATCCTGAGTGAGGTATTCTACACCCAGAGAGACAAACATGGCATGTACTTACGCATAAGTATTAGATATAAAGCAAAGGATAAGCAGGCTATAATATATTCCATGGCCCCACAGAAACTAGGTAACAAACAAGGAGAACACTAAGAGATACATACATGCATCCCCATGGGAAGGAGAAATATACATGATCTTCTGAGAAAATTGGTAGTGTATGGGATCGGAGAAGAGGAGGGGGAAGAGAGCGGGTAGGAGAAATGAGGGAATGGGATGACCAAGATGGAGGAAGAACAGGGAGGGAAAGCAAGGAAAGAGGTATCTTTATTGAGGGAGCCATTATGGGGCTAGTGAGAAACCTGACACTAGGGAAATTCCCAGGAATCCAAAATCATGACCCTAGTTAACACCTTGAGATATAGTGGAGCTGGCCTTCCCCTGCAATTAGAGTGATGAGTACTTAAATTTTCATCATAGAAAGTCATCCAGCAACTGATGGAAGCAGATGCAGAGATCCACAGTTAGCACTGAGAATAGCTCCCAGAGTTGAATCAATGAGAGGAAGGAGTGATAATATGAGCAAAGGGGTCCAGACCATGATGGGGACACCCTCAGACACAGCTACCTGATCTAATGGGAACTCACTGACTCTGACTGATAGCTGGGGAACCTGCATAGAGTCAAACTAGGCCTTTTGCGTGTGGATGATAGTTCTGTGGCTGGGGCAGTCTGTGGGGCACTGGCAGAGGGACCAGGAAGTATCCTTGAATTGGCTTTTTGGAGCCCATTCTCCTTGGAGGGATACGATGCTCAACCTTTATATTAGGGGGCAGGGACTCGGTTCTGCCTCGAACTGATGTGCCAGAATATGTTAACTCCCCATGGGAAACATTACCCTCTCTGAGGAATGAATAAGTGGTGGGATTGGGGAAGGGAGGGTAGAGGGAACGGGGATTGACATGTATAATGAGAAAAGATTGTTTAAGAAAAATACATTTCAAAAAGAGATCTCAAAAAAACTGAAGCATCAAAAGTGCAGCAGAACTCCAATTACTGAAATAAAAAGCATTACAGGAGTATGTATTACAAAGCATACGAGAAAATTACCCAGTGCCTTTTTACTGAAATAGTTGCTTTATTTTCATGTGTTCAGGCATCCTTAGCCTACTGTGTGAAAATAAGTGACAAAAGTAATTCTAGTCCATGAAAATTATTTTGAAAAGAACACTCTAGGAATAACATTTTGTTGCTTCTTCTGAGTACATCATACTCAGGTTAGCTGGTATAGATATAAAGAAACCTTTACCATAAGCCTGTAAATATGTAAACTCAATTAAGCCTCATTTTAGAACTCTAACAACTTGATTTCACTAATATATAAATCCCATTTTACTGATATTGTGAGTTCTTTCTCAGTATCAATTATATGTAATGTGTTTCCTAGCTCTAATACACAATCACAATCCTCATTGGGCATGTTATTTTGAAATATGTATACATGTACAATTGAATGATACTTAGAAAAACAAAATGAAAATATACTTAATTTAATAGTCTTGAAAAACTGCTCAATCTTCAACATAGAAGCCATTTCATTTTTTGGAAGCAGCATGGTGAATATATTTGTATTTAAATTGCAATTTCTTGACAAGCTATCAACACAATGCTGCTGTTCTTGTCACTCAGACTTTTCCTTTCCAAGCATAACACAAGCAGGGAATAAGCTGTTACCCTACTGTTCATATTTCCATTGATAAACTCGTGCGTGACTATTTTGATGAGCTTTGTGTTTTGAATAAGGAAGATTCACCAAATCAAAAGTTTTCAACATTTCTGTGAAGTTTGGTATTTATGAGTAATTAATCTAAATGAGCAACCATGACTATTAAATAAAACTATGTACATATGGTTTCAGTAATAAGATGTCTCCGAACTCAAGTTTACATGTATTCTACTAGAAAATTCTTACTTCAACAGAAGCATTTTTTTAATTTAAACCTAACATTCTTCTATTTCTCATATCTTTAAAAGGTTGTTTGTTTATATATCTTTATTGATTTATTTTACTTTTCACTTTTTGAATAAAATGTGTTGAAAAGGAAAGAAAATCCATGTTAATTTTCATTTGGAATCTTATTCTTTGACAAGAGTGGGTTTGAAATAATGTCACCCATGTAAACCTCTAGACCTGGTTTTAGGTAGTGCTTAAAAGTTAAAGCCATGTTAAACATTACTCTACATTCCTGACTATGTGTAGAAAATTTTCCTTCTGAAAACTTTTTGTTTTTCTAGGTTGAGATGTGAGAAAAGAAGGTGGTTGATTCTGTAAATGTTGTTTTCCCTGCACAAAAACATGTAGCCTACCATATTACCCTAAGTCACTAAGCCATCAGCATCTTAACAAAGCTTTGCATGTCTGAACTGAAGCTATCTAGGAACAAAGAACAAAGTGAGTTAGCTTCAAAATTCAAGGTGACATTGATGTTGTATTTTGAAGTTTTTAGTTTGTTACATTTTTGGGTGTACATATACTGCTTTATACATTTATGTACTGAAACATTGAAATTTAGGTAGTGGAACACTTCTGGAACTAATTCTAATTCTTGATTTCTAATTATATGTAGGCTTATGATCACTTCCAGCAGGGCTTACTTAGTTGAATAATTGTTCTTTTCTGTATATGGTCTCACAAAAGACTATGCTGGTAAGAGTATATAGCAGTACTGAACAATAGAGTGAGAACGTAAAATCCCAGTCATAGTTTTGAACAGTTTTTCTGTCTTCTAGAGAAATCCTTAAATACTTTATGACATTTCTTCCCCTAGTGATTGAAGTCTGTTTACTGATAGTGTTCATTCTACCTCAATTCTACAGCAAAATTTCTGGGATTTTAAAGAAAATAAAAAAGTTTCCAATTTATTTGAGTAATTGGATGTAATAAAAATCAACTGGGTTGTTTCTCAAATTTCTGAGAAATCACCACACTGATTTCCAAAGTGACTATACGAATTTGCACTCCCAAACGCAATGCAGGAGCATTCCCCTTACCCTATATCCTCTCCAGTATAAGGAGTCATCAGTGGTTTTGATCTTGGCCATTCTGAGATGTATAAGATGGAATCCAAGAGTTGTTTTGATTGGCATTTCTCTGATGGTTAAGGATATTGAACATTTCCTTAGGTGTCTGTCAGCAGTTTTAAATTCTTCTGTTGAAATTTCGCTGTTTAGGTCTGTATACCATTTTTAAATTGGATTATTTGGTCTTTTGATGACCAATTTCTTGAGTTCTTTGTATATTTTGGAGATCAGAGCTCTGTCTGATGTGGGGTTGGTGAAGATCTTTTCCCATTCTGTAGGCTGCTCTTTTGTCTTATTGATCATGTCCTTTGCTTTACAGAAGCTTCTCAGTTTCCGGAGGTCCCATTTATTAATTATTTCTCTCAGTGTCTGTGCTACTGTAGTTGTATTTAAAGTGGTATCCTGTGGTAATGGATTCAAGTTCATAGCAGCATTGTGTCATGGCCAGAACCTGGAAACAACCTATATGCCCCTTGACTGAAGAATGGATAAGGAAAACATGGTACATTTACACAACAGAGTACTACAAAACAGAAAAAAACAATGGCATCTTGAAATTTGTGGGCAAATGGATGGATCTAAATAACATAATATTGAGTGAGGTAATCCAGACCCAGAAAGACAAATATAATATGTACTCACTCATAAGTGACTTAAAGACATAAAGCAAAGAAAACCAGCTTACAATTCACAATCCTAGAGAAGCTAGACAATAACAAGGACCCTAAAAGAGACATACATGGGTATAATCTACATGGGAAGTAAGAAAAAACAAAATATCCTAAGTAAATAGTGAGCATGGGGCTTATGGGAGAGAGTAGAAAGGAAGCAGGGAGGAGGGAAGAGTAGCAGAGAAAAATACATAGCTCAATAAAAACAATAAAGAAAAGAAAAATGTCTTAGAATTTTGTCTAAATGCCCATAGCCTCGACATGCTTATAAAAATTTACCTACCAATGAAACAGAAAATGATTCTGGTTCGTAAGGTGCTCTTTATAAAGAAAAAAAAAGGCCTTCAAAGGAAGAAACTTCCTTGCCTGAACATCATCTTGTCTGGCTCAGTAAAGAAGTCTATCGGGGTGGCTGTGCTATGCTTACAGCACACTAGCAGGTGGTAGGCAGCACTTGTAAGGCTCTTCAAAGCAACCACTGTAAGCAATCAAGCAGCAATCAAGTAGCTGCCCTTCCTAATGTTGCTGTTCTGTCAAACTGTAACAGTTTCTAAGCTGGAAGAAATTGGGAAGTTTGGAACTGAATTGTTTTTAGAATTTTCTGCTAATTCAAGGACATTAGCAATATCTCATAGAATGATCTGTCTGCATCAAGGTGACTTTACTCCAAGACACCAGACTTCAGTACACGCCTCATTCAGTAATGAATGGCATGCCAATAAAGCCCTGAATTATGGTCTTAAACTTTGCAAAACCAGGGTAAGTTCACTATGCACTATCACATAATAATAAAACATTATTTATCAAAGACATCATAAAATTGAAAAATTTGCTAAGATTAAATTAGTTTGTTTCTCTCAAGTTTAATTCCAAAATTTGTATAAGTTAATCTATCTGAAGCTTGACAATACCACAAATATAGACCTTAGAATATTTAGACCTTTTCCATAAGGGATTTTTAATTCAATTTCTGAAATTAATAACAACAACAACAACAATAACAAATAACAATAATAATAATTCCCTTGTGAGACCATCATTCCTTAAAATTGAGCTCACTATAGACAAAATTTAGCCAAATTTCAGAGAAAAGTAATGGAACAAGTGCAAAATGTCAGGAACCTTTTAAAGCCAGTATAGTTTGTAGTGTGTGTGTCTCTGTGTGTGTGAATTTTAGCTAAAACAGAGCTCAAATAATATTACTTCTTTTGTATATTCTTCCAATTGTACTATTTGTCAGTACCTTATAATAACTAATAATTTTTTGCCAAAGTTGTTGATATAAATACAGGTTTAGAAGTAAGATTTCTTTCTCTCCTTTCTTTTTTAAATTATAAACAAACAACCTTTTAAAGATATGAGAAATAGAAGAATGTTAGGTTTAAATTAAAAAAATGCTTCTGTTGAAGTAAGAATTTTCTAGTAGAATACATGTAAACTTGAGTTCGGAGACATCTTATTACTGAAACCATATGTACATAGTTTTATTTAATAGTCATGGTTGCTCATTTAGATTAATTACTCATAAATACCAAACTTCACAGAAATGTTGAAAACTTTTGATTTGGTGAATCTTCCTTATTCAAAACACAAAGCTCATCAAAATAGTCACGCACGAGTTTATCAATGGAAATATGAACAGTAGGGTAACAGCTTATTCCCTGCTTGTGTTATGCTTGGAAAGGAAAAGTCTGAGTGACAAGAACAGCAGCATTGTGTTGATAGCTTGTCAAGAAATTGCAATTTAAATACAAATATATTCACCATGCTGCTTCCAAAAAATGAAATGGCTTCTATGTTGAAGATTGAGCAGTTTTTCAAGACTATTAAATTAAGTATATTTTCATTTTGTTTTTCTAAGTATCATTCAATTGTACATGTATACATATTTCAAAATAACATGCCCAATGAGGATTGTGATTGTGTATTAGAGCTAGGAAACACATTACATATAATTGATACTGAGAAAGAACTCACAATATCAGTAAAATGGGATTTATATATTAGTGAAATCAAGTTGTTAGAGTTCTAAAATGAGGCTTAATTGAGTTTACATATTTACAGGCTTATGGTAAAGGTTTCTTTATATCTATACCAGCTAACCTGAGTATGATGTACTCAGAAGAAGCAACAAAATGTTATTCCTAGAGTGTTCTTTTCAAAATAATTTTCATGGACTAGAATTATTTTTGTCACTTATTTTCACACAGTAGGCTAAGGATGCCTGAACACATGAAAATAAAGCAACTATTTCAGTATAAAGGCACTGTGATATTTTTATAATGTTTTAGGAAGAGTCTTCCAAGATCTACAAACTGTATATTTTCTCGAGTTGTTTGACTTTAATTAAAAATAAACTAACACCAGGTGGAGAGTTGTATTTCACATTAGTTAGACTCACCATATGTCCTAGTTTGCCTAGAACATATCTAAATTATTCCTCTTGTCCCACTTTAACTATTAATAGTACCTCCCTTTCACTACTTGTCACTCTAACCATCTTTTTGGGTTGAATAATTAACTTGATAACTTCATGGTTAAAGGATATTGCTAAATCCAGCCTTGATTGTGTGAGTTCAGTTTCCTGCTAAAATCATAGTTGAGATAACAAATATATCATTTGAGTATATTGGGCTGATATAAAAACATGTTACATATGGGTAAATTTATAAATATGAGAAGTTGGTATATTAGAGATTTGGAATCTGGAAGTTCAGTGATTGAGGTTAGGTGCCTGGCCTCCAGCATCTTCAGTTATGTCTTCACACGGACAAAAGGACAGGACTCTGGTCTCTTCAGTGCTTTGATTGTACATGAAATTGTAGACTTGAGGCATTTAACTTAGAACATCAAACATTTTCTTTTAACTTCTGATGTTGCTGTGGAAAACTCAGAAGCACATCTAATTTTTGTACTTTAAATTTAGCTCTTTATTTTAGTTGTTTGTTGGAAATTTTCCTTGCCTCTGGAGTGATAAATTTCACAGTTGTTTTCCTCAATGCTGGTATCTGAAATCTTCTATTCAGGGAGATAATTTTAAGTTGACTCTTGATTATTTACAAAATGCGCTAGTCCAGTGAAATACACAACTGCAGAGCAAATAGTTTGCCCCTGCCCATTGAAAATAATTTTGAGTGCTTAGCATAGTGCTTGACACATCTTGAAAGAAAATGAAGACTGTATTGAATAAACAACTATTATAACATAGTAATAAAAAGTATTAAAGTTCAATTTTATTTCTGGTTAGTGTTCTCCAAAAATAACTTTTCTTTTTTCGTCAACACCATTTGTTTGAAAGGGGACTTGACAGGTAAATTCGGATAATGTGATTTACCATGGTCTCATAAAGATCCAATTCACCCTGGAGCCATTAATTGAAAGTTTCTCTAGCATTTAGTTCTTTAGGGACATTCTTCACTCTCTGATTTTATGTGCTGGTATATTCAATGATGATCTCCTGTGAACCATAACTTTTTGAAAGACATGTAGTTCTTGCCTTTGAAAGAATTAAAGGCTAACTTTGGCTAAAACTATCATTGAATAGCATGGTAACTAAGGACACCTGCCCAGAATAGGCAGTCCATACCTAACCAGAAAGTCAAGTATAATTTTCCAAAGGTTAACTTATTTTCCAGATCATTTTTCTGCTTGAACATTTAAAAAGATAGTTCTACCAAATAGCATTTAAGAAACAGGATACTGGGTGAATTGAACAACAATATTTGAATGCTTGGTTATAAAGGGAAATAAAATTTATTTTCTATAAGCATATTCAGTTTCAGGTGAGCTTTCAGCTAATTGAGAAATCAGCTTCCTATCAAGAATTCTATGAGTTGTGAGATATATGATTTAAAACAAAAAACAAAACAAAACAAAAAGAAAAAACAAGCATCTGAGTAGATTGTTTCACTTACCCTAAAATCTATCAGACCAATTATACTGCCATATAAGATAGGGAGATTTTATTTAGGGCAAAAATAAATTTACTACCATGTGCCTATATTAGACTTAAGACAAATTTAGCTACCAGTTGTCACTTATATTTTTTACTGATATTGCTGTTTTTAGAAATAGTGCTATCAGAAATAAATGTGGCATTGTAATTTTAAATAACTTAGGTATGAGCTACTGTGCATTTGTTTATAGCTTCTTTAATTTATTTCATCTATGTTTCATAATATTCAATGAATATGTTCAGGATTTCTGAAGTTAAGTTTGTTTCTAAATATTTTATTCTAAAGTATACAGAAAGGTTAGCCATTGAGGGCATTGATTGTTCTTCCAGGAGTCGCAGGTTCAATTCCCAACACCCACATAACTCACAACCATCTGTAACTTCAGTTCCAGAAGATTCACACCTCCTTCTGGTGTCCATGGTCACCAGGGCCACTGGAGATGCACCGTCATACACATAGACAAAACACCTATACATATAATATAAATAAAAAAAAATTAAATATATATTCTTTTTAACATTGTGGTAAATAGGATTATTTTCCTAACTTGATTTTCAGATAGTTTATTTTAAGTGAATAGAAATGTAGCCATTATTTTCCTACTGTTTGGCATTCTCATACTTTTTAAAACTTGTGTATTAATTCTAAGTTGGTTTTTAGAAGTTTTAAGGTTTCTGGTAGATAAAGTCTTGTGATCTCTAATTTAAAATTTTACTTCATTCTTATTTGGAATACTTACTTTTTTTTTTCAAATGGCTAGGACTGGGATTTCTATTACTACATTGAAAAGAAGAAATAGGAGTAGGAGTGGGCATAATTTTCTTTTTCTGATCTTAATAAAGTAGATTTAGGCTTTCATTGCTGGGAATTAGTTATGGATTTTGGCTTCATGGCATTATTATAATAAAATTATTCACCATTCCTGATTCTTTGAGAGGTTTTCCTCAAGAAAGGAAGTTAAATTTTATTTTCTTCTAAATCTCCTGAGATAATACTGTGATCTTTATCCTTCCTTTTGTTAAAGTGGTATAAAAATGAACTGATTTGAAAACTTGGAATAATCCATGTAACACAAAATATAGCTTGATCATGTTATATGATCATCTTAATATACTCTTGGATTTAATGCACCGGTATTTTTAGGGGATTTTTTAAAATCTATGTTCAATAGAACTATAGCCTTGACTTTATTCTCTTGTGGTGCCTTTATGCTGTTTTGGCGTTACAGAAAGGCTGGTCTCTTAAAATGAGTTTGAAAGTAATCCCTCTACGTACAAATTTTGAAAGTTTGAGAAGGATTGTTGTTCATTAAGTAGTTGGAATGATTCACAAAGTCCTAGGTCTTCTCTTGATTTATAATTTAATTTCCAATATTTTAAAATTATCAGTTATATTTGCACCTAAACTGCTAAAACTTAAAGCAACAATCTATTCTGGAGTATTCATAAGTGTTTTCTTAAGAAATTTACAAATAAAAATAAATTATTATATAAATACATTATAGCTCAGAAAGAGATTTGTGTGGCTTCCTATAGTAGTTAATGTGCTTTTTGTCATTTTATAATTTAATTTATTTATTTTATATCCTGACCAGAGTTTGTCCTTTCTCCTCTCCACCCACTCCTTCCTCCTACCTTCAGTCTGCCCTCTCACAATCCACTCCTCTTCTGTTTTGTTCAGAAAGGGGCAGGTTCCCGATGGGTGTCAAAAAAGCATGGCATATCAAGTTGCAGTAATCCTAAGCACTTTCCTTTGGAATGAGACTGGGCAAGGCCATCCAGTATAAGGAAGAGTTTCACAAAAGCCAACCAAAGCATTAGAGACAGACCCTGCTCCCATTGCCGAGTTCTGCAAGTAGACCAACCTACACAACTGTCACATATATGTAAAGGGCTTAGGTCAGCCTCATGCAGGGTCCCTGTTTGTTGGTTCAGATTCCAAGTTTCTATGAGCTAGGTTAGGTGTTTCTATGCTTTTTCTTATGATATCCTTGGCTCAAGGGGGGATGCATGGACCTCCCTGGGAAGGGAAAATAGAAGCCATATTCTGGGTAGAAAGGCAGTGGGTTGAGATGTAAACTTGAGGGATATGGTTGGGGGATGGATGGAAGGCGAGAATATAGAAAACAATGACTGAAAGGGGAGTCTTTTTGGAGTCAGGTAAAAACCTGGTGCAAGGGAAACTCCTGCAAATCTACTAGAATGACTTAAGCTAAAACTCCTAGCAGTAGCCTGACATGGCCATCTTCTGAGAACAAATTGGTGACTATCTCAGTTTCCATCAGAGAGACTTCATCTAGTAACTGATAGAAACAGATGCATAGATCCAGATCCAACCATTATGTTGAGCTGGGGAAATTCTGTTGAAGAGAGGGAGAAAAGACTGCAGGAGCCAGAGGGATTTATGTACTTTTTAAAATGTAACAATACTGAGAAAAAACAGCAAGTATCATTTCCTCTGAATGATAGATAATATGACTTACCTAAGGTAATGGGGATTTTAGATTATAATCATAAATTCAGTGAGATGAATCAGTTGAGAAATGTATTTGAGTTTGAAACCCTGGACAAACATGTTAAAAGGTTTATGGTGGTAAATCATAAATTCTCAAAACTTGTGCTCTGACTTCCACTTCAGTTGTAGCACATGTGCTCATAACCTGCGCAATACACACACACGTGTGTGTGCATACACACTAAATAAATTAATTTAAAAATATAAAATAAAAACATTGTCATGAAAAAAATCAAAAGAATTATATAAATGTAGTAAAGGTTTGCAAACAAAAGTTCTTTTTAGATATCACTAAATTATTTTCTTGCTTTTTATCTTTCTTTCCACAAAATAAAGTCTACATCAGAAATGTCCTCAAATATATTTATCCATAATTGTGAACAACGAAGAAAATTACTTAGGCTTAGCATTTAACTAATATCAGAAATCTGAAATTATTTCAAATGCTATGTATTTCACCATGTAGGATAAAAATTGTCTCAGAAAGCATAGGCAATTTGCTCAGTATTACACTGAGAAAAAGAAAATTTGTGGAATTTTTCACATGAGATAAATAGTTGTTCTTATACATGTGTTTAATATGTTGTGTGGATTATGCATATGAACATCATTATACGGGATTAATGATTAGTAGATATTTGATCATAGCGTCAGAGAAAAGGTAACAAGTCCTTATAATACTGACAGACAAAAACCCACATCCAGAAATGAGGTTAAGTGAAAGAAAAAAAGGAACTAAAACGTCCAATGGTTGACTTTAAGAAGTGTACTGAATAAGGAAAGCAATAGGTATAGAAAAAGAAGCATTCATTCCCAAACCAAAATATGACCCTGGGGAAAGAACTCAAATTGAGATAAATGACCTCAAATCAGGAACTGCAGTTTC